>NC_090133.1:10673038-11346077 GCF_040581485.1 Linepithema humile
ATAAACAGTAAATATTATTTTGAAAATAATTTTTAAATATGTACTATTTTTTCTTTTATTTTACTACTTTACAAATAATGTTTTTTGTGTATATCCCCAAATTATATTTTATTTTCATTGATATTACAGTCTAAATACGAGTACAAAGCAATTTGTATTACAAATGCATCTGTTGCAGCGATATTTAACATTATAAACGTTAAATATCTAGCGCTATAATTTGCAATATATGTAATTTATAGCGCCTTTCTAATTTACTTTTCAATTTTTATTACGCAATTTCCAGTGCTATCAATATTTTACAAAATAAAAGTATTTTTTCGATAAAAACTCAAAGCATTTCTATATTAAAGGAGCGAGAGAGAAAACACTAAAGCGTGCGATAGAGACAGCTACTGTTTGACGATGAGATCATTATGCTCTCCCCTTCCTTCGTCGCCCCTCGCCAACAAGCTGTTTCTAGCTCCCCCCTTACTTCGTCGCCCCTCGCCAACAAGTTGTTCTAGCTCCTCCCCTTACTTCATCGTCCCTCGCCCACAACCGGTTTGCCTGAGGTAACCTTCTCTCTATAAATCTTGGACTCTACCCTGCTGCAGGATGCTCGATCCATAGACATTTATAATATACCTAGACTGTTGACTTGTCTGAAATACATGGCCGCAGAAAGTATGTACAAAACATAACGTATGCATACGAAGCAAGCGGTACGCATAAGGCACTAGATATGTAGGTATTCTCATCCGCCATTTTGGTTCCTACTAGATGGAGAATTATAGCGTATATAGTATAGTATAGCGTACATGTGTAACACGTCAATTATTAAAAATGATTCAGGACTTTTTTCGACTCATTTTTCGGCAAGGAATAACGCTATGTACTTAGTGGGCAGTCTTTAAGTGTCACCCTGTATACGCTATAATTCTCCATCTAATAGGAACCAAAATGGCGGATGAGAATACCTACATATCTAGTGCCTTAGTACGCATACACATAAAATATGTGTATAATGATATGTGACTTACCGCTTACGTCACGCTATGTAATACATAGATTTTGCTGCCATCTTTTAGGCTCGGTAAATAAGGGAGTCAACAGTCTAGTGTATACTATAAATGTCTATGGCTCGATCTTGCAGTACTGCCTTAAAGTGATTCAAGACACGGAGTGATTATACTCCAGAAAAAGAAGAGTACTTGTGTCGGCATTGTGTGACTTTGTGTATTTCTGTATCGCCTGTATTTCTTGTCAGAAAGCTTCCAATAGCTGCCAAAGCATGAGTACTGACAGTGAATATCAGAACGCAGCCATTATGTCGCAAAAAAAAAGAGTACTTATGATTTGTTTAGGTAAAGTCTTTACCGTAAAGATATATCATAAAAAAATAAGTTTTTTTATAGAAAATTATTTCTTTATTATAATAGAAAAATTTTAGTAAAATATTTGTTGATTAGTTTATATATTTCATGTTACAGGCAATATTTGTCGTTCTCCAATAGCAGAAGCTGTATTCGAAAATGAAATAAGCAAAAGAGGTTTGAAAAATCAATGGGAAGTAGAAAGCGCTGCTATTATGGGATATCATATAAATAAAATTCCAGACCATAGGGCTTTAACTACATTAAAAGAAAATGGAATTATTAATTATTCTCACAGAGCACGCCAAGTAAGACTTTTTAACCTGGAAATTAAATATTACGAACATTATTAGATCTATAACTAAGTTTCCTGAGTTTTTTAGCCAAATTTCTCTTTACTCATTGACAAATAATAATATATTTAATCTTAATCAAAATGTTTACCCTATTTGTTTTCTACATAACCTTTTACCAACTTTTCTACATAACCTTTTAAATAGATATAGTGATAGGAGGATCTCAAGCCCAAATAGATTGTATTTCTTGATATACATTTTTTATTAAACCAATGTTTGAACAAACGTTTCGGCTGATCATTCAACCATCTTCAGTGTTCCTTTTTATATAAATAATTATACATCTTAGTGATTTTATATATACAATTGAGGTCAAGATAATAAATTTGCTTAATAAAATAAATAAATAATTAAATCTTTTGTGTCGCATACCTGTACTTAAAACTATGTAGATTCAATTCACCATTATTAAGGTCTTTACTGGTGAAGTCACTTATGTGATTGTGAGAAATTGCAGTTGCGGTGTTAATCACAAGTCACCATGCTCTCAACTGTGAGTTGATGTTAAATTTTAAAAGTGAAGACCCGAAGACATGTAATTCTGTAGGAAATAAGAGAGAGGGAATCAACGGAGAAGGGGCAACCACAATCCCAGCCAGCAAGGCAAAAAATATTATTTTTCTTAACTCTATAAAGTAGGCAATAAGTTGAGAATAGGAATATACAAATCAGAGAACAAATCAGTGTCACTTTGTTTGTTTAGACCGTGTGACTGTCTTTTTATGTTTATCATTTCAGAAGTTAATCTTCTCACATATGATTTTTCATTATCTACGATGCTAACTCCTTCCCAATTCATTTGGTGATTAAATTCTAACCGATGTTGAGAAATAACCGAAGAAGAAGTGCTTTTTTAATGTCGTTTTTATGCTCTTTAATCCTAGTTTCCAACCTTCTCTTTGTTTGATCTATGTAAGTTGCCTCACAATCCACACAAGAAATCTTATATACTACACCACTATGTAAAAATTATATATAAAATCACTAAGATGTATAATTATTTTTATAAAAAGGAACACTGAAGATGGTTGAATGATCAGCCGAAACGTTTGTTCAAACATTGGTTTAATAAAAAATATATATCAAGAAATACAATCTTGGGCTTGAGATCCTCCTACCACTATATCTATTTGAAAATTACAAGCCTAAACTTCAAGTTTATTATTTTCACGCGAGGACAAATATGCGTACACAATATTTTAGATTTATTAGGTTACACTTTGGTGAAAATTGTTGTTACAAAATGAAAGAGTTTATTAAAATGTTACGTTCAGAAATCAAATTGAGGTCAAGAATCAGATTTATTAAGTGTTGTATTAGAGAATGTGTTGTTCCACCGCATCTTGAATCAGCACATCTTGATATTCATTTTTACCAAAAAAGTAATGTAGACAGATTTAACCGAATAAAATTCAGATTCATGAGATTAATTTTGAATTTGGAATTGCGAGATGCATATAAGCATTTACATGAGATCAGATTTAGGTTGTATAAAATTGCGAATATAATATCTCATAGCCTTCCTTTTTAAATAAAAAGTAAATTTTAAAAAAAACAAGAGAATCTCAAAATTAGGTGTCTAACGGATTCTTTTAAAAGAATAGATAACAAATTTACTAAGACATTGAAAAAACATAATAAGAATTTGAACATTAAACGGATTAATTTCTATTGTAAATATAATAATTCACAAGAATTGAGGTCGAATCTGATAACGGGTGTCAATAATGGCAGTGTTGAAAGGGCGTATTCTGTTGGTCGTCCTCCGATATGTGACAATAAAGTTGAATCCGTTACTTTGTCTCCGGATGCTTTTACATTGGAGAATTCATTTGAGTACCATTCGCAAAGAATGGTTCATCGATCTTACTAGCTTTGACATTCCAAAAGAAGTTCAATTGTTGTTACAGTTGGGTGACCGATTTTGTACTCCCTTAAAAATGAAAGACAAAGATAAAGTCTTGTTAGATTATATGAAGTATATAGAAATAAATATAAGTAAAATTGATGAAGATTCTAGAACAAACATCAGGAATAGGACTACTCCAATACTGAAAAATTTTTATAACAACAATATTAAATGCAACTCACAAAAGAGATCAATTCTTAAATGGATGGATTGTACGAATGATTTCATTAAAAAACATCCTGAGATCATTTTTACTAATGCGGATAAAGGCAATGTAACGGTAGCGATGAATAGATCGGATTATATTGACAAAATGAATGTTCTTTTATCAGATGAGAGCACATATGAAATTGTGAGAAAGGATCCGACTAATAAAATTGTGAGTGATTTACGCTCGCATTTAAATAGATGAAAGAATAAGGAAATTATCAACAAAGAAATGTATGGTCGTTTATTGTCTAGTGAAGGTATCCTACCACGTGCTTACGGGCTCTTAAAATCCTAAAAGTCTAACATTGTCATGCAGGAGTATCACCTTCCATCATCTTATTGCACATGCTGAGCGTTTTTTAACAAATATCTCTTTTAAACGATTTAATTGTTGGCTATAGCTGTAACAGTCTCATTTTCCCTCGACGAGAGAATCTCATAATATAGCATATCATATTTATTCTACCATAAAATTACTTTTAAACTAAAATCATGTTTATTCCACCATAAAGTCACTTTTAGTTTAAAAGTTAAATGTTTAACTTTTAAACTAAAAGTGACTTTATGGTGGAATAAACATGATTTTAGTTTAAAAGTAACTTTATGGTGGAATAAACATCATATGCTTTTATATTTTAGTTTAAAGGTGACTTTATGTCAACAGCTATCACTATGTAATGGTTTGTTAACGTAGAATATACATTAATAACTGTTAATAAAAAATTATTGTTTCAAAAAAGAAGAAATTTTAAATGAGCACTATTTAGCAGTGATCCAAAAATCTTAGTTATAGACCTAATATAATTTTGATTTATATTATTGTTACGAATATAACTAGTATTTTGGTTTTGATTGTTCTCTTTATATATTTAACAATTTTATGATAATCTTGTTCATATAAAAAAGAAAGAGTATAAATGTAATAATTAAAATAGCTAATATTTGTTTAAAATTATTGGATTTATTATGTTATTATAAATTATTTAATGTTTGTGTAAATTTTTTACATACATGAAGATTACACAGAATGATTTTGACAAATTTGATTGGATATTTGGTATGGATAATGAGAACATTCAAGATTTGAATAGTATAAAGCCAAAAAAATGTAAGACAAGAGTGGAACTTTTGGGAAGTTACGATTCAAGTGGAGAAGTCATAATACAAGATCCATATTATGTATGTTATTCTTAGTATTTGTATAAAATCGGAAAACAAAATAAAAATATTAAATTGTTTTTATGATCTTATAGGATAATAATAGTGCAGGATTTCAAAAAGCTTATGAGCAATGTCTGAGAAGTATAACAGTATTTTTGGATAAACATTCGGATTAATGGAAGGACTTACATAAATATGTATTAATTTTATAATATTTTTTAGAGAAATGTATTTCAATATAAATTAATAAAGTTTTATGATAATTTCAATGTTTTGTGAAAATTAAGTGTTTTCAACAAATAAGAGAATTAATTTCCGTAATACAAATGAATTAATTATCATTATGTGTTTTCTTTGACAGTAATTATATATGAAATACATATGATAAACATTGTAATTATGTAAATCAGCGCTTGGAATTAGTTGCACATTTCGGGCCGATTCCCGAGACGACGCCTCCTGTTCCCCCACATATTACTATTTTTTAAGAGGTGCCTCAACAACCCAGCCTATTTCTTATATAAAATGCTCGTGAGCCAGAGCTATCGGCGGCTCGGCCGCCAGCGGCCGGGCAGTAATGAGGGAACAGAAGGCGTTGTCTCGGGAATCGGCCCGAAATGTGCAACTAGCGCTGATGTAAATTATGAATAAGAAATTGTTATAATGTAACTTATATTTAAAAATCAGTACATTTTGTATAATGAGATACCATGAATATTGTACATACATATACAATACAATCATAATATTTTACAGTAATGATTGTTTCTTTTTTCCTTGAAATATTTTTTTTGTTTTTATATTACTATATTATGATATATTACTTATTATGATCGTTGTTATGATTCGTTGATAGAAAAGTGACACATCTCAAAATAAGCAACTTTTCAGTAGAGCATTTTTAAAATTCTAAATTGGAACAACGTTTTTATTAAATAATAAACATGCATAACTTTATTTTCTTTCTACGTTATACTTTCATTTATAATGTTGTAACGGTGCGTATTTTTACGCCTCACGGGCGGTGCGTAATGATGCGGAATTTCGACGGTATGCGGATTTTTCGATGCGGAATTACGACGGTGCGTAGTTAGCGAAGCGGATTCTTACGACGCGGAATAACTCGTCGGTTTGTCAGAATTCGTTCGTGTGGTTTATCGGGAGACTCCAAATTAAATATATTTTAAAGAAAAAATAAATATTTATTCAATAGAGCATTATAATTATAAAAGAAAATAGTAACAACGAGTACATGTGTATTTCTAGAACGGTATAATCGGATACAACTATCGGAAATAAATAAATAATTCCTTATCGGTTAGACGAGTTAATGTTGCGACGGTACATGTGTATAATTCTAATTGCGAACAAGCTTTATTATAAACAAACTAAATTATTTGATCGGTCGGTTTTTACGGTACGGAGCAAAGTAATAAAAAATAAGCGATACCGCGTATATCCGAGCCTTGCTGAGTCGACGGTTGCCGGTACGCTGTGTCCTAAGACAGTGAGAGACTTCTCTCGTGCAAGGGGTATCGGAAGTCGAACGCCGGGACACCCGACCGAGGCAGAGAACGCCCTGCCCCTAGAACGACGGAGAGTCGGAAGTCGAACGCCGAGACACCCGGCCGAGGCAGAGAACGCCCTGCCCCTAGAACGACGGAGAGTCGGAAGTCGAACGCCGAGACACCCGGCCGAGGCAGAGAACGCCCTGCCCCTAGAACGACGGAGAGTCGGAAGTCGAACGCCGAGACACCCGGCCGAGGCAGAGAACGCCCTGCCCCTAGAACGACGGAGAGTCGGAAGTCGAACGCCGAGACACCCGGCCGAGGCAGAGAACGCCCTGCCCCTAGAACGACGGAGAGTCGGAAGTCGAACGCCGAGACACCCGGCCGAGGCAGAGAACGCCCTGCCCCTAGAACGACGGGGTTATAGGAAGTCGAACGCCGGGAACACCCGACCGAAGCAGAGAACGCCCTGCCCCTAGAACGACTATCGGGATGGGAGCGAGTACGACCGGAGCTTCAGAGTGCGCCCTGAGGCTTGTCCGAGTCGTACTCGGGGAATGGGTCTCGATCTGTTCCGCGAGCCGGCTTTTATACCGGTCGCGCTACCCCCACTTGGGGTGCTACCCTACCCGGCAGCTACCCCTTCTCGAGCTTTTACCCTCGAGTTGGGGGATCGGAATGCGGCCCTAAATGGGGGTGCTCACGTGGAGCCCGCGTGACGCTTTAGTAACAGCGCGTGCTGTTACAATGTATTTTTTTAAATTATGTCATGTTTCCAAAATTCAAACATTGCAATCCTAGTATAATATAAATTTCATGCTTTGTCAAAATTGTGATACTTTTCCATATAAGCAAACATTTATTTACTCATGTCAGTTATAAAAATGGTAAAAAATGTATAAAATTATGAAAGATTATTAAAAAATACAAAAATACAAAAAGTAAAGACTTAAATTATAAAAACACTGATAAAACACTGAATAAACTTGGTTGTTAATGGATTCAAATTTTATAACATAAAAGTATTACATAAAAGTATTACAACTTCTTATAAAACTCAATATATCGAATAGGAACGTGTCGTTTTTCCAATAATTCTAAAAACCTTTTCTTCTTATTAGCAATTTTTAGTTTCTGTTTGTACAATGGTTGTAGGGTACAAAATCTGTTGTGCCCTTGGTGATAGGGCACGGGTTCGGGATCTGCCGATCCGAAGAGTTAGGCCGGGAATCCGGGAATAATCCTTTGACGTTTCTTTTTCAATAAAAAACAGTCTCCCATATATTTATTGGTTTCTTGTTCTATTACAAATTCCCTTACTTCTAGGTAGTCTAGGTTCCGTCAGGAATCCTTGTCTTAGTGTGGTATCACGGAGCCCCAAGTTATTCTTATTCGCTTTTAGCGAATTGTTATAATTCGCGTTCTTCTAGATTTGTGGTCCCAACGGACATACGTCCGTTTCTTGTGATTGATAGTTTTAGACCCGCCGTCGTGATCTCGCGACGGCGATTTTATATACGTGAAACTGCACTTGATTGCAGTATTAACGATCTAACTTGCTGACGAAATTCGATCGTTCGTCAGCATTGTCGCGTAAAAAGTGAATTAGGTTTTAATTTTCGCTGCGCGATTTATCCGGTGTCTCGCATGAGCCGGAAACTGAATATTAGATATCTTAATCTGATATGCAATAGATATCTTCTTATATTTTATTAATATATATATATTTTATTATTAATAATTGGTTGTGGTTCTTTGGACTCACAACATCCCCCCCCCCCCCCCGTTGAGAAAAGAAAACGAGGAGATACGAGTTTTCGTAACCTTGAGGCTCCATTTATTTATTCTAAAATGGACTTCGTTCTTTCCATAGTTTTATTCCTAATAAAATGGCAAGTATTATGGCAATTACAACAGCTATGCTACTTGTTGTCATAGGATAGACAAATGCTTGTTCTGCGAATAGATTTTTTAGATTGTCGTTAACATCTTTATTTATTTCCTCAAGTTTATTACTGAGGTTCATTAATTCTTTCGGATCTTGTATAATTTTTTTAAATTTTAGTCCTTGCAATGGACTTTTCTTATTTTGTGTATTCTGATCTTTGCTAAATGTTAAATTAAAATTTGGTAAATAAGTTTGTATATTCGCGATTTGCTCAACGTTTTTTGTTTTTATTGTCATATCTGTTGCAATTACCTTACAGTTTTCTTTTAACGTTATTTTTCCTGTTCGCTTAATTACTACAACAGTTTCTTTATTATTTTTACAATGTATATATATTTGTTGTTCCTTAAGTGTAGAGTACAACCATGTATTTGGTGTTCTTAATGCTATCCATAAAATTTGATTACTCTTAATATAACGCTTATCGCAATTATCCGTATTTTTTGTTATGTGTGAGTACGTTTGTATTTCGCAAAGAGAATTTGTGTTCACAATATAAATAGGACTATAGGGTTCGCATAAATATGTATTGTGTACATTGATACATTTATTTAAGTTTTCTTTTGTTATAGTCATGTATGTCGGTCCGTCTGTACTTATCGCGATTATATGTTGATTTACTTCAGTGAAAACGAAAATATTGTCATGGTCATGTATAGGTAAAAGAATTATTTTTATTATTTTGTATTTAGGAAATGTTATCAAAGGGAATTGTAGTATAGTATAAATATTTGTATTGTCATAGTATGTGCTTGTGGTAATTAATTTTTTGATGGTATTCCATTCTTCTATTTTGAGTCCAAAGGGAAATTGTGTTCCTTGAGGCAAATGAGGCGTCGCTTCTTTTAATTCAGAAATTATTTTTTCTATTGGTGTTACTTTTGGATTTAATATTCCGTTTTGTATTTGTGTCAGAAAATCAATAATATCTTGAATATCTCGCTGTAGATCAGAAAGAGATTTAGAATTGCATTTATTATTAGAAAGTGTTCTAATATATCTTCTCGTTTAATTTCATCTGAGATTCGATTGTAAATATTTTTTGTAGCGTTTTTTAATAATTCGTTATTATGTTCTAGTGTATCTTCTAGCTTATTTATGTGTGTAAGCGTTGTGTTTAATATTTTTATTTGCGTTTTTGCGGCGTGTTGTGTTATTTGTTCGTTATTTTTTATCAAATGTAATTGTTCATTAATATTTTTCTCGTCATCTGCGTCCATGGTTCCAAATAGAGTTTTAGCGATACTACCTATCCCGTTTATTAATCCGCGTCGTTTGTCGGAAGGTTTTTTATAAATGGTATTTATTTGTTTTATCGATTCCGTCAATTGATTAATGTTCTTTTCGATTATTAACTTCATGTTTCGGCATGGTTGTTCTGTGGATTTATTATATTAATTTCATTACAAATTTCATCCGTATCTTGTATTTTTTCCTTAATACGTTTAAATTTTATATTTATTCCCGTAATATCTAATTTTATTACTAGTTTCCATTTTGTTTCGATGAGATTTAGTTCTCCTATTTGTTCATAATATAGCCCTGGTTCTTGTGAGAAGTATTCTATCTTGACTGGGGATATCGTTTCAGTTCTCACCTTGATTAGTTTATCCTCTAGTATAGCATACCTGGAAGTTTTATGCTACGTGTTATATTATATCAATAGTGTAGGGTGTTACGATAATTTTTTGTATGTGCGTGTTCTGCATTTTGTCCTTTGAAAGGGTCTTGTGATTTGCGCGAATGCTACTGTGCGTCAGTTGTCGTTCAGCGTTTGTTCAGTTTTAATGGAGTTCGAGAACATAGTGATAATGTTGCGGACCGGTGATCGAGTTGTTATTAGAAGACCCTTTTCAACAGCCGAATTACTGGAGGAAATTGTTCCTGTAATCGTTAGTGGTTTAGAGGAGCGTAAGTCTCTTCGCCGGGCAAGGGCGATTCTTTGCCGCGATTTGATAGCAGGATTATACCGTGCTATAGTTCGGCAGTTTCGGCGTTCTAGCCGTCGTCGTCGTCGTGTGAGCAATGTGGAGTGGCGACGTGTGATGTTGGCTATTCTTGAAGTCACCTGTATCCTGAGCAGGGCGCATTGGCTCCAGGAGGAGGCCAGTGAGAATGAGGATTATCCCGATTCTCCATGATACGGTAAGTGTGATTTTGTTTTCGATAAAATGCTTAATGCGGTTTGCATGCACCAGCATTGTTTTTCGTCCCTTTTTTATGATGTAGTTAACGCTTGATTTTTTCTCAATTACTATGTAAGGTCCTGTCCATAACGCGTTCTTTTTTCGAGCGTCCTCGTCTTAGTGTTTCGTCGTATAATAATACCTTGTCGCCTGCTCTAAACGTGCTTATATTAGCCTTTTTGTCGTAGCATTCTTTTGACTTTGCTTTCTCCTCTTGCATGTTCGCTTTCGCTACCTGGTGTGCTGTACGCAATCTTTCTTTGAACTCGGATATGTAGTCATCATACGTATACGTTAATTTCGGAGGACATGTCAGGGCCGTAGGGAACGTAACCTGGTGTCCGTACAACAGTTCAAATGGCGTATAACCTGTCGCTGTATGTGGTGTAGTATTGTATGTGAACATCGCGTAGGGCAGCCATTCGTCCTAATCGGTCTGATCTCCGTTTATGTAGTGTCGCAAGTACTCTGCTTGTGTCCTGTGCGATCTTTCGAGCGCGCCGTTACTTTCCGGGTGGTACGCGCTTGTACGAATTTTCTCAATTTTTAACAGTTTGCAAGTGCTCTTAAACACTTTGCTCATAAAATTCGTTCCCTGGTCGGTGAGAATTTTATCAGGCACTCCGTATTCCAAAATTATTTTTGTAACGAATGCTTTTGCTACTGTACCAGCTTCCTGATTTTCGATGGGCATTGCCTTGCTCAGTTTCGTGAAATGATCTTGGAATATTAGTACGTATTTGTTTCCGGTTAGAGTTACGGTTAACGGTCCTACTATATCTAGTGCGCATTTTTCGAATGGCCTATCCGGAGTATCGGTAATAATCATTGGCGCTTTACTTCGCCGTTTTAATTTATTCTTTTGGCAATGCTCGCATTTGGCGATGTATTGTTCTACGTCTTTTGTTAAACCTTTCCAATTGTGAGTTAAACGGATTCGATTTATGGTGCGTTGCACGCCTTGATGCCCGCCTATCGGTGCATCATGATACTCATATAATATTTGCTGTTTTTCCTCCGTGTACCTTTTTATCTCTTTTTCGCTATCTTTTTCTTCTTCCTCTTCGTCACTCTCTTTCTCCTTGTCGATTATATGTATAGCGTGAGCGACGTTGCGACTTAGTGCGTCAGCATTTGTATTGTATTTTCCGGCTTTGTGTACGATTTCATAGTCGTACTCTTCCAATTTCAGTCTCCGTCTAATTAGACGAGATCCTGGATCGGTCACCAAACTAAACAACCAAATTAGCGGTTTATGGTCGGTGACAATTTTAAATTTGGTCCCGTATAGGTACGGTCGAAAATGTTTGACCGCCCACACAATCACGAGTAATTCTTTTTCCGTCGTGTTATAATTTTGTTCACGAGAAAGAATTCTGCTAGCATAAGCTATTGGTCGGTCTTGTCCTATCATTCCTTGTGACAAGATACCTCCTATCGCGAAATCCGATGCGTCGGTAATCAGTATAAATTCATCGTTGAAATTTGGGTACTGCAAGACGGGAGCGGTAATTAGTGTCTCTTTTAGATTATCAAAAGCTTTTTGCTGCTCTTGTGTCCACTCGAATTTTACTCCCTTTTTAACTAATTTTGTGAGTGGTTTGACTATTTTCGAAAAATTTTCGATAAACCGTCTATAATAGCCCGCCAGTCCTATGAATGATTGCACATCCTTGACTCGTTTTGGCGTAGGGAAATTCTTTACTGCCTGGATTTTTCCAGGGTCAGGCATAATTCCGTGTTCGGTAATTATGTGTCCTAAATATGCCACTTCTTTTCTAAGAAATTCACACTTATCCGGCTGTAATTTCAGATTATTGTCGCGTATTTTTTGTAATACTTCTAATAGTCGCCGGTTGTGGTCTTCTAAACTAGCGCCGTATATCACGATGTCGTCTAAATAGACCAGACACCGTATTCCTTGTATGCCCGCCAGACTAGTATTCATTAACCTTTGAAACGTCGCCGGGGCATTCTTTATCCCGAACGGCATCCGATTAAATTCATAATGCCCATAGGGCGTTGAAAAAGCCGTTTTTTGCTTATCTCTGTCTGCCATGGGTATTTGATGATAGCCCGATGCCAGATCTAACGTTGTAAAATATTTCGAATTCCCTAGTTGGTCCAAAATATCTGTTATATTTGGCAGTGGAAAAGAGTCTCCGACGGTTAGGTCGTTTAATTTTCGGAAATCGACCACGACTCTCATTTTAGGTTTTCCCGAAGCGTCTGTTTTCTTCGGTACCACCAAAAGTGGTGCGTTCCATTGACTCGAGCTTGGACGTACGATATCGTTTCTTAACATTTCCTGTACCTGTCTATTTACTTCGGCCTTATGCTTCTCCGGTAATCTATACGGTCGCGTATTCGCGGGTGCCGTACCGGCTCGAGTTACGATCTCGTGTTGCAGTGCCTCGGTGCAGGTCAGGGGTTCTCCGTCCAAATGGAATACATCATCGAAATCTTCGCAGATTTTAAGTAGAGTTTATTGCTCTTCGTTATTTAAGTGATCAAGACGAAGCGCCTCTTTAATTCGTTGCATGCGTGACAAGGGAATTTCCTTCGGTATATACGTCTGAGCTATTAATATCTCGGCATTTTCTTCTGTCTTTACTTCTTCAATTTGTACTACTGGAGCTTGCATTTCTATTTTAGTTTCGGTAGTATTTATTATGCTAATCGGGCAACTATTATTTTTTGGCTCGACTAGGCAATTTCCGATAAATATTCCTGGTCTAGTTTCCACTGCTTGGATTATTCCTGCTGTGTTTTCTTTAGTTATGGTTGTTATAATAGTTTCGCTTCTAGCTTTTAAAGTAAACTTTTTGCATGGGAAAAGCGTAAATAAATTTTTATCGATGCGTAGTTTTTTGGTAGTATAGTCCCAAGATGCTTGATATTTTTGTAGGAAGTCGGCTCCGAGGATTCCGTCATATTCGATAGGAAAGTCGTCTTTTATCACGTTTAATTCATGTTTAACATCTCTTGTTTTTAACGGAATAGTTGCTTGCATTACGCCTATAGTATCCGCTTTGTGCCCTGTTGCGCCAATGATTGTTATCTTTTTATCGTATATTATGGTTTCATCTTTCAATTTATTCAATTTTATTAGACTCATGGTAGCTCCTGTGTCGATCAATATATTTATTTTATCGTCAATCACTTCATTCATGGGTAGTGAAATCAGATCGAGCTCAGTGTGTGCATGATCTCATCAGCTGTAGTACCTTATGCTCTCGTGCTGTCTTAGCTGTTGCTTTAATTGTTTTCCTTTCTGCATCGTCGTCCTCAGTCTCGCGATGCTTATTAGTTTTATTTATGGTATTTCGCGTGTTTGATTCTTCATTTATTTTCTTATTTTTAGTATATTCCGGTTTTTCGTTTAATATCCAACATTCGGTACGGTTATGTCCGGATTTCTTGCAATAATTACAATGTTTATCCAGCGTATTAAATCTTGATCCGCTCGGTTTAGGCAAAGTGAATTGATTACCGTAGCGGCTCGTTCGGCAATCGCGACCGTAATGTCCTTGCTTGCCGCATTTATGGCATTGAATTGCCTTAGGATTATTAAAACTTATTCGCGTTGTCCGCGGAATCACGTGGTCTTTTTAATTTTTCCTCTGCTTTGGCCCCTTCGATGGCTTCTTGCAGGGTTGCATATCGTTGCGCGCGTATTACCATTCGTATATCCTCGCGCAGTCCATACACAAAGTTTTGTAGCGCTTGCTGTTTAACTGTATCTAATATAGTGCGTTTATCTTGCGGTGTCTTTCCTGGACTGTCTGTTAGAGATTCGTATAGCTGCATCGCTAAATGGTCTGCTCGTGCCCCATATTCTACTGCACTTTCTCTGGGTCGTTGTTTCAAATGATTAAATTCAATTTGAATCGATGCAGGATTTTTCTTAGGGTAGTAAAAGCTTTCCAGTTCGTTTTTTAACTGTTCAAACGATCTGATATCTTTGATCTCAAAATTTATTAATGCTCTGCCTTGCAATTTAGTCGACATTATGACGTCGAGTAGCTTGTCTGCGAACTCGGGCTTTACATACTTCATGGCACATGTACAAGCGCTTAGAAATGATTTTAAGTTCGTTCGTGACGTATCGTCAAAAATAGGTATTAAATTTATCGCGTTTTTTGATGTCATGTAGCGTTGTGCGTCAGTGGATTGTCTGTTTCGTATGTCTTCAGTAGTTCGACCGTATGAAATGTCGGTTTCGCGTTCTTGTCGCGGCTTTCGTTCGTGATGATGCGCATGAAGATACTCAAATAATGTCGCGATCTGTTCGCGCATTTCGTGCACTGTTTCTTCTAGTGCTGAAATCTGATTTTTATTTTTTGGGCGTGTTCCCGTTCGAAGTCCGCTGGCTTCGTTTTCTCTTGTATTTTGCTCCATTAACGCGGATATTTCGTTTTCTATTTCGATGTCTGCCTCACTCTTCCTTCTTTGAGACATTTTTTCGTTTCTTTTTTCACGGATTTCGTCCGGATCAAATATGCTACTATCGTATGATGTTAGCTCAAACTCGCTGTAATCTGACACGCGGCTTGGTGTTTTACTAATGTAAGGTCTAGTCTTTTTAGTTTTTACTTCTATCACGGTATCGTTAAGAGCGGAATTAAACTCGAATCGATATCTTCGAAAGTGTAATCTCGTTTAGTTTCTATGTTTGCATCTAATTCGTCGTCGGTATCACCGTCCGAGTTTGTGTATTGTAATATACGGCGTACGTTATCGCTTATGTCGCGAGTCGCGTCTTCGATAATGCGTATCGGGTTTAACGCTGTGCGGATTGCGTGTCGCGCTTGGTTGCTTAATAGCCACGACCTATTTCGTATGGGACCGGGGTCGCTTTCGCTTTTGTACATTCACGCGTTTTTATATTTTATATAATGGTTCGGACTTACAGTAGTAGTAGTATGATCGCTCGCATGTTGCCTCGTCCTTAGCTGCGGTTCGCTGTCCGGCTGTAGATCGTAGGCTGTAGATGTAGGTCGCTCGGCTGCTTTCTGCGGCTAGCTCCTATTTCGCTGACTCCGTTCGGCACTACTTGGCTCTGGATAGTCTGCTGCTGCGCTGCTACTCTGCTTACCGTTGCGTTGGTCGGGGTCTTCTCGTTTTAATAATCTCCGTATTGAAACTTGTCCGCCGACTATTTTGCACTCAATTTTCGGCTGCTTACTGCTGCGTTGGTCGGGGTCTTCTTGTTTCAATAATCTCCGTATTGAAACTTGTCCGCCGACTAATTTTCACTCACTTAAATTTTTTCTTTTTGTTTCAGGTTCTGGACGTTCCGGGTTCCTGGTCCCGAAGGAGAGGCAGATCCCACCACTGCCACCAGATATTTGTTGTGCCCTTGGTGATAGGGCACGGGTTCGGGATCTGCCGAGGAGTTAGGCCGGGAATCCGGGAATAATTCTTTGACGTTTTTTTCAATAAAAACAGTCTCCCATATATTTATTGATTTCTTGTTCTATTACAAATTCCCTTACTTCTAGGTAGTCTAGGTTCCGTCAGGAATCCTTGTCTTAATGTGGTATCACGGAGCCCCAAGTTATTCTTATTCGCTTTTAGCGAATTGTTATAATTCGCGTTCTTCTAGATTTGTGGTCCCAACGGACATACGTCCGTTTCTTGTGACTGATAGTTTTAGACCCGCTGTCGTGATCTCGCGAGGGCGATTTTATATACGTGAAACTGCACTTGATTGCAGTTTTAACGATCTAACTTGCTGACGAAATTCGATCGTTCGTCAGCATTGTCGCGTAAAAAGTGAATTAGGTTTTAATTTTCGCTGCGCGATTTATCCGGTGTCTCGCATGAGCCGGAAACTGAATATTAGATATCTTAATCTGATATGCAATAGATATCTTCTTATATTTTATTAATATATATATATTTTATTATTAATAATTGGTTGTGGTTTTTTGGACCCACAACAAATCCTTTTCTTTATTTATCACTGTCCTAAGTTCTAAGTTTTAAGTTTTATATTTAATTTTCTACACTAAAATTTTTGTTTGCATAGGACCACTAGCAGATCCTGATGTCGATAATAGAAGGGATTTTGACCTGCTTTAATGCATTTTTTACCAAGATTCTTGAAATGAATCTAGCAAAATTAATTTTTTTTAACTTGGAAGGGGAAGGGGGTTTTGGGGTTTTAACTCCAAACTCCCCCCCCCCTCTAGGATCCGCCAATGCATAGGACATCTTGTACAAAATTTTATATGGATCTTTCTTTTAATTTTTATTATTTTCATGTCACTCATCTTTGTCATTACTACTTCTTTTGTCTAGAATTTTATAATTTTCTCATTTAATCTTTTTAAATCAATAAAATTTATAAAAGACATTTTTCTTACTAACAACCCAGACAGCACACATGTCCAAAATACATCCAAAGGATGCCCAGAGGACGTCCTGTCGTCCTAAAAACGTCTTCGGGATATCCTCTGGACGTCTTTTGGATATGTTATGCTGTCAGGGAAGGGAACGTTCACAAGTGTTCCCCCCCCCCCCCCCCCGATTTGATTCTCTTTGAAATATGTTGTAAAACATACAATTTGAGGAGACACGTATTTTTTTATAGCGGCCCTAACTTAAATTTAAGGGATAAAACACCCCTTAAAAAAAAACGGGTTTTTTTGTGTGTAAATATCGTCAAAACCGTAGGAGATATCAAAAAATGTTTCAAATAGAAATTGTATGGCTTGTAATGGGCTTTATAACTGTGTAGTTGGATTTTCAAAAAATGTAATTTTTGTAAATTTACCCTTATCTCTTGTTATTATTTTTTCGAATTTCAAAATTTTTGTAATAATAAAAGTTGTAGCATTTTTTACGCTGAATTCAACCATATATAATTTTATTATGTTCCAAAATCGCATCTTTCAAAAATTCATCAGTATCACACTATATGCGTCGCACTGCATGACGCATCGTTTATACCGCACTTGTGTTGCGCAATAATCGTTAAATAAATATAAAAATAACATGTTATCACATATTTGAGAAAAAAAAGTTAACTAAAATTGTTGCTAAAGCTTTCCTTCCACATTACACCCTTATAGATAATTGCTGCATTTCGTGCGCAGCGCGTTGTCATATGTAAGTTAGCTATCAGCGCATATTGGGGAAGTCCCAGTTGCGCACAGAATAAATCGGACACAGCAAGTTGAATGAATCGGATACAGTGTCAATCGGACACAAGATGGTTGCAATCCGACACATAACAATCGAACACAATAGGAAACGGACACAGTAACAATCGGACACAGTAACAAATGGACACACAATGGTTGCTATCGGACACAGTGCCAATCGAACACAGTAACAAATGGACACACGATAATGGTAATCGGACACAATAAGAAACGGACACACTGTGGTTGGAATCGGACACAGTGACAATCAGACACAATGGTAATTGGGCACAGTGGCAATCGGACACATTGAAAATCGGACACAATGCTAATCGAACACAATAGAAAACGGACACACGATGGTTGCAATTGGACACATGATAATCGGACACAACAGGAAACAGACACACGATATTTGCAATCAGACACATGCTCCGTGACAGTTTTCCTAACCCTAAAAACATTACTATAACGACGAAAGCAAGGTTCCACATGGGTTTACGACTTTTTTGTGAACCTTGATTAACCTTGTTAGGTTTATCTTGTTAGGTATAACCTGAGGAGGATTTGTTATTTGTTTTACGCGGGGGAGAGGCTTCGCCCCTACGGGGCAAAGTCCTCCGCCGCCTACGCGTGAAATTTCAAACAAAGCGAGGTTCAACATGGGTTTACGAGTTTCTACACAAAGCGAGGTTTAATGCAAATCTAATGTTCAAATTTAGCGCAGAGTAACACTAAATTATTACTACGCATGCGCGCGTGACCGCATGGAGCATGTGTCCGATTGCAACTACCGTGTGTCTGTTTCCTGTTGTGTCCGATTATCATGTGTCCAATTGCAACCATCGTGTGTCCGTTTTCTATTGTGTCCGATTAACATTGTGTCCGATTAACATTGTGTCCGATTAACATTGTGTCCGATTTTCAATGTGTCCGATTGCCACTGTGCCCGATTACCATTGTGTCCGTTTCTTATTGTGGTCGATTGTTATGTGTCCAATTACCATTATCGTGTGTCCATTTGTTACTATGTCCGATTGTTACTGTGTCCGTTTCTTATTGTGTCCGATTGTTATGTGTCCGATTCATTCAACTTCCTGTGTCCGATTTATTCTGTGCGCAACTGGGACTCACTCCGCATATTACACTTTGAAGTTTCGCTTGTAGTGACTACGGAAAAATAATTTATGAAACAAAAACAGTAAATGAATTAATCTATTCAACATATATCCATCCTGACTCTACCCTCTTGGCCCGACTTGACTGACAATGAATATTGAAATATAAAATTCTGTACAGTTTACTCTTTTTGAATAATTGTAATATACTGCGATATATTCTACATACTATTACATTCTATTAAATTACTACAATTTTTTTAAACTATGGTATATAAAATCTTGAAATATAAAATGTATATCATAAATATAATTGTAATATATACAATAAATAAGCTCTTATATATATATATATATATACCGGGTGTTTTAGATCACCCGTCCTACCCTTTTAAAACGTAGGGATGTGCTTGTACAAAAAAATGGCTCAGACGAAATTTGCATGATTTCGAGGGATATATCTGATGGTGACCTTGACTTTGACCTCGCAGTTGATTTTCAAGGTCATTTGAAGGTCAGAGTTATTTTTTTTAATGGAAACTCCTATTTTTGATTCCAAAATCTAATAGCTGGTGTCAAGAGCTTTTCAAAACACTATAATGAAGTTATTTTTCATTAAGTACTTTTCGAGTTATGAGGCTTGTAAATTACAGTATTTTGACATAAAATACAAAATATTTTGTAAAACATTCAATTTTTGGGAATCTTACCTTAATACTTTTATGCATAAAATAATGAGACAAATCAATTGGTATAAAGAAAACACATAGTTTCTTTCAAGAAAAAATATGCAGTTGCATGTTGGTTTCCATTTAAAAAAATAATTCTGACCTTCAAATGACCTTGAAAATCAACTGCGAGGTCAAAGTCAAGATCACCTTCAGTTGGCCCCTTTTTAATCCTACAACGTTTGTTAAGGTCATTTTTTTGTACAAGCACATTCCTACGTTTTAAAAGGGTGGGACGGGTGGTCTGAAACACTCGGTATATATATATAAACTTATTTATATACAGGGTGTCCCGTAAAGACCGTAACAACGCTTAGGAGTATATTCCTGAGATAATTCTGAGCAAAAAATCTTAATACTCAGGGTGTAATGATTTTTAAATTAGAAGCATTTAAAGTTAGCGAATAAGATAGCCTGAAATTTGCGCGCTCAGGTGTGTACAACGTACAGTGATAAAAGCGAAATTGACTATCGCTCCCCTATTGTCAGTATTAATATTTGGAAAATAAATTTGCTAATACATATTAACATAAATATTGTTTACGCAATTAAGATTTTGTTGAAAATATTATAAAGAAAAAAATATTATGATACATAAAACGCAAGCTGTCAAAAATTACATTTCTTTGACATTTTTTTTTATCTTACAGATATTTGTACAATAAAATTATTAAATAATTGAAATAGTTTCACAATATTTTATTTTAATAACAGTTAAAAATAATTAAATAATATTGAATATGTAAAGACTCTTTGCGCATAATTTTGAGGTAAATGTTCCTTTGAGTAATAAAACGCATGCATTTCATTTTTTTTAAAATATTTTATGAATCATTGTTTTTGACATTCCAACTTGACGACTAATTTCACGAATACTCATTGTAGGATTTTCTTCTACATTACGTAGCACTTCTTCTTCATAAATGAGTAACATATTACAATATTCTGTACAAATAATGAGTAACATATACGTAGCACTTCTTCTTCATAAATGAGTAACATATCACAATATTCTGTACAAATAATGAGTAACATATCACAATATTCTGTACAAATATCTGTAAGATAAAAAGAAATGTCAAAGAAATGTAATTTTTGACAGCTTGCGTTTTATGTATCATAATATTTTTTTCTTTATAATATTTTCAACAAAATCTTAATTGCGTAAACAATATTTATGTTAATATGTATTAGCAAATTTATTTTCCAAATATTAATACTGACCCAGTCAGTAAAGTCTGTTCGAACAGATATTACCAAACGTCTGCTACAAATTTTTGTCAGCAGAAAGACTGCAGATTGTATACAAAACCTGTTACATCAGATGATGATAGCAGAATGTCAGCAGAAAGGTTACAAAACCTGCTGACATAATTTGACAGCAGATTTGTAGCAGAAACCGAGCAGAATTTGCTCGGAATTATTACAGCAGATTGGTGGCAGAAACCGAGCAGGACCTGCGCAACGCAATTTGATGTCAGATTGGCGGCAGAAACCGAGCAGGACCTGCGCAACGCAGTTTGATGTCAGATTGGCGGCAGAAATTGAGCAGGACCTGCCATCATAATTTTAATAGAATTACGCCAATTCTTAATTTACATTATTCGTTTCGCTTATTAAAAGGTAGTAAATGAGATATGCAATGTATGTAATATATGTTTACTTAATTGGGATAAAAAATATTAAATTTTTTTACAAATTTCAAAAGATTACAAGTTAAAAGTAATAAAGAAAATAAATCTACAAATAAATTAATAAAATTATGTAATGGGCTCTTATATTATTTAATAATGAAATATATAATAGCCAAAGGTAGTTTAATGTGATAAATTATTTTTTTAATTAGCAAGGTATGTATGTTTCAGCCATTGTATTTGGCCTTCCTCAGTACAAATAACCAAAATTAATATCTTAGATAACGCAACAATATTTGAAACCTTAAATATTTTAAAATGTTCGTCAGGTGCAGTTAAAATATTAACAAAATCATAGACGTCAATCTCAACTACTAATGCAGAGTACATTATTTGTAACATAAATATTTAAAAGTTTATTAAAAATTATGCTATTAATGTCGATTCTTTAAAACTTTTTTTCTCATTTGTAGAAATTTAAACTTATGATGGTTCTTCTCCTAACATCGACTAATACTTGTTAAAGAAGCTGGCCAAGATATTCATAAGTTAAAATTTTGCAAGTAAAAAAAAATTAAGAGAATTTACATCAATAGTATAATTTTAAATAAACTCCTTTTAAATATTCATATTACAAATAGTGTGCTCTGCATTAGTAGTTGAGGTTGACGTATATGGTTTCGTTAATATCTTAAGTGCAAGTAACGAACATCGTTTTAAGATATTTGAGGTTTGCAAAGAAATTGCTTATTCATATAACAATCAACAGGTTCGATGAGATGGAGTGGTATCTGACGTATTTTAGAAGATGACTGCCTCGGTTTTCATCTTTTCCAGTTGTTTTTTATTTAAAAAAATATCTCACATTATCAATTAACGTGCGTACTAAAATTAGACTATATTGTTTCCTAATTATATGCAAAGTTTCAAATATTGTTGCGTTATCTAAA
Organism: Linepithema humile; assembly: GCF_040581485.1. Classification (NCBI taxonomy): domain Eukaryota; kingdom Metazoa; phylum Arthropoda; class Insecta; order Hymenoptera; family Formicidae; genus Linepithema; species Linepithema humile. Next base: position 10,695,253 of record NC_090133.1, read on the forward strand.
GTAGTATAGCTATGCCGGTTCTAACCCATGGGATCTGAGGAGGTGCGCGAGTGAAGGGGGGAAGAGGTTGAGGGGGAGGGGGTAATGACGTCATCGTTTTGGAGGAGAGGGGGTAATGACGTCATCGTTTTGTAGGAGAGGGGGTAATTTCGGAGTGGAGGGGGGGACGAGGGAGGTGAGGGGGAGAGGGGAAGGTATCGGATTACATCAATTCCTGGAAGAGATAAGGATTCCTGGAAGAGATAAGATAAGGATTGTTTATATAAATATGAGTCATATAGAGATAAGGATTGTTTATACAAAGGGTATCGGATTACACTGCGTCAGCACTTTTGGAGTGGAGGGGGTGACGAGGGAGGTGAGGGGAAGGTATCGGATTACATCAATTCCTGGAAAAGATAAGATAAGGATTGTTTATATAAGCATGAGTCATAGAGAGATAAGGATTGTTTATACAAAAATGATTTATAGTTCCGAGAATTGTTTATATCCTTTGCAGGTTCGTGCAGGTTTTTTCTCCACATCAAAGTAGAGCGCCTGTAGAAATTACATCATCGCTATTTTTAGATCATAGGCCCTTAGGCAGCCACTTTTAGACGCCATGTTGCCAGATTTCAATTTGCGTGACATCGATATTTTTAATTAGTGTCGTGTGCAACAAGCGGGTATATAAGGTCCATCATGACCAAGTCGAGGTAACAATCGAAATGTTCATCGCGCTATTGGATGAACGTGACATTCTGAGCTTGTCCGCGGAGCAATTAGAAATCGTGCCGAAAGTGATTCTTATAAAAAACTTTGCTCGGTTTGTGGATCACGTGTGGGATAGGCTACCGGATCATTTAAGAGCGGATCCGGAAGTGCAAGGTTATCGTCGGTGCTCGTTGCACTACAACCAGTCGTGGCAGCGCGACCACATCGACGGGCCCCCACCGTACAGGAAAGATTGCACTCTGTGCAAACCGAAATAGGTAAAGTACACATTTTTAAAATATCTTTAATACACATTTCTCGAATGCGTAATAACTAATTGGATATTTTTATTTGAATAATTTTTATTTATTACAGAGATGGAAGACAGTCTCACCTTACGAGAGGAAAATCTGAGTACTCTCACAGATTGGTTAATTGCGAAGAAGCGGAAATTCTCACACAACGTGTAAGTTGACTCTATTACTATTTACACTTTTAAACTTACTGCTATTGTTACATTTTGAACTTATACAAGCTTTTATTCACAGAAATAAAAGTAATTCACCAAGTATCGATAGAAGCATGATCACGCCTTTCAGAATTTTAACTAGAAGATACCCGTTGACAAAAACCGGCTATAAATATCTGGATATCGGAATCAATATTTCTATGCCGAGCCACATAGAAATCGCTTTCGGTGACAACCATGGCAAAGAGATACATTTTACATACAACATGTGGAAGATCCTCCTGGACCAACGACACGCCATCCACCATTTCTTTAACAATGATGAAGACAAAGCACACGCATCATCTCAAACCATCGAACATGTCACGCTACGGTTTGGAAAGATAAACAATCTAAAAGTACTGCGTCTGGAAACATCAACAGTGTGTTTAGTAATGTCACATAACACCGTATGTAACATAATCGCTCTCGAGTATTGTGTGGATCATATCGCTCAATCGTTGAACAACGTCACTGGTATGGTCGACACCAAGTTCGCACACTTTCAAAAAATCGCGAGCGGTACGAAGGACCCCATCGCGGTGATACGTGAGAGCGAATCGTTTGATAAGAATGATATAATCGATTGTGAGCTGTTAGCTCAGGTCTTTGGATCGCAGTAATTCTAGCATATCACATGCTTTATTGTTAAAATATTGTTAAAATATTTTCACTATCATAATGTATTTATTAGATGCATCTGTTTAATAAAAATATTATTTATCATTAAATTAATTTTTATTATTCCATCTTTCCTGTACCACATCTTATCCACTGACCTATCCTACTGCGAGATAAGCGCGCGCGTCATGTTACACTACATGATAGAAGGAAACGAGTGAACCAGTGACATTTTTCTCTTATAATTGCGGCGAATAATATAGAGTGAATTATTTCAGTAGTTTATAATTGGTAAATAATATCATTGATATATTCTCTATTCTTCCAGCTTGTCAAAGATCATGTAGGTTAAACGTTAAAACTTTAGTTGAATCTTTATTATATAAAGAGTAAGCGTTTAAATCATACAATATCATCTTCATATTTTTAATGTATTTAAAATAAATTCAATAGAAACTCTAATTTAAATCTAATTTTAGGATGAGAGGAAAAATAAGGAGGAAAAAAAAAATTAATAATATAATTTAAAATATAAAATTTATTTTAAAAAAAAGTGTGTATTATACATGTGTGTGTGTGTGTGTGTGTGTGTGTGTGTGTGTGTGTGTGTGTGTGTATGTGTGTAAAATAAAATAAAAACTATAATAATAAAATAAAAACTATAATAATATAATAATATAATAAAAACTATAATAAAAAAAAAAAAAAATCGCGGGACCATCATCTGAAACAGAAAAATTCTATTAATAATCTGAAAATATTAAGTATGATACTTATCGAATGTAATACTTACGGTTGTACATCATCGTCCGCAGAATGCGCCTCTCTCACCGCTCTCAATACATCAGCGGTGCGCGCCACATCGCTTTCCATTTGTTGGAATTGTGTTGTCAAAATGTCCAATGAGCGGTACACCGATAGCAAGTTTACCCGTATATCCTGCCTGTAAGCAAAATAAAAACAAAATAATATAGGATGAAGATTAAATCTGTCATATGTAATATCAAATAGCAATACTTACAGCGATGTCAGTATCACCCCGTTTTCACGCCCATGCACATCATATTCAATTCGAAAATTGTGCAGCACGTGTTGTTGCTGCACATTTCTCGTCGCCTCTTCAAAATGATACACCGCACCATGCAGGACGGTGATCCGGTCCATCACAGCCCTCATCAACTGCTCAATCTCATGTATTTCAATTGTATATAATTGTGCCATTTTTTTTTTTTTTTTTTTTTTTTAATCACAAACTGTTACTCACAAACTCGTGAACTGTAGGAGACGTGTGACGGTCCCAACCTCCAACGCATTTTTATAGTACGTCCCTTAGATGTGGTGCAAATCTATGTGACCGCTCTACGGGGGTTATCTTTTCAAACATACTCCAAATTTATAATTTTGAAACATAATTCTTCTCCCGAGTAACCGAATATCAGTCGATAGGTGTTTGATAGATGTAGTATAAACTACCGCGGCATAAACAAATCTCATAATATCATAGCGACTCCATATAATGAGTTTGACACCCATGAAATTCTTCTCTCACGAGGATGTATTACTATTATTTACAAACCACCGCGGCATAAACAAATCGTACAAGAGATATTATAGCGACTCCATATAATGAGTTTGATACCCGTGAATATTTCTCTCACGAGGTTGTATTACTATTATTTACAAACTACTACAGCAAAAACAAAAGATACGTATGACACACGTGAATACTAATCTCACAAGGATGCCTTACACTCATGAAAAGTTAAATTAATGTATGATAAATGTTAAAAATTGTTTCAACTGAGCCTCTAACGCCTTTCACGATTACGAGGGGGGACGGGAGGTGCTTGAGTCGTCCTCGGACGAGGCTCGACCACAGCTATCGGCTTGTGGTACACTCCGCAATCCTTACACTTCTCGTATTCGGAATTTTTTCTATTCTGATCACGCTCCATTTTCTATACTTTTTTTTTTCTCCACCGCGTGCACACTTTGAACTGATAAATTACTCTCTTCCGCACACTTTATATACAGCTCGACGCAAAAACGTCAATTTCGCTGTAGTAATAAACGTTAAAAGACGTTCGATAGACGTTCAAAGATGTACAATAGACGTTCGATAGACGTACGAGAGACGTTCAAAGATGTACAATAGACGTTCGATAGACGTACGAGAAACGTTAAAAGACGTACAATAGACGTTCGATAGACGTACGAGAGACGTTCAAAGACGTACAATAGATGTACGATAGACGTTCGATAGACGTACAATAGACGTTCGATAGACGTACGAGAGACGTTCGATAGACGTACGAGAGACGTTCAAAGACGTACAATAGACGTTTGATAGATGTAAGAGAGACGTTCAAAGACGTTCAAAGACGTACAATAGATGTACGAGAGGCGTACGATAGACGTTCAATAGATGTTAAAAGTAGTTCGATTGACGTTCAAAGACGTACAATAGACGTTCGATATACGTACGAGATAAGCGTTAGGTCATATTACATGGTGGATTATGTGATGGGTAAAAGGTGGAATAAAAGTCATACGAGTGTGATATACATCATTTTATTAACATAAATCATAGTTGTTTTACACGTTTGTTACACTCAAACCACCACTTGTACAATTTGCAAACATTCCGCATAGCGCAATGTCTCGTGTGATACGCGCAGCGCAAGGTTCCGATTACATCCAAGTTCGTCAGGCGTGCGACATCTTCGTAATCCGCATCTATTATTTCAATCTCTACATCATCTTCCAAAATTTCACACAACCACTTTTTCTTCTCGAGTCCTTTCACGTATATCAGAGGCGGTTCCGTACCAATGGCATTGTTGATAAGGCTTTTCATCTGACTGTACGAGACGTGTCCATCTTCCCATTGGAAGCCGTGGTGGTGTATCCGTAACCAACACGCCAGCGATTTTTCCGATTTCGTCAACAGATACCACGGTACGTGTTCACGAAATACGTAATGAGACAGCGTTTCGCCATCTCGAAGTACCGCTGCTTCTTTCACGATAAAAATGTTGTTGAACGCGTAATCTTGCAAGTCGACGAAAATTGGTACGTTAGACATCGTCGTCGATCGTCGGAAAACTGACGTTCCCATTCGCATACGTCTAATTTATAACTTTTCACACGAGTCTGCGCACAATGTTGTTCAGTGGATTATATTCGACCAATCGATCGTGTATAATGAGACAATAGGCGGTGGTGTTGGCCGGTATATTTTCCTTACAATCAAATTCTATTCGCACGTCAACGGTGGCGCTCTTGACAGAGTCGTTTTGTCGCGAACAATCTATGACTACGAACGGACCGGCTTTCGAGAATTCATCGATGTCCAAATACGTATCGTCCTGTTCGTAATAGGCTTTGCGGAAACGCGCATACATATTGTACAGTATAGCGTATCGACTCTTGTCGAAATCCAAATTCATGTCGTACGGATAAAAATCTGAATTCAGATGCAGTCTCACATTGGTGAGTTTACAAGCGTCAAATTGCGTAGCGTTTTCAGACAGTACGTTTTTTCGACCGGTCTGGAGAGCGAAGATTACGTATCGCGGTTTTTCCAATTGCGTCGCGGCTTTGACCGCCCAGGAATGCTTCGTTGTATTCTGCAGCAGAAGAAACTCGTACAGATCCCACGAACGGAAGCACACGCTCAGATATCGTCCGCTTTCCAAAGTTCGAAGAAGAGACAGCTTGTTGACTTCGCTCAGAGATACGTGCGGCATTCGCCACTGTATCTTAAGTAGTTTGATCGTTGGATTCGCACCAGCTCGTCCTACGAGACAATTGTTATCGTTGCGCGATCGTATCAATACAAGTTCGTGACGAGCGTTGATTACAATCCGTTTGTAGTCCTCGCAGAATCCAAACAGAGCATTGAGCGGAACGCAAAAATTAAAGTTTCCATCGAGCAACGGATTTCCATCCGGATTCCACGATGCGTATTTCAGCGTCTTGCTCTTCTCCGTCGTCAGCGGTACATAGTTTTTGATCGTGCTCGTTATTCCAACGTTTCTGTTACGATCGATTTCAACTCCGTCGAGCTCGTATCGCATTTCATCAAACATGAACGCGACACAATTATTTTCCATTATACACACGTTATCTCTATTCTCACCGGTAGGATTCATAACGAGTTTTCCTTCAACGTAGAGAAAACTCTCACACGGCAACGTGTACAAATCCTGTTGCTGTATAGGTATTCGTATCTCATCGCTGTGTCCCAACGTCGTATTAGCGTACGGATTTTACGTGTGCATCTCATATTTCACGATACGCTCGTCGAAGACGTGCTCGTCAGCGATGTCGAGTATATCCATCTCTTTAAACGTTTCTCACAACGAATCCCAACGATTTTAAAAAGTTTACGTTCGTCGTACTGAGCCTCTTGAATGGTGATGTTTTCCCAATTTTCGTTGTTCTCTTAATCACTCGTTGTTCGTTCAACACGAGCATTTCCTCGCACCACGTCACCGCAAGTGCAGTCTGATGGTAATCTCCTCTCCGCGAAAATCGATCAATCGTCCGTCTTGATCCACCACACGCACGGTGATATCGGTAACGCTCCTCGCGATGACCGGAAGGTAAATGATTTGCGCCGGTGTTTCCGAGACTTTATATCCCGAAGGCACGTTCGGTGAAAATTCGTGTATCGTGTGCACCGACTTGTCGTTGGCGTACGCCCCGTGGTTATGCTGCATTCCACTCGAATAATGTTTACGTTGACGATGTTTACCGAGGAATCTGATTCGTGCAACTTTCTCGGTTCCAGTATACGACCCGTCGAAAATCCAAACAGCGGTCCGATGGTATTCGGTTTGGCGAAATTTATTCGAAAAGCGCACATGATTTCACTCTTCATGGTATTAACGTTGGGACGAAGTGACAATGGATAATCTTGCTCTTCACTTTTTCCTCGTTTTTGCAGTATCGCGCGTTTCAGATAAGAAGCAATGGCGTCCAATTCGTACGATCCTTCGGGAATTGTAATTTCTTCGTCATTGTCGTCGAAATAAAATTTATCGTTCGCTACCGTCACGTTCGGAATCGTGTTGTAGGTCTCCATCGTGGTTAGACCGAGCTCGTAGTCCCCATCGCTCAAGTCTATCGGTGGAAAATAATCCACCGTGAGAACGCTGCTTTTACCGCTTAGAGTGAGCGTCAGCGACATTGCCGAGATTCCATCGACGACTGATGTCGATCGATGGCGGATCGATTTTTATATCTATTTTCTGAAGGAACAGGAGGCACAATTGTCCGCAGATCGTTTGATCGTACGTCTGGTAGACCGTGCGATTGTACGTTATCGTTGTATCGGTGTCTCCGAGGTAGCGTGTAAGCTCCTTCGGCGGTTGCAAATTGCCAAAGCTGTCAAAGTATACGGCGCGATCGCCTCTCTTGGCGTACGCCACTCAATGCGTGCCCGGCCCGTCGACATCGTCCAAATTCACGATACCGCTCTCATTTTTATGTATCTTGTCGGGTAAAGCGTTACGCATGTAGACACCTCGGAAATACGGTACTCGCATACGCTTCGCTATTTGTAACAACTGTAGATTGGTGGTGGCATCCACGGGCATCTCTATCGTTTTTTCAACGTTTTTTTTTTCTCTTCAATTCTTTGCCCCGTTTGTACGGAGCGAGATAAATCCCCCGTCCTTCCATTGCTTTATTGTGACGTTTCGTCTCTTCGAGTTGTCGTCGCGCGGCCTTAGAGTCGTTCACCGCCTTTGCAACACCCGCCGCTCCACCGGCAAGCGAACCGATGACTCCCAAGAGCGGTAACAACGATAACATACCACCGCGTTTCGCCGTCGGAAGCGTTCTCCTCTTGGTCTTCTTTCTCTTTGTCATACCCATCCCCAATTTCGTCTTTGCTTTCATAGCAGCCCATACGGCGGTAGCAGCAGCCCTCTCACCGAGAGTCGCGTCCGCAGCGGTGATCCGCACCCGCGCTTTATCGGCGAGAACGCGATCGGCCGCGTGGCGGTCCGCTGATTCGCGGTTTTGTGAGTACACGATGTCGTGATCGCGACACGCCGCGTCCAACGGATTGATACCTCGATCCCCTCGCGCGAGTCGTTTCCGCAGACGAGTCCCCGGCCCGCAAAATTGGTAGCCGGGTATGTGCAGCTCCAACGGTAGTCGATTTATCACACTGTTCAGTAAACCGGCACCCTTGTATCGTTTCATAGAACGCGAATTCTAACGTATCGCGTGTAAATCACAATTCCAACTGAGGTGTGTTTCGACAGCGATCACCTATAAATAGGAGGCGCGTATCGATCATTAACTAGTAGAATATTAAAGTTTGTCGGACGACAAAGTACAATGAATAACCGGGATAATAAGAAGGAACGGAAGGAGGTGAATGTCGCAAACGTGTATTGCTAATCGTGTGTTTGAAACAATATTTTTTTTTTTTTAGGATAATGTCCGAATCATGTATGGAAATAGAGATATTTTAGATCTAGCGACAAATATCCGAGCACCGCTCTTTCCAACAACCGATGCTGCACACTCGTCGCGTAATAACAAGGTAGAGAAAGAGTCTGGTAAAAAATGAAATTTGTACAACAACCGTACACGATCCGTGTGAAAAACATGGATGATAAGACGCAAGGGGTTTGTGAGAAGGCGTGCAGACATGGTAAAATGCTGCCAAACACGATACGCGGTATCATTTGCGGTCCCTCGAATTGCGGTAAAACCAATGTAATGATTAGTCTGCTGGAAAATCCGAACGGTGTACGTTTCGAAAACGTGTACGTGTACTCGAAATCGTTGAATCAACCAAAGTATCGGTATCTCGAAAGATTGCTCGGATCAATCGATGAAATCGGCTACTTTACATTCTCGGACAACAACACAATTGTACCGCACAGCGAGGCGTTACCGAATTCCGTATTCGTCTTCGACGATATAGCGTGCGACAAGCAGAATGCAATACGCGAGTACTTTGCTATGGGTCGACATTCGAAGGTCGATTGTTTCTATCTGTGCCAAACGTACGCGAAAATACCTAAACATCTCGTGCGCGACAACGCGAATTTACTCGTAATATTCAAGCAGGATGGAACAAACCTTAAGCACGTCTACAACGATCATGTGAATACGGACATGACGTACGAAGATTTCGGTACATTGTGTCACGCATGTTGGCGACACAAGTACGGTTTTTTAGTGATAGACAAGGATAGTGCGATTAACGATGGACGATACAGACGTGGTTTTAACGAGTTTGCGGTACCGCGGAATGGTTAATCGTTCTCGAGACGTTGACGATGACGCTCGACACGAAAGATATCGACGAGAGGGAGAAGATCGCGAAGGAAATCGCTCATACGAGCGAGTCAATTCGCAAGAAGCACCGAACGTTGAAGACGGGTAGAGTGGAGCAAGAGACGCAATTGGAGAAACGGTTGAAACCGATCGTAGAGCCGTTGAAACGAATCGTCGAGAACATCAAGGGTGACGATGATTCGGTTGACGATCTCGAGATTAAAAACGAACCGGACATCAAACGAAAGCGAACAAGCTCTGAGAAGAAGAAAATCAAGCGTACTTCGTTGACGACATCGATACAGACCCCATTGACGTCACCGATACAAGCCTCGACTCCGTTCCAGCCGCAAAAATTGGTGTTTGAAGCACCGACATATTTACCGACCGAAAACGTGTTCGAAACCACGGACCCGTCTTTCGTAACATCTGTGAGACAGACGATGCAAACGTCCGATGGTCGGGAAGCTCTGTACGGCCAAATGGGTCCGCTGGGTCAAGAGTACATCGGGGAGCTCTTGAGCGGTGACAAGAAGAGAGGGATCGACAACGTGTACGGTGTATACTTCAACGATGCGGGAACGTTTCTCGGAGACAAGGCCTTCGACATTGATAGAGACGACAATGTGATCGTGGACGGTGTGGAATACGCTGGCACACCCGGCCTGTTTGAATTAATATTCAAAAGACTTCCCGACGATACACTGTGTACGGAGGCTGACAAACAAAAATACAAGAGCATACTACTCGCTACTAACGCTCACAGACGCGGTCATAACGCGCATTTACCTGTTTTGGGAAACAAAGGATACAAATACAAACATATCATCACACCTCTGATATCTAAGAAAGGTGGAGGTGTTGCACATCTCAACAAGAGAGGTGCGGGTCGCACGTTACCCAAGTGTAACGTACCACAGACCATGACTGTGACCGACAACGCGGTCGATTACGTGCACTGGGATGATCCGAACGAATTGGTGGATCGCCTTCGATTGCTGGACGCCTCCCGTCAGGCGGGAAACAACGCGCACGACAACGAGTTTCTCTCGATTATCGAGGAACTGCGCGAAGCTGGTCTGATTATAAATTGATCACAGCTTTTCAACTATCGCCAGTATTGCTCGTGTGATGCTACAGGAATGTCTATCAACAAATTCGGACTACAGTTAGGAGGAAGCGACAGGGTGACGAGACAGAGCGGCGGAGTCTCGAAGAATTACGTGCGCGAGAATTGTCTCTGCAAGGATGGTGAGGTTTTCAACGCCAAGTCACGCGTGATCAGACATCTCGCCGACCCTGAAGCGGACACCGACGCTGTCAACAAACTGCATCTGGATCATCACCTCAAGCTTATGAGCGATCGTGAGAATCGAAATCGTATGCTCTGTGAAAATTTTAAGCGAGAAGTATTTTCGAGACTCGAAGATTCGGAAAATACCGAGCGGACCTGGAAGAGAGACCACGACGATTACATCGAGACCAGATACGTGGCGTTGAAACGACAGATTCACGATCTGAGAGGTCTCCTCAACGAGAGTGTAGCGCGACTCGATGGAAAACTCGTCGATCGCGAACGAGAGACGAAGAGTCTTGTCGAGCGAGAGATTCACAATCTTCGTAGAGCTGTGAGAAAAAATTTCATCGAATACTACGATGAGGCGATGAAGAAGAAACAGAACGAATCGCAATGAGCAAGAAGGAAGCGGTGAGCCTGGAGAGGAGATCGCTCGTGGACGAGCTCCACGCACCGGCGAGAAGAAACTTTACGCGTCGGCCAGTCGTCGTGAAAGGATACGATGATTTGTGGCAGGCTGACATTGTCGAGATGAGACCGTACTCGCGATCCAACGGCGGTTACAACTATATTCTAACCGTTATCGATGTGTTGAGCAAGTACGCGTGGGCTATGCCCTTAAAGACCAAAGGTGGAATTGAAACGTCCAAAGCATTTTCCACGATATTTAGGGAGAGAATTCCGAAAAACTTGCAGACCGACCGTGGAAAAGAATTTTACAACAGAGATTTCCAAAATCTTGTCAAGAAACACGGCATCAATCATTATTCGACATACTCGGTTATGAAGGCTTCGGTGGTGGAACGATTCAATCGCACGTTAAAGAACGAAATGTGGAAGTTTTTTACGCTCACGGGATCGTACAGGTGGATCGACGATTTACCGCGATTGGTCTCGGAATACAACGGTCGTAAACATCGTACGATCGGTATGCGCCCGATCGATGTCACTCCCGAGATCGCAAAGGGTCTCTTGAGCACCGTGTACAGTAGAATAAAAATTGCCGCGCCGGCAAAATTCAGGGTGGGTGATTCGGTGCGCGTGAGCAAATTCAAAACTGTATTCGAGAAAAGATACACGCCGAATTGGTCGACGGAGGTGTTTAAGATCGCCACGGTGCAACGTACCAATCCCGTGACGTATCTGATTAAAGATTATCGCGGAGATCCGGTCGCGGGAGGCTTTTACGAGCACGAATTGCTCAAGACCGCTCAACCCGACGTTTATCTCGTGGAGAAGGTGTTGCGTCGAAAGGACGACAAGGTGTTTGTAAAGTGGTTGGGATTCGACAATTCGCACAACTCTTGGATAAATAAAGACGATGTATTGTAATAAACTGTGTATATTTTACATTGCATTATAATAAACTATTATACATTTATATACAATGATGTTCTTTATTACTACAACATGTTACAATATATACATTTAAAACTAACAATGATAATAATACATAAAATATTAAACTATATAAATTACTAAGCATTATTTACAATTGTATCTTGCGATGTCCCCATGGTAGAGTGTCGGTGGAACCGGATACGACGTGCCGCTTATCGTCATACGGACTGAGAGCGAGCTTCGACTCCGACACGGTGTACACCTCGTGCATCTTTGAGCGGATGCACGATTGACGCCGCGTCAGCTCGATTTCGTCGTTGAGACACCGAGTGTAATCGTTGAACGTTATCGTTCTAGCGACTACGCTCTTTTTTACACCTTTCACCTTTTTTGTATCTTTTTGTCCGGTGACTTTCAACGCGTACATCTTCGCTCTCAGTCCGACAAATTCCGTCATGATCGCGCCGTTATTCTCGTCTTTCATCAGACCGGGTACTTTCTTGTTGGCGCGCGGTATACCGTAAACGTTGTCCTCGGAGTAATCGCTCGTGTCGAATTTGGATATATCGCGTTTCATATCGTGATATACGTCCTCGCATTGTAGAAAGTATATCAGACTGTCGGTATCGGTATACAAAATTTTGCAATTGTCGCGGTAGAGAGGCGCCATGTATTCGTAGTGAAACTCGTACAAGCAGGTCTTGGATATGTCGAGGATACACATACCCACGTAGATCGGCTTGTCGAATTTCACTTCGAGTTTTCGCAACTCTACGGCGACTAGATTCTCCGAGAACACGCTTCGGCTGTGGAAATTCGGTTTGGCGATCATAGCCTCCGCTCCGTACCGACCCTCCCACTGTGTAACGAGCCGTACATCCGTATGATTTCGCACATTCTCCATGGTTTTGCCGAAAACCGCGTTGTTCATCAATTTGTATAAATTTTTCTCGAATTCATTACTCGCGAGTGTCCGAAACTGCGTATTTAATTCTATGTATCCTCGAAGCCATGGAGATTGCGCGAATTGCAGTACGCGGTGAATCTTTGCAATTCGCAGACCATGTAGCACGCATTGCTGCAGATTACGGTAGTGAATGACATAACGCTGCTTATCGTACAGCGTTGCGAGTAACTTGACCTCCCGCTTGCCGGGCGGCTTATCGCGCGTCGGGCAGAACGGCAGGTCGGTGTGCGCGTCGTGAAGATTCACCGGATACTCGAGATCGACTTCCAGCACATAACCGGTAGCCGAATCGGATGCAACGGACATTACGTCAAAGCTCGCGACATCATCGACCCATCGAAATTTGGCATAGGGCAACGGTTGACACATTGCCCAGCCGTACAAGTTGTTTACATCATAGTACATTAGGTACGATGACGGTTCCGATGGATCGTACGATGGCATGTATTTGTTGTTGGCGGCGGCGTATCGGTTGGAGCATTGGCTAAGACCGCCGCGTATACCGCGCTCGACAAACAGCACCATATCGATGTCTGTGAGCAACTCGAACTTGATGCCCGTGTACTTCAACATAGCGTCCCACGTGTATCCCGGTAATGTGTAATACTGAGCGGGATCTAAACCGTAACTCTTTATACACGTGTTTCGGAAATTTTCGAAAATATCCGCCAACAAAAGTACGTCTGTTTTCAAATACAAATCGCTGTACTGTCCAAGAGTTTCGATCGAAAAAGTTTGCCAGACGTTTGTCGCGTGCGCGTAATTGCTCTCGGATACCGTTTCTCCGGTGAGCGAGCTGTAAAACGATTCGCGCGATGGTAGGCTTGTGTCCCGGAGCTTGTCGACGCTGTCGATGTACTCGTAGGGAAACACGCCTTTCCGAGTAAGCAAATTGAAATGTTTCGCGGATAAATGATTGAATTCCGATCGTGTAATTTTTAATTCGTCCGTTGTCAGATAAGATGCTAATTTTTCAAGACTTGTACTGAGAAATCTAAACAAATCGATAAATCGTAATTTCACGCAAATTTTGGAATTTTCATCCTCCGTATCTTTAACGTTTTTAGTGAATGATATGTAACGTTCTTTCGTCAGCGGTAACAATTCGACGCTGCCTTCGAAAGCATTGGCAACGTCTTTGATTATAAAATGCGCGTCGTAACCGGATAAATTGTGAAATATCACCGGGATAACGTGGGAGTCATTGTAATTTAAATTGCACGATGAGTGCGCGGCACCGTGGTAACGCCCGGTGAGATGACAATGATCGCGCACCCGCGTATCATCCGGTGTAAACGGTTTCTCGCACACGTGGCACGTCGCGGTGCTACGGAATTTTTCCGATTCCTCCCGCGTAAGATCCGCCATGGGGACGACGGTGGTGAGAATCGTTTTCACACGGTGCGCCAAATCGTGGAGTTCGTTGACGAACCACGTCACGCAATCCTCACCGCGATATGACTTAAAACTAGAGAGCGAATTATCGTAAGCGCAACTTACATAATATCCTACGCTAAAGGGTCTGTGATGTTGGTAGGCGCATGTGGTACGGTTTTGTCCCTCCTTCTCCTTCTCCAGCGTACATTCGAGATCGGTGTACACTAGAAACGGAACCCGCTCCTTTCGATTGTAATTCCGGAACGTCAGCCACTTGTCGTCCTCGCTGGGAAGAACGACGGCGCAGTCGTTCATTTTCCCGCAGTCGATGCTGTGCGCCGATAATTTTTCCTGTGTATAAAAGTAGTGTAGACACCTGTAATAATTTATTTGATTAAAACTATGAATAAAAATATTGATTTATTTTATACGCATCTTTTTACTTACCGATCGCAAATGTACATTTTATGTGTGTGCTTGCTCAGTTGTAAGCTCACCAACCGCGGCAGGTTCTTTATGCACGCAAAGTGTGCATCGTTGTTTTTACGCACGTATAGCAGGTTGACGTGCTTCTCCTTTTTGTCGTCGGTGAGCCGCAGAGGGACGATTTTGGAGTCTTGGGTGGTAAAGACGTTGACGGAGATGGCGTTCATTTTCTCAAACTTTGATATTTGTGGCAGCGTCACGGGGAACTCGATGTCGCACAGATTCAGCACCGTTGAATAGTGCGGGTACTGCGATACTCTATCCGGGTACTTTTCCGCTGGATGTAAAGCTGCTACCACTGCCCACGCAAAGCACGCATTATCGTTTGATTTCACGTTGACCACTGCCCTTTTTAACATAACTTTCCGCGGTAACTCGATGTGGCATCCCGCGCGTAGAGGATTCAACTTGTTGACGTTGATTGTTAGGTTCAGGATACGTGACAACGCCCATCCGCTATCACGTTCCTGAAACTCCTCCAGAGATGCCTGTATGACGTCAACCACATGCTTCGTGTACCACTCGTTTAGATCAGATGTTGGATATATCTCTTGATTCTTCGTGGCGATGGTCTTCACGGCAGTCTTGTCGCCCGCGATGAATTCCCCGTTGAACGCGGTGTTAATCTTGACGCTGTTGTGTTTCACCATGACGCCCTGGATCCGTTCGATGACGGTATTTCTTATCTCTTCCAAAAATTCACGAGGATCGATGTATTCGTGATTGACAACCGCACCCGTCAGCACACGGTTCCTAAACGCCGTCTCGATCTCCTTCCACGTGTAGCCCTTCTTTTCGTATCCGCCGTATCCAGCACCGATGGGCACAAAACACTCGTACAGGGTGTTCTTCACACCCTCCAGACGCATAATTTGCGCCACCAGAGAGTTCACTACTCCGGTTCGTTGTCTCTTGCGACATTTTTCTCTCAGAGAATCGAGGTACTCGTCGCACTCGTAGTCCCATGGGAGAAACTCTCCCAACGTTTTGATGTTCACTGCTCGTACGGTAAGATCGCGCTCCTTCTCCATTGCGATTGCCTTTGAAGATTCATATTTTTCTCACTTGCTTTATATACCCGCTTGTTGCACACGACACTAATTAAAAATATCGATAATGTCACGCAAATTGAAATCTGATAACATGGCGCCTAAAGTTTCTAATTCATCATCAAGACAATACTTGAATTTTGCAGAGCTTGCGCTACAAAAATTTGTTCATCGAAGTGATTCTTTTTATGGTCCAACCTTCAATACTTATAATATCCATGGCTTGCTTCATCTTACCAACGACGTGAGACGTTTTGCACTTTAGATTCGTTTTCTGCATTTTCGTATGAAAATAACATGTCCATTTTTAGAAAATATTGTAGAAAACCGGGTTTACCTCTTCAACAATTCTTCAAAAGAATGACAGAGATTAAAATTCACGGAACAGTCGATACTCGTGTCATTGATTCGTCAATTCGTGTATCTGCATTGTATAATGATAGTAATTGTCATCAGTATCGTAAAATTAAATTTAACGGAATATTGCTGAGTATAGATGTACGTGATAGTTGCTGCATTTTACGTAATGGATCCATTTGCATTGTCTGCAATATTAGTCTACACAATAATTTGTATCGTTTGGCAGTCAAAAAATTTTTACAGGTTGAAGATTTTTATGACATTGGTGTGTATTATCTTCGGCTCTTCAAATATATAAATGTTCCACGTTGAGTAATGAAATCTTTTATATTAATCTGGATGAAGTCCATGCTAAATGTTACAGAATGCCTTTCTGGAATTCTACATCGATGGATGATAGTGACAGTAATAAAGATCATTTGCCTCAATACATTGTCGCTGCTATTGTACATAGCGAGAAGGCGTAAGATATACTCTTGCGAAAATTTTTTACAAGCATCTTTGTAGATTAAAGAATTATGGTTTTATTTTTTGCATGAATTTTGTGCTTTAAGATCTTCTATTCTCTTGTTTGGTTTGTTATTTTGTTTCTTTTCTCTTTTTCGAAAACAAATGTTTGCTATTGAAAAGCACGATCATTTGCATCATCATTTTTGCATCAATCTTCTGCCTTTGTCGTTATTTTCTTTTGCTGCTTTTAATACATAATGTTACATGTACATACTACATATTTCCATTAATTACACACACACACGTGCACACACACACACACACACACACACACACACACACACACACACACAATATGCATGTTGCAACAGGATAATTTTTGTTCTTAATAGTTTTTCTTGATAGGTTTTTTTTTATAATTTTTCTTAATAGCTTTACTTAGCTTTCTCACTTTGAGTTGTGTGCACAGTTTGAATATTTTTAACAGTTTTAACAGTTTTTTTTTCTTAATTTACATTTAATGCCTGTGTGAAAAAATTAAGTATAATGCAACATATGCGTTTTATTTACTTTCAAAGATGATGCATATTGTATAATTTTATTTGTTTTTAGATAGATTTAATAACTATTTAATTCAATATTATATATATTATGCGGTATTCATTAATATATGTATGTATTTTTGCTTATAAGGAAATGGAGGGACGATCGAAGCGCAGCATTGCGAAACCTTCCCGCTATCAGACCACTTCCTCCGATGACGAATTACCAAAACGCAAGAAGATCCCATTAAAGACCGTTACGGTTGGAGACATCGACAAGGATATCGGTCATCTCACAAAGGAATTTTGAAGAACCCAGATAATTCAACCTATATGGATGAGAATACTTTTCATACTAATATTTATACACAAGAACACACAGACACACAATCATACATTCCTATTCATACGCAATCACAAACAAACATTCAACCTTATATATCCACTGCAACACATTTAACATCACATCCTCACACATCTATTCACGCCGTCGATACATCACACTCGATACATACATTACCCGCTCATTCTTCCATAGCTAATCATATAGATAATACTATTCATGCTAATAGTATAGATAATATTACTTTTACAAATAATACATATCAGTTTCAGAATACAACTCAGTTTCCGAATAAATTAAGAACATGGCCGGCACAGGAAAGTATTTCTCAAATAAACGAGTATCAGGTGAATCATACTGAAATTCCACGATTCACAGAAGGAACGGACTACAAACGGTAAATTTGTTAATATTTATAGAAATAGTGATTTCTAAATAAATTCGTTCATTATATTTGCAAGAATGTCAACGTTACTTGTGCTATGTTTGCAGGATAACGCAAGAAAAATTGAGCAGCATTGATGCCGAACTCAAGTAAGTAAATCTAATGTATCATATCTATTAACATGATCTCTGTATATATAGATGCTTTTATTATATTTTATTTACAGAAGAATGAATGGTTTGCTGCACAACCTTTTGAAATGCGTGCAAAGCAACAATGACCGCGATCGCGTACCGCCTAAGTCAGCCTGTTTGCCCATATCATCCGTGATCGAAATGGATGCTTTTGAAGATATCGACGATAACGATTTTCGTGAAGTTGTAAGTAAACAGATATAAAAACTTTTTGTCCTTTATATGCAATATGCATTAACATTATTTTTCAATATCTAGGTGAATTATTTCAAATACATCGGCGGATTCAATTTAAAAAAAGCGGTAAATCTGTGCCTGAAGGAGGGATTACAGGACTCGGTAACGCCGTCATTCACTTGGTGGGGTCGAGAAAAAGATCAACGGCCGTTATATAATACCCGCTTTGTTATCGCTATTTATGGTACGATCTTTTTATTTCTCAGCATACACCTGTATACTGAGACACATTAATATTATTACGTATTTTGTTTATGATAATGTAACTTGCATATTTTTTTCAGAAGCGATAAGCAGCAATCGTTATTTCAATAAGCCGACTCGGTCAGAATTTCAACTTCAAATACGAGAAGCTCTTAGAACGGCCAAGGAGAGATGCAGAAGTAAGGCGCATAAGCGACGCACACGAACAGACAATCACAGGCATGATTTTTGGAGCGACGATGTTCCTGAACAGATCGAAGATGAAAGAGCGGACGAGTAAGGATGCGTAAGACGAGCAGACGCGCAGACGATCTTTATAGAGTAAAGATAAGTACAAATTTTTTTTTTAACATTTTTCAATTATATTCCTGAATTCTTTCTAATATATAAAAATGTTTATTTGTTTTCTTTTTAGATTTTCAGCTTTTCTTTCAGTAGACTTCGCTGTGGTCGCGAAGATAGGCACTTTTCAGTGCCACTTTAATTTGGTGGAACCAATTTATTATGGTGGAACATCATTTGCATATTAATCGGCACTTTTCAGTGCCAATAATTTCTCTCTATTTTTATCAACACTTTTCAGTGCTAAAATATTAGTATTCTTCTCCATATGCACGTCTTAAATTATATTTTGTGTGTATTTTTCAGGTTGCTTCAATGATCAACGAGATAACGAGATCTTCGGAACCCGGCTGCATATTCCTCGCATAAACTGCTCCGCAACAGCATATATTATAGTATACGTACTATTTTTGTAGCACTATTGTGTTGTATTATGATATGTATAGTAGTATTTTCAACATCAAATTCTATTATATTGAAAATACTCTTATGTGTACTTGTATTTTATAACATAAATTTTTTTGTAAACGTTTGATATCTACATATGTAATATTAATTATAGAACTTTTATTTTAAAACATAATTAATGTAATCTAAATTTTATCAAATATTAATATTATTATATAAGTTAATTATTTATTGATGCGTATTTAATGTCTCTATTTTTAAATTAATATGTGTATACATCTAAAATAATTTAATGCTTATTTTAGATTGTGTATATATATATATTTTATGTGTGCATTTTATTCTTTTTTGTACTTTGTTTATGATTAAAAACCGTGAATAAGTAAAATGTACATATTTTATGTATATATTTTATTTATTTACAGTTTTTAGTCATTTTTCTGTTACAAATACAAAATTTTCTTGCATATATATATGTGCAAAAATATTAAATTTATAAAATAAAAACTGTTTTTTATAACTTATAATTTTTTGAAATTTGTAAAAAAAATTGTAATATTTTTTATCTTAAAGTAAATATATTACATACCTATTGCATACATTTAATTGATTAAACATTTAATGTCATTATTCCATTTAAATTGACGGCAGATACTGCTCGATTTCTGCCAACAATCTGACATCAAATTCCACTACGCAGATCCTGTTCGATTTCTGCCGACAATCTGACATCAAATTCCACTACGCAGATCCTGCTCGATTTCTGCCGTCAATCTGACATCAAATTGCATTGTGCAGGTCCTGCTCAGTTTCTGCTGCCAATCTGCTGTCAGCTTATGTCGACAGGTTCTGCCGGCAGAACACGAGCTTAATGCGGACACAGATGGCACTGTATCTGCTGCCAAGTTCTGAGCGAATCTGCTCGCAAACTGCCGGCAGGCTGCTAACATTTTGCTGACTGGGGACAATAGGGGAGCAATAGTCAATTTCGCTTTTATCACTGTACGTTGTACACACCTGAGCGCGCAAATTTCAGGCTATCTTATTCGCTAACTTTAAATGCTTCTAATTCAAAAATCATTACACCCTGAGTATTAAGATTTTTTGCTCAGAATTATCTCAGGAATATACTCCTAAGCGTTGTTACGGTCTTTACGGGACACCCTGTATATTATAATTATACTTAGTAGTATAGCTATGCCGGTTCTAACCCAGGGGCAATGAGGGGGGTGCGGGTGAAGAGGGGAAGAGGGGTATCAGATAACAGTGGAGGGTAATGACGTCATCGTTTTGGAGGAGAGGGGGTAATTTAGGAGTGGTGGGGGGTATCAGATAACAATAATTCCTGGAAGTGGGGGATTTCCGGGATTCCCGGAAAAGATAAGATAAGGATTGTTAATACAAACATGAGTCGTCGAGAGATAAGGATTCCTGGAAGAGATAGGGATTCCGAGAACTGTTTACATCTTTTGGTTTTTTTTTGTTCTACGCATCAAAGTGGAGCGCCATGTTGTCGGAATGTATCATTGTTAAAGGATTCCGAGAACTGTTTACATCCTTTGGTTTTTTTTTTGTTCTACGCATCAAAGTGGAGCGCCGTGTTGTCGGAATGTATCATTGTTAAAGGATTCCGAGAACTGTTTACATCCTTTGGTTTTTCTCTGCGCATCAAAGTGGAGCGCCATGTTGTCGGAATGTATCATTGTTAAAGGATTCCGAGAACTGTTTACATCCTTTGGTTTTTCTCTGCGCATCAAAGTGGAGCGCCATGTTGTCGGAATGCATCATCGCAATGTTTATAGTATGCAGGTTCGTGCAGGTTTACGGATTGCGTCATCGCTGTATTTTAGAACAAAAGCCCATAGCAACAGGCAGCCACGTCAGCATTTTCGGCGCCATGTTGTCAGATTTCAATTTTGTATACAACAAGCGGGTATATAAAGCGAGTGAAAAAGAATAGGAACCATCAGTCGTTCGAAATCATTGAGAAAATTACTAGTTCGCTGTGACGTTTACTAGCAACGATGTTTTGCACCATGTCAACCGTGAAGTAAGTTGTTTCTTTAGCTACATCTTTAAACTTAATTGTTATACTTTTAAACTCACAATTTATTTTTTTTTTTCATAGAAAACAAAAAAGTAATATGTCAAAGATGGAAAAAGAATCATCTAGGATCTTGGTTAGAAGATACCCGTTGACAAAAACCAGTTACAAATATCTCGACATCGGAATCAACGTCTCAACGTCGAGCCGTGTGGAAATCGCTCTCGGTGACAACCATGGTAAGGAGCTACGTCTATCATACGACGTATGGAAAGAACTCATGAATCAACGGGACATCATCACCAGCTTCTTTAAGAACGATGCGGACGAAGCACCGTCTCAGACCGTTGGACACTGCACGTTAAGTTTTGGAAAAATGAACAACCTAAAAGTAATGCGCCTGGCAACATCAGCGTTTAATCATGTCAAACCGAACCGTGTGTAACTTGTTCGCACTTGAATATTGTGTAGACTGCATCAATCATTCGTTGAACAACATCACCGGTACGGTTGATGTCAAGTTCGCACACTTTTCAGAAATCGCGAGGAATGCGAAGGACCCCGATTAAGTGGCGATTCGCAAAAGCGATTTATTCGATAAGAATAATATAATTGATTGTGAACTGGTGACTCAGGTCTTTGCGGAGTTGTAACAATACATATTAATAAATATTATTTCAACTGTAATTAAAATTTTTTATTATTTTTCCGTGTCATCTTATCCGCTATACCGACTTATCCTACAACGCGCGCATCAAAGTAGAGCGCCTGTTTAAATTGCGTCATCGCTGTATTTAGAACAAAGAGACAACATTTGAGCGCCGTTTCTTAGATATCAGAGGGGGTGATAAGGATTGTTTATACAAATTGTAGGCACCGCCACGTTGTCAGATTGCGTCATCATGTTTGGAGGAGAGGGGGTAAATTCGGAGTGGTGGGTATATCATATTACAATAATTCTCGGAAAAGAAAAGATAAGGATTGTTTATACAAATTGTAGGCAGCGCCTTATTGTCAGAATGCATCATCGTTATGTTTATAGTTGGTGTCGTATGCAACAAACGGGTATATAAAGCGAGTGACAAAAAAAACGGTTAATCACAGTTGTTCAAAATGGAGAAGGAGCGCGATCTTACCGTACGAGCAACGAATATCAAAACGACGGGAGAGTTCCTTCCATGGGACTACGAGTGCAACGAGTACCTTGATTCTCTCAAGGAACAATGTCGCAAGAGGCAACGCACCGGAGTAGTCAACTCTCTGGTGGCGCAAATTGCGCGTCTGGAGGGTGTGAGGGACGCCCTGCACGAGCGTTTCGTGCCCGTCGGTGCCGGATACGGCGGATACGAGAAGAAGGGGTACACGTGGAAGGAGATCGAGACGGCGTTTAGGAACCGTGTGTTGACGGGTGTGGTTGTCAATCAAAACTATATAGATCCACACGAGTTTTTGAAAAACGTGAGAAATATGGTTATCGAGCGGATCCAGGGCGTCATGGTGGAACACAACAGCGTCAAGATTAACACCGCGTTCAACGGGGAATTCGTCGCGGGCGACAAGACTGCCGTGAAGACCATCGCCACCAAAAATTGCGAGTTGTTTCCCACATCCGATCTCAACGAGTGGTACACGCGGGCACGTGGAGGATGATATTCTGGTGGCTCTGGAGGAGTTTCAGGAACGCGATAGCGGATGGGCGTTGTCGCGTATCCTGAATCTCACCGTCAATGTGAACAAGTTCAATCCTCTGCACGCGGGATGCCACATCGAGTTACCGTGGCAAATTATGCTAAAAAGGGCGGTGGTCAATGTGCAATCGACGGACAATGCGTGTTTCGCGTGGGCAGTCGTCGCCGCTCTATATCCAGCGGAAAAACATCCGGAAAGAACGATAGAATACCCACATTACTCGACGGTGCTGAATCTGTGCGACATCGAGTTCCCCGTGACGCTGTCACAAATATCAAAGTTCGAGAAACTAAACGCCATCTCCGTCAACGTCTTTACCACCCAAGACTCCAAAATCGTCCCTCTGCGGCTCACCGACGACAAAAAGGGGAAGCACGTCAACCTGCTATACGTGCGTAAAAACAACGATGCACACTTTGCGTGCATAAAGAACCTGCCGCGGTTGGTGAGCTCACAACTGAGCAAGCACACACATAAAATGTACATTTGCGATCGGTAAGTAAAAAAATGCGTATAAAATAAATCAATATTTTTATTCGTAGT
This sequence comes from Linepithema humile, assembly GCF_040581485.1. Lineage (NCBI taxonomy): Eukaryota > Metazoa > Arthropoda > Insecta > Hymenoptera > Formicidae > Linepithema > Linepithema humile. Next base: position 10,718,638 of record NC_090133.1, read on the forward strand.
TTTAATCAAATAAATTATTACAGGTGTCTACACTACTTTTATACACGGGAGAAGTTGTCAGTCCACAGCGTCGACTGCGGGAAAATGAACGACTGCGCCGTCGTTCTCCCCAGCGAGGACGACAAGTGGCTGACGTTCCGGAATTACAATCGGAAGGAGCGGGTTCCGTTTGTAGTGTACGCCGATCTCGAATGTACGCTCGAGAAAAAGGAGGATCAGGACGGTACTACTTACGCCTACCAACATCACAGAGCCTTTAGCGTAGGATATTATGTAAGTTGCGCTTACGATAATTCGCTCTCTAGTTATAAGTCATATCGCGGTGAGGATTGCACAGCGTGGTTCGTCAACGAACTGCACGATTTGACGCACCACGTGAAAGCGATCCGCACCACCGTCGTCCCCATGGCGGATCTTACGTGGGAGGAATCGGAGGAATTCCGTAGCGCCGTAACGTGTCACGTGTGCGAGAAACCCTTAACAGCGGACGACACGCGGGTGCGCGATCATTGTTATCTGACCGGGCGTTACCGCGGTGCCGCGCACTCGTCGTGCAATCTAAATTACATAGACTCCGACGTTATCCCGGTGATATTTCACAATTTATCCGGTTACGACGCGCATTTCATTATTAAAGACGTTGCTAATGCTTTCGAAGGCAACGTCGAATTGTTACCGCTAACGAAAGAGCGTTACATTTCATTTACAAAAAATGTTAAAGATACCATGGATCAAAAATCAAAATTGTGTATAAAATTACGGTTTATTGATTCGTTTAAATTTCTCAGTACGAGTCTCGACAAATTGGCATCTTATTTAATTGTGGATGAATTAAAAATTTCACGATCGGAATTCAAACATTTATCCGCGGAAAATTTCAATCTGCTTACTCGAAAAGGCGTGTTTCCCTACGAGTACGTCGACAGCGTCGACAAGCTCCGGGACACAAGCCTGCCATCGCGCGAATCGTTTTACAGCTCGCTCACCGGAGAAACGGTATCCGAGAGCGATTACGCGCACGCGACAAACGTCTGGCAAACTTTTTCGATCGAAGATCTAGGCCAATACAGCGATTTGTATTTGAAAACAGACGTTCTTTTGTTGGCGGATATTTTTCAAAATTTTCGAAACATGTCTATAAAGAGTTACGGTTTAGATCCCGCTCATTATTACACTCTACCGGGATACACGTGGGACGCTATGTTGAAGTACACGCGTGTAAAATTCGAGTTGCTCACGGACATCGATATGGTACTGTTTGTCGAGCGCGGTATACGCGGTGGTCTCAGCCAATGCTCCAACCGATACGCCGCCGCCAACAACAAATACATGCCATCCTACGACCCATCGGAACCGTCATCGTACCTAATGTACTATAATGTAAACAATTTGTACGGGTGGGCGATGTGTCAACCGTTGCCCTACGCCAAATTTCGTTGGGTCGATGATGTCGCGAGCTTTGACGTAATGTCCGTTGCATCCGATTCGGCTACCGGTTACGTGCTGAAAGTCGATCTCGAGTATCCGGTGAATCTTCACGACGCGCACGCCGACCTGCCGTTCTGCCCGACGCGCGATAAGCCGCCCGGCAAGCGGGAGCTCAAGTTACTCGCAACGCTGTACGATAAGCAGCGTTATGTCATCCACTATCGTAATCTGCAACAATGCGTGCGACATGGTCTGCGAATTGCAAAGATTCACCGCGTACTGCAATTCGCGCAATCTCCGTGGCTCCGCGGATACATAGAACTGAATACACAGTTTCGGACACGGGCAAAAAATGATTTCGAAAAAAATTTGTACAAATTGATGAACAACGCCGTTTTCGGCAAAACCATGGAGAATGTGCGAAATCACACGGATGTCCGGCTCGTTACACAGTGGGATGGTCGGTACGGAGCGGAGGCTATGATCGCGAAACCGAATTTCCACAGCCGAAGCGTGTTCTCGGAGGATCTGATCGCCGTAGAGTTGCGAAAACTCGAAGTGAAATTCGACAAGCCGATCTACGTGGGTATGTGCATCCTCGACATATCCAAGACCTGTTTGTACGAGTTTCACTACGAGTACATGGCGCCTCTCTACCGCGACAATTGCAAAATTATGTACACCGATACCGACAGTCTGATATACTTTCTGCACTGCGAGAACGCGTATCGGGATATGAAACGCGATATATCCAAATTCGACACGAGCGACTACTCCGAGGACAACGCTTACGGTATGCCGCGCGCCAACAAGAAAGTACCCGGTCTGATGAAAGATGAGAATAACGGCGCGATCATGACGGAATTTGTCGGACTGAGAGCGAAGATGTACGCGTTGTGAGTCACCGGCCAAAAAGACACCAAAAAGGTTAAAGGTGTAAAAAAGAGTGTAGTCGCTAGAACGATAACGTTCGACGACTACACTTGGTGCCTCAACGCCGAAATCGAGCTGACGCGGCGTCAATCGTGCATCCGCTCAAAGATGCACGAGGTGTACACCGTGTCGGAGTCGAAGCTCGCGCTCAGTCCGTACGACGATAAGCGGCACGTCGTATCCGGTTCCACCGACACTCTACCATGGGGACATCGCGAGATACATTTGTAAATAATGCTTAGTAATATACATAGTGTTTAATTTATATAGTTTAATATTTTATGTATTATTAGTTTTTTTTTTTAAATGTATATATTGTAACATATTGTAGTAGTAATAAAGAACACCATTGTATATATGTATAATAGTTTATTATAATACAATGTATAATATACACAGTTTATTACAATACATCGTCTTTATTTATCCAAGAGTTGTGCGAATTGTCGAATCCCAATCACTTTACAAACACCTTGTCGTCCTTTCGACGCAACACCTTCTCCACGAGATAAACGTCGGGTTGAGCGGTCTTGAGCAATTCGTGCTCGTAAAAGCCTCCCGCGACCGGATCTCCGCGGTAATCTTTAATCAGATACGTCACAGTTGACGCAATATAAAGCATCTTCGTTTGCAACAGATAAACCTTCCAAGAAACTTATAGGAAGGATGTTTACCGCAACGTTTGCTCCTTAGAGTTAGTCATTAAAAAGACATGGACCGCGGCACACTGGTGATCGCGGTTGACCGCAAATCCGATGTGCGACAAGTTAAACGTTTCCGGTTTTGGGAGGAAAGTATACCGTTCAGAGTGGAGGAATTGACGGAGGTCAATGTAGCCCTATGGCGGGCTAGTGTGGGGAAGATCTCGCGGCAGGAGCGAGTGGAAAAATGGCTCCAACAAGTGCCCAACATTCAACCCGACAGCCCGCTAAGTCTATAGGAGACTCCACCACCGGTAAGTACTGTTTAATTTTCTATAAATTTTAAGCGGTGCGCATGCGTTGTCATGCTTTTATCATCTATAAATTTTGTGTAACTCCATTCTATTTGTTACAGGAAACGCTGGCTGTCCGCCATCATATATGGACTGAAAATGTTTTTTTTTTTTTTATTTTTTTACTAATAATATTTTATGTAATCAAATTTTATAAATATTTAAATTATATTTTTTATATTATATTTTAAATTATGTTTTTTTTATTATCCCAACTTCTCGTATATATATATTTCCTATGCTTCGTTTTATCCACTACAGACCTACTGCGTGACAAAGGCGCGTGTCAAGTCACTGCTTGAGATAGGAGAAGGAAAGAAATGAGTGGACAATAAGAATGAGAATATTAAAAGTTTATAATATTAATAATAATTTATTCTTCTAACAATATATATATATATATATATACAGGGTGTCCCTAAATTCGCGCCCACGGAATACAAGGCGTGATACTTTAGGCTAAAAGAAACAACTTTTTCCTTTAGCAAAATTGCGTGCGATAAGTAGTTTTGGAAAGAGAGCAGGTTGAAGTAAACCAATAAGCGTTCTGGTGTAAGTGGCGCTCAGGGCCGGCGCGCGCGCTTCGCTCACTAGTATCAAATTCTTGACTAGTATTTACAAGTAATGTTAAAACATTAATGCTTTGTTATAACTAGTTTACTATGAATTTATTTGTATTTTAGTTATGATTTTATTTTAATTATACATATGATTAGTTAGACTATACTTAGGACTCAAATAATAAGAATCAACTTGAATACTGAACCGTCATCTTTTTCCATATTGTATTATTTAAAAAGTGAATAATTAACAAAATAAATATTGCTTTTATTTCTTACGTAATAAAAGAATGAAAGAATTGTCTGATTTCGTAGATCTATCTGAAAATAGAGACAAATGTAAATAGTAATGTGCTTTGCGAGCTAAACGTTTCTATTCTTCTAAATTTTTTTCTTTTTTCATCATTTTCTTACATTTTGGAAAATTTTCTACAAAAATATCAATTGTGCCGCCGGTATTAGCATAACCCAAGGTACACCACGAGGAGGTTACACAGTCGGACTTGTACCTCGCGCGCGCGCGCGCACAATTGATATTTTTATCTCGTCGAGGAGACCTCTCAGATCGTGAATCTGGCGTTCCAACGTCACGTATCTGATCTCGATGTAATCGTCGTGGTCCCTCTTCCAGGTCCGCTCGGTATTCTCCGAATCTTCGAGTCGCGAAAGTACTTCTCGCTTAAAATTTTCATGGAGCATACGATCTTGATTCGCACGATCGCTCATAAGCTGGAAGTGATGATCCAGATGCAGCTTGTTGACGGCGTCGGTGTCCGCTTCAGGGTCGGCGAGATGTCTGATTACGCGTGACTTGGCGTTGAAAACCCCACCATCCTTGCAGAGACAATTCTCGCGCACGTAATTCTTCGAGACTCCGCCGCTCTGTCTCGTCACCCTGGCGCTCCCTCCTCCTAGCTGTAGTCCGAATTTGTTGATAGACATTCCCGTAGCATCACACGAGCAATACTGGCTACAGCGATGACAACAACGATCAATTTATAATCAGACCGGCTTCGCGCAGTTCCTCGATAATCGAGAGAAACTCGTTGTCGTGCGCGTTGTTTCCCGCCTGACGGGAGGCGTCCAGCAATCAAAGGCGATCCACCAATTCGTTCGGATCATCCCAGTGCACGTAATCGACCGCGTTGTCGGTCACAGTCATGGTCTGTGGTACGTTACACTTGGGTAACGTGCGACCCGCACCTCTCTTGTCGAGATGTGCAACACCTCCACCTTTGTTAGATATCAGAGGTGTGATGATATGTTTGTATTTGTATCCTTTGTTTCCCAAAACAGGTAAATGCGCGTTATGACCGCGTCTGTAAGCGTTAGTAGCGAGTAGTATGCTCTTGTACTTTTGTTTGTCAGTCTCCGTACACAGCGTATCGTCGGGAAGTCTTTTGAATATTAATTCAAACATGCCGGGCGTGCCAGCGTATTTCACACCGTCCACGATCAAATTGTCGTCTCGATCGATGTCGAAGGTCTTGTCCCCGAGAAACGTTCCCGCATCGTTGAAGTATACGCCGTACACGTTGTCGATCCCTCTCTTCTTGTCACCGCTCAAGAGCTCCCCGATGTACTTTTGGCCCAGCGGACCCATTTGACCGTACAGCGCTTCCCGACCATCGGACATTTGCATCGTCTGTCTCACGGATGTCGCGAAAGACGGGTCCGTGGTTTCGAACACGTTTTCGATCGGTAAATTTATCGGCGATTCAAACGCCAATTTTTGCGGCTGGAACGGCGTCGAGGCTTGTATCGGTGTCGTCAACGGGGTACGCTTGATTTTCTTCTTCCTTTTCTCGAAGCTCGACCGCTTTCGTTTGATATCCGGTTCGTTTGTAATCTCGAGATCGTCAACCGAATCATCGTCACTCTTGATGTTCTCGACGATTCGTTTCAACGGCTCTACGATCGGTTTCAACCGTTTCTCCAATTGCGTCTCTTGCTCCACTCTACCCGTCTTCAACGTTCGGTGCTTCTTGCGAATTGACTCGCTCGTACGAGCGATTTCCTTCGCGATCTTCTCCCTCTCGTCGATATCTTTCGTGTCGAGCGTCATCGTCAACGTCTCGAAAACGATTAACCATTCCGCGGTACCGCAAACTCGTTAAAACCACGTCTGTATCGTCCATCGTTAATCGCACTATCCTTGTCTATCACTAAAAAACCGTACTTGTGTCGCCAACATGCGTGACACAATGTACCGAAATCTTCGTACGTCATGTCCGTATTCACATGATCGTTGTAGACGTGCTTAAGGTTTGTTCCATCCTGCTTGAATATTACGAGTAAATTCGCGTTGTCGCGCACGAGATGTTTAGGTATTTTCGCGTACGTTTGGCACAGATAGAAACAATCGACCTTCGAATGTCGACCCATAGCAAAGTACTCGCGTATTGCATTCTGCTTGTCGCACGCTATATCGTCGAAGACGAATACGGAATTCGGTAACGCCTCGCTGTGCGGTACAATTGTATCGTTGTCCGAGAACGTAAAGTAGCCGATTTCATCGATCGATCCGAGCAATCTTTCGAGATACCGATACTTTGGTTGATTCAACGATTTCGAGTACACGTACACGTTTTCGAAACGTACACCGTTCGGACTTTCCAGCAGACTGATCATCACATTGGTTTTACCGCAATTCGAGGGACCGCAAATGATACCGCGTATCGTGTTTGGCAGCATTTTACCGTGTCTGCACGCCTTCTCACAAACCCCTTGCGTCTTATCATCCATGTTTTTCACACGGATCGTGTACGGTTGTTGTACAAATTTCATTTTTTACCAGACTCTTTCTCATCCTTGTTATTACGCGACGAGTGCGCGGTATCGGATGTCGGAAAGAGCGGTGCTCGGATATTCGTCGCTAGATCTAAAATATCTCTATTTCCATACATGATTCGGACATTATCCTGAAAAAAAAAAATATTGTTTCAAACACACGATTAGCGATACACGTTTGCGATATTCACCTCCTTCCGTTCCTTCTTATTATCCCGGTTATTCATTGTACGTTGTCGTCCGACAAACTTTGATATTCCACTAGTTAGCGATCGATACGCGCCTCCTATTTATAGGTGATCGCTGTCGAAACACACCTCAGTTAGAAATGTGATTTACACGCGATACGTTAGAATTCGCGTTCTATGAAACGATACAAGGGTGCCGGTTTACTGAACAGTGTGATAAATCGACTACCGTTGGAGCTGCATATACCCGGCTACCAATTTTGCGGGCCGGGGACTCGTCTGCGGAAACGACTCGCGCGAGGGGATCGAGGTATCAATCCGTTGGACGCGGCGTGTCGCGATCACGACGTCGCGTACTCGCAAAACCGCGAATCAGCGGACCGCCACGCAGCCGATCGCGTTCTCGCCGATAATGCGCGGGTGCGGATCACCGCTGCGGACGCGACTCTCGGTGAGAGGGCTGCTGCTACCGCCGTATGGGCTGCTATGAAAGCAAAGACGAAATTGGGGATGGGTATGACAAAGGGAAAGAAGAAGAAGAAGATCAAGAAGAGGAGAACGCTTCCGACGGTGAAACGCGGTGGTATGTTACAGTTGTTACCGCTCTTGGGAGTCATCGGTTCGGTTGCCGGTGGAGCAGCGGGTGTTGCAAAGGCGGTGAACGACTCCAAGGCCGCGCGACGACAACTCGAAGAGATGAAACGTCACAATAAAGCTATGGAAGGACGGGGGATTTATCTTGCTCCGTACAAGCGGGGCAAAGGATTGGAGAAGAAGAAAAAGAAAAAAAAAAACGTCGAAAAAACGATAGAGATGCCCGCGGGTGCCACCACCAATCTACAGTTGTCACGAATAGCGAAGCGTATGCGAATACCGTATTTCCGAGGTGTCTACATGCGTAACGCTTTACCCGACGAGATACACCGAAACGAGAGCGGTATCGTGAATTTGGACGATGTCGACGGGCCGGGCACGCATTGGGTGGCGTACGCCAAGAGAGGCGATCGCGCCGTATACTTTGACAGCTTTGGCAATTTGCAACCGCCGAAGGAGCTTACACGCTACCTCGGAGACACCGATACAACGATAACGTACAATCGCACGGTCCACCAGACGTACGATCAAACGATCTGTGGACAATTGTGTCTCCTGTTCCTCCGACATTTAAGAATCGATCAGCCATCGATCGACATCAGTCGTCGATGGAATCTCGGCAATGTCGCTGACGCTCACTCTAAGCGGTAAAAGCAGCGTTCTCACGGTGGATTATTTTCCACCGATAGACTTGAGCGATGGGGACTACGAGCTCGGCCTAACCACGATGGAGACCTACAACACGATTCCGAACGTAACGGTAGCGAACGATAAATTTTATTTCGACGACAATGACGAAGAAATTACAATTCCCGAAGGATCGTACGAATTGGACGCCATTGCTTCTTATCTGAAACGCGCGATACTGCAAAAACGAGGAAAAGGCGAAGAGCAGGATTATCCATTGTCACTTCGTCCCAACGTTAATACCATGAGGAGTGAAATCATGTGCGCTTTTCGGATAAATTTCGCCAAACCGAATACCATCGGACCATTGTTGGGATTTTCGACGGGTCGTATACTGGAACCGAGAAAGTGGTACGAATCAGACTCCTCGGTAAACATCATCAACGTAAACATTATTCGAGTGGAATGCAGCATTACCGCGGGTGCGTACGCCAACGACAAGTCGGTGCACACGATACACGAATTTTCACCGAACGTGCCTCCGGGATATAAAGTCTCGGAAACACCGGCGCAAATCATTTACCTTCCGGTCATCGCGAGGAGTGTTACCGATATCACCTTGCGTGTGGTGGATCAAGACGGACGATTGATCGACTTTCGCGGAGAGGAGATTACCATTAGACTGCACTTGCGAAGACGCGGTGCGAGGAAATGCTCGTGTTGAACGAACAGCGAGTGATTGAGAGAACAACGAAAATTGTGAAAAAATCGCCATTCAAGAGGCTCAGTACGACGAACGTAAACTTTTTACAATCGTTGGGATTCGTTGTGAGAAACGCTTAAAGAGATGGATATACTCGACATCGTTGACGAGCCCGTCTTCGACGAGCGTATCGTGAAATATGAGATGCACACGTACAATCCGTACGCTAACACGTTGGGACACAGCGACGAGATACGAATACCTATACAACAACAGGATTTGTACACGTTGCCGTGTGGGAGTTTTCTCTACGTTAAAGGAAAACTCGTTATGAATCCTACCGGTGAGAATAGAGATGTCGTGTGTATTATGGAAAATAATTGTGTCGCGTTCATGTTTGAAGAAATGCGATACGAGCTCGACGGAGTTGAAATCGATCGTAACAGAAACGCTGGAATAACAACGACGATCAAAAATTATATATCGCTGACGACGGAGAAGAGCAAGATGCTGAAATACGCATCGTGGAATCCGAATGGATATTCGTTGATCGATGGAAACTTTAATTTTTGCGTTCCGCTCAATGCTCTGTTTGGATTCTGCGAGGACTACAAGCGCATCGTGATCAACGCTCGTCACGAACTTGTATTGATACGATCGCGCAACGATAACAATTGTCTCGTAGGACGAGCCGGTGCGAATCCGACGATCGAGCTACTCAAGATACAGTGGCGAATGCCTCACGTATCTCTGAGCGAAGTCAACAAGCTGTCTCTTCTTCGAACTTTGGAAAGCGGACGATATCTGAGCGTGTGCTTCCGTTCGTGGGATCTGTACGAGTTTCTTCTGCTGCAGAATACAACGAAGCATTCCTGGGCGGTCAAAGCCGCGACGCAATTGGAAAAACCGCGATACGTAATCTTCGCTCTCCAGACCGGTCGAAAAAACGTACTGTCTGAAAACGCTACGCAATTTGACGCTTGTAAACTCACCAATGTGAGACTGCATCTGAATTCAGATTTTTATCCGTACGACATGAATTTGGATTTCGACAAGAGTCGATACGCTATACTGTACAATATGTATGCGCGTTTCCGCAAAGCCTATTACGAACAGGACGATACGTATTTGGACATCGATGAATTCTCGAAAGCCGGTCCGTTCGTAGTCATAGATTGTTCGCGACAAAACGACTCTGTCAAGAGCGCCACCGTTGACGTGCGAATAGAATTTGATTGTAAGGAAAATATACCGGCCAACACCACCGCCTATTGTCTCATTATACACGATCGATTGGTCGAATATAATCCACTGAACAACATTGTGCACAGACTCGTGTGAAAAGTTATAAATTAGACGTATGCGAATGGGAACGTCAGTTTTCCGACGATCGACGACGATGTCTAACGTACCAATTTTCGTCGACTTGCAAGGTTACGCGTTCAACAACATTTTTATTGTGAAAGAAGCAGCGGTACTTCGAGATGGCGAAACGCTGTCTCATTACGTATTTCGTGAACACGTACCGTGGTATCTGTCGACAAAATCGGAAAAATCGCTGGTGTGTTGGTTACGGATACACCATCACGGCTTCCGATGGGAAGATGGACTCGTCTCGTACAGTCGGATGAAAAGTCTCATCAACAACGCCATTGGTACGGAACCGCCTCTGATATACGTGAAAGGACTCGAGAAGAAAAAGTGGCTGTGCGAGATTTTGGAAGATGATGTAGAGATCGAAACGATCGATGCGGATTACGAAGATATCGCACGCCTGACGAACTTGGATGTAATCGGAACCTTGCGCTGCGCGTATCACACGAAACATTGCGCTATGCGGAATGTTTGCAAATTGTACAAGTGGTGGTTTGAGCGTAACAAACGTGTAACATAACAATGATTTATATTAATAAAATGATTTATATTAATAAAATGATTTATATCGTACGACTTTTATTCCACCACAGTTATACGATCCTCGTGACATATGATCTGTCGCTTATCTCGCAGTAGGATAGGTCAGTGAATAGGATGGGAAAAGTCTGGTAAAAAAAAATAAAAAATAAATTTATTTAATATGAATAATATTTATTAAAAAAAAACAATAAAAAAATATATGTACATTTGAGCAAACAGAATTTTTTTTTCAATTGCAAAAAAAAAAGTTCTTTTCTCGCGAGGAATCGACTGGTGAAACCGACGACTTCGAAAGCGCGTCGCAGGAACCTCGCCCGACCAAGTTTCCTCCGACTCTTCTTCTCTACCACCTGTTTGAACTGCAAAAAGTCAAAATTAAAAAAAAAAAAAATTAATAAATTAATTAAAAAATTTGAGTATGAAAATACTCACCTCTCGATTTTCTTCTTTTTATTTTACTCCTCCGTTTGAAAATTCTAATCGGGAGAGTAAGACATCACAGGGGGGCTGTATCCTGTGAAAATTTTAATGTTGAAAAAAAAAAAAAAATTCAAACATAAAAGTAACTGTAAATATTTTCAATCTTTCTTACCTCTGTCACCCATTCCCCATCCGTCTTGCGTGTAGCCTTCCTCATCCCCTCCTTCATAAGTCCTCTCCTCTTCCTCTTCCTGCTCTTTTTCCTCGCGAAGTGAGCTCATCGATTCGTCGCTCACGAGATCGACGAGCTCAGGCGTTAGAACAATTCGAGCGCGAGCTGAAACATTAAATTTTTTTTTGTAAAATTTCCTAATATAAAAATCGATGCTGTTATTTCATATAAATAATGTATACAGCGACTTACACGAGGGTCCGGCCTCAGGCGAGGTATCCGCTCGACGTCTTACCCCGAGACGTCGAGTAGCTCGCTCGTCGTGGTTTCGACGCGTACCACGCACCACACCCTCTACCACCATAGTTTTTTTAGATGTTGGATGTTGTAGCGTTCCTAAAAAATAATGATTTTAATTTTTTTTAAAACTTTGTTTTAATATTTATAATAAAAAAAAAAAAAAAAACTTACCATTTTTTACAGCATCATTATAGCAATGCGACAGCCAGGTGATATAACCTCCCGCATCCTCTTCAGCATCGCTGAAAATACGTCTTATTTCGACAATTTCCCCAGCAATAATCAAGAGCTGAGGATAATTCGAAAAATGTCCCAACCGAAATAACACAGCAAGCACCGCGCTAGGGCACGCACCCGCAAACTTTGCGAATACCGTATAATTATCATCGTCGTTGTCGGACAACGACGATAAATAATTATCAACGCATAGCCCGTTTAAGCTATGCGTCAATCGCAAACACGAATCGATTATTTTCCGACAACTAGACATTTTTTTAAACGAATAACTACGTTACGAACCTTGTGAACAACAAAGATCTATTATGGATGCAGTAGTTAATCCCGACTTATATACCCTTACATCAAAGATGCCGCTAAATCTTATTATAATCTTATTATATTCGTCGCTAACTAACATTCGTATCGATATCCACTATAGTTTACAACAATATAGTTCTTTATAATATGCCGAAGACGAGATGACTCGCTCGACAGTAGCATCTCCTTTTCGAGGAATAGTAATCGCGGATCTAAGGTTTCGCCAGGACGATAGGTGCTAAGTTATTCGTCGCTAACTAACATTTGTATCGATATCCGCTGATAGTTTACAACAATATAATTCTTTATAATATGCCGAAGACGAGATGACTCGCTCGACAGTAGCATCTCCTTTTCGAGGAATAGTAATCGCGGATCTAAGGTTTCGCTAGGACGATAGGCCAGCGTATGATATTTCCATCTATTCAACGTCTATCGTACGTCTTTTAACGTCAATCGAACTACTTTTAACATCTATGTAACATCTTTTAACGTATTGTTGAACGTCTTACGTACAACTTTTAACATCTATTGTACGTCTTTGAACGTCAATCGAACTACTTTTAACATCTATTGAACGTCTATCGTACGCCTCTCGTACATCTTTGAACGTCTATCGTACGTCTTTGAACGTCTATCGAACGTCTCTCGTACGTCTATCGAACGTCTATTGTACGTCTTTGAACGTCTATCGTACGTCTTTGAACGTCTATTGAACATCTATGGAACGTCTATCGTACATCTTTGAACATCTCTCGTATGACTTTTATTCCACCTCAGTTATACGATCCTCGTGATACTCACACAGCACAGAAAGTTGAAATAACGTCGCTGAGACGTTGCAATGTTGAATGTTGAAGTATAAAGGTTTTTTCAACATTGAATCTATGTTGATTTTGCTATATTGATTGTTAAATGTTGCTATAACGTAGAAACAACATTTAACAATTATTATCTTTTGAAATAATATAATAATTATTACAATAATTATTAATAAGAAATAATAATATAATTATATATATATATATATATATATATTTAAATAAAAATTAATTTTAAACATTTATTTCATTCAATTTTTCAAAACATTATTATAATGCATAATATATATAAATTCTGCATTGAATAAATGTTGAATCAATATTGAATTAATGTTTCTTGTCTTGCAGACATTGCAATTCAGAGGACATTAGACATTTCTTCAATATTTTTTCAACATTGAATCTATATTTCGCAACGTTGCTGAAACATTCATAATGTTACAATTCTACGTTTTTTAGATATTGATTCAACGTTTGTGTGCTGTATGGGATATATGCTCTGTCGCTTATCTTGCGAAGAGATTATTCGTAAGAACATCTATCGTACGTCTTTTTGAACGTCTATCGAACGTCTTTGAACGTCTATCGAACGTCTTTTAACGTATTGTTGAACATCTTACGTACATCTTTTGTACATCTTTTCAACATTACTTAAACCACTTTTAACATCTATCGAACGTATTTTAACGTTTATTACTACAGCGAAATTGACGTTTTTTGCGTCGAGCTGTATATAAGGTGTGCGGAAGAGAGTAATTTATCAGTTCAAAGTGTGCACGCGGTGGAGAAAAAAGTATAGAAAATGGAGCGTGATCAGAATAGAAAAAATTCCGAATACGAGAAGTGTAAAGATTGCGGAGTGTACCACAAGCCGATAGCTGTCGTCGAGCCTCGTCCGAGGACGACTCAAGCGCCTCCCCCCGTTCCCCCTCGTAATCGTGAAAGGCGTTAGAGGCTCAGTTGAAACAATTTTTTTTTTTTTTTTTTTTTTATCTATGTAACATCTTTTACAAAAATATGAATAAAATTTGCTAATATTAATCTTATTGCGATTTTTTCTCCTTTCACCTCCCATGCTTAAATTACATATTAAGTTTAGATTAAAGTTCCTATTAAATTTATATTTTACCGCGGATAATTTATATTAAAAAGAAAACTTGAAGTATATTATTGGTGTTTAGAATAAATGTATAACTTAATTATTTCACTCTATATCATTCGTCGTAAATAAAAAAAAAAAAAAATGATTTATATCGTACGACTTTTATTCCACCTCAGTTATACGATCCTCGTGACATATGATCTGTCGCTTATCTCGCGGTAGGATAGGTCAGTGAATAAGATGAGGCACAGGAATAATAATTCAAATTATTTTTATTTAATATGAATAAGTTTATTTTAATAAAACTTTTGAAATTGTTTATTTAAATGGTCCGCTACAACGGTGTAACTTGATTCGCGATAAGTCGGTACAATCGACGCGTTCTCTTATATTACTACAGCGGGATGATAATAAAAAAAAAAAAAAACTTACATTTTAAATATAAAAATTTTTTATTTCAATATTCGCATACAAACATTTCCGACATTTCGTCGGCATCGACACAACACATCAACTGTACGATGCCTAAGTACTCGACTTGCGTCTTACATTTTGATAACAATTTTTCGAAGCGATCCCGACCATACGTCTGATACAATTGTCGAATATACTTCTCCGGAAGCGGTAGATCGCTCAATAGGTATCTGCTTGCGACGTTCTGGTTTATGACCTTCCTGGCGAGTTCGACGAGACTCCTTGGCTGTCGCATCGTGGTGATCCTGAAACATTTTACAATACACCTAAATATCTACTCGCTGAATATTTCTCACTTTCTATTTTTTAGAGATATTTTTCTCACCTAATTCGCACAGAGTGCAATCTTTGGTGCAACGTATGGCGCGGGTCCGTCGATGTGGTCGCGCTGCCACGGTTGATTGTGATGTTTCTTGCACCGACGGTAACCCTGCACTTCCGGGTCCACTCTTACGTGTTCCGGAAGTTTCTCCCACACTTGGTCTACGAACCGAGCAAACTTGCTTAATAAAATCACCTTTGGCACAAATTCTAACTCCGCTGCTGTTAAATTGAGAATATCGCGTTCATCCGAGAGTGCGATGAACATTTCGACTGTTATACCACTCGTTCTTCGCGGGCCTTATATACCCTTATTGTATAAACATTGCGATGATGCATTCCGACAACATGGCGCTCCACTTTGATGCGCAGAGAAAAACCAAAGGATGTAAACAGTTCTCGGAATCCCTATCTCTTCCAGGAATCCTTATCTCTCGACGACTCATGTTTGTATTAACAATCCTTATCTTATCTCTTCCGGGAATCCCGGAAATCCCCCACTTCCAGGAATTATTGTTATCTGATACCCCCCACCACTCCTAAATTACCCCCTCTCCTCCAAAACGATGACGTCATTACCCCCTCCACTATTATCTGATACCCCTCTTCCCCTCTTCACCCGCACCCCCCTCATTAACCATGGGTTAGAACCGGCATAGCTATACTACTATACTTATAATATACATTTTATATACCTTTAAATGATTTCCTCCGTAGGCCTATTCCACTAAAGATAAAAATAACAAATTCTTAATTTAAAAAAAATATGGGGCATTCTTTCTCAACTTTACACCCATGCTGCCCATTTTCTATTTGATCTAAAAATTTTTGAAAAAATCTTAAAATTTACAGAAAAATGTAAGCTTTCCAATGGCGCGTGGCAAAATTATCAAATTCAATTGGATCATACTTAAAATTTCAGAAAACCAAAAAAAATAATAAAAACGGTAATTATTCAAAGTATTATTCGAAGTATAGCGATTATTTATTCGACATTTTTCTCTTCCAATTAACACTTTCGAGTACTCTGTTTATCTGTGCACTGTCACATGAGTCTAAACTAAAATGGCGGATCCAATATGGCCGCCAAAAATTTAAAAAATTTAAGAAATTAACGGATTTTTGTAAACCTTAATACCAAAGAGTTTTTCTGTATGCTGAATACAAATCTCAAATCGGATTTTAAAAATTCAAAATGGCGGATCTAATACGACCACCAAAAATATTGAAAAATTTAAGAAGTTAACGGATTTTTATAATACTTGGTATCAGGAGTATATTTGGGACGCAGATTTTAAAATTTCATCATTAAATTTGTATTTATCGACCTATTTGGTCTAAAGATTATCGAAAAACTATTAAAATTTATAACAAAATTCAAGTCCTCCATGGGCGCGTGGCAAAATTATCAAATTCAATTGGATTATTATTTTTTTTCTGAGCCTAGTCTAAAAAGTTTCATAAAATAAGATCGTGAAATTCATTTTGTACACATTCGAGAGAGTTTCTCTACCGCGATATTATCGCCATTCATTACAACATTTTAACGTTAAAAAACGTTTCATTGTGATTCCGTAAATTTCTAAACGCTTTAATATTTGGATTTGTATATCCGACTCCCATGGTTCTGGGCTTTTTTGTGCTTTGAGCGTTTCTCTGAGGTTTTCTTCGAACAGTTCTTTTCAGAGCTACTTTTAACCGTTCTTTTAGGACTGCTCTCAGAACAATACTACCGAAAATTCTATTATCTGTACTATTTTTGATCGTGAATTTTAGAATTTGATTTTGAATATGTCCAGTATACACGGTGATAGATGTTGCAATCCCTACAATATGGAAGGTCACAGAGGAAAAGATCTTCGACGCATTTCGAGTGTTATCAAACGATTATTCCCAAAATTTCCAGATAATGCTAAAATTTGTGCAGCATGTAGGAAAATGAAATATCCTCGCATGAATGAAGATACGCACGTCTCATTGAGTCTTGATAAAACGTTTGATAATTGTACTCATGATACTGAACTGAATATTTCTGTATCTTCCGGTGCATCTTCATTATCTTTCAGTGGAATTGAATGCAACATAAAATCACAAAGAGAGATTGAGTTGAAAGATATGTTGAGAGATTGAAAGAAAAATTTTCCACTCTTGAAATTAATGATCCTTTGAGATTGACGATTTTGACTGTAGTACCAGATGCATGGAGTCTAAGTCAAATTTCTCGGGAATTCAACTGTTCTAGGTATTTTGCAAAAAAAGCTAGAGAATTGAAAGCATCTAAGGGCGTTTTAGCAAAAACAACTGCTAAGAATGGTAAACCATTGCCGAAAAGTACTGTTACACGAATTAAAGATTTTTACAATAGTGACAAAAATAGCAGAATCATGCCAGGTATGAAAGATATGGTTTCAGTAAAAAATGACGAGGGCAGAGATTTGATTCAGAAACGCCTTCTCCTTTCAGACTTAAGAAATCTTTATGATATTTATAGTAAATGCCATCCTGACTGTCATGTTAGTTTTAGTAAATTTGCCCAACTCCGATCAAAACATTGTATACTTGCTGGTGCGAATGGTACGCATTCGGTCTGTGTCTGTACGATACATCAAAATTGCAAATTGATGATTGACTCTGTCAATTTAAATAATCTTGCTAAAGATTCCAATGTGATTTTACATGATTATAAAGATTGCTTACGCCAAATCGTGTGCAAAAATCCTGATGAAAATTGTTATATTGATGAATGCAGTAAATGTCCTGGTATTATTAAACTAAAAAAACATTTGAAAGAATTCTTAGATGAGAAAGGTATTCACCACATACAGTTCAGTGTCTGGACAACAACTGACAGATCAACTCTTCAGACGCAAATTCTTCCGTCGTCGGAATTTGTCGATGAATTTTGTAACAAATTTATTATTCTAAAACCTCATTCTTTTATTGCAAAAGAACAATCTCGATTCTATCAGGAAAGAAAAGAGAATTTAAAAAAAGGTGAAGTTCTTGCAGTATTAGATTTTTCTGAGAATTACAAGTATGTTGTGCAAGATGCATCGTAGGCGTTCCATTTTAATAATTCACAATGTACTGTCTTTCCTGTCGTGTGTTACTATAAAAAAGAGTTAGAACTTGAACACAAAAGTTTTATTCTTTTGTCGGATAGTACACTTCATGACACAGCTGTTGTATATACTGTACAAAAGATGCTGATTCCTGAATTGAAAATAATAATTCCTGAGCTAAGAAGAGTAATCTACTTTAGCGATGAGGCAAAACAGCATTTTAAAAATAAATATCAGATGATGAATCTAATGCATCACGAAGAGGATTTTGGTGTTGCAGCGGAATGGAACTATCATGCCACTGCACATGGTAAAGGTGCTTCAGACGGTGTAGGTGCTGTGTTCAAAAGGGAAGCTATGCGAGCTAGCCTCCTTAGTAAACCGAACGATGCCATTCTTTCATTCGAGAAACTTGTTGACTGGGCTCAAAAAAATTCTAAAAGTATTAGTATACTGTCATATAATGACAAAGAGCACCAAAAGACAAAAAAATTTTTGAAAAAACGATTTGATGTAGCTCCAGTTCCAGAGATTCTGAGAAATCACTGTTTCGTCCCAATCAACAAAGAAATGGTGATTAAGAGATATTCCAATGCTGGTAATAGTTCGACTTTTTCATACCAAGATTTCAAAAAGTAGGGGATAAGAGCTCAGGCGACATCAGAATCAGAGGTATCTCTAGTATCAAGTTTTATAAAAATCTGTCAATTTCCTAAATTTTCAATATTTTTGGTCTTCATATTAGATCTGACATTTTCAGTTTTCGAAATCCGACTTAAGATTTGTATTTAGCTGGCCGTAAAACTCTCTGTTCAAATTTTATAAAACTCCCTTACTTTTAAAAATTTTTCAAATTCTTAGTTGCATATTAGATCCGCCATTTTGAATTTTTGAAATGCGACTTCAGATTCGTTATTAGCAACCCGAAAAAGTCCCTGATACCAAGTATTATAAAAATTCGTTAATTTCTAAAAATTTTCAAAATGTTTTGGTGGCCATATTGGATCCGCCATTTTGTATTTTCGAAAGATAACTTTAGACTCGTATACAGTAACCCAAAAAACCCCTTGATACCAAGTTTTATAAAAATTAGTTAATTTCTTAAATTTTTTAAATTTTTGGCGGCCATATTGGATCCGCCATTTTAGTTTAGACTCATGTGACAGTGCACAGATAAACAGAGTACTCGAAAGTGTTCATTGGAAGAGAAAAACGTCGAATGAATAATCGCTACACTTGAATAATTACCGTTTTTATTTTTTTTTTTTTTGGTTTTCTGAAATTTTAAGTATGATCCAATTGAATGTGATAATTTTGCCACGCGCCATTGGAAAGCTTGCATTTTTCTGTAAATTTTAAGATTTTTTCAAAAATTGTTAGATGAAATAGAAAATGGGCAGCATGGGTGTAAAGTTGAGAAAGAATGTCCCATATATAAAAGAGATTTTCTTAATTAGATTTTCTTGGCTTTTTATGAAAATGAACAATTCATGCAATAATGTAGATAGAAACCACTTTTGAAAAAACGCATCAGCATTAGTACCTCATGGGTGACGTAGAAATCTATTAAAATATTTCCACTTAATAAATTTAAAAATAAAAATATATTTTTAATAAATTTTAATAAATAGGGAGAAGAACTTACTCACAGAACCTAATTAGATAGTGCTGCTTCTAACGCTCGGCGGCGCTGGCCCTAGCGGCTGCGGCGCGCGCGGTAAGAAGAGGAAAGGAGGCGTACACCGCGGAAATCGGCTGAAATGTTCAACTAATTCCAAGCACTGACCTAAAGGTATGATTTCATGGAGCGTGTTGAATTCAGATTTTTCCCCCGCTCCGCTGGTATTGGGACAAGGGTGGGACCAGAGAGAAACCTGAGAGAGGTCACGCTGCCGTTTTCCGTACGACGCTTTCTCTAGGCCGTACGCTAGTGACGCACGTCCATTTCCGGCCGGCTTAGGAACTAAATAGCCACGTCCATTTTCCGCATCGGTCAAAAAGTCACGTCTATTTTCTGAGATGGTTCATGTCCATGTTATATCCACAAGCGAAGCTATTTACGTCACGCGTCCTTGCCGTGCGTTAGACTGTTTGATCAACAGCAGCGTACAACAAAGAATCAAGCGTTTTTTAATCGAGTAAGGCGAATCGCTTGAATATTAAAGATCCGATATTCGAGACCTACTTTTTGCAACTTTTTTTTCCTTTTTTTGCATTTTTTTCAACTGTATATAATCAAATTAATAAATTAAAATAAAGTTTAATAATAAAATAATGTTAAAATAATGTTAATATAAAAATAATATTTAATAAGCTTTTATTGCAGAATTGTAAAATTATTTTTAATTTTTTTATTAACAATAACAAATCAGTTTTTATTAAATAATTATAAAAAATTTTTTATATTAAAAAATGCTTTTTATAATGTTTTTGTAATATTTAGTACATGCCATGTACAATAAAATATACATATTTTTATATAACTAACATATGATCTGTATTAAAAAATGTTTTCTCTTTCTCGATCCTTCAAAAAAAAAAAGTATTAATCGTAAAGAGTGATTCAAATAATAATTTCAATGTAGAAAGAAATTCAGTCTCTTATGCAAATGTAATACAAGTAACGATAGCATCGATCTCATTCTTAATAATGTGCAGTGGCTTAACGGAAAATAGTTGGTCTATCACAACGCAGATCAGGTTTCGAGACTGAGTGGTGTCCGATTTTTTTCAAGTTTATGGTACATCTTATATAGATCACATTTAGATTTGATAATTTAACACAGGCCTCGGAATTATTTCATCTTTTCAGCCGATTCTCGTGGTATACGCCTCCTTTCCTCTCTTCACCGCGCGCGCGGCAAACGCTAGGGCCAGCGCCGCCGAGCGTTAGGAGCGGCGCTATCCGATTAATGTTAAAAAAATTTATTAAAAATATTTTTTTCCTCAATAACAATAGTACCTCATGGGTGACGTGGAAATCTATTGAAATATTTTCACATAATAAATTTAAAAATAAAAAAAATATTTTTAATAAATTTTTTTTTTAACTTTTAATGATCGGGGAAGAAGAACCCAACATTTATCGGATAGCGCTGCTCCTAACGCTCGACGGCGCTGGCCCTAGCGGCTGCCGCGCGCGCGGTGAAGAGAGGAAAGGAGGCATATACCACGAGAATCGGCTGAAAAGATGAAATAATTCCGAGGCCTGATTTAACAAGAAATAAGTCAAAGAGATTTATGTAGATTTTTTTACTTTTTTTTTTACTATTTGTTTATTCATGATACATAATGAAACATATATTTATTAATGTGATTATATTTAACAGAAATATGAATATATTTAAAGAAGAACATGTGAAATTTATAAATAACTGAAAAAAAGATATATAAATAATTATTTAGTAATAATAATTAATAGTGGTCTTCCACGCTACCCATGAGGTGCCACTAATAGCGCGTTAGATTTTTTTTAAAGTGGATCTTCGCCTGTAGCCCTATTATACCACTTTTTATTACATTATATATTTACAAAAGATATATATATATATATACCGGGTGGACCATTTTAATCCATCCACGTAAATTTCTCCGTAAGTAAGCCAAATACAGAAAAATGGTTCAGACAAAAGTTGTTCAAGACAATAAGGGTCACCTATTTGTGTTAGTGACTTTGACCTTAAAGTCAATTTTCAAGGTCATTTGAAGGTCAGAGTTATTTTTTTAAATAAACCCCCTATTTTTGATTCCAAAATCTAATAGCTGGTGTTAAGAGCTTTTCAAAACACTATAATGAAGTTATTTTTCATTAAGAACTTTTCGAGTTATGAGGCTTGTAAATTACAGTATTTTGACATAAAATACAAAATATCTTGTAAAACATTCAATTTTTGGGAATCTTACCTTAATACTTTTATGCATAAAATAATGAGACAAATCAATTGGTATAAAGAAAACACATTGGTTTTAAAAAAAAGTATGCAGTTGCATGTTGCAAATTACATATTTATTCTTGAAAGCAACTATGTGTTTTCTTTATATCAATTGATTCGTCTCATTATTTTATGCATAAAAGTATTAAGGTAAGATTCCCAAAAATTGAATGTTTTACAAGATAATTTGTATTTTATGTCAAAATACTGTAATTTACAAGCCTCATAACTCGAAAAGTTCTTAATGAAAAATAACTTCATTATAGTGTTTTGAAAAGCTCTTAACACCAGCTATTAGATTTTGGAATCAAAAATAGGGGGTTTATTTAAAAAAATAACTCTGACCTTCAAATGACCTTGAAAATTGACTTTAAGGTCAAAGTCACTAACACAAATAGGTGACCCTTATTGTCTTGAACAACTTTTGTCTGAACCATTTTTCTGTATTTGGCTTACTTACGGAGAAATTTACGTGGATGGATTAAAATGGTCCACCCGGTATATATATATATATATCTTTTGTAAATATATAATGTAATAAAAAGTGGTATAATAGGGCTACAGGCGAAGATCCACTTTAAAAAAAATCTAACGCGCTATTAGTGGCACCTCATGGGTAGCGTGGAAGACCACTATTAATTATTATTACTAAATAATTATTTATATATCTTTTTTTCAGTTATTTATAAATTTCACATGTTCTTCTTTAAATATATTCATATTTCTGTTAAATATAATCACATTAATAAATATATGTTTCATTATGTATCATGAATAAACAAATAGTAAAAAAAAAGTAAAAAAATCTACATAAATCTCTTTGACTTATTTCTTGTTAAATCAGGCCTCGGAATTATTTCATCTTTTCAGCCGATTCTCGTGGTATATGCCTCCTTTCCTCTCTTCACCGCGCGCGCGGCAGCCGCTAGGGCCAGCGCCGCCGAGCGTTAGGAGCAGCGCTATCCGATAAATGTTGGGTTCTTCTTCCTTGATCATTAAAAGTTAAAAAAATTTATTAAAAATATTTTTTTTATTTTTAAATTTATTATGTGAAAATATTTCAATAGATTTCCACGTCACCCATGAGGTACTATTGTTATTGAGGAAAAAAATATTTTTAATAAATTTTTTTAACATTAATCGGATAGCGCCGCTCCTAACGCTCGGCGGCGCTGGCCCTAGCGTTTGCCGCGCGCGCGGTGAAGAGAGGAAAGGAGGCGTATACCACGAGAATCGGCTGAAAAGATGAAATAATTCCGAGGCCTGTGTTAAATTATCAAATCTAAATGTGATCTATATAAGATGTACCATAAACTTGAAAAAAATCGGACACCACTCAGTCTCGAAACCTGATCTGCGTTGTGATAGACCAACTATTTTCCGTTAAGCCACTGCACATTATTAAGAATGAGATCGATGCTATCGTTACTTGTATTACATTTGCATAAGAGACTGAATTTCTTTCTACATTGAAATTATTATTTGAATCACTCTTTACGATTAATACTTTTTTTTTTTGAAGGATCGAGAAAGAGAAAACATTTTTTAATACAGATCATATGTTAGTTATATAAAAATATGTATATTTTATTGTACATGGCATGTACTAAATATTACAAAAACATTATAAAAAGCATTTTTTAATATAAAAAATTTTTTATAATTATTTAATAAAAACTGATTTGTTATTGTTAATAAAAAAATTAAAAATAATTTTACAATTCTGCAATAAAAGCTTATTAAATATTATTTTTATATTAACATTATTTTAACATTATTTTATTATTAAACTTTATTTTAATTTATTAATTTGATTATATACAGTTGAAAAAAATGCAAAAAAAGGAAAAAAAAGTTGCAAAAAGTAGGTCTCGAATATCGGATCTTTAATATTCAAGCGATTCGCCTTACTCGATTAAAAAACGCTTGATTCTTTGTTGTACGCTGCTGTTGATCAAACAGTCTAACGCACGGCAAGGACGCGTGACGTAAATAGCTTCGCTTGTGGATATAACATGGACATGAACCATCTCAGAAAATAGACGTGACTTTTTGACCGATGCGGAAAATGGACGTGGCTATTTAGTTCCTAAGCCGGCCGGAAATGGACGTGCGTCACTAGCGTACGGCCTAGAGAAAGCGTCGTACGGAAAACGGCAGCGTGGCCTCTCTCAGGTTTCTCTCTGGTGGGACTGAAAATTTCAGATTTGAATATCTAGTCTCTAAGCTCCCCTATCGTTTTCATGGAGCGTTCTGAATCCGGATTTTCCCAATAAAGGCTGCGTTCCAAAATTCATTGCCAATACTGAAAATCTACAATATACGTAAACTGTAGATTTTTAGTACTGGCAGTGAATTTTGGAACACAGCCAAAATCGATACCATATTCAGTGTTGAAACCGGTTAGCTTAGTGTATACTGCAAATAATTGATGAAACAAATATTTTAATTAATCTAATTAACTAATTAAGTTTTATTTTTCTCCATGATTTTATGCGTCATTAAATTCTATACACGCATATTTATATATTTTGCGAAATGCCTGATGATATAACCAACATATTGGTAATAGCAGCAGAAATTTGGAAGCGAAGAGTTGCTGTTCTTATTGCTATTCTAAATTGCAAAAAGAAGAAGGCGAAGAAGTAAAGAAAAAAAAACAACACTGGGTAGCTTCTATTTTTCAAGACCGCCTTAAACATAGTTTTTACTTTGCGTCGATGCCAAAGTTAATGTTGGAGGATAAGAGATACCATTGGGTGTTTACGATAATTCAAGTTCGAGTTAGTTTCACTAGGACCGACAATGAGATATACATAACCATCTAGAACCTTTATGATTCATGACAACTCAACGCTGTCTTGTATTGCTTGAGTTAAATTCATTGAATTTGTTGAGTTTAATAAATATAATTATATACATATATATATAATTATATCTATTAAAGAGGTATACCAACATACATACCAACATTATTTGTTTCTTTCATAGACTGATTTGCAGTTAACATTTTTTTATTACAATAAAATTTGCTCTATAAACTCAACAAATTCAATTAATTTAACTCAAGCAATACAAGACAGCGTTGAGTTGTCATAAATCATAAAGATTCTAGATGGTTATGTCTATCTCATTTTTCGGTCCTAGTGAAACTAACTCGAACTTGAATTATCGTAAACACCCATTGCCACTTCCGAATGTCAGCTACTAAATTTGAAGAGCTATTAACTATCGTCGGATCTCACTTCCAAAAACAGGATGTTGTTCGAGCATCAATAACTTCTGCAAACACAATTTCTTATCAACGAATATAGACGTCTAGCACAGAGCCATTGTCGGCGATGGGATGAGTCCCCCAGTTAGTATTTTTATATTTACAAATTAATGAAAGCTTTTCAAGAGTTTATTTTTTTACAATAAATTATAACTACAGAATCGAGTTAAAGAAAAAAAATTGAAACTTAAATAGTTATATTAAATACAAAAAGGACGTTACTGTAACCACATTTTCCCGATTACACACTTGAAAAATTAAAATTATAATATTTCAAATATATATATATATTACATACTTCATTATTTGATCCAGCTGCGTTATTTTGTTTCATACTTTTACATTTTGTTACACCACATCACATATCAACATACGGTTGAATGTACCGCCTTCGGGATCTGCCGTCTTAAATCTAAAGATCGTCTATTCGATCTTGGGCGTTCAAAATCTGCAGTGCGTTCAGCCCCACCCTCGTCATAATACCAGCAGAGTGAGGGAAAAATCTGGATTCAACACGCTTCATGAAATCGTACCTTAATTGTTCGATTGCTTGCATTTCGGGCGGTATTTTTTAACTTCTTTATTATTCACATTTACTGTGTAGATCAAATCATTTCGACCAAATCATACACAATTGGGTGGATCTTGGTGGATATTACTCAAGAGTTCTTTGAGGCGATCACAGGTATTTGATTAAATGTTAAAATACCGTATATTCTACATAAGAATTATTGATTATATATTTTAATATTTTTAATAATTTTAAATATAGCAATGTACACACACACACACACATTTGTAAGCATTGTAATAAAGAAATTGCTGCATTTGACGATGTTTCTGTCCATGATTGCTTCGTTGGAAAAGCAGTATTCATGGAGGAAAATAGTAATATTTTATTTTATTATACAGAGGATGAATGTGAGTATAGTAAGAAAATCTATTGTCTATTTTATTTTACATTATTAGCCATAAATAATAGAAAAAGTATAATAATAAATTTTTTAATTGTACTTTAACTGTTTTATATAGAAATGTCTTATCAACAAAACATTGAAGACAGTGGAGATGATGCAACGCAACTTTCAGAATCTTCTCTCTCTCTCTTTCAGAATCTCTAAGTAAAGAACGTATGTATAGTAATTGACAGAAATAAATAAATCCGTATATACTTTACACAGGGTGTCCGATAATTGCTGAATCACCTCTCGGGTGTAGGTAGAGCGGGTTAAACCGAGTAGAAAGGTCCTCTACCATTTTACGATTTTTGCAATAATTAATGGGGAATTAGTTAAAAAATATCAGCCAATTCGAGCGAGTTTGAGTGCGCAGCGAGAAGAGATCCGTGGCGGTACAGTCCATTGTTATTTGGTTACTAGGCACGCGATGAAGCGTTGGGAGGAGCGCTCTACAATTGACAACGACAACATACGAGCGGTGCTGAACGCTAGATCCTTGCGTCCTAGCGACCATGTAACAGTGGGCTGTCTCTTCTCGCTGCGCGCTTAGACTCGCAGAAATTGGCCGATCTTCTTTAATTAATTTCTTATTAATTATTGGAAAAATCGCAAAACGGTAAAGGACTTTTCTACTCGGTTTAACCCGCTCTATCTACACTCGAGAGGTGATTCAGCAATTGTCGGACACCCTGTGTATATATATATATATATATATATATACACACAGGGTGTTGTCACGCCTAGAGCGTACAGCCTACGATCTAGCCGCGATCAACGCGTGATTATTCGTCAATCCCTTTTAATTAATATCTCAATTACTATTGCGAAAATTGCAAAACGGTAAAGGACTTTTCTATTCAGTTTACCGCACTCTATCCGTACACGAGCGTTGGCACGGACATTATAAAACACCCTGTATATGTACGTGAGCCGTATATTATGAGGACCGACACTAACACATATATTTTTTCGAATACATAGATATACATCAACATGTAGATGAGTGTATCACTGAAATTTTATATATACATATTTAGTTTTTCGAAATATTAAGCATTTTTGTCTTCATACAGTGATCGTATAAACCGAGGACCGATAGTTTATTTTATTATAAAACACAATTATGTTTTTCAATTTAAAATATTCCTGTATACATAGTATCTTTAGTACAAATTAGTGCTTCTGACTACAAAATTAACTAAATGTACATTATTACAAGTAAAATATCAAAAAATATAAAAATTTTACATGATGTTTATTGTGAGGCCCAACATATTATCACTATATCCATTTTAACTATTTTTCAATCACATTTATGATAAACCACGTAAGTATGATATCATCCCATTCTGCGTATTACCTTTTATGCTTTCTTTACTCTTCTCTATTTTACCTGTAATCTTTTATTTTTCCTTCTTGCCTATTCTTTTAGTCTGCTACCTTTATTCTATTCTCTCTTTTCACTGTGCTATGTTATTATTGGCGTCTATATAATATATTTCTATAGTTATTGATACTTGTAAAATATACAATTTCCATACATACATGAGCATGCTTTATTGCTTCCCCTGCCCTACTTTCTTTGTTCTGAATTTTGTTTTATTTTTTACCACATTTCGGCATGTCGCAAATGTGAAAATAGTAAAAGAGAAATCTAAAGAAATAAAAAACTTAAAAATAAATATAAATTCAAGTAAATTCGCAAAATTTGGAAATTTGCAAAACTAATATTCTAACTTTATTAATTCAATCTATAACTCGATAACCGGGAGTACTTCCAAAAAACTATCACCTCCGATTTGGCTGATATTCAACCTAAATACTTATTTTATCTAGTAAGTAATATTCCCAAATGGATTTTTGGTGCAAATACCCCCTCCGCCCCCCATACCCGTCTCAAAGGTAAAACTGTTTTTGTTAATTATTTTAAAAAGTATTCATTGTTCATTGTCAAAAAAATGAAGCTCATAAAAAGCTCTACAAATAAGATTCTATTTTATATACATATAATATAATACATATTTTACCTAACTCCAATATTTTAGTCGTTATTATCAAAAAACGTAGAAATTCGTAAATCCATGTGGAAACCTCGCTTTGCGTGTATGCGTGGAGGCAGTGGATCCATCCCCCCCCCCCCCCCTTCGGAGATTTTTACAAGTTTTTTTGATAATAACGACTAAAATATTACAGTTAAGTAAAATATGTATAGGACCTTATTTGTAGAGCTCTGTGTTTAGAAAAAGTGTTCAGATAAAATAATTGAAAAATGAATTTAACGAGATTTAACGAGATATTTCATAGTTTGTGTAAAATTATGTTTAATTAAACGTATAAAATATCGTGAATTATTCAATTTTTAGCTATTCTATCTTTATAACTTTTTACGCCGAATATTGCCAGGAATCGATTTATATAAAAAAATTAGGGTAGTTCCATTTTAAAAAATAAAGATAAACTTTAAATCTCAGAAGCGTCTCCACTTAAGATTAAACTAATAGGATCAATAAATAGATATTTTTAAATCATACAACTTTTATCTGAAACATTTTTTTATAAAACTTATATTTTTCGAAATATTCTGGGGTTCCGGTACTTTTTATACACTCTGTATATCGGCCTATCGTAAGAGGACCGGGAGATTTTTTACATTTTGCGTTGGAACGATGATAGATAACGATTCGCAGTATAAGACCTTTCGATAAGCAAATTTGTCGAACTGTGGAAAAAATACTATCAATAATTAATTAAATAAATCGTTATCTCAAGCCATTTAGGCGTAAATTAGAAAAAGAACTATATTTTAATATATATCAATTTATCGTATAGTAAGAGGACCAATATGTTTTTTTGTATTTTGCAGTAAAATTATGACATATTGCGATTTGCAGGATAAGATCATTCAATTGGAAATTCTTCAAACTATCAAAAAAAGTTTATCGCATAAATCGTTATCTCAAACCGATTAGGTATGAATTAGCAAAAGAACAATATTTTAATATATGTATATTTATTTACCGTATGATAAGAGGACCGGTATGTTTTTTTTTTGCATTTTGCAGTAAAATGATGGCAGATTGCGATTCGCAAAATAAGATTATTTAACTGGAAATTTCTCAAATTATAAAAAAAATATATCTCTTAAATCGCTATCTCAAGCCGTTTAGGCATGAATTAGAAAAAAAAACTGTATTTTAACATACAGGATGTCCCATTTTGAACTAGCCAGTCGAATATCTCGAAAATTGAGCCCGGCAGACAAAAATGTTTCAGATAAAATTTATAGAGTTTTGAGAGAAAAAAAAAGAGATGGTGACCATGAATTTTAACTACGGTCATTCGTCAAGGTCATATAAAGATCATCTTTATTTTTTTAAATGGATTACCCTAATTTTTTTATATAAATCGATTTTTTGCAAAATTCGGCGTAAAAAGTTATAAGTGTAGAATGGCCAAAAATTGAATACTTTACGAGATATTTTATACTTTAATTTGACATAATTTTACAAACTATGAAATATCTTGTTAAATATTCATTCTTAGATTGTAAGATAATTGAATAGTGTTTTAAAAAACTCTTGACACCAGCTATTAGATTTTGGAATCAAAAATAGGGGTTTCTATTTAAAAAATTTGATTTGACCTTGAAATGACCTTGAAGGTCACGGGCAAGGCCAAATCTAAGGTCACCATCGGATTGCCCGAGAAAAATCCTACAACTTTTGTTGAGGTCATTTTCCTCTGTGATGCGTATTTTTCAAATTATCCAGCCGTCCCGGAACTTTTGACATACGCTGTATATATATAGTATACTTACATATACTTTACAGATGCTGTTGGGACCAAAAGGCAACATTAGCTGTTATAAGCCTATATGAGGCAAATATAGAAATAATGGATCATCCAAAAAAAAAAGGAAAGTATGGGATGCAATAAGAACGGGACTACAGTTTGGGATAAAGGTATTTTTTCATTAAAGAATTATTACTTGCTTTGTTGGTAATGGTACACCGATTTTACTCCTAAAGGTTTACATGACATTAAGTGGAATTTTAAATAATAATTTAAATAATTTTGAATAAAATAAAATCAGTTAGTAGTTAATGTACATTCATATGAATAAATTACATATTTTATATAATAGTCATATACCAGGAGTGTAAGTTGAAGTTTGCCGGTTTTTACAGTAGGTGTTGCTAGCAGGATGTAGGCATTTCTATGATTTGTTATATACACGATTGTTTTCTATTGACATTAACCTCCAAAAACACCTAAGTCTCATTCTGTCAAAATAATAGCGTCATAGTTGTTTAATATCAATAAATATGTCGAGTTTCGTTCCAAATAAAGAGCATTTGCGGCATTCGTTGCTTTTCTTATTTCATCAAAAGAAAAAAGCAGCTGAAGCACATCGTTTGCTAGTAGAAACTTATGGTGAACATGCTCCAGTGATTAGAACATGTGAGACATGGTTTCGTCAATTTAAAAGTGGAGATTTCGATTTGAAAGACAATGAACATCCTGGTGCAGTGAAAAGGTTTGAAGACGAGGATTTGCAGGTGTTGTTAGATGAAGACCCAACCCAATCACAATAAATATTGGCAGAAAAACTTAATGTGTCTCGAGTAGCAATTTGCCGACGTTTAAAAGCCATGGGAAAAATCCAGAAGTATGGAAAATGGGTGCCACACGCATTGAACGACAGGCAAATGGAACATCGAAAAACCATTTGTGAAATGCTGCTTCAACGGTTCGAAAGGAAGTCTTTTTTGCATCGGATTGTCACGGGTGACGAGAAGTGGATTTTTTTTGAGAACCCGAAGCGAAAAAGATCATGGCTTTCACCTGGTGAAGCCGCCCCATCCACTGCAAAGCCCAATCGCTTTGGCCGTAAGACAATGCTCTGTGTTTGGTGGGACCAGGATGGTGTGGTGTACCACGAACTATTAAAACCTGGTGAAACGGTAAATACGGATCGCTACCGACAACAAATGATCAATTTGAATCATGCGTTGATCGTTAAACGACCGGAATGGGCCCGAAGACATGGCAAAGTTATTTTGCAACATGACAACGCACCGTCTCATACCGCTAGATCCGTGGACACATTAAAAGCACTTAATTGGGAAATATTATCGCACCCACCGTACTCTCCAGACCTCGCCCCGTCCGACTTCCACCTTTTCGCATCGATGGGGCACTCACTTGCAGAGCAGCACTTCGTCAATTTTGAAGAAGTTGAAAAATGGCTCGTCGAATGGTTTTCCTCGAAAGAGAAAAAGTTTTTTTGGAATGGTATCCATAATTTGCCTGAAAGATGGACGAAATGTGTAGAATCAAATGGTCAATACTTTGAATAAAAATATTTTGAGATTCCCTTGAAAATTATGTGTTTTTTTTAACGAAAAAACCGGCAAACTTCAACTTACACTCCTGGTAGATATACGAATGTAGTTGTACTGCTTTTTTTCTATTCAAATATAAGATATATGTATTAACACGGCGATTATTCTATCAATTTTTTAGATGACAAATAACCAAATTAGGCGGAAAATCAATGCGTTAGTGAAAAGATACAGACAAGTGGTAGATAATAATTCAAAGTCGAGAAGATCTCGCATGGAATTCGAATGGTTTAAGCAGATGGATGAAATTCTCGGATTGCGGCAACGTGCCAGTACTGGGCATACTGTTTCATCAAAATTTACACCATCAGCATCCGCTACTTGTACTTCGACTTCTTTTGAAAAAGAAAATTTGAATGGATCCTCTTCAGTTCAGATGAGTCCATCGAAATTAATCTCATCGAAAAATGATTTCGTAAAGTCAAATGTTACTGGCATGAGAAAACGTAAGCGTCCCTCTCATGGAACAGGTTCCAAAACTGCAGCAACAAAAATCGAACTCGAAAAATAGTGGCTGCATCATTTACAAAAAAAAAGAAGAACGTGATCGTAACAAAAATCAAAGATATATAAATCTGTTGGAGGCTAAGAAAGAAACTCTAAAATTGAAAAAAAGACAGCTTGATTTGAAAAGAAACTGAATTGGAACAACGAAAAGAAATTGCAATAAAGAAGACGAAAGAGAAAAAAAAACCATCATATAAAACTGATAGAAATCGAACAATTAAAATATAAATTGCTAAAGAAACTTGTAAACGAAAATCAAAATATTTGTGAAACACCACATTCTGACTGAAATTCGATAATTGAAGCAGCATTAAGCCTTTATTTAAGTGTTGTGTTCTTTTCGTAAGCATAAAGTTATATTTTTTCTCCAGTGTTACTGTCTTTTTTAAAATGTTATTTTCTTTTCGTAAGCATAAGTTATAATGCCAAAAGTAATAAATTATAAGCGAAAAATTTAGATGAACTAAAAGAGCGTTATTTTTTTCGAGTGTTATCTTTTTTATTTTAGCACACTTTTTTTATTTTTTAATGCAAAAATCAATGTTTATAAGTCTGAGATGTAATAGATAAGTAGTTTTATTAGATAATTATTCAATAAAGATAATTCTATTTTACATAAATAAGACAGAAATTGTGTCGACAGTTATTCGCATTTTATGGAATCAACATTATTTAACTGTTTGAAAAATTACGCAAAATTCTCACAGTAAATCATATTTCAGGGAACATTGAAAAGCATCCTGCGATCTTGTTCCACTCTACAATCTCCAGTTCGTATTTCCAATTCCTCATTATCATTCTCCAAATTACTAAAATCTTCATCATTATCTTCAGGAAAATTGTAAACATCATTCTTATCGATACAATAATTATGTAATATACACGCTGCAGCTACTGTGTTAGTGATAAATGACATTTCACGATATTAAGCAAAAAATTTAATTCGACGGAATCGTCCTTTTAATTGCCCAATTGCTCTTTCAACAGACATTCTTGTGGATGAGTGTATGAAATTAAATTCCCTCTGTTGTGGTGTAAGATAACCATTATCTCGAAAAGGTGGCACAAGCCATGGTAAAGATGGATATGCTGAGTCCCCTAATAAAAAAAGTATTACCAAGGAATAATACACCATTATCAGCATTTGCTGCATGGTACAATTCTGATCTTCGGAATATACGTGCATCATGGAGAAAACCAGGCTCACCACAATGTATGTTAGTAATCCGCATATCCGCATCTGCCACTATTTGTAGACTAATAGAAAAGAATTTTTTTTATTACAATAGTCTTGTGCGTACATTGCAGGTTTTTCTATCCGAACATGAGTCAATTGCTCCTAAGACATTTGAAATTCCTTGCTTAGCACGAAAACCTTCAACGGTCGTTATTATGTTTTGTCCCTGTGGCCATTTAATTATTACATCTAATTTCGTCATCAACCAGGCTATGACACGACGGAGAACGCAAAACACAGATGAAATAGAAAATCCAAATCTATCAGCCATAGTTCGCAAAGGTTCTGTATTGGCAATATACCATAAAAAAAGCAAGACTCAATTTTGCTGAGATCGGTTTCTTTCCAAATGAATGTGATGGAATAAAATTTGATAAATATAACTCATCTCTAACAAAAAATTTCTTTTATACTTTATACAACATGCATTATAATTACAATAATGTTGATCATTATGTATAAATCGATAGAGAATATGTTTCATACCAATCAGTCTTTGCGCAGTATGCCGATTCAATCTTAAATGTTCCTTAAATTCTTCATCTGTCCAGGAGTCAATAATCAAAAGATAATCCTCAATTCGATGTCTCTTTCGGCCAATTATTAATTAATGCAGAAGAGGAAAAAGCAATAAGTCTGCATGATTTTCGTCACTACTGAAGGAAGTGACGCTACTATTTGTACTACTGCTTAATTCTTCCATTGCACTACTTGTTTCATCAGAACTGCTGTATAAGTTGGGAATTTCTATCAATTCATGCACAATTTTCATTTTATCCATCTGCAAAATATATTTATACTCATCGCGATCGTAAACAATAATAAATGATGATTATGTTTGATTTGTACGTACTTTAAATATGCCAATATGCTCCTGGTACACCAATTTTTCAATTAAATGAACTTACTAGATATCATGAGAAGACATAAGCAGACTCTAGCGGTTTAGTTCAGAACTAAACGCATTCCATCAAGTATCTAAACACGGCGTTTGACCGTGTCACATAGGGTGCGTTCGGGGAGACGCTATTAGCGCTATTTAGCGCTACGAAGGGTGCGTTCCACTTAACGCCCGCAACGCTCCTAGGATCATTTTATCCTTGTTTTTCATCGAAAGTTAAACGAGGATAAAATGATTCTAGGAGCGTTGCGGGCGTTAAGTGGAACGCACCCGAACTGTTCGCGGAGCTAGATGGTAGCGCTAGCAAACGCTATCATGACGTCATCAATGGTGGTGTGTGACGTCATAACTGCGCGCTATCAACGCTATTCCTTCCGAGGTAGTGTGTTGGTAGCGTTAGCGTTTACGAGCTCCGTGAACGCTGTAAATTGTGTAAAATTGTCTAACCATTATTTGAAATCTATTGAACGGCAGCGATATATTAATATTTATTACATATGTACAATGGATAATTCCATCGAAATAACTCTAAAAGATGCTGAAACTGAAGAAGAGTTCAAGTTACGACTTTCACCGACTAGTGCTTTTAAAGCAGAAACCGGTAAGTATTTCTACGTAACTATTAGGTTATGGTTGTTTGATGATTGTGATTTTACTTATTTGTTTTAGTATTATTATTCTTATTTTTAGTTTTTTTTATATAATTGTATACATATTTTTATATAATTTTATATAGTTGTAATTAATTTAATATATGGGGTTTTGGCTTTTATCACAATGTTAATTTAATTTTAAAATATTAATCCTTTATCTTCTTTGTCATTTTCTGCAAATCTATTTTGTAACTTTTAATGCATACATTACAAATATTTTTATGTAGACAAAATATATTATAAAGTAGCTATGCAATAAGTAGGAAAAATAACGAAATTGTCATAAGTTACAGAATAAAGAGAACGTTTTTTATGTGCTTTAATTATTTTACATGCAGATTTGAATTTTGCGACTACATTATTGAATGTTGCACGTCAAGGTGCATACTTTGGTCAAAACAGTGCATGTTCTGGTAAGAATTGTTTTAACAATCGTCACTCATAGTAATAATATAGTTTATATCTATTGCTTGATGCATGTATGAAACAATCTGTGCTAACTATATCTGTCTTTCTTTGTATTAAAAAAAAAAGATTATTTTTTAGAAACTGAGCATATGCAGACAACAATATCATATGATACTCCGTTGGAGGAAGCATCTGGTTACCAGATTCTGGTATGTGATTAATTTAATTTCTTCTTGACATTGTAAGGTAATTTGGTAATTAATTATATGTATTGTTTTTGTAGATGATATATATATATGTTACCTTCTCAGGAACAATCTCAAAGAGAAACGAAAGAGGAAATGAGAGAAGATCCATTGTTTGAAAACAAGGAAAGTAAGCAAATTTTACAATATAAATTGTAATCATTTTAAATTTTATTTTTATGTTTGTTTGTTAAGCAATTTATTTAATTATTTTCTGTTTTGTTAGAGGTTATATTGATTTAATATGTTATATTCATTGTTAAAAATATGTATCTTTCTTAAGCAATTATTATTTATTTGTAATATCTGACCATTTTTATGTATTTTAGAATGTCTGGTCTGGATGGAGGTAAAAAGAAGCCCTTGAAGGCACCAAAGAAGGAATCGAAAGTTTTAGATGATCAGGATGTAGCATTTAAACAAAAGCAGAAGGAACAGCAAAAAGCATTAGCAGAAGCAGCGAAGAAAGCCAGTCAAAAAGGCCCATTAGTTACTGGTGGTATAAAGAAATCTGGAAAGAAATGATCTCATGTAGCAGTGGGTGAAATTTGTGATTTACTGTGCACATGATGATTACAACAATAATTATGGATTGATTAATTGTTATATAAGACAACTTTTTTTTATGGTTTTTAATTTTGAGAAATCTTTAAACTTGTAAATAAAAATTATGTATGTATTTTGTGTTAAATTTTTATAAAACCGATATTAATTGAATTGTATTGAATTTGTATGTATATTAATTAATATACAGGACTTATATTTCACAGTAATTACAAAGAAAAATTCATAAAACAATATCAATCCACATTTAGAATATGTCAGTTTTTGATGTTAAATACTATTGATATTAAACTGTTACATTCTCAATATAATTATATGTTGTAATTATGTCATCTATTATGTGATTCTTTTTAGGATTTTGAAAAGGATTTGTGTGTAATGTAAAATGATATTTTATTCAATATGTGCGCGTTTAATGTATTATTACATTTGCTAAAGGACTTGTCTTGAAAGTTACAGTTTTATATGAAATGCCAAATTAACTCTCATATTCAATGTATTGATATGCAACATAAAAATAAAAACAATGTATCTTTTATACTTCTATGTGTCATATTATATAAAATCAACAGTATTAAAACTGCAATAATTTTATGTGAAATTTATAAAAACTTTATTTTATAATAATTTTAATTTTTCAGTTTAGTTTTCTTATAAAGAAGATTTTTGTTTCATTCTAAAAAGTAATTTAGATTAAAAGATTTATCATCATATAATTGATTAAAAATTGAAATATAAATATAAAATATAATATATTGCAAGCGTTTTAGAAATCAATTTTATCAGTTAGATTCTAACTGATAAGGTACGAATATATGTGGCTTTATCTGTTATTGGAGATTTTTATTTTTATAAATTGTAATCATTTTAAATTTTATTTTTATACACTTATTTTTTTTCGATTGCTAAGCAACTGTAGCTGTTTTAACATACGCTACCACGCTACGCTATTGCTGTTCACGCAGCTCGCATTCGCTAGCGCTATCTTTGCTTCGTGAACAGAGCTAGTAGCGTTAGCGTTGATAGTGCGATAGCGAGCTCCCCGAACGCACCCATAGGGTGCGTTCGGGGAGACGCTATTAGCGCTATTTAGCGCTATCGACTGTTCACGGAGCTAGCTGGTAGTGCTACCAAACGCAATTATGACGTCATTAATAGTAGTGTGATACGTCATAACTGCGCGCTATCAACGCTATTCCTTCCGAGGTAGTGTGTTGGTAGCGTTAGCGTTTGCGAGCTCCGTGAACAGCAATAGCATAGCGTGGTAGCGCGCTTCTGCTAATAAAAATGGAACAAGATCGTAAAAAAGCAATATTAACAGCAGTAGCACTTATAATGCAAGAATTAATAGATTCATCGTCTGAGAGTGATGATGGTGAAGAATGAAAAATTATAGAATAGAGTATAAATGTAAGAAAACATGTACCATGTCTCAGCATTAAAAATTAAAATATCGGCATTTCTCACATTTTCCGTTGAATTATCAGATGAATGTTTGTAACAAAATTAGGTGTTATTATTTCCAACTAGTTTAATATTGGACAAAAGATTTATAATTGGACTGGATCTTTTGTCCAGCATTTAACGTGTTGAAAATAATAACACCTAATTTTATTACAAACATTCATCTAATAATTCTACGGAAAATGTGAGAAATGCCGATATTTCAATTTTTAATGTTGATACATGGTACATGTTTTCTTACATTCATACTCTATTCTATTATTTTTAAATCTTTACCATCATCACTGTTAGACGATGAATCTATTAATTCTTGTATTATAAGTGCTACTGCTGTTAATATTGCTTTTTTACGATCTTGTTCCATTTTTATTAGCAGACGCACGCTACCACGCTATGCTATTGCTGTTCACGGAGCTCGCATTCATTAGCGCTATCTTGGCTCCGTGAACGGAGTTAGTAGCGTTAGCGTTGATAGCGCGGTAGCGAGCTGCCCGAACGCACCCATAGTGTCGATCTGTGTCTCCTAAATGGAAAGCTCCCTTTACGAATAGTGATCACTTTCCCATTGTGACCACTAACCTCATTAACGTTCAATCTTCAAAAAGATTCTGCCACAAAACAGATAAAAAATCTATCGACTGGCTAACTTTTAAAAAAATTTTTATTTTTTAAGAAGAAGAAATTTCTTCTAGACTTCTAGATTCTAACATCAATCCTTCCGATCATATAGACTATCTCACTTCTCTTTATTGCAGCAATCGAATCTGCAAACAGCCATCCTCTTCGCTTTAATTCTGGCTTTTTTTCAGTTTATCACTCATCTAAAGGACCTCTTCCAGCCTCTTGGTGGAATCATGACTGATATTGCAGCAATAGAAAGAAAATCGGCCTTGTCTGCCTTCAGGAAAGTCTCTTCTTACGCGAATTACTTTCAGCTTAAAAGACAAGAAGCTTTGGCCAAGAAAGTATTTCATAAAGCTAGAGATAATCATAGAGGAAGTTTTCTAGTGAGATTGAGTTTAAAACTGCCTCTGGGAAGATTTGGAGAACCATCAAGTGTTTTAAAAACAGGAATTTAGCCAGAGTTGACAATAATTTCAACACAAAACATAAAATAGACGAACTCAACAGTACTATCCACACTCTTTAGGTTTGTTTTTTACATAGCTGAACTGGCTGCACTAGTTTATCTTTTTCTCTCCACATTGGAAGGAGAAATATAAACTCTGAACTAGTGCAGCCAGTTCAGCTATGAAGAACAGACCTATAGTCCAGACTCCTCCTCCCCCCCCCCCCCCTTCATCTCATTCGAGAATTCTCTTTGGATGAGTCTCTACTCTCTCGCCCTATATCCGTCGCCGAGATATCTGATGTCATTGGCAGGCTCAATATTCGATCATCTCCCGGATTAAATGGAATTAGTTATTGTATGATTCAAAATCTCCCTCTATATATGCATAATCTTATTTGTCACTTATTCAATAATATTCTATCTACAGGAAACCTATCCCAATAAATGGAGGAAAACTCTAGTTTACTTAATTTCCAAATCCACTCCTGGCAAATTCTGACCCATCTTGCTAACGCACCTTGTCTGCTTAAAATCTTAGAAAAAATTATTGCTTCCAGACTCCAATGGTTTTGCGAATTTAATAATATTATCTCCAGATCTCAATTTGGCTTTAAGAAAGGTAAATCATGCTACGATAATTTGGCACTACTATCTTCAGAAATTTGCCTTGGACTTGCATATGGCCAATACACTCCTTGTCTCTTTTTGGACATTAAAGGAGCTTTTGACAACCTCATTCCTGACATCTTAATCCATACTCTGAGAAACATTGGGATCCCAGAGAAATTATGCAGATTCATTTTTCATCTTATCTCTTTTCACATCCTTTACTTCATTATTAACGGAGAATTATCCCAGCCTTATCACACCTACAAAGGCGTGCCACGTGCCATAAGGATCTGTATTAAGCCCTATTCTATTCAATATATATATTAATGACTTACGCAAACAAATAACTAACAACTGCCGATTATTCCAATTTGCCGACGACACAGCTATCTACATAAGAGGAGAAAAGATCGAAGAAATTCTTCCTAAATTATCCACTTCTGCCTCAAAAATCACTACATATCTAGGAGATATTGGTTTGGAAATTTCCCCTTCCAAGTCGTCACTTGTCATCTTTACCAGAAAAAGGATTGATCCCTTCTCTTATTCTATCGAGACCAATGGAAATCTTATCAATTCAGTCGATCACGCTAAATTCCTTGGTATCTTTTTCGACCATAAATTTACTGGATATCTCCACGCCAACTATCTCCTTTCTAAAGGTATGAAACTCCTAAACATAATTAAAATGTTAAGAGGGGTATGATAGGGCTCTCATCCATCAGCCCTATTAACCATCTATAAAATGGTTATTAGAGCCTCCATCGAGTATGGTTGCTTTATTTTGCTCTCTTATAACCTTGGCCAAAAACTTGAGCATATACAATTTCAAGCTTTAAGACTAGCGCTCGGATATAAAAGCACCACTTCCACTAAGGTCTTACTTGCAGAAGCATGCGAATTGCTTTTACATATCAGATTTTCTTACCTCACTCATAGATATCTTCTAAGAGTCTTCTCGTTGGAAAAACATCCTCTCATTTCAAAACTCGAAAATCTAACTAACGCCACCACTATTAATACGAGGCACAATATTTCCAACACCTTTCTGTTGCTTAAAGTTTTCTCTTCTACACGTGTTTTCAAGAACCTTATCAAATCCAAAATCAGGGCTAGCTACTCGATACCTTTTGAAGCCTTTCTTTGGACTCCTAACACTAGGATCACATTAAGATCTAACTTTGACGAATCCTCTGATTCCAACCAAATGTTTAGAATGCTTTATGGCGAATTAATCAAAGGAAAAGACATTTTTTATACCGATGGATCAAAGAAAGATTCTGGATTGTATGTGGGCCTAGCTGTCTATGCTCCTTCTTTAGATCACTCACCTTTCTACAGAATTACTTCCAAGGCCTCTATTTTCACTGCTGAAAGTATAGCGATTGACGTAGCTATTGACCTCATTCTATCCAATAAATTAAGTAACTCTATCATCTTTACAGATTCTCAAAGTATTGTTCGATCTTTCGCCAATTGTTCTCCGCTGCACTGCAAAAATGAATTGGTTGTTTATCTAAAAAAAAAAACTCTATTCAGCTCATCAATTAGGTCTTAATATCGAAATTATTTGGATCCCAGCTCATACAGGAATTCTTGGAAACGAAATAGCTGATCGTCTAGCCAATCTGGCTATCAAACATGGAAATAACCTAAATATTCATATTCCTCACTCTGATTTATACTGTCATTTTCAAGAAAAAGCCTATCATCGATTTTTCTCTTTTCTACAATGATGGAAAAATACAAAAGGCGTTCACTACTTTAAGTTCTACTTCAATAAAACTAGAAAACCTTGGTTCCACCCCTTTCAATCCCTGGATCAAAAGATTATTACTTCCCTAAATCGTATCAGAAGTAACCATTATAATTTAAATGCCTCGTTAGCTAGGTTTAACATTGTCAATTCTCCAAAATGCAATTGTGGTTACCACTCAGAAAATATCGATTATGTTTTATGGAATTGTCCATCTCATAACAACGCAAGAATCGTATTATATAACAATTTACAAAAGCTTAATCTCAATCCACCTTACTTAACCACTTCGCTCCTGAAAAACCTCTTTGCCGGAGTCTTGGATGCCTTTGAATTCTTCCTCAGAATGTCTAACCTCTCCCTTTGAATTTTCCGCTCTATTTCACCGCCCTCACTCCGAATCAGATGACCGCGAGAGGGGAGACCCTTCGGAGCCATATCACATCTTACATAAGGTCTGTTCTTTATAGTTGAACTGGCTGTACTAGTTCAGAGTTTATCTTTTTCCCTCCACATTGGAAAGAGAAAGATAAACTCTGAACTAGTGCAGCCAGTTCAGCTATAAAAAACAGACCTATACTTACTTAACTGAAGGGTAGATCAGGCCAGGTTAAGTTAGGACCCAACTGTTAGATTAGATTTTTTTGAGACAGAGGTGCAGGGGGAAGGGCGGAGCCCATCTGTTGACAAAATATTTATGACCATATAGCTTTGTTTACATGCAACAGATTAATACACAAACGATGTACACAAACTTTACTGCTTGTAATCAGTTTTTAATACCTAAAGTAGAGCTTTAAAATTGTAAAACTTTTATTTGTTTTATCTCCTAAACCAATGTCGTCTCCCACCTAATTTGTGCGGAGAATTACTTAGAATAACTAGAACATATCTAAAGTGCAACAAAATCGGTGCTGTGTAACAAAAAATGCATATTTACCAGTTTTTGAATAATGTATTCATATATTGTGCTTACATTATGTATATACTCTGTCCAGCAAGAGAATACCCATGGTCTGCGGATAGAAGCATAGCGGGCAAAGTGGGGAGAGCCTTGGCATTAGCAAGCTGCACGAGCAGTAGAGTCCTGTGGAGTGATGGTTTTAAGCGCTTCGGGAAAACTTGCGCCGAACGGACGAGTTTTTGTCCGATTCGTGGGTTTTCTCTCGCTGGACAGACTATAGTTTCCTTGTATTTGCATTTACAATATTTTACAGGCACAAGAGCATCCTTGCAAACTACTAATTTAATCATCATCGCTTTCGGTAGAATCTTCTTCCGCCTCTCGCAACCATTTAATGAAAGGCTGAACGGCGTTTCTAACTTTACTATGAAGCACATCCGTGTCTTCATTAGTGGTCTCATACCACTCTAGAATTTTCTCTTCCGACAATATATCGCGATCGTAAAACTGATGCAACAGGTGTTGTGTATATGGCAACAGCTCGTCAGTCGTGTAGGCAACGTCCTCTATAGCACGTAAACAGTCATCCTGCGCGTCTTCGTTTTTAATATAATTCAAAATAATAGTATTGAAATAAGTTATCATAACTTTCAAGTTTTTTTGATAGTTCTGATTGTTAACGGAAGTTTTTGTTTCTGAAAGATAGTGCAGCGGCAAACTGAGGATTGCTTTAATGACGTTGTATGTGACCTCGCGAATGGTGACATTATACGCATATCTCGAAGAGTTTATTTCGAGAATTAGGTTCTCACATTTGAGTTTGTCCTGGTAACCGCGTAACAAACTATCTATAACTTCGGACAGAAACATATTCGTATCGTCCGGGACCGGGGAATCGCGCTCTGAATTCTCTTCGCTACTTGACGACTCGGTAGAACAATCATTGCATTCAGTTACTTCGTTGTTCTTAAAATACAAAAATTCCTCGCTAATCTCGGGATCAGACATTTTTTTAGTCTTAAGTACATTAGATGTAGATTCTACAATGTTATCGATATGTATACTGCGAGATGAAATATCAACTCCAGGATACAATATACATCCGTCTATTTGGCTACCGTATCTGATATGGCAATTCGGAAATAAGATACTATTCCTAATGATGCAATTATCTCTGATTCTAACGTTTGAAAAAATATAAGAATCACGTATCTTAACGTTACTAGCTACTATGCAATCATCACCAATCACAGATCTTGTAACTGTAGTATTATTTCCTAACGTACTGTTGTGTCCAAGAATACAGTCTTTTTCCAATATACAACCTTTAGCAAGAGTTGCAGTTTTGTGTTTATACATGCTTCGTGACATGCATATAAAATTTTTTAAGGAATGGAAAGCATCCGGTGCGAGAGGAAAACTATGCCTGTGTAAAATATCCCGAGTAAGTGTATGGTAAGCTTTCCACGATGTAATTGGCAAAGCATAATCTTCCACATTCAATTGATGCCAATAAATTCTTGCATCTAAAATCTCTTCGTTCATCAATACACCTCGAATAAAATCATGCATCGTCTAAAAATAAAT
This sequence comes from Linepithema humile, assembly GCF_040581485.1. NCBI lineage: Eukaryota > Metazoa > Arthropoda > Insecta > Hymenoptera > Formicidae > Linepithema > Linepithema humile. The sequence goes on from NC_090133.1 coordinate 10,762,058, forward strand.
ATATAAACATAGTAAATTAAATCTTGTTTCATTGATACATATTATAATTAAAAAATCTCACCAACTAAAATTTTATACTTATATGAAAGAGTAACTAATATAGCTTATTTTAATTACCTGAAAATCAAAATTATCAGCAAAGAGTGGTAAAACAGATGGTGAGCACAGATAAATATGAGTATCCAAATAGCATGTGTTGATTTCTATTTCATTGTGATCAAGGAACCAGTTTAGTTCCAGCTTCACTTTTTTCTCACTGTTCTTCAGTTTTGTGTAATGCAGGATTTTATTACTGTTTTTTTCTGATACGACCAGAGATGTTTCTTCATTAAGATGAGAATTCTTTGTTGAACCAAAATTCCGCAATACCATGGTCATAGCTGTCCCTTTATCTTTCTCAGCTTTCAAACGATGAGCATTGAGTAGAATTTTAAGATCTGTATTGATGAATGCATTTCCACGTATCAATATGAAATATCCTCTGATCCAGCCTTTTGTGTCGATATCTCGTAAAGCATCTCCGAGAGATCTGCAGCCATCGGAAATGATCAGAGATATTGTAGTATCTCTGTAATTCCTATCCTTCACATATTTTTTTAGTAGGTCTACGTGACTGCTACAGTAAAGGAATACTTCTTGTATTCCGGATTTTATCAGCGTTTCCATTATGTAGTCGAAAAGCGGTATATTTATCACCGGCATCAGAATACTCGGAAATATATTTTGCGACGGAGTTAAGCTTGTTGTAAAATCATCCGCAAGGATGACAGCTTGCAGAACGTTCTTCTTACACACTTTCGAATTCATTGTTTCGGTGATTAACTCGATAATTTATATTTAATAAGCTTCACGTTTTAATATATTTTGTTATAGACAAGTGAAAATTCATATGCTGTCTACGAGAAAATTTTAGGTTAGGTGAAGAATATGAGTCGTTTACAAGTTATCACAATCTCACGCTGCATGTAATCAGTAACACGGAATGCATTCCTGCATTGTCAATTGCAGCTTTATAACAATAAATTATTATAAAGCATTTTATTTATAATCATAGAAATTTTTAAAGCAACATTCTAATCGATACAAGAAGTCTGTTCTTTTTAGCTGAACTGGCTGCACTAGTTCAGAGTTTATCTTTCTCCTTCCAATATGGAGCACTTAACTAGTGCAGCCAGTTCAGTTATAAAGAACAGACCTAAAGCCTTGTGTCCACGATGCTAGAACTCAATCCGAGATCTCGGTCCGAGTCCTCGAACAATAATATTTATACTTGGCTGAATATAGTTAGCGTTGTAATCGAGTTACGATTCTTTACGATGATTTTCTGATCTATGTTATATTGCCAAGTTGGTTTATAGATATCATCAAGTGATGCACCGCTTGATTTCGAATGTTTTATTTTTTTTAGATGGTCCAGATATTGTGATCTTAAATTATTAATTTTTTTTTTGCAATTTCAGTTGTTAGTGGTTGTCCTGTTAATTCTTTGTACTGATTACAGATTATCTGTAAAGCTTGATCTCGTTTCATACGATTATGATAATCAACACTTTTTGTAACATATAAACAAGAATGTTGTTGATATAACATTAATAAAATTTTAACATTTTCTTTATTATCCATTTTTTATTATAAAAGAAGTTTTTTCTAAAAATCAATTTTATATATTATTATACTTTTCTTGAAAAATAATATGTATATATAGGTTATAATATATTTTTAATGTCTAATTTAATCTGCATTAAAACTAATAATAACTACTTATGTAAATCTTATTAATTATTAATCTTATTAATTAATTTTATTTAAGAATTATATTTTTCTTATTTTTTCAATTCTATAATTACTTACTAAAATATTATTTATATTGTTCACAGTATCTCATATCACTATAAGTATCTTATATTTTGTCTTGAAAGATAGTAAAAGAAACTAGTAAAATCTAATAACTCGCAATAACTCGTACCGAAAAATGGGACGCAACGCATTTTTTCGTTTGAGCTTCTTATTCGAGTTTTGCATCCAAATGCAGTGTGTACATGATCCGAGTTCTAGTAACTTTCCCTCAGTCCGAGATCTCGGACCGAGTTCTAGTAAGGCACTAGATATGTAGGTATTCTCATCCGCCATTTTGGTTCCTACTAGATGGAAAATTATAGCGTATATAGTATAGTATAGCGTACATGTGTAACACGTCAATTATTAAAAATGATTCAGGACTTTTTTCGACTCATTTTTTGGCAAGGAATAACGCTATGTACTTAGTGGGCAGTCTTTAAGTGTCACCCTGTATACGCTATAATTCTCCATCTAATAGGAACCAAAATGGCGGATGAGAATACCTACATATCTAGTGCCTTACTGAATACTGCACTGAGTGAGACGAAATGGGAACGCAGCTTAAGTGAGCGGTTGTAGCACTGGATGCACCTATTTGCGACGCATTGTAGATTGGCCATAAACCTATGATTGCGACGCGTCAAACGTTCGGTTGCTTATAACCTACAGTTAATTTGAAAATGATTTAAAAAAACAACCGCTGTAAGATTACAATAGTACTTGATTGAAGATCTGATTTGTGTGTACGTTTTTTTGTGACTTAGTGCGCATTATAATATTGTTATATCGACGTCTTTCTGTTGTATTTTGCTAGGTAATCTCGAAAAACTATTCAGGTGATATCAAAATTTCTTTGATGAACTAATTGTATGTAACTACGAAGCTATAGAAGCTTGTAACTTTTGGAAATTATTTGATTGTTTATTGATTTGTTACTGAGTTTATGAGATTGTTGAAATTTATTTAGTCCTTTTACTGAGCATCTTCATTGAAGTACATTTTTTAATAGTACGCATACTTATTGTATATTTAAAGATTATATTATACTTTTTCATGAACATATTAAGGTGCATAGAAATTAATAGTATGAGAAGTGATATCTCATTTTAAAACATGGAAGTTCCAATCAACAAGGGTTTGAAAGTAGCTTAAATATGTTTCAAAATTATAAGGTTTAAAAGCATAAAATTAGTAAAAATAAGTAGTGTAATTTTGAAATAGTATATTTTTATCTTCCTGTGTTTATCGATATAATATGCTACATATGTGAAGTTGTGTCAACATTCTCATAATTTGCACATTATATTATATTATAGGTTAATTTGGCGATGATATTAGAGCCATAATTCTTATCAATAATGTTATTAGTGAATTATTATTGCTCAAAATATAGAGCAAAGATTATATAGTTGGTCATAATAACATTATAAGCAAGTGTTGAAATTTTGCAGTTTTATTCAAAATGATCACATCACAAGATAAAAGAAACATCTCTAGTGATGCTGTGGAAGTCAATGAGCAGGATGTAGAATGTGATGCAGATGAGAATGGTGGCCTAAGGATCGATGAGGAGATATATATTCCACCACCAGCAAAAGTTTTTTGTGAAGTTGACACAACTGGACCAAGACTCATCATTACCCAAATTGTCAATGAGAATTTTAAAAGTTATGCTGGCACACACGTGATTGGTCCATTTCACAAGGTAAAGGTCTCAGTGCTGCTTGTTAAAAGATGGTATTTAATCTAATTTTTTTTTTTTCTAGAGTTTCTCTGCAGTAGTAGGACCTAATGGTAGTGGCAAGAGTAATGTGATAGATTCTATGCTGTTTGTGTTTGGCTATCGCGCCAGTAAGATCAGATCAAAAAAGATTTCCGTTTTAATACATAATTCCAGCAATTTCCCAAATCTCAATAGCTGTACTGTCTCTGTACATTTTCAGATAATTATTGATAAGGTAAAGCATAAGTTGGTTGTGTGATTTAAAATTTTAAAATATAATTATGATTATGGTAATTCTGTATAATGAATAAAATTCAAAATAAATTCTAAAATTAAATTTTCAGCCCGGAGAAGAGTATGAAGTTGTGCCAAATAGCAAGTTTGTTATATCTAGAACAGCATTTAAAGACAGCTCGTCATATTATGAGCTTAATAAGAAAAAAGTACAATTTAATGTGATTGCTAAGTTTTTAAGATCTCACGGAGTCGACTTGGACCACAATCGTTTCTTAATATTACAGGTAAAATATATTTAGCTTATTATTAAATAATTTTAGTTATATATTTACTATTAATATTATATCTATATAGTATCAATGAAGTTTATTATATGTCTTATACTGATAAAAATAAGGTGCAAAATGTTTTGAATAGGGCGAAGTGGAACAGATTGCAATGATGAAGCCTAAGGGACAGAATGAGAACGATACTGGTATGTTGGAATTTTTGGAGAACATAATTGGCACATCTCGATATCAAGAACCTTTAGAGAAGCTAGCAGATAAGGTTGAAATATTAACGGAGCGTAGAGTGGAAAAATTACATCGTCTCAGAATTGTACAGAAGGAGAAGGCGACTTTGGAGGAACCTATGCAAGAAGCGGTACAGTATTTAAAGATGGAGAACACGATAATTAGATTACAACACCAGCTTTATCACTGCAAAAGGTGACTTAAACATAAAAATACATCTTTATATTATTTTATTGCAAGAAATTTTTGAGATATAGTAGTTTAGAATAATTATTGAGAATCACAAATATTTTTTGTAAGATCTGAAGCGGAAAAAGAGCTCAACGAACATGTTGGAAAAAATGATAGTCTGAACAAGGAATTGGCCGAGCTGATAGACGAGATGAAAAGTATTGGTGAGCAGAAGGAGGAGAAACTCAAAGTTATCAAGGAGAAGAGTAAGAAATGGGAAGTCCTGCAACAGCAGAAAGATGAAGCCACAACAAAGTTTGATCAAGTGCGCAAGAAGGACGAGTCGTTGCACGCCGAACTTGTTGAGACGAATAAGCGAAGGAAAGCTAACATAGCGTCTACCAAGATGGTAATCTGTTATATTACTTCGGCTATCTCGAAGAAATTATGTTGAATAATTACACATAATTTATAAATGGATACTGGGCTATGTTGTTTATATTAAATTCTAACTGGTAATTGCAGGAAAAAAACAAGCTGGAGGAACTTGTTAAAGTGCCAGAGAAAAATGCGAAAGACATTGAGGAATGCAAACACTTGATCGAGACACACGTATCTAACAGGGAAAAAGAAGAGGCGTCGTTAGCAACTTTAATGGCAGGACTGCGGAAAAAGACGGAGCCGCTGCTGAATGAGCGATCCGAGTTGGAAAAGAAGTTGATATCTCTGAGGAAAAATGTGGATCAAGCGAAAGCGGCATATGATATACAACAATCCGAACTGGAGCTCTACACATCAGTGGAGAGAAACGAAAAGGAAAAATTGAAAAGTCTTCAGGAGTCAGTGGAGAGTACTGCGAATACTCTCAAGGAACGGCAGAAACAGCTTGTGTTATTCGAAACAAAGATTCCGATAAGCGAACGCAGCTTGAAACAGGCACAGAACGAGTTGGACGAGGTGAAGGCTCGCGAAGCCGAGAAGACTGCTGAACTGAAAAAGATGCGAATAACCTTCGAGGAGCAGCGTTCTGCCATGCAAGCCAGTAAATCGAGGAATCGTATTCTGGACTCGTTGATGAGGGAGAAACGCGAGGGACGGATACCTGGAATCTTCGGAAGATTGGTGAGTGTCGTAGAAGCTTCGCGAAGCGCGAGTGAGACGATGAAATGTATTCGTATATTCGCTTCTTAGTTCGATTTCTTTATTCGAAATTAAAATTCTATTTAATCGTTTCTAAATTTAAAATCGCATAAAGTAATTATCGCGATTACATTTTACAATAATTAGATGTAAAATATTTTGATTTATCTACTAAGCACCATACTTTGACTTCTTTATTCTCTCTCTTTACCATATTTTTACCGTTAATTGATTTTTTGTTCAAAAAGCATTCTTATACGCATCTTTTTTCCATATAGGGCGATTTAGGTGCCATTGACGCAAAGTATGACATCGCGGTGTCGACAGCATGCGGCCCGCTCGATAATATCGTCGTAGATACCGTGGCTACAGCGCAGGCATGCATCACGCACTTACGGCAGCACGACATAGGCCGCGCCACGTTTATAGCGTTGGAGAAACAACAACAATTTCTGACCAGGTGCGGCCGTAAGATCCAAACGCCGGAAAATGTACATCGATTATTCGATCTGATTAAGGTAGAGGATGATCGTGTGCTGCCGGCGTTTTACTACGGCCTGCAGGACACTTTGCTGGCGCAGGACCTGGATCAGGCAACACGCATCGCGTACGGTGCCACGCGTTATCGCGTGGTGACATTGAAGGGCGAATTGATCGAGTTGTCGGGCACCATGAGCGGCGGTGGACGCACGGCGCTTCGCGGTCGGATAGGCCAGAAGATTGTGAGGAACGAGCCGTCGAGCGCTGATATCGAGAAGCTTCAATCACAATTAGATGCTGTGTTTGATGAGTGCAATAGTCTGAAGGCGAAGCAACCGTTGCTCGAGCAGCAGATACACGTGTTGACAACTGCTTTAAGAGACATGAGGATCGACAGAAAGAAATTCGGCATCGAAGTGCAGACACTGAGAGAGCAAGAGCCGTTGTTGCGAGAGCAGCTTAAAGTACAGGAGAAAAAGGTCGCTGAGTCGGTGTCAGATTCGGCAAAGGTCGCGAAACTGCAGAAAGCAGTGGACGGGGCGAAATCACATTTGGATCAGGTCGAGGAGAGTTCCGCTTTGGTGGAGAAAGAAGTGGAACGGATCAATAAGAAGATAGATGATATTTCCGGCAATCGGGTACGCGATCAGCAGGCGAAGATCGCGCAGCTCACGAAATCGGTGGATAAGGCCAAGGCGGAGATATGTCGGCTGCAAGTGGCCATCAAGACTGCTGAGAGAAATGCCAAGAAAACGGAGAAACAAATAGAGACATTAGAGAGTGATGTGAAAGTTTGTGAGCAGAATCTGAGAGACATTCAGAAGGAGAAATCCGAGCTCGAAGAACGCGCTAAGACGATTTTGGACAAGTTGGAGAAGATCAATGAAGCACTGGCGGAGCGAGACGACAATGTGTCATCTATGAAGAATGAATTGAACGCTCTGCAAGCGCGTGAGGATAAGATGAAGGCGGTAAAGATCGATCTGAATCAGAAACTTCACGAAAGTAAGAAAGTGTTGAAGGAGCTGCAACAAATAATTCCCGAATACAACCGCAAGATAGTGGATTTAAAATTACGAGTGATTCCACATGAGACTCAGGAGCCGCTCAAAGACTTAACGGAGGAAGAGATTGATCAATTGGACGCGATGATGGTGATGCAGAATCTGCAGAAGACTAAGAAGAGACTGCCCGAACAGATACCTAATATGCAGATCATCGAGGATTATCAAGAGAAGGATGCGCTGTACATACGTCACGCTGCTGATCTGGAAGAGATGACACTAACGCGTAACAAGATGCGCGATCTCTACGAAACCGCCCGGCGACGCAGAGTGCAGGAATTTTTACACGGCTTCAATCTGATCACCACAAAGCTGAAGGAGATGTATCGGATGATCACATTAGGTGGCGACGCGGAGTTGGAGCTGGTAGACTCGTTGGATCCATTTAGCGAGGGTATCGTGTTCAGCGTACGTCCACCCAAGAAGTCGTGGAAGAGCATCGGTAATCTCAGCGGTGGCGAAAAGACTCTGAGTTCATTGGCGCTGATCTTCGCTCTTCATCACTACAAACCTACGCCGCTGTACTTCATGGACGAAATCGACGCGGCTCTAGACTTCAAGAATGTTTCGATTATTGGCAACTACATCAAAGAGCGCACGAAGAACGCTCAGTTCATCGTCATCTCATTGCGCACAAACATGTTTGAATTGGCTGATTGTCTGGTGGGCGTTTACAAGACGTTCAATTGTTCCAAGAGCGTGACCCTTTATCTGAGGCGCTTTTACGAGAACAACGATATCACGCCATCCACGCAACTCACTTCAAGGATGTACGCGACTCAGGCCTCACAAGCAGTCTCGACACAGCGCGTCGAGGCGAGTCCGCGCGATAAAAATACCACGTCTACAACGAATGACAAAAACGCGAGCAACACGCAGTCAAATGAAGAAAAGAGACCGTCCGCGGAGAATAATATTGCAAATCAAAGGCAATTAAACGACGAACAACTGGAGGTTGATGAATGCGGGTGAGTAGTAGGATTAATTCTGAAAATGTTTGAGTCTTTGTTATATCATAATTGCATTATGACAGATTAAAGATCGCACAATATTTTTCTCGTCTTATACGTCGAAATGAAGTAGCTCTGTTAGTTTCTTTGATATTAATATTTCACATTTTATTAATGATGACATGTCATGTCACAATATGTCAGAATAAAGTATAAAATATTTTGTGACCTATTAATTTTTTTTATCTTGGTATTTTTATATGTAGAATGATTAGAATAATTTATTCGTGTGAAATAAGTCATTTAATAGTTTTTAACGAAAATTTATTAGATATAGATTACCTCGAATATTCTTCATCACAAAAAATAATTTTTTTCGTTCCCGATTTTGGATTTATTTATTATAAAATTATTCAATTTTATTTTATATTTAATTACGATTTTAATAAAAATGCGCGTCTTGTAAAATACAATTCATATAAAAATATGTAAGTTACAATTAAGGATAATTTTAGATAAAACAATTATAATGTTAATAATAATAAAAAAATAATTTTGTGCGATAAAATATATCCAAAGTCAAAAGATATAAAATACATTTATTCTGGCGAGTAAACAATAAACATTAACGTTGCAACAGAAAAATTTGGTATAGAAATTGAAGGGTTCATAGCAAAAACAATCTTTGTCAATTTTTTCATTTTTTCAAAAGAAGAAAAAAACATTCTCTCATCTTTAAGTTTTCAATAGAACCAAACTTTCTAACAATATGAATCAAGGCATAAGTTGTTTTTATGAGAATTGATGCAACCACACTGTAGGTTCCACCTGTGACTGCTAGAATACGCTATTATCTCAAATTCCTCAATTTTTGACAAGGGTTTTCGTTATGAACACTTCAATTTATTTGATGTTAAATATGTGTGTTACAGTCTTCCGGATTTGGCAGTATGCGCGACGCCACAGAAAATTTCACCTCAACATTCCAGTAGGATAGCAAGGAAGAGCATGGAGAAGGAGGACAAGGGACTGAACAGAAAGCGCAAGTTAACAGAAGAACAATCGACAAATAACAATTAATTTAATTTTAAAACTTAAAAATATGAAATGTTGAGATAGTTTAGTTGTAATTTAATATAAAATGGGACACCCTGTATATATGGCACAATGTATTTTGTGATTTATAATAATAGAAATATATTTATATATGTTAATTCTGCTAGAATAAATAGATTTCTATTATTATAAACGCCACAGAATATGACAATATTTTTATACATTTATAGACATCTCCAGTTATTATCACTAAAATAAATTTGATGCAACTGAGCGTACAAGGTTTCTTTTATGCCTAAATTTTTCACCAAATCTAATGTAAATTCTGATTTATTGATCGCAATTATTGTAGAAAAATTATGCATAACTTTAATATTTAATATGTCACGTACAAAGTGTAATCCAGAATTCAACACAATTAAAGATTGACTTGTATTATTTCTCTATGAAAAAGATAAAAAAAGTGAAAGAAAGGCGGAGAAAGAAGGGACACACCGTAAAAGAATTGTCATAACATAGACAGATATTATTTAGAGAGAAATAGGATTTTAAGATTTTGATAGTTTAAGATGTACTTGTGAAATGACAGTCATTGGAAAATAGAACATCGAATCTCATTGATAAGGCAAAAGATATTGACAACGTTATCCTCGACTACGACAAAGAGAAGATCATTAATGAAATATAATTTTTATTCGAATTTAATAACGTTTAAATTTTAATTCAATGGATCATTACATTTGTATGCTGTGAAAATTTTATATATACTTTTCACTATTTTGCTATTCAGCTTTTCTTAATAACAGAAAATAAACAAAAAAAAACTTTTATCTCAGCCGTAAGAAAAAGATTACTTTTGAACTATTGCATGTCGCAGTAATTATTGTAACTAAAATATTTTATTGATTTATTTAGGGTCGGTTGTTCCAACTTCTTGGCAGGTTTACTCATCAGTTATTTATTAATAAATATCACTAATCCTTACTCAGTAGTTGAAATATCAAGTAAAATTACCTCTTGATAACAATACTGGTAATTTTACTTGATATTCCAACTACTGAGTAAGGATTATTGATATTTATTAATAGGTAACTGGTGGGTAAACCTACCAAGAAGTTGGAGAAATCGGTCCTTAATGACTCATTAAAAAATATAAATACAGTATAAATTATACACATGCAGACACATATGCGCGCGCGAGTATGTTATCATGTGGAATGGGAAATATAACAGTATATAATAATGTAGTTATGACAATTTCATGTTCTTTTTTTCAGAAACTGTAACTTTTTTTTTGTTTTGGGTTGAATTTTCATCTAAATATGGACCTAACCACTTTATCATTGTTCATTGCTACCAGAATTTGACATATTGCATTCTGATAAGCGTACTTAGCTATATGAAACAATATTGAGTGTTGAACAATATTGAGAAGATAAATAATAATTTAGTAAAATATATATCAAGAAGTTAAAGAGAATATCCTTTCTATTTTTAAATTACAAATTTCCTTCTATTTCAATTTTATGAATCCGTCAATTAATATTCTTTTTTAAATTAATTGCATCTATATCGAAACTACATCATTTACAGCATGTTTTATTTGTAGGTAAAATTCACTTTTTTACTTATTAAAATAATTTTTTTTAAATAACTAAAATGTGTTATATGTTTCAAATTGAGAGTTGTACTTGCCGATGTAGTTTTTATGCAATCTGATTATCGAATTTGACGTTGAAAAGGAACACATCCAAGACAATTCAAACGCTTGTCTTGTTGTCTTATAAACTTTTGCAAGCATCAATATATGAAAATGTTGTCATCTTTAACTCGATAAATTTTCTTTATTATCGCATGTAAAATATACAAATAGCATATTTTTTATGATATATAAATGCAAATGTTTAGTTTATAGTTTAAAATTAGAAACATCAATTTTTTAGTCGAAATCCTAATTAATTATATTTAATAAAGAAACGCGTCTCTTATAAGTGGATAAAATTAAACATAAAGAACTAATTTAAAATTAATTTATGGATTTTCTATATTTTGATTTTTCCCTTAATATTTTCGGCAGAAAATATTTTAATCTCTACCATTTTTATTTATTTAAAAAAATTTTTATTAGTTTCAATTTTTTTGTATTTTATTATTTACACATTTTAATATTTATTTTTAACAAACTTGGATTATTTTTTAGAAGGGAGAAAAGCGTTGCATTAATTAAATATATTCTAAATATTTGGGAGTGTGTGTTACTGCGAAAAGAAGGAAAGTGAAACATATTAAAGTTGGTGAAAATCATTATTGAATGATTTCTTGTATTTTAGCATAGTATCATCTGTGTGCCGATGTTCAACAATAGGATTAAAATACAATAATGCAATAACATAAAAGAGATAGAAAAAAATTAATACAGAGAACATTTGTTTGAAAATTTATTGTAAAAAAATGTGTTACATAACAAGCATCTTAGAATTAATCATAAGTATGTGTTTTATATTTTATTGTAAAATAGATGTCTGAGGAGATTAAATTATATTGCTTTATATTGTTTTGTGTAAAAATTTTTGTGGATTTAGTATGAAAATTTATTTCAAAAAAATATATTTTGCAAGTATCACAAAAGTCATAGATTTTTCGTGAAACAAATATTTGAAATTTATTATAAAATAGGTGTCTGAGAATCAAATTATGTTGCATTGTTACAAAACGATAAAACTGAAGAAGTTTTAATACAATGTAATACTAATCGATTAGAGAAACGACCAACACCGAGTGGAACGTTCGAAAAGTCAAAAAAGTGTCTCAAGGTTTGTGTTTGTCTCGCTACCTCAAAATGACCTTGAACCTTTGGATTTGTTTCGTACCCTTCGTAGTTTCTCTCGAAACGGATCTAATCTACGGTTCCTTAATAATGTCATTTCGATTTGCGTGAATGGATTTCCGCGAACTGATTTGCGCGCGACTGAGAGTAAATCACCTGTTGGATAACGACGACGACGACGATGGAGAGAAGGAGAAGGAACGAGGTGGAGAAAAGGAAGGGGCGCGACGTATAAATATCGTCAACGACAATGAGATTAGGATTTTAATGGAACGCGAGCAGGAAACGCAGTGCGCGAAATGACAGCCATCAGGAAGAACGACGACGATGTCATCGAGAAAGCGTCGTCCACCGTGACATCTCCGATCTTACAACAGAACTGTAAGAAAATCGCTAATGATATAAATATAATGTCGACTTTGACACTCGAATGAGAATTAATCGGTGATTGAAAGATCGTGATTCATAATAGAGAAGAATTATTTCCGCATTTTTTAATCCATATTTTTTAAATTATTGTTAGATAAATTTATTATATCTTAAAAAAAAGAAATTACGGAAGATTACGTGTTTCGAGTTTTGTAGCAGAAAATTTACATTTTTATAAAATACGGATTTAAGATGAGAAAAGGATATACGTTTCGAAGAGTAGCGAACGTTCAATGAAGAATTTGATATAAATTTGTAACTTGCACACAAATTTAAAATTAAGTTACGGATTTTCAAGGTTATTTTGAACTTTTCGTCAAGACATGCTTCTCACGCGTAGTAGCTTCATCAGAAATGTTATCGATTTTAAGTAATCGAATTAGACAACATTTCTTCATTTTTCTTGTATGAAACAATGAGACAAGTTTGCAAATAGTGATTTAATATTAAATCTCTGTGTACATTTATAATGTGAAGAGCATTATTAAATTAATTCTGTACTATCGAACTGTGCTATCGTTCAACAGATGTCAAATATTGACCTATGGATCTTCAGTGATCTATGGGTCTTTAGATCAACATAATTGTGTATGTTAAATAAGTGATCATGAAGAGTGCTTAAAGCAACAGGAAAAGTGTTTGCGCGACTTTTTTCGCAACAACTTACAAAAGTGCATTAAAAAAATAAGAGGATATTTACACAGAGGATTATACACTTAATATTTGGTTTATTACCGAGCTGTTTGTGATGTAACGAATTCTACTGTGCCGCGTGCGAGATGACCTTTCGATACACATTGTCAGAGGATGCAATTTTATTTTTTTCCTTATGGCACTAATAAGTATTCTAATTAATAATTACATATATAATTTGGTTCACAAAGGAAATGTCGCGTATTTCAAAAAAACGGAAGTGTTTTTGATATTTGCATCGTATAATAGCATCGTTAAAATTTAGCAAAATTATCTTGGAGATAACAAAGGAAAATTCAAGGTTTCTTAGCGTAAAAAATTAACATAAAAAATACATAAGAATGCATTTAGATGATAAATGAATTGCAGCAAAATATTTGGCCTGTAGAGAAAAAACATTTTTTGAAATAATATTCTTATTTATATATAATTTTCAATGTATTGTGAAAGTAATGATAAAGAAAACAGAATATTAATATTAATAATAATAATAATAATAATAATAATAATAATAATAATAATAGTATTAATAATAATTTTACAACTAAAATAATGACGATACAGATAGAAAAAGAATTTTTAAAAAATGTAAAAATCTTGTAAAATGCAGTTTTTAAATTTTTTATAATTTTAACAAAAAATGATCTAATTGTGTGTGTGTGTGTGTGTGTGTGTGTGTGTGTGTGTGTTGCAATCAGAATTTTCATTGCGTAATTATCAATAGAAGTGCCGTTAAGAATATTTTTTTAACTATTCGATAACTCCTGTTATCGTTTGATTATATTATCTGGCATTATCGTGCGCGCAAAATTGCAAGTTTGCCTCGCTTGAATCGCAATAAAAGATGATTGATCGTGACACACGCTATCGACAATCGGAGTGTACTACCGCTCTTTTGCAAATTGATGATCCATTGAAGTTTAAGTGTGCAATTTGTTTGGCTATCTATTATTTCACAGTTAATAAACAATTGCATTAAAAATACCTGTATATTGCTGTAAATCACAATTACGAATCATCATGGTTTATCTCTACGTTATCTTTGCATCTTATCGAATCTCATTCCGATTACAAACTGCGTATCAGCATTATCATTTATGTCGGAAATCTATTGATTGAGTCTGGCAACTTATAGCTACCTTTTTTTTACTGTCTTATTTTCAATCGCGTACTATCGCGTACCACTTATTTCTAATGCAACGATTGCTCATATTGATAATATTTTTCTTGTCATTGCTAGATTAGTGTGATGTGTAGTCCCTCAAAAATTTTTATATCTACATATTTTTATTAACTTGACATTTTATATAAATTTTTATGAAAGTAACGATGACAATTAATTATTGATGAATTAATTAAGATAATATATCATGTTTATTATATTATATTATTTCATTATTTATAATATTTTATATGAATAAAAATTATATTAAATTCATAACGATAAATGTCAAGACATGTTTCTTCCGGCAAAAAATTTTATTACAAAATATAAAATTTTTATCTTATATATTTCAAATATTTGAATTTTTTGTAGGAAAAAAATTAACACGAAATTCACGAAAGAAGAACCCGAAGTAACATTGTACGCTTTTCTTCTGCGTAATCTTCCGTGTTTTTTCGCGTATTTTTTTCGCGCTGTTATCTCGCTCTTAAGCATACCATCGGCACATACTTTTGTAATTACGTGTGTCCGGTGTACTTATGCGATTAGCAACAACTTTGTAATGTGTAATAAATTGTATGAGCTGACATTTCGTTGCAATTCATACAAATCGAAATTCATATATCTCTCTCTGTCTCTCTCTTTCTCTCTCTCTCTCTCTCTCTCTCTCTCTCTCTCTCCCCTCTCCCTCTGAGGGAATTTTGACTCAGATATAAAAATATAAAATATATAATATAAAAATTGAATCAGATTTTAACTTTTGACACATTAACATCAGTTTTGGTTTAAATATGGACTGTACAAATCAGAGTCTTTAAAGAAAGCTCACTGTTCTGAGAACTGAAAAGTATTGAACATAACTGATTAATTATGTTTCGAAAATTTATATCAATTAAATCTGGTCTGACTTTCACATCTCATAACCGTTGTTGCGACTATTGCTAATTGAAAAATTAACTCGACATAATAAGACTGCGAGCGAAAGACAGGCTTTTATAATGTACGATTTGCGTTCTCAAAAATTTTATATTATAATATTCAAAAAATTTGTAAACACTGAAGATAGCCTGATTACAAGTTGAAACGTTTGTTTGGATTAGATTGTTTTCAATAAATATATAAGCACGAACATCCAGCATAGGCTTTTGGCTCTTTATCTTATCATTATTTTAATTTTAAGAGGTCTTGTAATATAAATTATATAAATATTAAATAGGAAGAAAAATTTGGAATTATTTTACTTCAAACAAAGAAACGAAATGTATTAGTTATTCCTAATTCTTAATTTTTAATTCATGATATATTGATGATTTCGATGTCAATTAAACGTCGATTTGATGGGTCATTTCTCGCTGGAATACATCCCATTTTCTTGTTCTGAAATAAAATAATTCCAATTTTCTATTGCTAATATTTAATATTTATTCCTATTGTGCGCAGGGCTTAATATATGGATGTCATTATAAATTGTTCCACCTTGTTAGTAAAATTTTCTTCCGCAAATGTTGAGGATCTACAGCAACGCGCCATGATCGCGGTTTATTTGTGTTTTTCTAAAGCCACGTGATGCTAGCAGAAAACGCTATCAAGATTGAGTACTCGCAATTACGATCGTATTTTGTTATCGTACATTATCATGCAGAATAACATAGATAACTGCTATAATTGCTAATTATACAAGGTGTTCCGCATCGAACGTACCGTACGATAATGGTGCATTCTTGAGATTATTTTGAGATGAAAATCCTAATACCAAAATGTCGAGGTTATAATATTGAGTGTGTTTCAAGAAGTTTGGTTCATTTTTTAAATAAAATTCAAACATTTTCTTTAATAAACACATTTTATTAATAAACACATCGCTTTGCCTAATTAGTGAAATAAATTCCATCGTTTTCAGTGACTTTTCGAAATTCGCGGGTTTGCTTTGAGTAAATTACTGATTGCATCATCATCCAGCACCATGACTTGTGATGAAGATCAAAATCGTTGCATCGAAATTTTGCAAACCATTTTCTAACGGTTTAAAAGTTACAGTAGTTTCTCTACACACTTTATACGCTATAACTATGTGTTTTTGGTGGTGGCAGAAACATTCGAATTTTCTTGAAATTTGAACAACATAGGTAGTTTTCCACCAAGAGACACAAGCGACACTAAAATATTATTCTCTCTGTTGCTCATTGAATATCGAACAAAGACAGAGTGATACTCGTGTCAATTTGTGTCAACTTGTGTCCTTTGCTGGAAAACAACCATAATAAGACGCAAATGCAACTTTTCGACACTAATTTTTTTAATGTGTAATTTTGCAACTGCAAACTGGCAATTATAAATGTAAAATTTGCAATAAAATATAATACATAGACATTTTTAACAGTTTTGCCAATATTAAATAATTTTAGCGATACCTATTGAAAATCGAATCGAACTTTTTGACAGACGCAGTAGTTTTTAAATGGGAAGTATTTAAAGTCGATCAATCAAGTTGCTTCAAATTCGCATGCTTAGGTATGGTGCGCAATAATCCGCAATAAAGGTATCTTAGGATATCGATCTGTTTTTATTTTTTATTGTGCGTAAAATTATATTTATATTTAAAAGCAAATTAATATTGGAAGGTATCCTCATTACTATGCGATGTACCATGCCAGAGCGTGCGAATTTGAAGCAATTTGATTGTGTGTGATCAACTTTAAATATTTCCCATTTAAAAACTATTACAGCTTCGACATTTTGGTATTAGAATTTTCATCTTAAAATGATCACAGGAATGTTATTACTGTACGGTGCGTTAGATGCAGGACACCCTGTGTACGGAATTGATTCTTTAAAACCGCAAAACGAAAAACTGATATTTTTCGCGAATGAGAAACATATACTATTTTTATTACTATGTCAAGTTTTTATTGTTTATTGTTATTATTATTATAATTGCTTAAGTTTTATTGTTATCATTTATTTGATTATTGTTACCACAATTAATATTACGTTAAAAAATTGCATTGCGACTTTGCAATTTTCCAGTGCCGTCATTTTACATTCATTTATTTCTCATATCGAGACATCTCTTGGTAATATTTAATTGTAAGTATAAATTAATCCTGTTCTTTGAATTTGAAATTTATAACTTTAAACCGATATTAATGTGATTTCGTATAATTAAAAAAAAATTGATTTAGGCAAGTTTTGATACGTTAATGCGGATACAATTTATTTATTAGTGACAGAATGATTTTTTTGTACAGGTACTCTCGGAATCAGGCATCTACAAGTGCTACTGCTGTTCCTGGGCATGACTATCGGGTACTGTCTTAGAGTCGGGATGTCAGTAGCTGTGGTGCCGATGGCAAATGCAAGCAGCGCAAATCCGAATATCGAGGTGAATTCTTTACTCGTAATCTCGTTGTTTACATAGCATAACATCGAGAGCGAATAGTGTGAAACACTTGACATTACGTTGTTGCGATTGTCAGATAAGCGCGTGTCGAATGTGCTCATTATATAATGACATGATCAACATTTTTTGTCATTATTGTTGCTCAAGAAAATCCTAAATGTACAATATAATTTCTTTCTCATTTCGTAGAGTTGATATATAATTTTGTTGAAATGATCGAATTCGCGAATAATTGGACAAAAATTGATCTCTGTTCACATTTTGCACTGTAAATAATGCAATTGTGCGGATATATTTTATATATTTTTAACACACAGTAAAAAAATGATATTAGATTTTATATTTAATATTATATTTAAAAAAATTTATATTAATATATTATATATTTATATTGTGCTATTTTAATATTTAATTTTATAATATATTATAATATATTTTATAATATAAAATTAAATGTGTGAGAAAGAAACTCTCAATACATTAATATAAATTTAAAAAAATATAATATTAAATATAAAATCTAATATTATAAATTGTATTTGCGTATTATACAATTAAATTATACAATTATAATTATTATATGTATATATAGTTGGCTAATTACAATTATTGAATTATTAAATTCGAACGCTCGGCAATCAAGCGGAACCGTTTGCGTCGATTAAGTGATTTTTGTCGGCCATAGAATATATCATAAATTCGCGATTGCAATCGTGTCATCATCGAATTCGGTATCTATGTCAGGGGAAGAAAATTTTTCTCATATATCCGTGGAATAGAGAGAGAGAGAGAGAGAGAGAGAGAGAGAGAGAGAGAGAGAGAGAGAGAGAGAGAGAGAGAGAGAGAGAGAGAGAGACAGAGACAGAGACAGAGTAAAGTGCATTAGGTCGAGCTACGTACGATAAAATGGTTTTTTTTTCGTGTGTCAGATATCTCGTCGCGGCTGAAAGGAGAGTTCCACGAATATTGCAATTCCCTTTCCATTGTCTCGTCACAGATTGTGACAAGGATACATTCACTCTCGCGCGATTTCTTACGCGAAAATGCACGGATCTCGAATGCAGATAAATGATCATTGTTTTTACAAGGCCGCTAAAGAAGCCGATAAATAATGAATCGCCAATTTGTAAATGTCTTATTATTTTGACAATTATTATACAGGGTGTCCGGTAACTCACGGACCAACGCTCGTGAGCGGATAGAGCACATTAAACAGAACAGAAAAGTTCTTTACCATTTTGCAATTCTTGCAATAATTATTTAAGTATTAATTAAAAAAGATGGGCGAATGAACGCGTGTTTCGCGCGACTAGATCGTAGAATCGCTGCCTGCGCGTACCGCGACTCTCGTCGCGCGACTAAACTTTTCATTGCCGTGCGACCACTCATCGCTGACACGCCTAGAGCTACATCCTACGATCTAGTCGCGCGAAACACGCGTTCATTCGCCCATCTTTTTTAATTAATACTTAAATAATTATTGCAAGAATTGCAAAATGGTAAAAAACTTTTCTGTTCTGTTTAATGTGCTCTATCCGCTCACGAGCGTTGGTCCGTGAGTTACCGGACATCCTGTATATTGCGATAATCATCGCCAATTTATTCTACACAATCCATTTAAGCAAAGTTTTCTCATCTATCTAGAAATTAATATATGTATAACAATTAAAAATGATTGAAATTTAAGCACAAGGATTTTCTAAGTTTAGGAACTATCCAGTTTTTTAAAAACATAGATAATGTGATCATGAAAATAATGACGTCGAAAAAGATTTATCAATGCAATTTTTACTACGTAATAATGAAGTTTAAGGTCAATCAAATGCTACATTAATTGCTGCCATCAGGATTTTGGTTGGAGTAAAAAGGAAAAAGATCTGGTGCTCAGTTCGTTCTTTTGGGGTTACGTGGTGATGCAAGTGCCGAGCGGCTTCATCGCCAGTATCTGGAGTGGTCAAAAGCTTCTCAGTATTGGGATGCTGTTGTGTGGCGTCCTGAACATCATAACGCCAGTCGTCACTAGTCAGTGGAAACTGCCAGCTATTCTGATTTGCAGGGTAGGCATGGGTCTTACTCAGGCTTGCCTATTACCTTGCGTTCACACCCTCCTCTCCAAATGGGCGCCGCCCTCTGAGAGGGCACGACTGGGTGAGAACAGATTTGAGAATTTGCGCCCCTCGGTGTCCTATCGAATCATATCTAATTGAATCAAGACAAATAGTTTACAAATTATTTTGTAAAAAGTATATTTAATTCTTTGTTTGCGGATACCGTATAGAGATATGTAGAATATCTAGGCCGATTCTAAGCCATGGGGCAATGACCCAGGGGCAATGAGTCAGCAAAGACTGTTCGAACATATATTGCTAAATGTCTGTTACAAATTTTTGTTAGCAGAAAGACTGCAGATTATATACAAAACCTGTTACATCAGATGATGATAGCAGAATATCAGCAGAAATGTTACAAAACCTGCTGACATAATTTGACAGCAGATCAGTAGCAAAAACTGAGCAGGATTTGCTCGGAATTATTACAGCAGATTGACGGCAGAAACCGAGCAAGACCTGTGCAACGCAGTTTGATGTCAGATTGACAGCAGAAATCGAGCAAAATCTGCGCAGTGGAATTTGATGTTGTTTGCCGCTATGCGGCGTGTTTCTTCACATATAAACTCGTACTCAAAATTCATCTACAGTGCATATAATAGTGGCCAGTGGCTTAATTAAGCTTATCAGTTTAATACAATAATCTGATACAATTTCCATAGGAAATTCAGAATATTAAATTGATTTTTGAAATTGAAAATCCGCCGCGAGTTGACCCCACACAGAACATGACATCCAATGGACGTTCATATAATCTCCATAACTCTATACTACATTTATCTCTACGATGGATATTAGATAGATTTCTATTAGAAATTCATATTATCTCCATGATAAATGACGTCTATAAATCCATCATAGATGTCTATTAGATATCTGTTATCGATGTTTGATAGAAGTATCAGTATCCATAGTAACGAATATTGTTAGGGCATCGTCGATGTCAAACGTTTCGGCTCATTCAGCCATCTTCAGTGCTAACGTTACAAATCTGTTTAGTAGAAAGATTGTGGTTTCAATTCGTCATTAATAAAATTATTTGGAAGTAAAGTCACAAATGTGATTGCGAGATAGTTTTGTTCATGTAGGTATTAACAGAATGTCACCATGTTTTCGACTGTCTCACAGTTCTCGACTGTCTCACAGTCGAGAACATGGTGACATTCTGTTAACACCTACATAAACAAGACTATCTCGCAATCACATTTGTGACTTTACTTCCAAATAATTTTATTAATGACGAATTGAAACTACAATCCATCAAAGCTCTATGAAATATCTATGGAACATCTATGATTGTTCCATATGATATCTATGAATATATCTAATGGGTGTCGAATGGAGGTATGTAATGCGGAACTGTGGATGTCTAGTAGACATCTATAGGAGATTACATGGACATCTAATAGAGATTTCGAATCTCCATGATGGACATCTAGTAGATATCCATTAGAGGTTTTTGTTCCGTGTGGGACCCGATATTGTACTGATTTTGGAATTTGGCCTAATAAATTTATTAAAACATAAGTACCTTTTTTTTGTCCCAATAAAGCAAATATATATTACATATTTTGCAAATCTTATTTACTACTTTTAATAAGCAAAACGAGAAATGTAAAATTGTAATGAAGCATTTAAATGCCGCTATTCCATTTAAATTATGATGGCAGGTTCTGCTCGATTTCTGCCGACAATCTGATATCAAATTACACTGCACAGATTCTGCTCGTTTTCTGCCGCCAATCTGCTGTCAATCTACGTCGTCAAGTTCTGCCGGCAAAACACGAGCTTAACGCGGACACAGATGGCACCGTATTTGCTGCCAAGTTCTGAGCGAATCTGCTCGCAAACTGTCAGCAGGCTGCTAACATTTTGTTGACTGGGGAGGGAGAGTGCGAAGGAAGAGAGGAAAAGGGAATATTAAATTAGACAAGTTCAACATATTTTGAGTAGTGGAGAATAGGTATCAGGTTTGCAGTTGTAAAAGTTTATGGTCAGCATTTTTTCGAGGTCATAGAGGGAAAGGGTATCAGGTTGCACACGTCTACAGTTGCAAAAGTGCATATTCAGCATTTTAGGTGTCATTTTGCGCCGTTGTCATATTTAGGAATTATGTAATAATTTTAGGTTATGTCATTTTTTAAATGTACATTTGTGCAGGCTTAGATTTCTCAGAAATCAAATTACTTGGTTATCATTTTTGACGCTATTTTGCGTCGTTGTCAGATTTTATTACCGATTTTAGATTGTCATTTTTTTTGGCGGTGACTAATAACAAGGTCGATTATGTGCATTGAGATGATTTCAATGAATTGATCGATCGCTTGCAATTGTTGGGAAGGCGCCAAGCGGGGAACAACGTTCATGACAACGAGTTTCTGTCAATTGTGGAAGAGTTACGTGGAGCGGGTCTGATTATAAATTAACCGCGCTACCACCATGCACTAGTAGCGGGTACGTTCCAAAATGTGCTGACAGTATTAACAGTACTGCTGCTAAAATTAATACATTTTAACTGTTTTAAGATTGTAGATACTAGTAGCAGAGCTGCTAGACAGGCTGGATTGCTTCTTCACGAGCCAGGCCGTGTATGGTAAGTACAGCCTACGATGGTAAGTACAGTTACGTGTTATGGATGCGCAATTTTGATGAGTTCCAGTAGACAAGTAGGACAGGACAAGTTGTAGCATGGAAAAATTCAAATAAGCTTAATATTCTTATTTTTTATTTGTTATTTTAATATCCCTGATAGCCAAGCATGTTTTGCAAGATCATGCAACTTAATGCTGAGCATGAATTTTCGACTAGTTGTTGTATATTTGCTAAAAGCGTAAAGCATAGTCATACGTATTCAACAACACGAGGGCAGATTTGAAACATTTCGTGTCAGCAGATTCAGAGCAAACGGAGAGCAACTGTTGCTCATTTTGTTGCCAACAAAATGACTTCTATTCATGGAAAACATTTTGCTTTGTCATTCATTTTCGACAACATAAGAGCAACATGACGGTGATAGAAAAAGATAATGATGTCTGTGCTTTTGTCGTATATTTGTTAAAAACTATTTAAATATATTAATTTGTTAAAAGCTGTTTAAATATGTTAATTGTGTCTTGTAACCAATATAAAATGTCGAAAATGACCTATCTTTGTGTATGTGTGTATGTGTGTTTTCGCGAGTGCGTGCAATTTAATAAATAAATAGGCGATACATCGACGATATTTGTGGCAAATTAACACAGCTTCGGTTTCGACCTATAGAT
This sequence comes from Linepithema humile, assembly GCF_040581485.1. Classification (NCBI taxonomy): domain Eukaryota; kingdom Metazoa; phylum Arthropoda; class Insecta; order Hymenoptera; family Formicidae; genus Linepithema; species Linepithema humile. Next base: position 10,785,118 of record NC_090133.1, read on the forward strand.
ATTTGCGGCGAGGTATATATATATATATAATAGATATGTAAAATAATAAATAAGTAAATTCTTCTTTCTGGTGATAATAAAAAGAAGGATTTATTTACTTATTATTTTATATGTTTGAAAAGAGTAAAGGTGCAAAAAATATATTTAACCGTTTTCGACACGCTGTTGAATTTTTGCTAAAATTTATGACTCGGCATGTGTTGTCGGCAACTTGCTGTCATTTTGCTTTTTATGTACAGCGATAAACTATTGACAGCAAACACATAGCAACTTGACAGCAACACATGCTGAATTTATGTGATATCATACCAGAGGCAAATGACTCACACACCTTGTTCTAAATTTGCTGAAATCTAATGCCCTTTGTTTTCAGCAACGTGGCAGCAACAACACAGACAGGTGGCTATCTTATTTCCCTTTAATTTATCCTCAAATATCTATATTATCCAATATACAGAGCAAGGACCTATATCGATAACAAAGTACCAAAATAATATTGGTATTTTTTTGGTTTTTTTTTCGTACCGGTATGGCAAACCGAAAAGATAGAATACCGGTAAAGCATGATACCGGTATGGATGCATATCGGTTCAAATATCGGTATAATATCGGAACTAGCGTATTAAATAATAATAATATTTATTTATTGCCTTGGATTAATCCAATTACAGACATTCATATAAAATTATGTTTGATTCTGTTGTTTTGTTGTTTGATAAAAATATGTGAGATTGATTCAAGCAATTATTTTGTTTCTAGAAAATTAAAGTGCGTAAAATAAATTAAAAATAATAAATAAAATAAGTTTTTAAATATTAAAGTAGCCTTTTTAAACCAAATTTAACAATTTCTATACAAAATAAAAAAAATTACATGATTCGAGGGATAATTTTTCCTTGTGAAATTTGTGTTTACAGCGATAAAAAAGTGTTAGTTTAGTATTATAAAAGTGTATAGTGTTTACAAATTAAAAACTGGCGACTCCGACTGGGTACGCGACGAATTGTTGTACGAGTTAATCTAGTGCAATGGTGGGCTATACTTGCCATTCTCGGCCAAATTTCAGGGTTAACACTCACTGTTTCCCCGTTATCGCTCAAAACTTTACAACGCGTCACCGAACTGAGAAGCTTGTGTGGCTGTATTTGATCGTAGGCGTGTTTTTTTTCAACTAAATCTGATCGATTGCGTTAATAACCACAAAGTTTAATATTTTATTTATTTGTCTGATCTTCGTAAATTGGCCTAATTAAATATATCTCATTTTGCTTCAATTAGTTACATTGTTATTGTCTTAAAGGTTTTTTGTGTTGCGTAGTTGATAGTTAAGCAAAATTATCTGAATCGACAGAACGTAATGGGCCGACCAAAAGCAAATGCTGTCCACGACTATTTTGTTTATGACAGAACCGCGAAAACGTCAAAATGCTTAATTTGTAAAGTAGACGTGAAGGTAAGTCAGATACGTGACGAATCATCGTACATCTTTGAATGATAACTATTAACAGATATGGTTTGTACAGGGCAACCATGCGACAAACCTGCTATCCCACCTCTCGAAAAATCACGGAAATATTATACATATACTACTGTTGTGATGAGAAATGAGAAACGCAAGAGTGAGTCTTCCCAAGATACATCCTCCTGTTTTGATGATGCATCAGACGCAGGCCCCAGAAAACGCGCGCGTGAAGAGCGAGTCGTACACGAATGTGTGAATCTTGTCACTGTGCACGGACGACCCTTTACTCTGATGGATGATATAGCATTCAAGAACATTATTAAGATGATACCGCCAGGTCCTGAATCAAATCAGATTACCGTCAATGCTGCAAAAATCAAGAAAGCTGTCACTGAGCGGGCACGATCCATCCGTGATATAATTGCCAAAGAAGTCGAGGTAAATTGGTGAGTTTAAAAGTTGATTGCGCTACATGCATGGACCGCTCCTTTTTAGGTGTAAACTTACAGTACATACACAACAAGAAAATAGTGTTAAAAACTCTTGCCGTCGTGGAAATGACAAGACAGCGGAGGTCCTTAAGTCAGAAATATTGAGTATACTTAATGTGTACGGCATATCCATCCATCAACTTAACACCATAACAACAGATAACGCGTCCAATATGCAAAAAATGATAAAATTATTGGATAGCCAGCAGCTCGTAGATATTATCTAAGGGGAAGATGTTGCAGAACATTCTGATAAAACGATGCGGATGCACACATGGTGACATGGAATGAGTCTGATGATTTTTCGGATATAGTTTTGTTAGAGCTGTACGAACTTTCCGCTGATGCAGAAGGTTCTTCTGACGCAGAAATGGGCGTGGGAAACCAAGCTAGTTGATAGAAAAGAAAGAGTTATGTGAACTCGGGATTTTATTTAGCATGTTCCCTTTGTTTTGTTACTGACAGTGCTTACCGTCCTTATTTTACTTATTTTGGCGCTGCTCTCGTATGTACTCTCACACTTTACCATAATAAAGGTGGTTACACAATAAAACCGACTTTCGTTAATTTTACTCGAATTCCACATCCTCTAACAGGTTATGGGCCCAGGAGGATTATAGTGCAAATCGAGAGTAAGCATTAAGCATACGCGATTACGCGAAAACGAATTCAAGTGACAAAAGACTCAGTAAAAGAAAACGCGCAGTTGGCACGTGGCAAACATAACCGTTCACGCAACAGAACGGAAAAAGGTGTGTAGAGTGTAATTCGAGAAAAATCTCGTAGGACATATAAGAAATGTCGCAATCAAACGCGTTTCCAACAATCGATCGTCTACGCAGACGCGAAAATTACGTTACATGGGCGTTTGCGATGAAAAAGTATCTACAACTCGATGGACTATGGAAGTGTGTGCTCGGAGAAGACGATAATGCCGACAAGAACGATAAAGCGACAGCAAAAATGGTAATGTGCATTGATCCAGTAAACTACGTACACATAGAAGATACTGAAAACGCCAAACAGATGTGGGATAAACTCAAGGATGCTTTTGAAGATTTAGGCTTGACATGCAAAGTCGGTCTACTCAGAAAAATGGTAATCACAAGGCTCGAGGATCGTAAGTCTATGGAACAATATGTTACACAAATTGTGACAGCTGCACATCAATTAACAGGTATAGGCTTAAAAGTAGACGAAGAATAGATAGGCACCATTCTATTAGCGGGACTTCCAAGTCAGTATCAACCAATGATAATGACCATTGAGAGCTCAGGTACACGTATAACTGGCGACGTAATCAAAACTAAATTGTTACAGGAAGAGAAGGCGAATATGTCAAAGCCAAAGAACACAGAAACTGACTCAGCGTATTACAGCAAGCAGGTCCATTCCAGAAACAACAGGCAAAAGGAAAAGAGCCAAAGTGTTTCAATTGCAACACTCACGGACATATAGCGAAGGAATGTCCAAAAAGAAAAAAAAATACCAACAGTACACAGAAGGCACAACAAAAACGTTCAGAACATAAAGCGTTTATTACTAACTTATCGAAAGGTCGAGAGTGGTACATAGATTCTGGGGCTTCGGCCCATATGTCAAGCGATAAAGACATATTTCTCAATTTAAATGATTGCAGCCGATCTACAGTAACAATCGCCGACAATGCGAAATTAGAAGTCCAAGGAACAGGAGACGTAAACCTAGAAGTAAGCAACGATAACAATATGGATACTATCACTGCGAAAAATGTTCTTTATGTTCCAGGTATTTCGTCAAATTTATTATCCGTAAGTCAAATGACAAAGAAAAATCTGACTGTCATGTTCACAAAGGATAACTGCAAGATATTTGACGAGGATAGGAATCAAATAGCCACTGCAACGTTAATCAGTGACATTTATCGTCTTGATCAGAATCAGTCAAAGGCATACAGTGCTAAAATTGAGAAAAATAATGAACTCTGGCATAGGCGTCTGGGGCATCTCAACAGAACGAGCATGAAACTCCTATGTGACAAACACGCAACAGGATTAAGCTTTGATAATCCGTCAGAGGAGCCATGCGTGACATGCATAAAAGAGAAGCAGCTTCGTCAAGAGTTCCCAAGGTCTGGAAAAAAGGCCTCAAAACCTTTAGAATTGGTGCACACCGATATTTGTGGTCCTATGGAGACGACTTCAAGCAGATCCAAATATTTCATGACAATCATTGATGATTACTCGAGAAAGGTATCAATTTATTTTCTTGAAACAAAGAACCAAGCTTTGAACTGTTTTACAGATTATAAAGTATTTGCTGAAAAAAAAACCGGTTGCACGATAAAAGCGTTAAGATCGGACAATGGAAAGGAGTACATCAACAAGCAATTTTCGTCGTATCTGCGAGAACATGGCATTCATCACCAAACTACAGTTCCATACACGCCACAACAAAATGACCTCGTTGAGAGAACGAATAGGAGCATCGTAGAAAAGGCTCGATGTCTTCTAGTCGAAACAAAATTAAGCAACGAGTTTTGGGCAGAAGAGTCCTCAACATCGGTATACTTACTAAATCCCCAGCTAAGAGTCTGCAACATAGAACGCCATACGAACTTTGGTATAATACTAAACCAGATCTCAGCCATTTGAGGATGTTCGGATGCAAAGCATACTTACACGTGCCGAAAAAGATGCGTCGAAAATGGGATGTGAAATCTGTTGATTGCATATTAGTCGGCTACTTGGAAAACACCAAGGGATACAGGCTTTTCAATCTGACAACAAGAAAAATCGTGAAAGGACGAAACGTAATTTTTCTAGAGAGTCAGAAGAAAGCAGAATCTTTCCCGGAAACGTTAACAGAAACTAACGAAGCAAGAACTGATATAACGGACAAAGACTTGTTTAATGAAGGGATCATTGTTCGAGTGGAGGCCAACGAAGATGAAGAGAATGAAAATGAAGAAGAGGAATCGTTTTTCGAAAGTTGCGATGATGAAAGTATTTCAATAAGCGAAATACACGAAGCTAACGAAGATACAAGTGATGTTGACTTCGAACCAAACGTAATAGTGGTTGAAGCCGAAGCATTTACAAATGAAGTGAGAAGATCTTCAAGAAAACCAGTACCAAGAAAAAAGATCAATACATAATGTATTTGGCAACTGAAGAAGTCATTACAGACCCAGTAACAATAAAACAGGCTCTTGAAAGCGCTAATAAAGCGAACTGGAGAAAAGCGATGCGGGAGGAGTACAAATCACTTCTTGAAAATGGCACCTGGGAACTTTGTGACCTACCAGAGGGAAGAAAGGCATTGAAGAATAAATGGGTCTTTAAGACAAAAAGGGATAACAATGGAAACGTCGAGCGCTACAAGGCAAGACTTGTAGTGAAGGGTTACGAACAAAAGGAAGGTATTGACTACGAAGAAACATACTTACCCGTGGTCCGATACAGCTCGATAAGAGCATTACTGGCTCTTGCAACAAAAAACAATTACGATGTAGATCATCTTGATGTGGTCACTGCATTTCTCCATGGCGAACTAAAAGAAGAAATTTTTATGCAGCAGCCGGAAGCAGCAGCTATTAAAGGGCAAGAGCAAAAGGTTTGTTGATTGAAGAAGGCACTCTACGGACTCAAACAAGGGAGTCATGCCTGGAACGAGAAATTACATGAAACTTTAACGAGAATAGGTTTCATTCGTTCAAATGTTGACAGAGGAGTCTATGTCAAAAGAGAAAAGGATGAAGTAGCTATAATTGCCATCTATGTAGACGATCTTCTTTTATTAACCAACGACCGAGTTCTGAAATTAACAACTAAGTCAGAATTGGAGCGAAGATTCAAGATGAAAGACTTAGGCGCAGTCTCAAAGTTGTTAGGAATACAAATCCAAAGAAATCGCACTAAGGGTGAAACAACACTTAATCAAACAAAATATATTCAAGACATGTTACAAAGATTCGGGATGAGCAAGTGCAATCCCGCGTTAACTCCACTGGACCCAAATCAGCGCCTTGACAAGGAAATGTCACTAAAAACAACGGTTGAAAGAAAAGAGATGGGAAAGGTCCCATATCGCGAGCTACTAAGAAGTTTAATGTTCGCATTTCAAGGTACTCGGCCTGATATTGGAAGTGCAATAACGTCACTGGCCAGATTTACACAAGATCTAGCAAAGGTGCATTGAATAGCACTTAAGAGAGTTCTAAGATACCTAAAAGAAACCATGAATTACAAGTTAAAGTTTTCACGCAATAAGAACTCTAATTTGCTGAGTTTTTGTGACGCCAATTGGGCAGGAGACGCAGATTCAAGACGCTCAACGACAGGATAAGTATTCACGCTCCAAGGAGGCGCGATTTCATGGACCAGTAAGAAGTAAATAACAGTTGCATTATTATCAACTGAAGCGGAATATATTTCTATAGCAGCGGCTTGTCAGGAAACCATCTGGCTTCGCCAATTATTAAACGATGTCGATTCAACGCCACCAACGGAAGCAACGATTCTTCATTGTGACAACCAGAGCGCTATAAAATTAGCGCATTGTAACGCTTATCATGCACGATCCAAACACATCGATACAAAGTTACACTTTGTCAAAGAAAAGATTCGCGGAAAGGAAATTAAGCTGGAATTTTTAAGTAGTAAAGAAATGCCAGCAGATTATTTAACCAAAGGAGTTTTTAGTCGGAAGAATATACTGTGTAATAATAAGATAGGAGTATCAGACTAAAAGACTCACACACAATCTTTGTTTCTCTCTTTGTTTGACGTGACAAATTTTTTGTTCTATAAGTAAAAGGATATTTTTTTGTTTTGATTAATAACCTGAGTCCAAGTGGGGGTGATAGAAAAGAGAAAGTCATGTGAACTCGGGACTTTATTTAGCATGTTCCCTTTGTTTTGTTACCGACAGTGCTTACCGTCCTTATTTTACTTATTTTGGCTGCTCTCGTATGTACTCTCACACTTTACCATAATAAAGGTGGTCACACGATAAAACCGACTTTCATTAATTTTACTCAAATTCCACGTCCTCTAACACTAGTCATCCCGTAGGAACAAGTTCTCCTGAGTACAATGTACGGTCAATAAGCTGTGCGGCGCACACTTTACAATTAGCCATAGGTGATGCGTTCAAAAGTTGCGCACTGGGAGAAACAATTGAGGGTGCACGTACATTAATTAAACAATTACAAACGCCAACATTGAAGGGGATGCTAAAAGCAATGAAACGCAAACCAATAATTGACTTTGTGACTCGGTGGAACTCAACAGTTGACATGCTAGAGCGGTTGCTGGAGCTTCACGATATCTGCGAGGCCAACGAAGAGCTTCAGATGCCACAGAAAGCATGGGCAGAAATTAAAAGTATTGTCCAAGCCTTTACGTCATGCAGAGTGGCCACTAAAAACATACAACGTGAACAGTTGACTTTTGGGGATTTATACAAAGAATGGACATGCTGCATCCTCCACACACAAAAGGTTGGCACAACATTGTCTGAAGCCTTAGTGCGGGCAATAAAGGTCCGAGAAAGGCAGCTGTTCCAATCAGAACCATTTCTCGCAGGGATGTTCATGGACATCCGTTTTAGTGTGTTACTATCCGCGCAGGAGACGGCGCAGGCTATGGCATATATTCGAAAGACATGGCTTCATATGCAGAGAGTGGGAAAAGCACAAGCGCCGATCCAGTACCTGATACAGCAGTCTCCGGTAATGAGGAATCGGATACAGATGAAATGGAAACATTGCTTCGAGACACGGAAAAGAAGAAAAGACGCCGTCGGAACAAACGCACCACTGAGAACATTGCCAATGCTCTTGAGACCCATGCAAAACAGCCAAGGTTGAAGACCAAAGAGAACATTTTGGAGTTTTGGGAAAATAAAAAATTGACGATACCAGAACTGCATGAGTTCTCAAAGATTATCCTAGCCACTCCGGCTACACAGGTCAGCGTGGAACGTCTGTTTTCCTCTCTAAAATTCATTCTGTCCTCGCTAAGATCTAATCTTTCACAAGAGCTAGTCAATGACATCCTCGTAGTCCGTTGCAACCACTTCTAAAATTTTGCCGCTATGTAATTGAGATATTTAGGACAGAGATTATTAATATTCTATGTTATAAACTACTTTCCAATTCTATGTTATAAACTACTATTCTATGTTATAATATATTATTTTGTTATAAACTACATTTAAATAAAATTGATTTTGCTAAAAACTTGACTCATGTGACTGTTTCTAAAAACTTGAGATATTGTAGGCTAAACTTGGTATATTTCAGCAGAGCGCTTCTGGCGCCGCGATTTGCTACGAAATTAAGGACGGTAAATGTACATGTAACTAGTAAAAACGTAAAAGCACATACCACAATATCGTTATAATACGGTATAATACTGATATTATAATGATATTTGATAAACGTAACAATATATGAGTACCGAAATTATTCCGGTATAGCCGATTACGGTATTCCATTATTTCGGTATTCAGTTTTATAACTGTAATATCGTTACCGATAAACCAAACGGTATTGAGTCTTTGATACAGAGTGTGGAAAAAATGTCTGGAAAAATATAAGTTTTATAAAAAAATATTTTAAATAAAAGTTGTAGAGTTTTAAGTAACGCATTACATGGCAATGTTAATGTGACCTTGAATAGTGTCAATATACTTATAGAGAAACACATCTTTTCGCATAAGGAGATCGAAATTTTCTGCAAAGAGATGACCAAATTTGGAACGCAAAATTATTAGTTTATCTTTAGACAGGTATAAGATGCTAATTTTTCAAGACTAGTGCCGAGAAATTTGAATAAATCTATAAAACGCAATTTTACGCAAAATTAGGAATTTTGATCTTCCGTATTTTTAACATCTTTTTTGCTAATAGTTTTGCTAATTAGATTTGCTAATTGTTCTATAGTCTATACTTAGCTTTATGTACGCAAAATTTCTCGTTATTATTCCGACATTCAGGCACGTACAGCAAGTTGACGTGCTTCTCCTGTTGTCGGCGAGGATTAAAGAAACGATCAAACCGCCAGAATAGCATCAATTACATGCTTCATGTACGACTCGTTCAGATTTGACGTAAGAAACAGCTCACTGTTTTTCGTGGCAATAGTCTTTACGGTAGTCTTGTCACCTGCGATTAATTTCCTGTTGAACATGGTGTTGATTTTGACACTACCGTATTGCGTCATGACGCTGCGAACTTGAACGCTTTCAAGGATCGTATTTCTTATCTCTTTCAAAAATTGATAGGGTTTGATATAGTCCAAATTGATCATTGTACCAATTATGCAATGTGGGAATTATTTTTTCCTTGTAATGTAACACTGCTTGTTTGTACCAAATCAGTTGCTGATGTGTTGTGCGATGTTCTCAGTATATATTATAATTGATTACTTTCTTTTGATTGTTTCCTTTTATTTGTATGGCTATTTGAACATAGATGCTGCACTTTGTGTTTGCATTAAGGAAGGAAGGAAGAGCAGAAAGGTGTGATATTTTCTGTGGTTAAGAGTTTCAAGTGCTGAAATTTATTGTAGGCTCTGCGTGTAATATGGTGATAGTGTTTTACCCCAACGTAGTGTTTATGAGTGGATTGAAAAATTTGAAAATGGTTGGACAAGCATTAAACATAAGAAGAAGCTGTAGACTCTTTGGAAGCTGAAGTTTGAGGTATTGGCTCATCCATCTTACAGTCCTGATCTTGCCCCCGAGAACTATCATCTTTTCGGCTCCCTTAAAGATACTTTAAAAGGTCGTCGATTTGTTTCAGACCATGATGTACAAAAAGTGGTACATACCTGGTTTGTCTCCCAGCCTAAAACTTTTTTTTCTGTCGGAATTCAGAAACTTATGGACAGATGGAACAAGTGTATTGAGAAACTAGGGAACTATGTTAAAAAATAATGTAAAGGTTTATTTCGTAAGTATTCTGTAATAAAGTTTACAAGAACATTGAGGATAATTTCTGACTTACCCTTGTAACATACGATTCTTAAAGACTGTCTCGATTTCTTTCTACGTAAATTCTTTTTTCATACCATATCCACCGCCGATAGACACGAAACACTCTTGTAGGATATTTCTTATACCCTTCAGATACAATTTGCGTGATCAAAGAATTAATTGTTCTGGTGCACTGTTTCTTGCGACATTTTTCCCTTAGAGAATTAAGCTACTAGTCGCACTTGTAGTTCCATGCGAGGAACTCTCCCAAAATTTTGATGTTTTCTACTCAAACAGTAAGATCATACTCCGTTCCGTATAGAACAGAAACTTCACATATTGGGACAACGTTCAAATTCACAGAAAGTAATATTAGAAAGTCAACATTTTATGTACTTAATCTGGATATTTAGATGTTATATGGAAATAATACAACGTTTTGAAGTTGTTTCAACGTTGAGCAAACGTTCATATAATGTTGTATAAACAATGTTATGTGAAGTTTTTATTCTATACAGGGTATTTGTCTCCATTTCGAACAACTTTGATAATTTCATTTTTTTTGCAAACTTTTTATATCTGTTTTGTTGCTAAGAGCAGCACTTTTGCACACGGCAATAATTAAAAATGGTGATGACGTAATCCGTAAATCTTTTTTATTTCTAAAATCTATGTCCTTACCACCTATTTTTTTCGGTCTGAACAAACAACCAGTCGAAATAATAAACTAATAAACATAAATCCGTTAAATTTATTTTCTCGCGAAACACTTTCTTCAATATAATCTTATTTCTCCGCCCGAAACTTTTTAAACTTATCGACAAAATACCTCAAGCTCTTGGAACAAAGGTCCAGTTTATGCGTTTAGTTTTTAGTTCTCGTTCGCAGCTCTGACGAGCAACATCAACTTGCAGCCCTGAATAAAAATCTCATAGAAAGTATCCTGTTCTTTATTTCTAAATTTCTATGCGTTGCATATCCGCACGTAACACAGCGCAAAATGGCGCCGAAGAATAGTGAATAAAAAATGATGCTAACACGGTTGTTACAAAATAGCATAACCTAAAATCAGTGATTACATAATTGCAAAATCTGACAACGATAATGGCATCGAAAATGGTGATCCAGTAATTTGATTGCTGAGAAATCTAAGCATGCACAAATGTGTATTCAAAATGACATAACTCAAAATCGGTTTACAAAATCGATTACATAATTCCTAAATATGGCGCAAAAATGTCGCCTAAAATGCTGAGTATGCACTTTTGCAACTGTAGATGAGTATAACATGATATCCCCTATCGCTCCACTATTTAAAAATATGCTGAACTGTCTAATTTGATACCCTCTTTTTTCCTCTTTTCCCGCACCTGCTTATATTGTCCGACGGCTTAGAATATTGTCGGCCTAACTATACTTTTATGTAAGTATATACAAGATGCTTAAACCTACCGTAACACTCGTTAATGGTAGATTCCTGAAATCATTTGGAGACAAAAATTTTAATATCAAAATATCGAAATTGCAATAGTTTTTAAAATAATATGGGAAATATTAAAAATTAAAGTTTACCACAATCAAGTTGTTAAAAAGTTGCACATTCAGGGACATCGCACATTAAAAATGCCTTCAGATATCACTTTAATTATCGATGTTGATATAGGTAATTGAAATATTTCACTATTTATTATTGTTAAAATAACTTTATAAATTTATTTGGAATCTATTTATAAATTTATTTTTATTTATTTATTATTATTACTTTTTTAAAAATATTGATATTAGAACGCGATATGCATCAAAGTTTTCGAGTTATAACAGGTTAAAGTTCACCAATAGATGTGTTGAATTTTCGCGCGCTCAGGGACGTCATAGTTATTTATGAAGATATTTTTTAAGATGTCATAAGTATTGTTCCAATTATTCTTCTTTTCTATTTAATTTATTAAAATTAAAATTTATGCATTCCTCTTTCTTCTTCTTTCTTCTCTTCATTTTTCTCCTTTTCACATTTTAACTTTCAAATAGTTAAAAACTATTAGATATTCTTTTTTTCTCTTATTGATAGAATTTTGGAATAAATAGATTAATGCAACGAGCAAAACTTGATTGCTTGTGATTGTGACTTGTAATTAATGGCAATAATATATCTTAACAAAGAAATTAATTTACTGTTGTGTTTCAGGAACATTTGCTTACGCGGGTGCTCAATTTGGCACGGTGATAGCTATGCCAATTTCCGGATTTCTCGCTGCATCAAATGTAGGCTGGCCCAGCATCTTTTACTTGTTCGGTGCATTATCAATCCTTTGGAGTGTGAGTTTCTTTTTTCTTGGGGCAGATTCGCCGTCCAATCATCGTAGTATTTCCGAGGAGGAGAAGGAGTATATAGAAAAAAGTCTGAGGATCACAGAAACAAAAGGAGACGATAAAGTCGATCAGGTAAGAAAATGATCTATGTTTATTATTATAAACCTCAGGGACATGATTAATATGAATGAGTTATGGGAGATCAGTTGGGAAATAATTCGTTACTTATAACGCTGTTGTTATAAGTTTTGGAGAAAAGAAATTTTTTTAGAGAAAAGAACGATAACTGTAGTGAGTTACGTTTACAAATAACTTTTCCCTCAACTCTACCCTGTTGGAAATATTTTGCTGAAAATACTATGAAATCAATGAAAAGTAAAATGAAAGTTTTTGAAAAACTACTGAATATATTTCAAAATGAGTCATAATTTTCCGTATGAAAATTTAATGTAATACTACGAAATATAAAGAAAGGTAAAATATACTGCTGAAAAGTAATAAAAGAGTTTTGAAATATTAGACATTATGAAATTTACGAATTAAACTTAAAACTGTTATTTTTTAATGAAAAATTGATAAAATATTTATGAAATTAATTTATGGGGTTAATTGAGAGAAATTTCCAAATACATTTCAGCAAAATTTCGTTATATTTTCAGAAAAATATTTCCATCAGGGTAATCATATCTTACAAGAGGAACACCAGACATCTGGGTCTCCAATTTTGTCCAATTTTATATATGTTGTAGTAGCACCTTTTAAGCCTCCAAGCCCTAAGCTACGCCGCTTAGCTGTCAATTCGTTGTTAGTGCTCGATAGATTACGCGCACATAAATGTTTAAACGCATTTTTCTCGCTTATTCTTGAGAGTTGTGTCGTATCACTTTATCACGGATTAGTGGAGGGAAAGATGCTACTACAACGTAGATAAAATTGGGCAAATCGAAGACCCAGATGTCTGGTGTTTGCCTTGTTAGATATTTTCTTCAATTTTATCCTCAATATCGTAAATTATAAAAAAATTTTTTGTTCCATAAAATTAAAGAAATTTTTTTGATTATTATTCCATTGTTATATATATTATTTTATTAAAAAATATTTTTTAAATTTAAATTTAAAATAATACACAATTTATTTATGATGATTTTATATCTTTTACCAGAAACAGCAAATACCATGGAAACAGATTTTTACCTCGGTACCTATGTGGGCCATCATAATAGCTCATTGTGGCCAAAATTGGGGATATTGGACGCTGTTGACGGAAATACCCAGTTACATGACGGGCGTGTTGAACTTCAAGATCGAGCAAGTAAGCAGTAAAATTTAATAAAACAAATAAAAAAGCCGAAAAATTTTTTTTTAATTTTCTAAACAAAATCCCGCTTTTTTATGTTTTAATTTTTGGAATTACTTTTTTTTTACTAATTAGGAGAATGATTTCTTTGATTAATTAAGAATCATTAAAATACATTTTCTTTTCTATAGAGCGGTGGAATTTCTGCTTTACCGTACTTAATGATGTGGATCCTCAGTTTTCCTGCAAGCTGGTTATCCGATTATGCGTTGAAGAAGGGTGCATCTCGAGGCATAGTCAGGAAGACTTGCAATACAGTGGCTCATTGGGGCCCGGCTGTTGCTTTGGCATGCATGAGTATTATACCTACTGACGATTTTATCTGGGCCGTCGTCATTCTCATCATCGCGGTTGGTCTTAATGCTGGATCTCTATGTGGTTACCAAATCAATCATATTGATCTCAGTCCAAACTTTGCTGGCACTATGATGTCCATTACCAATTGCATCGCCACTATCACTGCCATCATTGCACCTATTATATGCAGCGAGATTGTCGTCGACGAGGTAATCATTCTCGCGCATATAGTAAATTTTATTCTTCACTCAATTTTTATACTTCAAACTCGCATTGTGTACTAGCAATATTTAAAATCTATGTATTTTGAGTGCGTGTTTTATCTTACAATTAGTTATTGGAAAAACTAATTTTGTCAAAACTACTATTAAGAAATATCTCGCTTTTCAGAGTAGTGTATATCAGTGGAACATCGTATTCTACGTTGCGGCGGTGATTTACTTCCTGGGTAACTTGATCTTTGTGATATGCGGGTCAGGCGAAGTACAATGGTGGAACAATTCGGAGGAATCCGAAACTCGACGACAGAAACGAAGAGAAGATATAAAGGACGAAACGCGGATTTGAAATTTATTGTGATATATTTTAGGATCTTTGTAATTTTCTATGGAACGAGCGGGGGCGTTACTAGGCAATACGCAATATACGCATCAGCGTAGGGCGCAAAATTTTAATAGGCGCCAATAATTTTTAAAGTATCCAAAAACATGTAAAAATTGACCACTCGGTCTGCGATGATCCGCCTCTACCCGGTTCGATATTGCCTGCTTGTAAAATTCCGTTTAACCGCGTGGCGGCTAAAAAGATATGACCTTTTTTGCAGCTTTGCGCTGGAGCGCGCGAGTAGATTCCAGCGTAGAAGGAGCGCCTAAGATAATCGTAACGGCCCCGGGAATTTAATCGTGTTTGTAAACTTAAAATTATAACTAAATTCAATTAACTTTATTCAATTTAACTTCTTTTCTTTATTCAATTTAACCACTACGTGGTTTTTTTCAAAATTTAAACTATGATCGACAAGGTTTATTTATGATTTATTCTATGATTTATTTATGAGGTCATTATTTATCACATATTGTATCACATATACTAGACTATTATATAAGCTAGACTGTGAGACTTTTATTTTGTACAAATATTTTAATAATATTTCTGTATCCCCTATATTATACATATGCATGCATATAATATAACACTGAAGAAGCTAATTATTGAACGAACTATGGTGTTGATAAGCAATCGTTTGTCATTATATTGTTATACCTGTTTCGAGTAAGAAATTAATAATTTTAGCAAATGGTGCGATATTTTATTATATAATATGCGCATGCACAAGATTTTAGTACATACTTTTAAGAGATAGGTATATTAAAAAGACAGACTAGTAATCTAACTATATAAGTATATAGAAATATATAATTATCTAACAATAAGTATATAGAAGTCTGTGTTATTTATAGTTATCAACGAGCAGTTGTACATATACACGGTATCTCAGAATAACCACGACAACGCTCGTGAGCGAGTAGAGCAGTAAGCCAAACCAAAAAGTCCTTCACCGTTTTAAATTTAAATTTAAGAAAACTTTTCTTTGATTAATAAAACCTGATGCAAACCATGCGTATTGAAGCATTGGTTAAAAAATCGGTGATGTCAATTGATGTCAATTGATAATTGAAGCAGAGAATGGATTCAAATGCCTTTTTCTCTTGTCGAAATTTCTCGCTTATTTTCGAGCAAATAGGCACAGTTCTGAATTTTCTTTATCTTGTCGAAATCAAAATGTTAACTGCGGTCAACTGCCTTGTATACAATGTTTAATTTGCCGAAAATGTCTTTGCTTTTCTTGTTTTTACGATAATTTTTATCCTAAAATTTGTATTATTAAATAAAATCTAATTCTATGAAAAATCAATTAATATTGACTATTTAAAAATGTATTAATTTTTTAATGCCTTTTTTGTACTCAAATAAAATAAATAATATTTAAATAATTATTTTTTATTTTATTATTATAAATAAAAGAAAGATACGACAGCATCAGGATTCGAACTCGGGTCAGCGGCTTGGTAAGTAGATGCCTTATCACGCTGCAACGCACCGCTTTGAAATTTTGGTCTTATCGTATTCAGGAGGCTTCCCTTTATACACTATTAAAATTTGGTTATGATTTGCGTTTCTCAACTGATATACTCTACTTGTCAGATAAAACGGAAGACTAAAGGTTAAATAATTTATCGATCTTTCTTCTATGTCTTGGAGGGCGATGTCAACGATGATAGGCAAAAGAGGCGATCCCATAGGTGTCCCAAATGTTTGTTTGTAAATTAAATTGTTAAATGTGAAGTACGTAGAACTGAGGATAAAAGAGGATGGGTAAAATGGTCCGATTTTAGCCTTCAAAGCGGCAAAAAAAACGGCATGTTTTTTTATAGTTTTCGAGCTGCTGAATCTGATTCTAATTTTTAAAAATTTTTGCACTGCAGACGAGCGCCTTGCTTTATTAACAGGACCAAGCATGCATCTGGAACTGTTCCTGCTCCTTTTTATTGTTCCTTTCCTGATAGAGTCAGAGGAAGGAGCTTTTTTTGTCACCCTTGTAGGGGGATCCGGAGGCCTCATCGCCTCCTTACTAGCGGGGGCGACAGTGTTCTTCTCTACCCTGCTCAACACTTGAGATTTTCCTACCCCTTTGCGATCCTGCCGGGAAGCGGAAGGCGTGCACGCCTTGGCACCCAACTTGTGGTCGGCCGGGCGTCCCAAGTCCGCACATAACGGACACCTAAGCTCGGCCGAGCATTGGCTCGCACAGTGGGCTGTACTACCACATCGGTAACACCGATCGGATCGGTCCGCAGCGCTGATGCAATGCTGCCGGACGTGCCCCATCATCAGGCAACGGTAACATAATAGGGGGGGGGGAGGTTTAACAGCTCCACTTGAGTTGCAACCCATTCCACTACCAACTTCCCGGCTACCATCACTTTTCTGGCCGCTACAAGAGGACACTGGACCCAGGCTGTCCCCAATCCCTGGGGAGGTCGATCGAATGGTGCCAACTTTGACTTGCCCTCGATCGCACTCCATCTTTATCGTTACAGCGACGGCTATGTCATCTGGAGTGACTGAGTCGTCCCCTCACTCGGAGTTCTGCACATTTTGAGGAGCAGGTGACTCGAACTCCAGTGCTCTCAAAGACTGCCGCCAGCCTGGCGCACAGTCTGTTCGCTTAAGCTGCACTTTTCTCCCTGGGGACCTCCAGGATGATTACCCCGGTAACTGTCCTTTTGAATCTCAACTCCACCGTGATGCTCATGTCTGCCAGGTTTATTTTTTCCCTAACCGCGGTCATTACGGAGGTGTAGCTCTAAGTCTCCCCCCCCCCTCTCCCTCCCAAAGGATGGTCAGAGTAACCGCTGCCATTTTGAGAGGGCGTCTCAAACCCATTTTCTTAGAAACAACTGACTGTTTTTTAGTCGGCTGTCTTTTGCCACTCTTTACCCGTTGGCTAGAGCTTTTAGAAGGCCCAGGCTTAGCCATTGGAGCTGGGGCGGTACATTTACGTTCCGTTTTATTGGCTTTCCTTCCTACCGCTTTTTCCCAGCTTTCCTCTTTTGTGGAGGGGGGCGTATAGGCATATCAAGTATCAAGGTGGTGAGGGTGAAAGGCATTTCTTTGCTTTGTTTCTCCTTTCTCTCTTCTTTGCTGAGGCAAGTATCGGGGCAGGGATCTTCTGTCCAATGTCCGATTCCCCCTCTCCCCCCCCCCCTATTCCTAGGAAAGGTCTGACAGTTCTTCCGGGGAATAACTCCTCCCAGAAGGCCGTCAGTTTGGTCTCTATCAGGCTCCCAATCCTCTCCATAATGGATTCCATCGGGGGATTTTGAGTTTCCTCAGGGAACCAGGGATTACCCTGAAGAGGTCCTTCTTTCTTTCCGTCTTTTCCTCCTCCTTTTTTTGGGAGGAGGTTGGTTGGAATTTCCCGTCTCCCGATTTCTGCCAAATGGGTTCCTCCCGACCAAACGTTGGCTGAGGGGAATCACCCTGGAAGAGGATGAGGATTCGGATGAGGATCTCGAGATCGTGCGCTTTCTAGAATGCAGGACCTCGATCTCCTTTCGCAACTTGTCTCCTCCCGTCTTCTGTCCCATGGACAGTTCTGACCTGAGGCGAGAGTTGTCCTCCTGAAGCCAACGCGTCTTAGCATTGGCCGAGGACCTTCTCTCCATTTCCACTGCTGCTGCTCTCACTGCCTGCGCAGCCAAATGCAGCTCGCGGACACTAGTGCTCTTCAGGTTCTTGGATGAGGAGGCCACTTTCTCCACCTTCAATATGGTCTCCTCGACTCGGTCTTTAAGACCTATTAAGGGCTGTCCTTCCATCTCCTCAGCGATAACTCTGTCGCTGAGGAGTGTACACACAGCCCTTGTAATCTTGCCTCTGGGTCGAGAATTTCGAGTTCTGCCCGAAGCACAATTTCCTCCTGCTGTTTCTCTAGTTTTTCCTCCTGCTGAGCCGCTTTCTAGCAGCCAAGAGGCTGACATAGTTCCTAATTGTTGCGGGATGGCCTCTCTTGTTACGCTTGGGGGCAGCGTGGGTTACAGAATTGATGGAGAAATGCTTTCCATCATCACTGTATATAGATTCCGAGATGTTCGCCGTAGTTGCCACTAACACTGCGGGTGATGATGACCGCATTGGAGGATCCGGAGAAATCTCCATCTCCTCCATGGCTGACAAAGACGACAATGCCTCTCTTTCCTTTCTGGACGTCTCTGTCTTGGCAAAGGCATTCTTCTCCCTCCTTTCAATTCTTTCCTTCAAAAGGTTTTTAATGTTTAAACTTGGTACTTCCATTTTGTCCTCATGAAAGTAACGGATCTTAAACGTTCACTCGGGCAGAGCCGCCTTGCCCGGGTAAGGCGACTTAAATACAATGGGGTTGCGTCAGGTACCCCAAGGGAACCGTTTGCGATCGCACTGTTTTACGTCCCTGTGGCCATGCATCTTTCGGCATGGTGCCTTTACACTTTGGACGTTGGTATGCTCTTAGACCCCGCGGTCTCTCACTGGCGGGCCTCCCGGGACTAAGCCCCGGTACTACCACGGCAGATCTCAGGAACGAGGAGCCTCCTCACCATGACAAGGTGATACACCACTAGGGAAATTTTACCCATCCTCCTTTAATTGCACAGATAAATTCTTTTTGGTCAAAGGAGGTATTCCTAAAGATGAAATTCCACCTTTTTGTAATACTGGATACTCTCGATAAACCTATTCTTTTATCGTACTTCAAAGAAAAAAGTCTAACGGAGTTAGATCTGGAGATTTTGCTGGCCAATTTATAGCATCTCTGCCGCCTATCTATCTATTCGGATAGCTTGTATCCAACACGCGACGCACGCGTATAGATGTGTGAGACGCCGCTCCGTCATGCTGAAAAAACATTTGTAGTCTTTGGTTTAGTGATACGTTCTTCAATATTTCCAATAAATCAGTTTATAAGAAATTACTATAAAATTGTCCTATGAGTCTCGCAAGCATTTCAAACGGATTAATCTGAAATAGTTGCGTGAGAAATAAAATTTGTGGAACTTAAACATTTTTGTACAAAATTGTAAAACTTACTATTGAGGTGTTTAATATACCAGCCCATAAATTAATGTTGAATCGATGCTGGTAACTTTTAATATGATATCCATGTGGATTTTCGTTCGCCTAGATGTGTGTATTATGTGTATTAAAGATTCCATCGCGCGTAAAACATGATTCATCAGTAAATGTAAAACATGATTCACCAGAATGTTACTCACAAAATCAGGTTGATTTTCTTCCTTATTTAACAACCATGTACAAAATCTTGCTCTTGATATGTAATCTTGGGGCAATAAATTTTATACTTTCGTAAAATAATACGCATGAAATCGATTATCGTGCAATGTACGTAGAACCGTGCTTTTCGATATCGCCAACTCCTGACTCAATTCGCGGACACTTAGTGTATTGTCCACGGTTTGTAAGACCGCTTCTTTATTCTGTACTGTACGAGCGTTCAACGACGACATTGATTCGTCTATTGAACACTACAAATCCTGTTTCTCGCACCCAATGCAACAATCGTAAAACTACGTTGTAATCAATTCCTCTACGTTCCGAAAAACAAACGTTCATGGGCGTCCACAGGAGGGGGGGGGGAGGCAAGAGGGGGCATTTGCCCCCTCCTGGAATCAGAGAAAAAAAATTCAGCATTTGCTCTCCCGTTTTTATTAAATATATTTGTCAATTCTGTTTTGTTGTATTAATCAAAGACGTCGTTCAAATTGCATATTAAGCAAAAAAAATTTGTTTAAGGTAAATTAAGTAATATTTTCAAATTGAAAAAGGAATTAATCAACAAAGCGCGGAATCGAGGGCAAATTTCGGAGCACACTAGGAGTCGACGCAGAGAATCACTGCCGCGCTCGACAAAGAAGACATGAGTTATGAGTTAAGCCGGCAGCACACGGTACTATTTTATCTGCTAGATTGCTAACTAGATGTGCGTACTTGCTATCATGTGGGCAGCAGTGCTGGCAGTGCTACTGGCCATATTGTTGGCTTGGCTTCAGACGATGCGATCTTCCGTACTGGTTAAGCAAACTGAAGCAAACATGGAGCAGGCCATTGCCACTGCAGTGCAACAATGCAATTGCATGATTTACCGCATATAAACATGTTTCCTCTTTATAGGCCTCTATTAAGCTTAAAATAGCTTCTTTTGTCCGTTTTTTTTTTAAAATTTTTTTTTTGCAGTTTGTGATGGACATATTTGTCATATTTGTTAATATTTATAACAATATCAACTAACGAGAATACTTTAACTTTCACGTAACTTAACCTAACTAATTAGAGGTTGTGTCGTGATTGACTCTTGCAATGAGCCAGCATAGGACCACGCAAGCAATCCAGCAGAGAAAATAGTACCGTATACCGCGGGCTTTAGAAAGAGAGAAAGTGAACTTGCTGAAGTGGGGATGCGGATATGTAAGGTCCACACCATAGTGTAAAGAATATAAGGTGAAGCATTCCGATGGATGCGCAGTGGTTCAAAAGTAGTGGGGAAAAGTAGTAGGAACAGCGAACCACTCAAATATGCCCGGTGATGCAAAATTCAATATGGCCGGCGCACGATAGAATCAGTTACATAATGTTGACAATGATTGACATCGGTGGCTATCACTTGTGTGTATGTGTGAATATTACTTGTGAAGTTTTGACAAGTCGACGACAAATTTTTAATCATGCCAAGTTATTTCGTGAGAAATTGTAAAAATCGGACGAATTATATATTCAGCAAAAAAGTGAGATATTACTCGTTTTCTCAAGATTGGATTTTAATGTATTTTATTTATTTTATTTTATTTTATTTTTGAATTTTTAATGCAATAAAATTAATATAATAAATTTTAATATAAATATAAATACTGTTTTTATTTTCAAATAATTTACTACATTTATAATTGGCGCGTTTCCTCATCGGGCAAATTTGATTGGTTGAAATTTTAAGTCGCCACCATATGCGCAATACTTCACCTTATATTCTTTACACCATGGTTCACACATCGCTATTCCTACTCTATCCCCACCGCCAGACCGTAGTGGAGCCCGAGACCCGAGACTCGAAATGCCCAACACTGCCTGAGAGCCTTAGTTCCAACATCTCTCACTGCATTATTGCGCTGACCTTTTTACTTATGTAGTGGCTATATTAACGTCTGCATTACGCATTTAATATATGTTCTGTGTTTACTGGGTAACTGCCTGCTTTGGTTTCCAGTGCTACTTGATAGTTTTTTCCACTAATATATACATATGGTTTTTTCGTTGGTATATTATTATAAAATATAAAATATTTTAATATGGACATACGGAACTTTTTTAAAAAACCGAGGTTAGAGAAAACCGACCAGTCTGAAACTCAAAGTCAATCCTCAGAGTCCTTTCCTTCAACAATCACCCAACAATCCTCAGAGTCCTTTCCCTCAGTTTCCTCTAGCATCGCAACTAGCACCTTCGCTTCTAGCACTGGGCCTTCATTTACTAGAGCAGCGCTCGGAATTAGTTGCACATTTCGGGCCGATTTCCGAGACGACGCCTCCTGTTTCCTCACTACCGCCTGGCCGCTGGCGGCCGAGCCGCCGATAGCTCTGGCGCAGGAGCGTTTTATATAAGAAATAGGCTGGGTTGTTGAGGCACCTCTCAGAAAATAGTAATATTTTCTTTGTTACATAAATAATGTTTATTTTTATTAATAATTAAATATATATATATATATTATGTATTAATAAAAATAAACATTATTTATGTAGTGAAGAAAATGTTACGATTTTCTGAAAGATGCTTAAACAATCCAGCCTATTTTTAATATAAAACGTTCCTGAGCCAGAGCTATCGGCGGCTCGGCCGTCAGCGGCCGAACGGCAGTGGGGGAACAGGAGGCGTCGTCTCGGAAATCGGCCCAAAATGTGCAACTAATTCCGAGCGCTGCACTAGAGAATTTGATATCGGGCGATACATCGGTCCTGTTTCAGACATTTCTTTTGATGAAAAATGGAAAATTTTTATAAATACGTGAGTTCCGGATAAAAACTACAACTTCAAAAAAGTCGGGGAAAAAGGAGCTTTCAATACGAATGGCTACAGACATATATTCCTTGGTTAGCATATATTCTGAAGTTGCCGACGGAGCCTTCTGTAAATTTTGTGTTCTCTTTTAGCAAATGGCCCATACAGGATTGGAGGTTTCTTTTATTTTGAAAGGATTTGAAAGGATTTGAAAAATATAAAGATTTTAATGAGGCAGCACGAAATCATGTTCAGTCCGAGTGGCATAAAAAAGCTCTTTTAGATGGAACCAATTTAATGGCCATAAAAAAAAACAAGAAACTAAGTATTGCTAATATAATTTCCCAGTCCAGATTAGATTTAATTACAAAGAACCGTGAAATTGTACGAACAATAATTTTTGCGGAACTCATGATTTGGCGCTTTGTGGAAAAAATTCGAATGAAAGTAATTTCAAAGATCTTTTGAAGTTCCAAGTGCAAGCTGGTGATTCGGTTTTGAGACATTATTTCGAAAAAGGCACACAAAATGCGCAATACACATCTGTTAGAACCGAACATGAGATAATTGGAATTTGTGAAAGCATAATAGCAAATGATATCGTTTTAAAAGCGATTTTTATCTCCAAATGTTTCTCAATTTTAGCAAATAAGACCAGTGACATTGCTGGGGTAAAACAACTTTCTTTAGGCGTCAGATTTGTCCTTTTTGAAGATGGCAAATTAACAATACGAGAAGAGTTCCTCGGCTTTGTTAACTTAAAAAATTTGACGCTCAGTCTATTTCCGATGCGATTTTCTCAAAATGCGAAAGCTTAAATTTGAATATAGCATATTGTGTAGGCCAGGGTTATGACGGGTGCTCTGTAATGTCGGGAAAAGAGAATGACGTAAAGAGCATAATATAACGAAAGTATCCCAACATTCATTATGTCCATTGCTCGTCACACAGATTGAACTTGGTTGTTCATGATTTAAATAATTTGAGTGATATCAGGAATACTACAGGTACTATAAAAGAAATAATAAACTTTTTTAGAGACAGTAATATTCGAAGACAATTGGTTCCTTCAATTCCTATGCTTTGCGAAACTCGTTGGACCGAGAAGCATAAAACTATTTGCTTGTTTAAAAAGCATTTCGAAATAATATTAGAAAAATTGTTCGAAATTTCCAAATGTTAATATTATGGAACAAACAACCAGACAGATTTCACGGAAAGGCTTATTAACTTTATTGCATAAAAGTAAAGAAGAACGAACGTATAATTATTCACGTGTGTAGAGAACGTTCTCAGTCAAACAACTTACTAGTCGAACTAGTACTAAAAAATACAAGGATAAAGAAATATAGTAACATTACATACATAGCACTCTCTATGATAGTTCAGTTGGCAACTTGCATTTCCAACACTCCTCTTCAAGTTGACAATTTAAACCATTTAAAAACGTTAAACAAAAATTAATTCTTATAAATACCAATGCTTGATCGCAACTTAATAAACTGCTCACCAGTCAGTCCTTTGGTAAGCATATCAGCTATTTGTTCTTTGGTCGGTATATATAAAACTTTTATAAACTTCTTAGCGCAAAGTTCTTTAACAAAATTATACTTAACATCTATATGTTTTAATCTACGATGTTCCCATTTATTGAGTAAATGTATGCAAGATTGATTGTCCTCAAAAATAGTAATGGGATTGTTACAGTTTATACCAAGATCAGTCAACACATTGTGTAACCACATCACATCAGTTACTGCTGTAGCCAATGCTACATATTCTAACTCGGTAGATGACAGAGCAATTGTTGACTGTTTTCTAGTAATCCAACAAACTGTAGCACCGTACACTTGTATCAAGTATCTTGTAGTAGACTTACGGTCCTTATCACTGGCCCAGTCTGCATCTACGTAGGCAGTTAATACAATGTTGAGTTCATTTTTCTTGTAAAATAATCCGTAGTTTAAAGTTCCTTTTATATAACGTAGTATTCGCTTCAAACCATTCCAGTGATTCTTGGTAGTGCAGTTTTGAAATCGGCTAAAGTAATTCACCGACACGCTTATATCAGGTCTTGTATTTAGCATGAGATACATGAGACATCCGATCAGTTCTCGGTAAGGTTTTGTTTCAATTATCTCTTCAGTTTTCGTCTCATCTTGATTTACTCGTGCTTCCATTGGGGTTCCAATTGGTTTGCATTCAGCCATGTTGAAACGCTCCAAAAGCCGTTCCATGTAGGCACGTTGACTTAAAAACATACCATCTTCTCGCCTTTCTATTTTCATGCCGAGGAAATTTTGCAGTTCCTTCAGATCTGTAATGGGAAATTCATGCATCAATGCATCTCTTAATTGAAGTAGTTTTAATTTATTATTTCCAGCTATTATTATGTCGTCCACGTAAAGCAAAAGATATAGCTTGCTGTCTTCTGTTATACAAGAATAGAGACATTTATCGTTTTCAGATCTCTTCAAGTTAAGGCTTTTCACAAATTCGTCAAATCTTGCGTTCCAGGCACGTGGTGCCTGCTTCAGACCGTAGAGGGATTTGTTCAGTTTGCAGACCAGATCATCCTGATTGTATATACCTTGAGGCTTCCTAATATAGATTTCTTCAGATATTGTTCCATGCAAAAAGGCATTCTTTACATCTAATTGTCTTGCGTATAAACCTTCATGATTTATGACCGACAACAAAGCCTTGACTGTTGTAATGTGTGCTACTGGTGAATACGTTTCGGTGTAATCAAAATTTCTTCGTTGAGCACAACCTTTCACTACCAAGCGAGCTTTGTAGCGTTGAATATTATTGTCTTGATCCCTTTTGACTTTAAAGACCCATTTGCTGTCTATAGCCTTCTTCCCATCTGGAAGTTTCGTATATGTCCACGTATTGTTTTCCAATAAAGAATTAATTTCTTCTTGAATAGCTTTATACCATTCACCCTTGTCATCTCTTCTTTCTATGTCATCAAAATGTTCTGGAACTTCATCCACAAAGGATTCAGCACTTAGTGCTATTGCGGTATAGTCTTCCAAGTATTTCGGAGTAGCTTTGATTCTTGTACTGCGTCTTAAACTGTCTGTTTTCTGTAAGTTATTTGTATCATAATTTTTAGCTTCAATTTCCTCTTCTTCACAGCTTTCATAGGGTTCACTTCCTTCCGATGTATCTCCGTTGTTTCCGCTTCTTTTAGTAACCTTGTGTCCTTCGTCCGTCTCTGTTTCTCTCACTTGTGTATCCTTTGTAATTCTTAGATCATAGAAACTCTCACCAAAATCATATCTTGATTCATCGAAGATTATGTCTCTACCAAGTATAATCTTGTTATCTTCCGGACACCATAGGCGAAATCCGTTTGGACAGTATCCTACCATTCGACATTTCTTTGAGCGTGAATCAAATTTTCCTCCTAACAGTTCCTTCGGCAGGCGTAGATAGGCGATGCATCCAAACACTTTGAGCTTCTGAACATTAGGTTTCTCTCCAAATCATAGTTCTGCAGGTACTTTTCCTTTTATCGCACTCGTGGGACTTCGATTAATTAAGTAAATCGCTGCAAGTACTGCTTCAGACCAGAAGGTTTTACTGAGTTGTGAATTTAAAATTATACACCGTGCTTTTTCTATAATGGTGCGATTCATGCGTTCCGCTACGCCGTTTTGCTGAGGAGTATAGCGTATAGTTATTTCATATTGAATTCCATTGTTTGATAAATAATTTTTCATTTCAGTAGATAGATACTCACGACCATTGTCACACCTAAGTCGGCTGAGTTTTAAATTGAAATGAGCTTCCGCCATGGCATGGAAATTTTTAAAATATTTGAAGACCTCGTCCTTTCCACTGAGTGTGTATCCTATTGTAAAGTGCGTGTAGTCATCAATAAAGGTAAGCAGATACTTCTTGTTGTCATAGGAGGTTGTACCCATCGGACCACACACATCACTGTGTACTAGTTGAAGTGGACGCTTCGCTCAGCTTCGTGTCTGTAAATGAGATAATTTAGTTTGCTTTCCTGTTATACAAATTTCACATCGTCTTGACATAACAATCTCTTTATTCAGTTCTAAACCATCCACCAGCGATGACAATTCTTTAAGTCCATCGTAATTCAGGTGACCAAGTCGCTTATGCCAGAGCTCAACGTCGTTCTCAACACTGCATACAGTAGCACTTTCGAATTCTTCACTAAAATCAAGTTCATAGAGTCTATTCTTTCGATTTGCAACTGCAACTATGTGATTTCCTTTTTGTATAATTCCTTTTCCATCACTGAAGGTTATTGTGTAACCATTCATTTCCAGTTTTCGAACAGACAGTAAGTTGAACTCTAGTTGTGGCGCTATTAGTACATCTTTTATTGTAATCGAATTTAAGTGTCCATTTACTTGTGTACGTACATTAAATTCTCCACATTCCTTCGCAACTACTGAATGACCTGATTTGGCTACTTGTATTTGAATGGGTTTTAACAAAGGTTTTAGATTATGGAGTTTTTCACACGTACGAGCTAAATGTTCCGTTGCCCCCGAGTCTAGATACCAGATTGTCGATACAGCATTATTTCCACTTTTTGTTACTGATTGAAATGCAAAGTTTTCTTTACAGGGCTTTCTCTTTTTAGACTTTTCAGCAATTAGATTTGCAGAACCTGCCTCACTTTTATTTTCCTTCTGTAGTTTTTCTGTAGTCTGCTCGTTTATGGCCAAGTTTCCCACAATGATGACACGCAAATGGAAACTTATTTTTGCTTTTATTCTTTATATTGTTTTCCTTTTTGTATGCATTTTTATTTACTACGAATGCCACTTGTTTATCGCTTTTCATATTATCCATCATGCCGCAACGTTTCGCCTCTTCATCCAGTAGTCGACCTTTTACAAAACTGATTTTTAATTGATCAGCCGATAAGGTTTCTAAGGCAGTTACCACTGTGTCATATTCTGATGGCATTGTTAGCAATAGATGGCACACTATGTCTGTTTCTTCGATTGTTGCGCCAGTGGACTTCAACTCGCGAATGAGTTTATCAAATTTTAGAAAATGCGCACTTATAGGTTCTGATGACTCATATTTCATGGTCAAAAGTCTTTTTCTTAACCTCAATTGACTCGCGATCCCTTTCCTCTCGAATGTATTGCACGATACAGTCCAGATTCCATGTGCTGTTTCTTCGTCTTTAATGTATTCTAGATGACTATCGCCTATACGTTGCACGATCAACGATTTGCACTTTCGATCACTTTTCTTTAGGTTTTCTTCCATTCGTCTTCGTTCTTCCGCGTTAGCCGTAACAGTTGCTTCCAACTTTGACGTTATTGATTGTTCTATAACCTCAGTTAAATCATGCTCTTCCAATAATGTTTCCATGCGGAACTTCCAATTACTGAAGTTTGTTCCGTCGAGCAGAGGAACTTTGTATCTGTCTTCTTCCGCCATGATGCACGACAACCGTAGAGGTTATGCAGACGTTACACACTTTAGTTGCGTCTTTACTTCTAATCTCAAGCAAGCAAGACTGGGCCCATAACCTGTTAGGATTATGGAACAAACAACTAGACAGATTTCACGGAAAGGCTTATTAACTTTATTGCACAAAAGTAAAGAAGAACGAACGTATAATTATTCACGTGTGTAGAGAGCGTTCTCAGTCAAACAACTTACTAGTCGAACTAGTACTAAAAAATACAAGGATAAAGAAATATAGTAACATTACATACATAGCACTCTCTATGATAGTTCAGTTGGCAACTTGCATTTCCAACACCAAAGGATCCACGAGTGGTAAGCAAAAAGCGAATTATTTATATTGTGCCGCAACAAGACCGATATTTCTGTTATGCCTATTCATAATGTCAAAATATTCGGAAATATTAGAACCAATTACCGTGCTACTACAAAATAAACAAATAAATTTGCTTGAATGTCAAAATCATATAAAACGTTAATTAATAAAACGTTTAATCTGTATTCTTCACAATGAATGGAACGAATTCGACCATATTTTCACGGAATGCCAGAGGTTCAGCTCCACGATTGGTATTGAGATTGAGATACCACGGACTGTAGCAAAACAAACTAAAAGGGCGAACTATTCTACAGAAGATTCCAAAGAATACTACAAACTAAGCCTTTTCTTACCATACATAGATTCGCTTATAAATTCTTTGAGTATTCGATTTTCTGAAGAAAATATAAGTATTTTCAACCATTTTCGTTTATATCCTTCCACTTTTAAAAGTATGACCCGCGAGCAAAGCAATCAGTTATTGTTGGACATTGATGGGAATGGTGACTTGCTTAATGAGGGTCTTGTATGGCACAAAATAATACAGGACACTGTTATATCTCTTGACGACATGTTTAGTGCTGCCAAATTTGTACCTGTAATTCAAGTTACGCTTATTAAATCGCTATCGTTGCCTGTTATGACAGCAACAATAGAAAGATCGTTCAGCACCTTACGGCGAGTTAAGACATGATTGCGTTCAACAATGTCTGAATCTAGAATCAGTGGTCTCTGCATGTCAAGCATTCATAGGCAAAAGATTGTAGATAACGAAGAAAACTTTATCACTCAAGTCATTGACAAATTTGGGCAGGATGAAAGAAGATTAGTTTATCTGTTTGACAAAAATGAAAAAATAGAAAATCAATAACATACATAAGTGTAATACATAAAGTGAATACATAAAGTGTAAAAAAGTGCAAAAAAAACCAAAAAAGATAAAAAAATACAAAAGAAGAAAAAAGACCAAAAATACACAAAATACAAAAAAGATAAAAAAAAGACAAAAAAATATATAAAATATAAAAAAGTAAAAAAAATACAAATGTCTTTCTCGACTTACACCTACCTTGTCGCGGTGAGAAAGCTTTTACAACTAACAAGGAAAGAGACCCAAGTGTTCTTCTCCGATTTTGACGAGCTTTAAATATGTTGTAAAGTAGCTCAAAATAAGAGACACGTATTTTTTTTATGTGCTTTCTCGCACGTTTAGGGTTGAAACAACCCCTACAAGCTAAAACGGTTTTTTTGGTTTTGACTGAATATCGTCAAAACTGTAAGAGATATTAAAAAATGTTTCGAATAAAAGTTGCATGGTCTTTTATGAGCTTTATAATCGCGTAGCTCGATTTTTAAAAAATTTTATATTTTTTAATTTACCCCTACTCCTTCTTATTATTTTTACAAATTTCAAAATTTCAAAATTTTTGTTATAACAAAAGTTGTAGCATTTTTTACACTGAATAACCATATATGATTTTATTATGTTTCGAAATCGCATCTTTCAGAAATGAGCTGTCAATGTCGCACTATATGCGTCGCGCTGCGATATATGCATATATATGCATAACGCATTGTTTGTGCCGCGCTTGTATAATCGATAAGACGAATAAAATTAGAAATAAAGATTAGCATGTTATGAAGTATACGGAAAAATGTTCTGATCAAAGAACAAAGTTTACTAAAGTTGTTGCCAAGGCTTGCCAAGGTTAGTGATTACGGAAAAACAATATATAAAACAGCATCAAAAAAAGAACAGCAAATTCACTATAAAGTAAGTATTATTTTTTTATACACAAATAAGGAGAAGTATTTAATTGTTATTTTTTTCAGAATGGTTTAATTAAATCCATTTAACGTAATAATGTTAGTATACGTAACTTTTTCGGCCCTTAATCTATCAACAATTCCGATAACATCTGAAGAACGAGAAATGGCACGTAAAATAGAATCTGTGCTGAAAGAAATGCGCGATGAGAGATACGAAACGTGGAAGAAGAAGAATCTTTAGATTATGAAAACGATAACGATATTCCAACAGCAGAGCAATTCGAACTAGAAGATGAAGAGGAAGAAGATGAGGTATTTGACGCAAATCCTAAAGTTATATGTATTACAGATGAACGTATTTCGTATAAATATAAAAAAAATACAGTCAAATTTTGGAAAAGCAGTACAAAGCCAAGAACATTAGAAGGAGTAAAACGAAGATTTCGGAAAGTATATTCATTACGTCAATTACGACGATGGGAAATTCAAGTGAATCAAGGTGGCAATAGATTCGAAAAATTAAAACAAATTTCGGAATATACATTAAATAATTTTCATACAACTCTTGAAAACAGAATTATTGTTCACGACGCTGATTTAGCTCGATGGACTGTTCGGGCACAGAAAAATTTAAATATACTAGGATTCAAAGCTTCATTGCGATGGATACGAAAATTTAAAATAATACATAATACTGTATCTCGTAAAATAACAAAATTTATAAGAAAAACATTTATAATGTCTAACGTCGATTTTGAAGAAAAATGTAACACATTTGAAAACGTTAAATATCAAATAATAGAATATGGAGTTAAAAATATTTACAACAATGATCAAAGTAAATACTATAATTAGCATGTCGCAATATTCGACCGGCGTAAAATCTATTTTGCTCAAGATTGATCGTTTTACAATATATCATCTCGTTTTCATATTTTTCATTTGGTGTATACTATGTAGATCGTCTTTTGTATGTGAATATCATGATTTTTTAAGTAATATCATATTTATCGATGAATCGTGTTTTACGGACGATGAGATCTTCAACGCTAACAATATGCGTCTATGGATGAAAAAATAGACTTTTTTCTTTGGAGCACGCGATAAAAGAATATGTTTATCAAGAGCGCGTCAACAATTGTGAAGAATTACACGAAAAAATAATTGAGGCATTCGTGATTGTCACACCAGAAATGCTGCGTAACGCGCAACAAAGCTTAAAATCATTAATTAATCATTAGCTTAATCATTCTACGTTCCGGATAACGATAACGTTATATCTTGTTCTTATTTCATTGTTATTATTTTTTGTTGTTATTATTTCATTATTTTCATTGTTGGTATGTGTTAACAAATAAATAAAAAACATTTTTATTACAAACATTAATAGTTTCTTTTCTTATCGACATTTCATGCAGTCTTTTGTCTTCAAGAAAAAATATGACATGATATCATTTTAGCTACATATTTTTAATCGTATAATCATGAATTACTTAATTTTGAATGTCTGAAACATTTTTCCGTATGTCTTGTATTTTTTGAGATATTTGACTGTCAAAAATAAAATAAAATACTCTGTATATATATTTGTATAGTCAAATATCTGGAAATCACAGGATTTAAAAAAAAAATCTATGTCCCTCTCGAAGTCAAGACTTTTGTACGAAACATTTTTTTCTAAAATTCTGTGATTTCCAGATATTTAGCTGTTTAAAATAAAATGGGACACCCTGTATATAGAGACATATGTTTATATATATCTCTCTTTTACAGATATAATAAAATGTATAATAAAGTTGCAGGCGAAGATCCACATTAAAAAAATCTAGCACGCTATGAGTGGCACCTCATGGATGGCGTGGAAAGCCACTATTAGTTATTACTAATTAATTATTATATGTAAATAATTAATTAATAAATCTTTCTTTCAAGTCTATGAAGATAAATGCCAAGGTGGCTAAAATAGTAAGGGTGGCTAGAAAAAAATACTGATTTGCTATTGTCAATAGAAAAATAAAAAATAATTTTACAATTTTGCAATAAAATGCAAATTTAACATATGCGAATATTATTAATAAATATAAAATAATATTTTTTGGTTAAAAACATTTAATATATAATTTGATCAATTACTTAGAAACTAATGTGTAAAAAAGAAAAAAAGTTGTGTGAGAGAGAGAGGGGAGAGAGGGAGAGAGGGGGAGAGAGAGAGAAGCATTTTTCAAACACGATATCTTCAATATTCAAGTTACTAGTCTTAGAAACGCTTGCTTCTTAACATTTATCGTACGCTGTACGCCTTTTTGCCGATTTGATGGAAGCGAGACAAGGTATATGGCTGCTCGCTTCTACAAAGCGAACAGCCGAGCGTACACGGATGCGAGGCCTCGCTTGAGTTGCATGCCTTCACCACTCATGTTGCTTATGTTGCAGGATGCTCGGTCTGGCATTACTAAACTGAGGTCTGTTACGCTGCTACACACGCTCCGGTTTATCTGCGCAAACCACTCCAGCACAGATATCGAATGATTTTTCACATTTGCTCTGATCGCCTGTGCAGATTAAAATAACTCTAAACAATGAAAAATTTTTCTGTACCACTTTTTTCTATTTTAACTTAAACAGAGTTAATCCAGTTCAGTCAATATTATTTAGAATTACCCTGTATATTATAATACATATATTGTGTAATATAACGTGCAATTTCAAAAGTTACGCATGTTATATTGTCTCAAAAGCAGACGAGAAGTTGGACAAAATATTGTTTTTCTTTAAGAATAATTTTTTTTGTAAATTCTACAACAATTATTCTAAAAATTTGTTATAAAAAAGTGTTTTAATGTCAATTATAAAAGGATTACGTACACGGAAAGAACACTTTTGCTAAAAAATCTAAAAATTGTGCCAGATACAGATCTGAAAATAAATTTTGTTGGACAATCAAAATTTATTAAGCATCAAAATTTATAAAGCAAATCTTTTTCATATCGCAGCAAAAAGTTTTGATGATTCGTAGTAAATCAAGGTCGAGTGCTCTATTGATAAATTTTGAATGTCCAACAAAATTTGTTTTCAGATTTGTATCTGGTACAATTTTTAGATCTTTGAGAAAAAGTGTTCTTTCCGTGTAAAGGATATCTTATGTAACAACGTAATGTCTAAAAATTTATTGCAAAAAAATGAAATAAATGTTACGTTTTCTAATGCATATAGATCTGCAAACAACAATAGATATTTTCACATCGACGAAGCAATTCGGTTCGGGCACTCGAGAACAAATCTTTATCAGACAAACATTTGTCACCGTGTTCAAATCACAAACGTTCGCGCTAAACGCGTTATCTTTGTAGGACGAAAGAAATGCGATTATTTATCGAGACACGATCGATTCCGTTATATATTCATAAAATGTAACCATATAAAGAGTTGAGAATCATTAAAACAGTCATAAATTTTATTGAATTTGTTCTTTTTCACTGAATCTTCAGTTTTTTTAACGTACATGCTAACTTCGAAATAATTTATGCAGAACGAACCTTAATAACGATATTTAAGTTTTTCTTTAAAATGTGTCACATGATTAACATAATTGACATTAAATAATTAAATAAAAGTTTAGAGAGTTGTTTATTTCCAGTTTCCGGTTTGCATATATCTTAAAATATATGTTTGTAAGAAAAATACATACAAAAGAAAGTATTGGGTTACGTAATTAGTAACTTTGTATTTTCCAATAGATGATGTATTGTTTTTCACTCAGTGCGTTTTTACGTAACATGAAAAAAATTGTGATATAGGTGGAATTTGATTACAACTTTGATAAATAAATATTTAATGTAATATATTAATAAAACTATGCTTTGTCCAACAAAAAAAGTAGACAAATTTAAAAAATCTGATATTACTTATTACATAAGCCAATATTATATGATGATATTGTATATTGTATATATGTATTGTATATAATATCTTTTTAAATAGAGAAAATTTTTTTATTCTTCTTATAAAAACTAAAGAAATATTTTTCCTGTTTTTATTTTACATGATATGTTTCTTTTCTATGTTATTAAAAATTAATTTGTAATTCATAACAGTTTGTACAATTGATTCCATTTAATTATACAACAATTATACAATAATTAAATGTTGATTTTATTCGCGATACATATATTAAAGAAAAAACAGGTTTAAAAGAATATTATGAACAAAGATATTTTTAGTTAATTGTGCAGATTATTTATGTATAATTTCTTGCTGTATAATAATTGCATTGTTGGAAGAGATATAGTAGTGTAGTGTACAGTGCGTTTGAGTGCAAAAGAGTGGGAGAATCTTTTCGGAGACGCAGTATAAAGCTATGTGAGTACGATTGACGGATCGTAGTCATTTCTGTGATTTGCTCCTGTGTTTGCTTCACTGAAAGGTTCATCATAATGGCACCGCCTTTGCAAAGAAAAAGAGTTTCCATCGTTTCTCTTTCGGGAAGAATGAAGACCCCATCAAATAAACCAAAAGGTGATTTACTTAATTTACATTCAAAAGTGATTTTTCTTTATCATGGAAGTATTTCGTGAAAAAATATTTTATTGAAAAAAAGATTTCAATAAAAATTAGAATTAAAAACAAGTTAATAATGCTTATTTAATGGAATTATATACAATTTTTATTATATACAATATTATACAAAATCTTATAAAAAGTATAAAAACAAAATAAATATATAAAGAATTGTGTAAATAATACATAATCTTTTTCTTCTCTTCATGAATACCATCAGTTTATCAAGTTATAGATAGTTACATAATTTATATCGAGGTATTATTGCGAATATGTTGTACAAATTGTTAAATACAATATGAGAATTTGATAACGATAACGCTAGATAGGATCGTCGGAAGAAAAAAAATTGAATTATTTGATGGTCAAATTGTTGATAAGACCTTATTTCTGAAATAATCGTCGCGAATATTTCAGATTATTTATATATCAACGTGCAATATCAGACGGAGTGTCAATTATGTCAATCTTGAATTTATGTTATGTCTAATTGAGATATCGGAATAATTGATATAGAGAAAAATATATTAATATTTGTCATATATTTATTTATATTTATTATTCGAATAATTAAACAAATACATAACATTTATTATTTGATCACGGCAATTTTGACATAAGCGTCTTGTGTTGTATTTTATATCTGTCATTCTGTGATTATATGATAAAAGATGTAATCAATCAAAGAGAAGATCAATTGATTATTGATTCATATCTTTGATTATTAGTGTACAAAAAAGTATAAGTAAGAAATAAAAAAAATAATCAAAAGAAAACTTGAATATTTATTACAAAATAATATCGAAATAATAGTTAATGCTAATTTTTAATAGTAGTATTAATCCGTATAGCTTTCCTCTTTGATAGACGCATCTGTTTTGAATTTACTAAAACTAGACAAAATTTATCTTATTACGGTATTACATACATTGTAAATTTTCAATCTTTCTGTAGTATTGTTATACTCTTTTTTCCCTTAATCCAATATTTACTGCTTTTTTCCTGATTTATATTTGGTTCAAAACAATTCGGGGAAATCCGTACATCTCGCAAATAAAAACAGTATTGCGATTAATTATTGATTAAAATCTTCCACGGAATAAAAGGATAAATGCAATTAAAATTTCATCGATCGCGCTCACATTCACTGACGATTTCACTGATGCACTTGTTGGTTTTCAAGTACAAATACCGAGCGTACGGGTCTTACTGACGTAATGCGATCTTGATGACAATATCATTTGTATTCGATTTCGCATCTTTATGTGACGTCCATTTAAACTTTGCACGGGAATAATATCGAAAAGATACTAAAAATGAAGAAAAAATTGCAGTTAAATGCAAATATCTTTTTATGATATTATAAGTTAAAGGAATATTTAAAATTTTTAGAATCTTTGATTTTATTGAGATATAATATCATTTAAAAAATATAACATATTAAGCAATAAAATTAAAGACTCATTAAATTTCTCATGAAGAATTGCCGATTTAATAATCGTTATAACTTTACAAAAAAAATTGTACAATTTCTCTGAGATTATTTTAAAAGGCGAAGCCTCTACTTTCACGTCTATAAGTCGATTTTTCTCGAAAATGTTTTTGCGCTAGGAAGCAAAGTGGGAAATTTAAACATTATTTAAACCTCAAAAATTTTGTAAATTTAAACGACTCCGTGGAGTTGTTAAAATTTTTTCGTGCTTTAATTTGCATGAATTTGAAGATTAAATCTTTTTCTTTAGAACGAGTTATTAAAAATCAATCTGCGATTTTTTTGCCGTTTTATTGCATGTTTTATGCAAAAACATGCATTTTGGACAATCTTTCTCAGAATTGTCAGTGTGTCGTCGGCATTAGCGCGAGATTATTTAATGAATTTGTTATTCCTATTATTATATATACGATTGTCACTATATGTCATTATATTATTGTGAATCTTGCAGCATGGTTTGGATGCAGACACACACAAGTGATACTCATGTGCCTAGGCTTCTTTTGTTGCTATGCCCTTCGGGTAACGCCATCGGTGACTCTGGAAGCAATGACCAATGCGGCCAGCGCCAATCCCAATTTCCAGGTGTGTATCAATAATAGCAATGATTTTCGATGACATCCGCACATAATGCTCTAAAACGGACTATTATTCCATCGGATTATTTCCTCTGTCTGCCGAAGGAGTTTGACTGGGACATGCAAATAAAGAATCTGATTTT
The DNA here is from genome assembly GCF_040581485.1 of Linepithema humile. NCBI lineage: Eukaryota > Metazoa > Arthropoda > Insecta > Hymenoptera > Formicidae > Linepithema > Linepithema humile. The sequence goes on from NC_090133.1 coordinate 10,821,935, forward strand.
GAGCTCCTTTTTTTGGGGCTACACCTGTACGCAAATACCTGCTAGTATTCTCGCCCAGCAATGGACCGCTCAGAGACTATTCTCGTTGACTCTAATCCTCGCGGGTTTGCTGACCCTCAGCGCTCCCATTGCCGCTTATTACGGCGGCTGGCAGATGGTCGTTGCCACAAGGGTGATTTGTGGTCTCGCACAGGGCACCGTTCTACCGTGTTTGCACACCCTGCTGTCTAAATGGACGCCACCCGAGGAGCGTGGTAGATTTTGTGAGTATACGCTTTTAATTAAACAGCATGAAGCAAATGCTTTCATTCTTGCTTAATATAATAAATATTGCATAATAAATATTGCAAATGTCAGAAAGTTCTCAATATTTGATTGGCTAGTAATTTGATTCATATTTTTCATCTATAAAATGAAATATAGCAGTATCTTTTTTTACCTATAAAATATGAAATATAAAAATTAGAAATCAATATTGCTTTATTATTTATTCATTAAAACAAAACTTTGAAAACTAGCTTTCCGAGTTATTTGAATCTTACGGCGAGTTTATTGTATAATTCCAATGATTCTGACGGATAGATACTTACATAGATATATTACGAATATTTCGGAATGCTTAAATGCTGGACCTTTAAACGTAATCATCGTTTTTTATTCGGTAAGATAATAACCGTTTTAATTTGATTCTTCAATGTGTTTCTTTCGAATTTAGTTAACGCTTAACTGATTGTATAACAAAGCAATTTCTGCTTTTCATTAAATTCACGCATCGCAGAAGTGCGATTTAATTGACAAGCACGTGGAGTTTGACGCATACCATAGATAAGGGAAAATTCTTATCGCAATTGAGTAATGTTGAGTCGATTAAGCACGTCTATATTCTCGCGCGTACATGTTTGGTGCAAAAAGATTTCCATAATTAATATTATGCAATAAGAAAATTTCTATAAAAGTTCCGATAAATTAAAATTTCTCCATTCTTTTCTGATTTCCTATCGTTACAACAATCTTAGAAGTTTCTCGGATTTCCAAAAGAATCACATAGTGTCTCATGAATTTAGTTATGATAAAGAACCCCGCACAAATCTTATGAAAAATGGGTCTCGGTCAAATTGCTTCAAATTTTAATATTTTGTAGCTTATGTCAAGCTGATTAAAAGTTCTCACAGGCATAAACCTTCAAATGCCTTAGTTTTTGCTCCAGGACCTTCGGAAGGTCATCACATCTTATACGGAAAAATAGTCGAAATAAATCTTTTTTACTACACTTGTGCATGTTTTAATCAATGTGCATCTGCAAATGTACATTTATGATTTTAGTTTTTCGCCCGTTCTTAAAATTACCCAGAATGAACGACGTGGACGAGACGGGCGTTTCATTCCTTCGGGATGCTTGATTTTCGTGAGTCCCCTTGCCTCTCACGTATTGGGTGCTTGATTTTCGGTAGTCCTCTTGCTTTTCACGTATAATATAATTATTCAAATTCTTTTCTTCAATTACTCACTTCAATATCAAGTAATTCTCGATTATTAAAATTTATTTGTAGAGGTCTATGTGCTGCGTCTAATATTGATTTCAATAGTGATATTGAAGAATGTAATACTTTTTTCGTAATATTATATTCGATATATTTTTCCGTGACATATATACAGTATATATCCATGATATCCATGAATATATTAGGTCTATAACTTGAAACCCGCTCTCTAGCGAGAAATAGCTGTAACTTTGACAATCGTCAATTGTAATGGCTGAACAAGGCATCATTTATAGTTTTGACATCTGTCAATAATATTCAGTATATAAAAGTTTGTATTTGTGACAACAACATAGTTTTTTACTGCGAAGAAACTGTTTGAATTTCAACCAAATAAGCATAATTTGCGCGAAGCTTTGCTTTTCTGTTTCAATTTGAAGAAAACCGCTGCTGAATCTCATCGAATGCTTGTTGAAGCTTATAGGGAACTTGCTCTATCGAAAACAACTTGCAATGAATGGTTTCGATAATTTAAACTTAATGATTTTGATGAATGATAAAGAACGTCCAGCAAAAAAAAATTCGAAGATACAGAACTGCAAGCATTGGTGGATGAAGATCCATGTCAAACACAAAATCGACTTGCAGAAATGTTGGATGTTACTCAAGCAGCCATTTCCAAGCGTTTAAAAGCCATGGAAAAGGTATAGATGGAAGGAAAATGGGTGCCATATGAACTGAAAGAAAGAGATATCGAAAGGCGAAAAACCATCTCCGAAATACTGCTTGCCAGGCAAAAAAGAAAGGGGTTTTTGCATCGAATTGTGACTGGCGATGAAAAGTGGATCTATTTCGATAACCCCAAACGTCGAAAAACCATTTGCGACCCAGGCTAACCATCGACATCGACGCCAAAACGCAATATTCATGGGAAGAAGGCCATGCTCTGTATTTGGTGGGACCAGAACGGTGTGATATATTATGAGATATTGAAACCTGGTCAAACAGTCACAGGGGATCTCTACCAACAACAAATAATCCGTTTGAGCCGAGCATTGCGCGAAAAACGACCAGAATATGAGACAAGACAGTATAAAGTGATTTTGCTTCATGACAACGCTCGACCTAACGTCACTGAGGCTGTCAAGGAAACATTGGAAGCACTTTGCTGGGAAGTGCTACCTCATGCGGCTTATTCACCAGACTGTACCCCTTCCGACTACCACTTGTTTCAGTCGATGGCACACGCATTTGCTGAGGAACACTTCAACTCTTATGAAAGCGTTGAAAAATGGGTCTCTGACTGGATAATCTCTAAAGATGAGTCGTTCTTTTGTTGTGGGATCCGCGTATTGCCAGAAAGATGGGAAAAAGTCATATCTAACGATGGCCAATACTTTGATTGGTCTTTTTTTCATTTGTTTTTTAAATAAAGACTTAATTTTTCCAAAAAAAAAAACGGATTTCAAGTTATAGACCTAATATTATACAGTATTCATAACTGTTAGTAAAAAAAATTTATTTTGACTATTTTTTCGTATAAGATGTGATGACCTTCTAAGGTCCTGGAACAAAAACTAAGGCATTTGGAGGTTTGTGCCCGTGAAAACTTTTAATCAGCTTGATATGAGCTACAAAATATTAAAATTTGAAGCAATTTGACCGAGACCCATTTTCCATAAGATTTGTGCGGGGTTCTTTCAATAAATGCAAATTTCTAAAGGTTCAACAAATCGAAATTTGATTTGAATAACTGGCGTGACAAATTTTGAGAATAAAATGATATTGTATTGACGTAGTACGTTTGTACTTTTCCAGCAACATTTGTTTATTCTGGCGGCTGGATGGGCAATGTGGTATGCTTATTGAGTACCGGCTTTCTAGCAGCATCTCCCATAGGTTGGCCTAGCTGCTTTTACGTTTGGGGAAGTCTCAGCGTTCTCTGCGGTATCGCTTTCTATTTGTTCGGAAAGAACTCACCCTCTGAACATCCCAGCATACCTCTCGATGAAAAAGAATACATCGAGATAAGTCTCGGAGTAACCGAGGTCGACGAGGTAATGCATTTCCTCAATAATACATTAAGGGAAAAAGGGAAGGAGAAAAAGATTATGCCAAATATGATTATTATGTGATTAAACGCAAAAACGAATTTTAAAATTGCACTTAATAATTTCAATCAATTTCAAGCAATAATTCATGCAAATTTCGAATCTTACAATTTAATTAAGTTTTATATATGCGTAAATGATTAAATCTCATTTATACATTATTTCCTTTTTCTCTCTGCTTAGAAACCCAATACTCCGTGGATATCCATATTCCGAAGTTTGCCGGTCTGGGCATTGTTGGTGACGCAATGTGCACAAGGTTGGGGATTTTGGATGTTATTGACAGAAACTCCGTCCTACATGACTTCGATCATGCGTTTCGACATCCAAAAGGTGAGTTCGTTTAATCTCGTCAATAATTGCGTTGAACTTTTACAAAACCTTGGAATTAGTCCTCGAATAAAGACGTGTACGTGTTTCGATTTGAAGAATCGTATATATGCTGCGTTCAGAATATTAATTAATAGTTCAATGCATATGCCGACAAGAGAGCACGATGAAAGAATGATTAATACGCCATATACGCCATATATGCCATCAACTCAAAACGATTTGAACCTCAAGTTTATCAACGACATTTTAAACATTAGATTATTTCAGTATCGCTATATATTGTCATTGATCGAATTAATGATGGTCGAAAAAAATTAATGAAATTATACTTACAATTAGGCTATTTTGTGAAAAACATATATAATTATATTTATCGATAAAATGTTATATATTTTTAAACATAAGATAAACTGTGGATAACATTTTACAATTTTTCTCTTTAACAATAAAAATATTCTGTTGTCATTAAAAATTTAATTTTCTGAAATATTCTAGTTTAATATATAGTTATAATATATAGTTAATAATATAGTTTATTTTCAAATAATATAGCTTTAAAATAAAATCTAAGATAATTAAAATTAATAGACGCATTAATTAATTCAAATAACAAAAAAAATTATAAAAATGCAAAATTATTACATTTGAATTTAAGCGAAATCAACTAATGCTCTATATTTTTTGCTCTATAATTATACAGAACGGCCTGATGACTGCATTGCCCTACCTTACAGCATGGATTGTTAGTTTTCCGTTCAGCCTTGTGTCTGATCTAAGCATCAGAAAGAAAGTTATAACGACGCAGATGTCCCGGAAGATCTGCAATACGATCGGTCAATGGCTCCCGGCGGCCGCATTGATCGGGCTCGGCTATGTAAAACAAGATCAACCGGAATTGGCAGTGGGCATTCTCGTACTCGCTGTGTCTAGCAATGTCGCCATTTTTTGTGGCCATAATGTTAATCACATGGATCTTAGCCCAAACTTTGCCGGCATATTAATGGGACTTACAAACACCATCGCGTCTGCTTGCAGCTTGCTCGCGCCACTGGTTACTAGCATGATCGTCCAAGATGCTGTTCGTAAAAATGCACATTTGTGTTTCCGTTCTTATAATTATTTTTTTGACTTGAAAAAATATATTATAAATATATATTTAATGTAATCAATTTAATTATTTTTTTCTGTTTAGACTAATATTTTGCAATGGCGAACCGTGTTCTTCCTGTCAGCCGGAATATATATAGCAGGCAATCTAATCTTCGTTTTATTTGGCACCAGCAAGGTGCAAAAGTGGAATGACCAAATCAAGAGCAGACAAAGTAACACCACACACAAAATATCGATGGAGCCAATCGCGACAATAGAGGAGCATAAAAATGCTGAGAAGATGCCATGATGATCAAATATAAAAAATGTTAAATTATGCAATGACATTTCATTTTCCAAATTGAACGTGAACATGTTTATTTCTATATAGATGTGAGTGTAATTTACATTTTTATAGCTAAACGGTAGAACATCAGTATCGTCTCAAAAGCGTGTATAAATACGTTTTATCTATAAATTCATCAAATAGATCATTCAATAATAAAAGATTGATAGTTCTGGAATATCTGTATTAAATCTTAATTACTTCAATCTGTTTTCTGATGATTGTTTGACGCATTATTGCGAATGGCACGTCCGGTGAATATCGCGCCGATAAGCGTTACCAATAACGTGATATAAGTGACAAACATCGAGAGAGACGAGTCTCCGATTGGCATTGACCATGTGTAATCGTGATCATTCGACATACGATATGAAATTTCACGCCACTTGGTCACTAGATTGTCACATGGCTTGCATAAATCTGTCTTGGACACTCTGTGGTCTTTGATCCTTTTTCGGCAACCTAGCAATAGTTTTGGCTTAGGCACGATCACATCGATGTAACTGTCTGTTTCACGGGCGTACTGATAACGCTGATGTAAAGGTATCATTAAACTACACGATGACGAATTTATGGATGCACACGTTGTCACATTTTGTTGACTCGCATTCTCCATGAACAACTCGACATCAACTTCGCCTATAGAACACACGGTATTCTGCAATGTTACAAGTGAAAATTATTAATTAATCAGGTTTTAAAATAGGTTTTTGTGTCAATTATATCAGTTGTGTGTGTGTGTGTGTGCATGTGTATAAAAGAGAGAAAGAAAACAATGTCAAAGATTAATGCAAATAATGTAAGAATTGTAATTGTAAAGAATGTAAAATTAAGATTTTAAAGTAAAGAATTAAAATTTTTTTTAATTTTATCTTTTTTTAATCATCTTTTATAGGTATAATAGATATAATCTACGCCCCCGCTAAATTAAATAAGAGTTGGGCTTTTAGAATAATGCCAGTTAATCACGCTTATAATTATATGTATTTATTCTGTTCACTTGTCTTTAATTTGTGTACATACGCTCGGTCATATACGTATATTGTAACTTTCAAGCCTCATAACTCTAAAAGTTCTTAAGGAAAAATAACTTTATTATAGTGTTTTGAAAAGCTCTCGAGATCGACTACAAGAAAATGTAATAAAAAATAGGGGTTTCCATTTAAAAATTAATCAAAGTAATTTTTATGTGACCTTAATAGCGCTAACCAAGGTCACACTGATATTTCTGTCTAATGCACCACGCAACCCTACAACTTTTGTATGGAACATTTCTTTTGTAAATGCTTAGTTTTCGAAATATTAAGGAATTTCGGCACTTTTCGGACACCCTCTGTATATATTATATACATAATTGATTTTAGTTGATGCTGTATTATATCGAAAAAATCGCTTTCTTATTTTTATTTTTCTAGATGTTTTCGTAAGTTGCCGCTTTATATTTATACTCAGTATGGCCTATATTGTGTAAAAAAATTTCAAGTCGATATCGCGTGGGTCGTAAAGTAAATTCTTACCTATAATTTAATTCTCTCTTATTTTTACTCAAGGAAACATTTCTTATTCAATAATCTCATTTTTAATCATTCTCTCTTATTCTTTCTCATTCTCTTTAAATCTTTGTCATTATAATAAAATTCTTACAATATAATTGAATTTTCTCTTATTTTCACTCAAGGAAATATTATTTACTTTATTTTATCTCATTCTTAAGGGAATCCTGAAGTCGTTTGTTTTCTTTCAAATACACCTTACTTTTTTTTGGCTGTGTAGAATGAAAAATCCTTTCAAATCGACCTTCCACACTGTATTAACATGTACTTTAATTACAGAAAAGGATTTTTCATTCTACACAGCCAAAAAAAAGTATAGTGTATTTGAAAGAAATCAGTAAAACAGACTCTAGGATCCCCTTAATCATTCTCTCATAATCAATTTCATTCTGTCTTATTCTCTGTCATCTTAATAATTCCCTCAGAGTATATATAATTCAATTTTTTAAAATTCTCATCCAAGGAAATATTTTTTACTCCATTCTATTTTTTCTTCATTTTTTACTATTACTCATCTATTCTTATCTTTCCATATTCTATCCAAACTCTTTTCCCGTCCCTTTCTTTCTTTCTTGCTATATTTTCCAATTTCTATCTCATTTTTCTTTCCTTCCATGTCCAATTAATTTTTTGGTGCTTTAACATAAAAATATTTGCCATGTAAATAAGTATCTTCCTGAGAACATTAATTGGTATTACTTAAAACGGATTTTGTTGTTATCAACTATAATTGTGACGTCCAAAAATTTATTTTGTTGTTTATGTTTAACTTCACAGTAAATTTTAATCTTTTGTAGAATGAATTAAATGTATCGACTATGTTATTTAATTGTACTCTTGGAATCGAGAACCATTCTGATAGCCGTTAAAAATTCTTCCTTTGATGTAGACTGGATATGTATTTTCATCAATTTGCGATACTTCCAATCACTAAATCTTTGTTATGTTTGTAAGCAACGATACTACATCTAGTGATACAATTGTGTGGTTGGTTTTTAATTCAGTTTGGTTTAATTTCTATACTAATTCAATATTATTCCTATTGTGACTAGATTTGGAATGTTATTGTAGATCATGTTGTGCAGATATGCCTGATTTATAAATTTTTGATAATTTATAAACTCTAATTATAAGTAATATACATATACTGTTGCTATAAAGTGATATTTAATACACATTTTTGATAATGTAGCCTTTATTTCTCCATCTTATGAATAGAAAGTGTTATCTTGGTAAGGTTTTTATTCATGTTAGAATTGAATAAGCAAATTAAAGCTAAATTTATTTTTGTTGTACAGTTTCTATTCTATTGTTATTCAATAGAATATTCAATATTCAAATATATTTCTAATATAAAAAAATACATAAATATTTGCTTAAAAATAATAAATTCCATCAGTTTATAACTGTATGTACATTTTTATTTGCAAGCATTTTTTCATCTTAGCAATGTATTCTATTCTGTTCAATGCAACTGCTACATTTGTCAATTCTTGTGAATATTATATTTGGGTTTTCTTTTTGGAATTGTTTTGTAATTTCGTACCAAGACAGCAACATCTTGTCATTTGAGTTTATGTGCCAGCTTTGTCTATAAAAATCACTACATGTTTTAACTATCACTTTTTTCCTGTTGTTAATGTGAACAGAACCTATCATCTGATTGCAATAGAATACAATTACTTTTGGGTTCTTTATATCTGTTAAATTATGAAATAATTTATTTTGTATGGAATCAATTTTTTGTTCTGTTCCAAACTTGTTGGGTGTTGATAATAATATTATCCGTTGAGTTAGGATTTGTTGGAGGTTCTAAACAGTAAATAGGTTGTCTCCATTTTTTCATTTATCATAGTTTGATGTTCGATGTTAACATGTTTTGACAGAACTTTACGATAATATGTATGTAAGGTTAAATTTTAATTTTCCTATTGTTTTTTGTTAGCTAATCTATTTTCTTGTCGATTTTGGACATTTCTTTATTCCAGAACCTGTTATGTGTTTTCTCCTAGCATATATCTTTTTTTATTATTTATTTAATTTATTTTTTATAAATTACACGATTTATTTAATTAACAGTTAATTAATTAATTTAATTAACAATTTATTTATTTAAGGCACGTACCGTTCTTTGCCTTCTTAATTCTGCTATGTCGTTCACGTTGATATACAATACCGATGGTAATTCCATATAAATGGCAGCATAACAATCCTTATTGATAAAATTTTTAAAGTGTACATTATAAACCAACGTTCTGAAAAAAAAGATGTTAATAGTTGCACAAAGATTGCGTATTGTTTACTTTTTGTTGACATAAGATCTGTTCTTTATAGCTGAACTGGCTGCACTAGTTCAGAGTTTATCTTTCTCCTTCCAATGTGGAGGGAAAAAGATAAACTCTGAACTAGTGCAGCCAGTTCAGCTATAAAGAACAAACCTAATAACACATGTGATAATCCTAACCTATGAAATCCGCTTCCTTCTACCTCGAAATCGATTTCAGCGTCGATTCTCGCGTAAATCTGTACAGAAAATAATGTGCATAGAATCAATGGCGCGATAATTTGTGAAAAATTCGAACTGTGAATTGTCATTTCCACACATCCAAATCATTACACATTACACATTACGCACATACGCTTTACACGTTAATGCATGCTAATCAGTGACAGTGCTGCCAGTCGAGCCGGATTGCCCCTTCAATTCTTTACAAACCAGGCCGTGCACAATAACGTATTATGAGCGCACGGACCCCAGTAAACATATACATATATTGAATAATAAAGACATTTGAGGATAAATTAAAGAAAAGTAAAATATTAAAATATTAAAATAACAAATAACAAATAACAAATAAAAATATTAAGCTTATTTGAATCTTCCCATGCTACAACTGTCAGTCTAATGGGGCCCACCAACCTGCGCATCTATAATGCCCTATTTACACCGAAGGATAATCCTACTTGTGGCTCATGCGAGCGAGTAATGTAGACGACCGAAAATCATACTAAAGTTGGTTTTCAATCGTACCAACTCAAAAAAGCAAATCACTCATCAAAATATTTGCATATAAAAAGCAAAGATATTTCTATAAAAAATAATCTTCTGTCGAACAGAATAACAATTCGGGTTACCTTAGATCGGATGAAAGTTTGTTTTATAGGCTAGGTACTGAAATTATTACCGGTTTTAAAGTCAACGGTACCAATATAACAACACTAAAATTGTACTTAGTGTAGACGAGCGAAAGTGGTCGGATGAGCCACAAGTAGGATTATCCTTCGGTGTAGATAGGGCATAACACAACTGTATTTATCATCGCAGGCGCATGCGCGACCGGCGGAGAAGCAACCCGACTTGACTGGCAGCACTGAGGAATCCTAACGAATATATACTACTTCTGGGTTCCGGTATGAAAATGACATGAATGCTGCATAAATGAGTGCGAGTGGAGTATTACAAAAAATTGCAGTATAATGAATGATAAATTAAGTATCACACTTAATTATTAGATTAAATAGACTAGAATAGTACGAGAAGATGAAAATTTTGACATGAGATTTGTAGCAAAATTGGCAGGAAATAAATGTGAACACAAGTGCGTTGCGTTTGTAGGTTAGGTGTGCGAGTGAGTGTGCTCTTGTATTCTTTCATAAAAATATCACAAAACAGAATTATGTCATTTCATCGAGAAAAGAGAAAAACAAAATCCGACAAGGTAAGTCGAGTAGGTGCGAAAGATTGCTTGCGATCTATATAGTGTCTTAGTTTAATCAATAAAGTACAGAAATATTTTCCTAAAACTGGGAATAAATTTTTGGATAGTAGTTTATTGCGATTTTGTAATTTCTAGCATTAGATTGCCCTGGAAAGCTTTGAATTAAATTTCCGTTAAGAAATTAAGTTAGTTTAAAAATAATAATAATATGAAGTTTCTGTTTTATTCTTACATTTATATTTCTGATATAATGTTATACTTATTCAATTTAGAATTGGTTATCACAAGTTATGGTTAATGAAGTAAATTGGATTTATATTGAACAATTTTAACTTTGCTTTTCGAAATTTTACATTTTAGATGTAAATATTTGAAAACACTTTTTTTTACAGATAACTGATATGGATAGCATTATGTCGGACTTTACACATCTCAAAGTTACTACATTGAAGAAGGCGGCGCATATATCAGCAACCATGCAAATAGAGTGCACTATGATCGGTCCTCAATCAACATTGAATGAAAATAATTCTGACAAATTAGAGAACATTGAGAATGAGCAAAACTCATGTAACATTAAGACTCCACAGAAAACTAGCACTAGCTCCATGCACAACATGATATCTACTTCAAGTGGCATTCCCTTTTCATACAAGAAGATTCTTTTTGAAAGTGAGCTACAAAGGAGGGAGGAAGTTCGGGTAATTTGTTTATTATAAAGTTGATTAGATATATAAACAAGATTTAATATTAATGCATAGAACTTTTTACATTTAATAAATATATTGTTAGTATATAATGTAATATAGTTTTTACTATATTTTAAATAAAACTTATCATTAAATGTGATTTTATCTAAATAAATAATTTTAGTAAAATTGTTAAAAATAACTTAAAATAACTATAATTTTATGTCAATTGACATTGCTTTTATCAGTGTAATTTCTATAGTTGTAGTTTCACTTGTGTTGTAGAAAAATATTGATCGCCATGTTCAGCAAATGAAGGAAAATGATGGCGCTATCCAGAAGCAGATGGCAAACTCGCATTCATTAATGGCACGCGAACGCGAACGTCGGAGTGCAGAGAATCTGGCAGACATTCTGGCTGAGGGAGAGCGAATTGCAGAACAGGAAGAGATCAAGAAGCGGCATGAGCAGCAGCTGCATGCACAGCGCGCTCAGGAGCAAAAAGAGAAGCATGAACGAGAAGTCGAAGAATATCGAAAGCGGATGAAAGAAAAAGAAGAATTGAAGAAGACTGTGATGGCTCACAGGGATCAGCTTGCGGCCAAGTTTGTTGATATCGCTATTCTGTCTAAAGCATGCAAGAACAAATTCGCACTTAATGTGGTCTTCACGGCAAACACTGCGAGAATCAAGGAATTAGCTCAGCAGATGGAAATTTTAAATGAAAAAATCACAGTAATTATCGAAAAATAGAGAAAAAAATTAACTATTCCGAAAAAAATTTACGATTTAAAAAGTTGTGGATATTTTCTTTAAATATTAAATCCTAAATTTATTAGAAAAATAAATCGCAAATTTTTTCGGCAATATCTGCAGATTGTTGTATAATATTTGCATAACAATTGAATATTGTGTGAACTTTTTGTAGAACGGAGAATTGGTACCCACAGATGTGAATGTCGTTGAGACTTTGGTTTGCAGCATGGACGATGTACTAAATATATTTCGAATGGAAATAGGTTTGTGAATTTTCTGCAGTCATACATTTTCTTCTCTTCGACGATGAACTTATATTAAATATATTTTTTTATAAACTTTATAGAAAAAATAGATGCTCAATATGAAGCAGAATTAATTCACAAAGCGCAAATTGCCAACGAGCCAATGGCGGAAACTAAAAATCTATTAGTTGGCGATGTAGTACTTTCTCAGCAGCCAGAGGAGACCAATGCTGTGGAAAATAATGAGAATAAAGAACAAAGCAGTATAATAACAAATCAAGAAACTACAGTAGTGGTTAATGAGCCGATTGCGCTGTCCATATCCGATTCTAAGTCAGAAGAAGCAACTGAGAGTTCAAAATGCAAAATAGGTACATTAAATCTTGAAAATTTGTATACAAAATTATTTTAAATTTTATATCAATTGCGTATACTTAGAATACTTTATTTTGAATTCATACTTGTATTTTTATTAACTTATTATTTAGATTAATCACATATAATTTTCTATCAAAATTTTTTGCATAATGCAAATAGAAAGATTAATTAATTATATGTTCATTGTGTAAATTTATGTAATTTTTATCTAAATAGAAATTTAATGTGTTTGTCATGTAAATTTACAGGAAATCTTTTTAAGTATGTCGATAAGGAGTCACTGGAGATTTACATCAAGAGCCGACATTTTTTAGATCTTTACAGGGACACTCATAAAGATTTTTTACAATCTGCTGCTACCAAAAAATTTCGTTTTGAATGTCAGAAAGCAATCAACATTCCAGTGAACGCAATCTCTAGTGTTAGCAAGCAACATTTGAGAGACAAATACGACAGGCTGCAGAATCTTTTGATTGGAAAATCATCTCCTAATGTGATGCAGTATCCACAAGGAGTGACTTTCTGCAAAGATCATTTAGCGAAACAAATTGTTGTATGTATCTTTAAACTTGCAACATAATCTACAAGATTTTCGATTACACAAATACATAGACACACGCGTATAATTATCATGACCAAATTTATGTAACCTCCATTTTTTTAGTTTAAAAGTGAGGAAAAAATTGACTCATGAAAATGATACAAAAGTTAATTTAAATTATAAACAATTATTTTGTAATTTAAAGCGTTTTGTTAGTGTAAAGTAAATTTATAATCGACATTTTATGAATCCGTAGAGCCAAGGCGAGACATTAATATCCAGCAAACCGGAAATGGCGTTTCCTGTGGCAATGATCATTGTGGCTCTTTGGAACGAACATGCAGATTTTGGTGAGATGGTTCTAGCCCACCTTCACGAGGTGTGTCCGTTCACTGTGCCAATATTTTTGCCGCAACAAGAGGGCCAATCCAATGAAGATTATTATAAATCTCTTGGCTGCAAATATTCCGAGGATGGCACTGTCGAACAGCAGGACAAGTTTCTCAAGAGAATGTCAGGATTCATGAGATTGTATGCATCGATTACCGTTACAGGACAACGAAGAGGTGTCATCAAGCCTCATCCTCATGGTCTTGAGTATGCCTGGAGATGGCTGGCAGTCGTTTTGAATATTGGTAAAAATATTATCTTTAGCATAGTAAAACTTAAACATTAAAATTTTTTAAAGTAAGAAATGGATTTTTCAAAAATATAAAAAGATAAAAGAATTATCTAAAATAAAATACAATTTCAAGAATTGTTCATAAATGTACCGCTGGAAAAATAAAGATGACATATGGCATTTCAATTTTCAGAACCAAGAGTTGATACTTGTGGCTTATGTGCGACCTTAATACTGGACATGCTTGAGGTCGCCGGGAATGTATTATGGACTGCTTATCCGATGCAATTCCACAAATTACTGGCGTTGCTAAGGGAGAAATATTATCTGTGTGTGCGTAATGTTGCTGATGGTGGCGACAGCGGACCTCTGATGCGGCTGGAGGAGTTTTTGAGCAACGCTTTGGCAAATGGTACTATACGTCCTGCTAATGGAATGCTTCCACCTGACTTTTTATGATCTCCCGAAAAATCATACAAGCAACCTATTACGTGTTTAATGATGAATTAATGGAGAAATTTTAATGAAAAATTAAAAAAAATGGAGAACTTAAATTATTTCAATCGTACAACGAAAGTTTAAATTTGCTTCAAAAGGTGTAATTATTTGAAATAATGTAATTTCAAATATCTTGAAGATCAAAGATTTTCATCTTTAAAGATAATAATCTTAAAGCTTTAATATTGATCTTAAAAAAAAGTTAATCATTAAAGCCATCAATGTCATCAAATCGTGATGTGTAAAGTCTTGAAACGCTAGTATTTCTTAAAAATTCCAGAAAGTTGTGGGTTTTGAAAAGTTTGAAGTACTTCGCAATTTTATTTCATATTCATTTAAATTATTAAATCTACCAAGATCTTAAAGAATTGCTGGGTTCAAGAATTGCTGATTCAAAGTAATTTTAATTTATAGAATGACAAAATTACTTGAAAAATGAAAAAAGGGAAAAAAATTGAGTATTCATTAGAAGACGAGCCTCATCGGGTTGTTACTGCTTTTAGATCGTAGTTTTCCTAGAAAAATTGTACAGTTTGCAAAGCAGATTTTGATAATATTTTACACGCTGTGTATATTAATTGCGACTCAATTCAGAATTAATCGGTGTTATAACAAAGAGGAAGTAGAATCGGATGAGAAAGAACGAATTAAATATACAGATTTTTGACGAATTAAATATACAGATCAAGAATAAATGAATGAATCATTGTTTTAAATTTAATAAAAGGTCATATTGTGAAAGAACTAGTGTAAAAATAAATTTATGTATGTATGCAAAAAGAGTGAAGAAATGAAGAATAAATCATTACTTAAAGCACACTTAATAGTAAGGTACGCTGGTGATTACAGGCTTCGTGTCGTGCAAGTTATAGTAGTCCATCAAATTCTCAGCGAAACCGATGACACCGAAGGGCGACAGCCTGTCCATCCATTCCTTGTATTGATTTATGCTTCGTAAATAAATTGCGAGCTCTTTGGCGAAATTGTTCACTAAATAAACACAGTAGGAGTTATTATAACGGAATGAAACGAGATAAAATTAAAAGTATAGTTAAACATAAAGAAATAAATTCAAGATATTTCCTTTACTTGCCAATAGTTTTAACGTAAGAAATATCTGTCATTTTCATTTCAGCAGTTATATATTTTCTTATGTTTTTTGGTTCATAAAATATCTAATTTTTAAGTTTTATTTTTTTTACTACAATTAGCAATTTTTTACATAAAATCTACATGATCGATATGATCAAATACTGGTCTCTAGTTTTTATCCAAGTTTTTTGCTTTTTATAAATTCAGGATAAATTTGAGATAATGAGATTGTTTATACTAGTTACAAAAATGGCAAGACAATTCTATGAAATCTAAATATTAATTATAATTTTTTGAGAGTATCTAAGATGGAAAGAAGAATATCGTACCTAAGCTTGTCTTGTTGATCATGATGCGATAAGGCGGCAAGGGTCCTAAACTAGTGAGGATGTGAAGAAATTCCGCGCCCGGTACAGCAAATTTGTGGCATCTGATCACTGGTGCTTCTAAAATTCCCACTTCTGCCTGCTTGCCGGCAACCATTTGCAATACGGCGAGCTGCGAATTAGCGTCTGCAAAATAATTGAAATGGAAGAAACGAAAGCTTCAAATTTTGTTTGAATCTAACACTTTTCGGATATCCGATTATCCGGATAATGATCCGGAGAATAAAAGTGATGCTTCAAATTCAGATTATCCGAGGATCTGGATTTTTCAAATATTCGAGTAATAAAAGAATATCAAATTCGGATCTGGATCTAGATTTGCAGCGATTTTCAGATGCGAATTTAAATCTCGAATGACGTATGTATAATTCTAAAATGACGTATGTATAAATGGTTATTTTTAAGATATCTCTCAAAACAATCAACGAAGTTAGATAATGAATACTTATAAATAAAAATTCTACTTCGCATTTAGCAATTCAAAATATAAGATTACATACATAATTTATGTTACGTTTTCTAGACAGAAATCAGCTCATGTTTGCCCAATCTTTCTCATCTATATATTTTTCTGGCAAAAATATGCCTTATATCTTTCAGTTAAGCTTCTCTGTTTGTTTCTTAAATATTAATCGTTTGCATGTAACATTTATTTATATAATTAATGGGATCTGATTAATTATAATCTCGAGATTCTTCTTCAGATTTGAATCTAGATCTGAATAATTCGAATTATCCGGATAAATAATTTTCGAATTATCCGGATTATCCGAATAATCCGAATAGTGTGGTTTTGAGTTTTCATATCGGAGCCGGATCCGGATATCCGAATACTTGGAAGCCCTAGAAGAAACTTACAAGGGAACCTCGCAAACCCGAAAATTCTGATTTTGATGAAATTTTACTGTACACATGTAGGGGGAGGGGGGGGGGGGGAGGTTCAATAGATGAATTTAGAAATTTTCAATTGTTGTCCAAAAAAACGATTTTAAGAGGTGAAACTATATGTAGAGTGATTTTTTGCTTTTCACGATATATCTAGAAAATTATATAAAAATATTTTTTCAAAATTTTATTAATGTGGTTAAATAGAGGTATTCTTACCGTAAAACTTTTGTATGAAACATTTTTTGATATCTCGAATAATAATTTTTGAGATATATCGTGAAAAGCAAAAAGCCGCTTTACATATGAGGGATGGTTTTTGGGCCGCAACTAAAAATTTAAATTCATCTATTTACCCCTCCCTCCCTCGATATATGTATATCGGAGGTAAGTCACTAGAATTTATCATCTAAAATAACTTAATAAATATTGTTTTCACGTGAAAACATTTTAGATAAGATCAAATAATATAAAGTATCTGTATTTTTGTTTTTTTTCTTATGTGGTGGTGCCAAGGTTACATAAAGGTCAGCTCCATTTATTCAAATGGAATACACTAT
Organism: Linepithema humile; assembly: GCF_040581485.1. Lineage (NCBI taxonomy): Eukaryota > Metazoa > Arthropoda > Insecta > Hymenoptera > Formicidae > Linepithema > Linepithema humile. The sequence continues at coordinate 10,839,219 of NC_090133.1, forward strand.
TTTCAATTAATTGTGATTATAGATCATTAAGAGATAAATAATATATATTTGTGACCTTGAGATGACTTAAAATTAAAAGAAGTTATAATCTGCGCGTAAAGATCTGCCGCACAATTTCCGAATCAAAATCATCCATCACGCCATACCTATGAAAATTTACACAAATGTTTATGAAATTTTGGTACTTTTGTCCATAAGAAGCTGTAGCTACTTAATTTGCGTAGGCTTATAATCGACAAAAGTATAATATTGCACGTTCTCGTAACATTAATAGAATTTATTCAATGTCTAGTATTGTTTTTATTTTTTTTAATGTTGAGGTTATCTCAAGGTCAAATGATTGTAGATGATACTGTTGGATTCATCTCTTAACTGTCTATAATCACAATTAATTGAAGATGGTGTATTTCGTAAAAAAAATAAAATCGACCTTCATATGTGACCTTGGCTCCTCATAAGAAAAAAATAAAGTTATAAAAAGTTAAAGTTACAAAAAATAAAGTTACAAATACAGATCCTTCAGTCATTTAGGTTTTATCCAAAAAGTTTTTGCGTAAAACCAATATTTATCAAGTTATTTTAGATGGTAAGTTTTAATGGTTTACCTTATATGTATATAAATTGTCATAATACAGATATAAAAAATATTTTAAACTAACCTAGAGTATTGCCGAAGAACGCCGGATTCTCGCCTTTTGTGTGCAGATGATTGAAGAGTAATCCGGCAGCGCTGACTTGATTACGTCTATCCGCAACAGCGCATCTGTGTCCTCGCAAATCCATAATATCCTGCAATTAGTAAGAATGCTTGCCAAATTTCTTAAAAATCTTAAAATTAAATCTCTGCGAAAGCATTTATTATATTAGTACTTTTATAATCATTATTGTTTATTCTTAAACAATATTACACAATTAACGGAGTTAGAAAAGAATAAAAACTAAGAACACAGATTTTACATCTTAAATTTGTACATTTTACCGATTTGTACAACAATCAAGAAGCAAGAAATAATAATGCGATATGATTTACAAATATGATAATTAATGAGAGAATTAATTTAAAAATTAAAAATTAAATTAAAAATAAAAAAATAAAATATAAAGTTATATATATATTGTTATATAAACAATATTATTAAATATTAAGGAATAAATATACAGGATGTTCATTTGAAAACTTTCCAGCTGATTATCTCGAAAAGTATGAAAGATACAAAAAAAAGCTAAAACACGTGTTCCATGATTTCGAGGGGGAAAGAGAACGGCATTATCAATTTTTTATTTGGAAGGCGTTTTCAACGTAATTTGAAGGTCAAATTTGTTTTTTTAATTGGAAACCTATATTTTTTATTGCAGAATTTTATTCTACACAAAAAAACAAGTAACTTCTATAGGAAACATTTTTTTATTCGATCACTATTTTAGAAGATATTTAAGAAAATAGTAAGGCCTAGTTACTGCATAAAATTTTGTCATTTATTATAACAAATGTTTAAAATGTTCTCCGTTGTTTGCTAAACAATAATAAAGACGATTCTCAAATTCTGAACGAACATTTTGGAAGGTATCTGTTGGAATAGCTCTACATTCCTGTACAATACTTTGACGCAAATTGTTGATATTTATACGTATCTTTCGAAAACAAAGTTGATCAGATCGTTTATGTTGTGTTAAATCCCGTTCCTTTCTGTCTTTCAATAGAACAGTGTACTATTCAGTCAAATGTGAGACTTGTACCAGAGATTATCTAAAGGAATATCACAATTAAACTTTATAAAATGGTGTATTCTTTAGAAGAACGAGTTAAAATTATTTTTATTTATGGAGAAAAAGATCAGTGTGCTCGTAGAACTGCTGCTACATTTAATTCTTTGCGTCAAAGAATTGTACAGGAATGTAGATTCCAACAGATACCTTCCAAAATGTTCGTTCAGAATTTGAGAATCGTCTTTATTATTGTTTAGCAAACAACGGAGAACATTTTGAACATTTGTTATAATAAATGACAAAATTTTATGCAGTAACTAGGCCTTACTATTTTCTTAAATATCTCCTAAAATAGTGATCAAATAAAAAAATGTTTCCTATAGAAGTTACTTGTTTTTTTGTGTAGAATAAAATTCTGCAATAAAAAATATAAGTTTCCATTTAAAAAAACAAATTTGACCTTCAAATTACGTTGAAAACGCCTTCCAAATAAAAAATTGATAATGCCGTTCTCTTTCCCCCTCGAAATCATGGAATACGTGTTTTAGCTTTTTTTTGTATCTTTCATACTTTTCGAGATAATCAGCTGGAAAGTTTTCAAATGAACATCCTGTATATCTAGTTAATTAAAATTAATTGATTTATCAAACCGTTTTTCTCTGTGTCACTAAAACATTCTACAAAAAAATATATTTACTTCAACATGTGTAGCACGATCATTCGCGACGATTATATCTGCGTATACGCAGGGCGAATTGTTCTTGTTCAAATGATGCTTGAAAATCAAACTAACGGGTAAAAGCACACCATCTTTCCAATTTTCGGCCGCTGGCAGGATAGCTGCAAAAATAAATAAGATACAATTTCTATCTTATTATCATGATTTTTTAACAAAATGATATTGTGCACTTTTATTGCTCCAATTGTTAAACAATAAAGTTTCTCAAATTTTAATCTATTTAAGGCAGATTAAAGAGAATATGATGACGTCACAGGATATAATAGATACAATATATTACAACGATCATAAACATGTCTAGCAATAGTTAAAAAGTTTTAGCAGCAGTTAAAAAAAAGAAAAAAATCTTAAAAAAGTCACTTCTGAAAGAACACGTCTTTCAGACATTTTTCCATGAAAAATTGTATTTATTTATGTCGTAGGATCATATAATTCCTGTACTTAACATACCTATATCAGTAATATTTTGGGCGATTGGTCGGCCAATTCTGGACTCGTGAAGCAAGATGACCGGTTTTTTCGTGACAACTTCAATAATTTCCGCGAGCACCTCGAAGAGTCCGATCGGCAATGAAGGAACAAGATGCGTTGCTAGGACGAAAGGACGTTCATTTAGGTCTGGCGCTGACATTGGTGCCCAAGTCCTAGGCACGGCCGCGTTCCATGGTTTGTATAACTTTTCCTTCATTAGTAATTTTTAATACTACTTAATAAATATTTTAATTTACTTAATAAATATTAAGTAGAAAGTTTATTAATTACTTAATTCGTTGTTATTATAATTAATTAATTAATTTCCTTATTAAATTTGATTAAACTTATCCCGAAAAATAAATATTATATATAAGTATTCAAAATCAAATTAATAAGTAAACCAAATTTTTATTTACATTATTTACTTTTATTTTATTTAATTTACTAGAGTCTTATGTCTTATGTCTTATAATTATGTCTTTGAAAAAAAACTTACAATTTGTTCGATGACAGGAATTTTTTTCGTTTTGCTCGCATCTTCAGTTGATTTCGTATCCTTGACAGGGCCAGTTTCAGAAATTCTACTAGAAATGTCCAATTGATCATCTTTAATATCCTTTGTAGATTTTGCTTTATGAGTTTCGCGTATTTTCATTACTTGAGGAGTTTCGGTAGAGATTTCGGAAGACTTGACATCTTTGATAATCTTCTGAAATTCCGCCTTGTGCACTTCATGCACTCTCGTTATTTCCTTTACATTTTCTTTAATTTTCTCTACCGATTTTTCGCTCGGCACTTGCTCCTTTTTCCTCTTTGAATAGCATTCTTTTGATTCTTTTGATTCACATGCGACGTCTGTTAACTTTTCGGGAGATTCGACGAGTGTGATTTTCGAATCAGTAAGTGCTTGCTTTTTGCTCATTTTTGCAACGTGGATTAGAAGCACTTTGCTGATATCAAAACTTGAAAGAAACGAGTACTTGAAATGCTCTTTGAGGATGCGTTTCGAATCGATCGTAATTATTACTGAGTACTACGAAATACGAAGTGTCGATCAACGAGAACTGAGACCTGGGGTGATTCGATCGCGATTCTTCGCATGTGTGTGATGCATGCATGCATTTATCATCAGTCGTTGACCGCGTGACAGCCGCGTGTATCACGCTTTGCCACGAAGACGATACTGTCGCCAGTTTCGAGAGAGGTCGCGATAGGCTGCAAGTTATTTTTTTTGTTTTTGCTTTTTCTTTTACAATAATCTCCCCCTTCCACAGATAAGTTATTAAAAATGTATTTAACAATATATATATAGCATTATATATAGCATCGTTATGAGCGTCTTTCAAATAATAAATATCAAAGGTCAAAGTACAAGAACAGAGTTTGGATTAAATTTCTATAGATATATCTACAAAATATACAGGGCGTCCTATTTTAACTTTTGCATCGAAATATCTCGGAAAAAACGGGTTGTTCCAAAAAATGACAAGAGACCAAATGTTTAGGAAATCGAAAGGGCTATCCGATGGATTACTTAGATTTGGGCCCGGTGAGGCCTAAGTTGATTTTTTTGAATGAAAACCCATATTTTTCATTTCAGATTCAGATTGAGGATACTTTTTTGCATCTGACATAGCTTGTTACATTTGGGACCCATTTTAGGCCCAATAAGACCCAAGTCGATTTTCTTGCATAGAACTCTTTATTTTTAGGCGGATTCAGGCTTAGGACAGTTTTTTCTTCCTAATAAAGCTGATGAGATTTTGAGTCTGGGCCCAGGTTGGGCTCAATTAGACCTAATTCAGTTTCCTCGACCGAGGGGCCCGATTTTTCATTGCGGATTCAGTTTAACACAGTTTTTTACGCTTTTAGACAGGGTATATTAGATCGAAGATGTTCCAGCCAATAAAGGCGACATCAGAAATTATTCAGTCAATCTAAGCAAGACCGATCCAGCCAATTGAGGTAAAATCGGAAACGATCCAGCTAATGAAGGCAAAATCGGGGAGGGTTTAGCTAATTAAAGCAAGATTAATGGTTAATCCATCCACTTAAGGTTAGATTAGTAGATGACTCTTTTGGAAGAACACAATTGAGCTTCACTCAGGTCTTCAAATCAAATGTTCAAAATGTCCGTCATTTCGTAAGCACAATCAAAATCTACTTTTAAAGTTTTCTGATACTGATTTCAGTACCTCTGGAGTTATCGCTTCATAGACTCTTCTTATTCTATTTATCATATCTAATCTGATGGTCAGTGCATTCTTGTAAACAGCATTTTTTTAATAACTCCAAGAGAAAAAAGCCAGCAGATAAGATCTGGTGATCTTGGAGGCCACGGAATTCCTCGACCTATCCAATGATTTGGATATTACTCATTAAAAAGGTCCTAACATCATGATGAAAATACACTGGAGCACCATCTTGCTGAAACCAACATCTCTGGATATCCAATAGAATGTTCTCAAAAGTATTCTGGCAAATTATTCTGAAGAAATTCTAAATAAGTTGCACCGGAGACGGTATGTTCAAAAAAAAGAGGTCCGATGATTTGACCATGGCATATTCCCACCCAAACATGAAGGGATGTTGGTGAAGCATTTCTCGATACCAATAAGGATTCACTGATGACCAATAATAACAATTATGTCTATTCAGACCATTACTATGGAATGTTGCTTCATCCCCAAACCCAGAAAAATTCTGGATCTTTTTCTAATATATTGAGTGCCCATCTACAAAATTGTGTTCACATTCTGTGGTCATCTTCGCTTAATTTCTCTACAAAAGTTATATGGTAAGGACGGTATCGAACTGATTGTAATATTTGATGAACAGTAGCTCTTGGAACTCCTAGTTGACGTTCCGCTTGACGAGTACTAATATGTGGATTGATATGGGCCATTCCCAACACTGCAAAAACTCTAGAATCATTATTATTCTGAAGTCTCTTTTCCGTCTTTTGGTAATAGAATGGATTCCTGCGAGATCTTCTTTCAATATTGCGGATTTGCCGATCAGCCGAATTTCGGCGATCAGGATATCGTTAAGCGTAAACGCGTGTCTGTAGTCGCATGTCTGTAGTTCCTATAACATTTACCAAAAATAAAAAGAACGTTGACTACTTCGTTTGGTGGATAATTTGATATTTTGTAAGTTTGCTTAAATATTTTTGGTTTGCTTATTTTTTTTTAGTTTACTATGATAGTTGAACGTTTACTTTCTCCAGACGCCGAAAAACAGAACATCTTACTGAAATTAAACGTTTATTAAAGTAAAATGTTTTTTTTCAAGACGTTATATTCTGATGAATTATGAAGTGCATTGAGAGGCGTTGCTAAGAACAATCAGAATTAAAGTTTGAAGATTTTATCATTATGACATAATAACAAAATTTTTTGAAGAAGAGGGAAAATTAGTATATTTAGCTTTTATTTGTGCCAATAATATTATAAAAATAAAAGTTGAAAATTCTACTGCTGCCAAATCCATTCTTTGTTTGTTGAGATGTTATTATGCGTGGGACTCCCATTATCCAGCAAATTACAAGTCGGTGCTGAATTTCTTTGGTGAAGTATTGTTGAACAAAATTATATACAATAATCAAAAGTTTTTCAAATTTTGAACCTCATTTAAAATTCTTTCATTGTAAATGTTATATGTTGTTTGTAAATTTAAAAAATTAAATTAAAAAATTAAATTAATTAAATAAATTAAATAAAACGGTTTTTGGCGTTTTATTTTAAAACTATTTAAAATTAACACTTTTTAAAATTTGGAAAAATGTTTTATTCGCGCGCGCGCGCGCGCGCGAAAACACCTTTATATGTTCCGAATAAAACACTTTTCAAAACTAAACACTTTTTAACGTTTCGCATATCCGTTTAAAAATTAAACACTTTTGAGCGTTTCAAAAATAAAGACAAGAAATAAAACACTTTAATGTTTTAAATTTAAACACTTTCTTTTATGAGTGTAGTAAGGATTTTATAATACTTTATTAATCAACAACCTGTCTTTAACAAATACTTTAATAAATATAGTGACGTATTTGTTCTCACAAAACGTCAAAAAATGAGGATTTTTATGTAAGAAAATCGACTTGGGCTTTATTGGGCCTAAAACCTCGGGCCCAAATTGTAACATGCTATGTCAGATGCAGAAAAGTATCCTGAACTTGAATTTGTAATAAAAAATATGAGTTTCCATTAAAAAAAATCGACTTAGGCCTTACCGGGTCCAAATAAATTCTCGGACCCAAAATCTAACCAATCCATCAAATATACATCAAATATATATATATATATTGTATATATATATAAGGATATATATATACAGGATTGGCCATTTTAATCCATCCACGCAAATAACTCCGTAAGTAAGCCAAATACAAAAAAATGGTTCAGACAAAAGTTGTTCAGGACAATGGGGGTCACCTATTTGTGTTAGTGACTTTGACCTTGAAGTCAATTTTCAAGGTCATTTGAAGGTCAGAGTTATTTTTTTAAATAAAAACTCCTATTTTTGATTCCAAAATCTAATAGCTGGTGTCAAGAGCTTTTCAAAACACTATAATGAAGTTATTTTTCATTAAGTACTTTTTGAGTTATGAGGCTTGTAAATTTATTTTGACATAAAATACAAAATATCTTGTAAAACATTCAATTTTTGGGAATCTTACCTTAATACTTTTATGCATAAAATAATGAGACGAATCAATTGGTATAAAGAAAACACATTGGTTTTAAAAAAAAGTATGCAGCTGCATGTTGCAAATTACATATTTTTTCTTGAAAGCAACTATGTGTTTTCTTTATACCAATTGATTCGTCTCATTATTTTATGCATAAAAGTATTAAGGTAAGATTCCCAAAAATTGAATGTTTTACAAGATATTTTGTATTTTATGTCAAAATACTGTAATTTACAAGCCTCATAACTCGAAAAGTACTTAATGAAAAATAACTTCATTATAGTGTTTTGAAAAGCTCTTGACACCAGCTATTAGATTTTGGAATCAAAAATAGGAGTTTTTATTTTAAAAAATAACTCTGACCTTTAAATGACCTTGAAAATTGACTTCAAGGTCAAAGTCACTAACACAAATAGGTGACCCCCATTGTCCTGAACAACTTTTGTCTGAACCATTTTTTTGTATTTGGCTTACTTACGGAGTTATTTGCGTGGATGGATTAAAATGGCCCACCCTGTATATATCCTATATCATACCGCGTGTATACACGTATAGGATACAGGTATAGGATTAAAGTTATGTCAACTGTTAAATTTTTAATTTCTGATAATAAATATTATTATTATTTAAATATTTTTTTGTGTAATAATGATAAAATATTTACTTTAAATCTAATTTAAATTTAGTAAAATTTATGTGATTTATTTTCAGCATTGAAAATTATAAAAGAGAACACCATCAAAGAGCCATGAAACTTGGAATAAGGATAGATCCAGAAGTAATGAAAAAAATAATTGAAATACAAAATTTACATTTATCAGAATAATAGAGAAAATATTAGAAATAACAATAAATATTAAATATTAGAAGTAGAAAATTGATATTATTTCATTTGAAAACAAGAAAATGAAACGTATTAACGTATCATGAATTAAGAAAAATAGAAATAATGAATCCACTTCATTCCCTTGTTTGAAGTAAAATAATTCCAAATTGCTCTTCCTAATATTTAATATTTATTCTTATTCCTAATATTTTCTCTGTTGTGCGTAGGGCCTTACTCGTAGACTGCATCCCATTTCGACGTCTGATCTACAATGTGCTTCTTGCGTGTTGCTTCTTGCTCTCTGCCTTTCGTATTTTTACTTTTTATGTGTTTGTCGCATGATGTCAAAAACCACTGTTATTTACAATTTCTCCTTTCTAAATTTTCGAAAAAAATATGCCTTTACATAAAGGCAAAAAGGCAGCAAACAAAAATCAAAAAGCACATTGTAGATTAGGCTTTATGCGCTGTGAACGCTCACGCTTATAAGCGCTATTTCAATTTCAATTGTTCCGTTTGGTTTGTGAGCACTAACGCGACGCTTACAATAACCGTTTCTTTTGACCTTAATAAACAAATATAAGCAATATCAAAATGTCAGACAAAGAAAATTTAATTATGGTATTTGCAACACCAATGTTATATTAGAGATATTTGATGATACTAAAAATAAAAATTCTTATTAGAAAAATATAGAAAAATATGAAAAGTTACTGACTAAACACTTTATAACAACACCAAACAGTTTCAAAATTACATTAAAAATGTTATATCAGTTCACGACGATGAAACATTTAGATCACATTTTAGATATGTATTATGTTTTTATATTTTTAAATCATATAGCTTGATAAATTTGAGTGCATCTATAAAAAACTTTTATTTATTTCAAGTATTGTACAATTATTTTGCTAAAAATATATATTTTTTTAGAATAAAAAGATTAATATTTAATTTTATTTTACATAACATTGAATTTTCACTTTTTACAACTAAATTTGGACGCAAAATGATATCACCTAAAAAATAATTTTTAATTGCTATATGAAAAATAGCTACACCTGATTCATACAGGTATTAAAATCATATTATTTTCACTTTTTACAATTGATTTAGGTAAGATAACTTGCACATTATTTTTTTGTTTTTGAATATTTACAGATCTACAGGGTGTTTTATAATGTTTGTGCCAATGCTCGTGTGCGGGTAGAGTGCGGTAAACTGAATAGAAAAGTCCTTTATCGTTTTACAATTTTCGCAATAATAATTGAAATATTAATTAAAAAGTATTGACGAATAATCACGCGTTGCGCGTGGCTAGACCGTAAGCTCTAGGCGTGACAGCAACGAGGATCGCACGGCAACGAAAAGTGACAACGCATGACGAGAGTAGGAGTAATACGCGTTGTTATTTTTCGTTGCCGTGCGATCCTCGTTGCTGTCACGCCTAGAGCTTATAGTCTAGCCACGCGCAACGCGTGATTATTCGTCAATGCTTTTTAATTAATATTTCAATTATTATTGCAAAAATTGTAAAACGATAAAGGACTTTTCTATTCAGTTTACCGCACTCTACCCGCATACGAGCATTGGACATTATGAAACACCCTATATATGTAAAAAGTTCAACATTGGAAGAACAACAGCATTACGTGCTGTACTTAAGAAGAGTTATAAAAGCGATAGTGAAATTGGCACCTTTCTTTATAACTTGGCCAGAAGACGATAAATGTGAAGAAATTTTTATGGGTTTTGCTGCGACTAGCGCTTTTCCGAAAGTAATTGGAGCAGTTGATAAACCGTTTGAAAACCGTTTATTAGCGCTCAGTGAACGCCGCTCACGCTCACGCTGCCTTATCTCGATTAAATAAGCGTTTGTAAGCAGTATTTATGACGTAATCGTGACGTCATAAACGCTTTTCCGAGAGCTTACAATGCCAAAAGAAACGCCGAAGCGATGTTTATAAGCGCTTAAAGCGTGTAAGCGTCGAAACGGAACGCAGCCGTAATGAGTGAGCGGGCAATATAGTTCGCCCGCTCGCCGCTCGTCGTTCGGCGGGAGGTGGCGCGCGCGCGTCGCTCTCGCAGTGGCGCGTGTCCGGGTAGCGGCGCGGCAGGCGCAGTGTATGACAGTGTATCGCTGACCGTCAACCCTTTCACATATAGAGGGGTGCGAGTTGAAACGCGCTCCGTTCTCTTACTCCGATTTACGTCGGTTTACCAATTGTTTTCGCAATCTTTTCGTGAGTTCCGCGAATTAGTTTGATTTGTCGCGTGTGTCACAACGTTTCCTTTTCTTTCACTTGAAAGAGAGATACGAAACACGAGTAACTGTGGACTCCATTCTTGGGAATCAGACTTTATTCGAGTTTGAGTTTTCTTCTCCGTTTCGCAATGAACGGAGATGCGAGGAACGAGCGGTCAAACATTGAAAATGCCGACGCTGCCTCACTCAGCGCTGACATCCTCAATCCTTTCGTGCATCGACTCGAGCTTGGCTCGACCTACGACAAGCTCAAGGTCAGTACCTTTTGAAAGCGGCTTCTTTCTAGGATCGATGCTCGTGTGCAGGCTCATTTTAGGGGATGCCACCGTCGCCGCTGCCGTCACCGCCACCACCACCGCCGCCACCACCACCATCACCATCACCACCACCACTGCCGCCACCACCACCACCGTCACCACCACCATCATCACCACCACCGCCACCACCACCCCCATCATTATCACCATCACTACCATCATTATTGTCACCATCATCACCACTACCACCATCACCACCACCACCACTATCACTATCACTATCACTACCACCACCATTACCACCATCACTACTACCACTACCATCGTCGTCACTACCACTACTATCATCAACATCATAACCATTGCCATTATAATCACACCATCATTACCACCGCTATCGCGAGGCGGGTTGTGCTTCAATCGTCCTGAGAAAGTATGCGCTGGTATCGGATAACTGCCTCGCAGTTTTTATGAAATTTGCAAATTTAATTTCATGTTTGGACATGGGTAATAAGGATATATTTTAAAGAGATATCATAATAAGAATTGAAAGTAATTTTAGATTTTTTATTTTATATTCAATATTTTATTTTTCCTCAATAATATCCTTAATAATACTATAAAAACACAGTGTAACACAGTGCGTACAATCCAAATATAATTATATATAATAGGTATAGTATAATATAATAGGTATAGTATATAATCATTCTATTTGTTACATAAGATTTGCTATATAAGATATTCTGCAAAAATGTAGGAATGGCAAACAAATGAGAAAACAGGAATAAAGTAATAAAGCGTTGTGAAAATACATGCAAGACGATCCAGGAGACATCGCGCGCGGAAAGATTTTCTTCCTTATGTTGATTGCATCATATGGCTACTTTCACATCACCGATTTTGCACAATTAACATCTTGTGGATCTTCCAACCAAAAATTGACGATATCGTCCACGATCGAGACCGTATTGACAAGTTTACTGTCACGCTACTTACTGCTGTAACTCTCTCGTGTAACTCACGTCCCACTTTCTTCGCCACATTTTCGCGTCCCGGCTTCCGGCGAACACCATATATATCTCTTAGTTGCTGTGTTAATCGAGAACAAGGTCATGTGAGTAATTGACATGTTTACTAAAATTTTATTTCGATACATATTAATTCAGGCATACAAAGCAATTATGTGATGTTAATCAAGTTACAAAAAAGTACAATCAATTGACATCGTTTATTATGCACTAAATTTGCAAAATGTAGAAACGATTATTTAATTATGATTGTTTCTACAATTGCAATATAAAAATATATATCACATAATGTATCTCTTTTCACAAGATTCTTTCTTTTCACAATTAGAAATTTTAAGATTTGTTAAGGATTATTTAAATACTCATGTTTTTTAAACATAGAAACGTCGAAGAATAAGTGTGCCTAACAGTAGAAAGAAGAATATAAGGAGCGATATCTAGAAGCAATAAAAAATATTGAAAGAGCTAAAAACGTGTAACAGTTTAGATTTGTGGTTCTCAACCTTTTTATAATGGCTTCTTACTCTAATTTACGTTTGTAACTCCCTCATAGTCGTTATTAGTGAAAAAACATTTTTCTATTTTTAATATGTATTGATTGCTGTATTCTATAAAATCAAAATATTTGTAATAGATTACAAAAATTAACATTTCTATGTAGATAACTTTTTTTATTATACAGCAAACGATATTCTATAAAGAACATGAATGTGCAGTAATAATACAACCTATATTTTTTAGGGTGATTACTTTTTTACTCATAGAAGGACTGCCAAAAAATCAAATTTAGTAAAGTGTACTTTATTTACAAAAAAAAACTTAGGAGCTAGAATATATAAAAATAAAAAAATTTACTCTTGCATTTTCATTTTAGTAGGTTGACTGGTAGATAATAAATAAGAAGCATACCATTGCAATTTTTAATATTTATGATGTTGAAATTCTCACAAACAGTGAAATATGAAGATTATGATAAGGTAATCGTACGTTTGGTAGTTAATTTGGTATGGCCCCCTAATGGCTTATTTTTTTCATGTGGTCCAAACAAATGTGACATGGCCGCTGAATGAGAACCACTGGTTTCGACTGTTTACAACAAACAAATGGAAAACAGCTACTGCATTAAACGGCATCTTGATGCGATTTATTTGTCACTAAAAAGAACGAAACTGGAGTTCTTGCAACTATATTATATTTTTAAGGCATCAAAATCGCGGCTTACGCTTTTCTAGCGGTAACGCAACGCAAATAGCACTCCTCCATGGACCGATGCTTTCTCTTGTTAAAACATCGGTCAAGTCTGAATGCTTCGTGTAGAAAGGCCGCATTCTAGATGTTATAAGCGAGCGAAGACCGGGATTAAGCTACGGAATGGAATAGCGTGTTCGAGAAGCTGAGAAAATGAACGAAATTATGTTACATGCCCTACTTTTTACAAGTTATTTTCTCTCTCTTTCTCTTTCTATTTTCTACTTCATGATCTATATAACATATTTCTAGTACAATGTGCATTCTATTTCGTATTACATAATATATAAACAGCGCGATACGGCCCTTCAGATTTACAGTTACATATGTGACACTTTCTACGCAAAAATTAGCGCATGACGGACGTGAGAGGCTTCCTTATTATTTGCACAGCATTATCGATCAGAATAACTCGAATTAAATATTGTCACTAATTCCCGCTTGGTGTCTTCTCTAAACATTGCGCTAAATATTGTTTGAATATTCATACAAAATTTGTCTTGAACTTTTGCCTCAATTCTTGCTCTATTTATCGTTTACTTTTATTTGCAGGAAAATTACATCATAATTCATGAATCTATATGGATCAAAAGCAATATTTCTTTTACAATAACTATAATTTTAATTGAGGACGATATATATTTGGATAAATATCTGATTTGCTTTCGCATATCGCGTATATGTTCGGCAGTTTCTCGTATATTCAACTATTCAACGAGCTGAAGCGGGATGGAGCGAGCAGCTGATGTGACTAACGGAATAGCGAAACGTAACAAACGGTACTCATGTCCCATCTCTTTTCTGCTCTTTATTCTTTCTTGCTCCTTTTCATAAGACACGAGAAGACCATAAGATGGGCATCTCTAACCTTTACCAAACGATAAGCGATAGAAATGCAAGACAGAACTAATTATTTATTTATTTACTTACTAGTCGGTCCAATTTTAATTACATAATGCGATACAGCGAACAGCGACATTGTAAGCTAATTTCGTGAATTTTTAACGTTGTTTTAATTTTATGCAAATTTATTTGGAGAATCATAAAGCAAATCTTTGTTTTTTTATTTGATTTAATGATTTTGTGTGTGATAAATCTTTATAATATTATAGTGAATTAAAAATTTATTATTTCGAGATTTTGTGAAAAGTGACTTTTACGGGAATGTGCTTGTGCTGTTTCAGACGATATTCTTAACGATAGCCCTTTTGCCATTGAGATTAGCCGCCATCATGACTTTAATGATTCTGGCGTGGTTATTGGCCTGCCTAGGTCTGCACGGATTGTCTGAGGAGGATCTTCGACGAGCTCCTCTCCAAGGATGGAGACGGTATGGTTTAAACGAAATAAAGCGGTGTGATGATTTTGATTCTTTTTTCTTTATCTGTGATTCCTCTTTCCAAGTTTATTTCTATTATGCTGTTTATGCTAACATTAACCTTTTAAGGTTGCTTTTTAACTTTTTTCTCTTTCTTTTGGTGGTATACAGTACATCATCTTGCTTTGTTAGTAGATTAAATCTGCGTTACGATCGTGGAATATGTCAAGCGTGCTTAGAGATCTTTAGGTCTAGACGTTTTATCTTTCAATAATTGTTTACGTGTGATTAAAAATATTGAATGTGTGATGATTGTATTGTACAATCATGTCGGTACGATACGAATTAAATGTGCGAGTTGATATATAATCCTTTCAAGGTAACGCGACCTCAGGTAAGGTGACGTGGGTTTCGGCTGGCCGTGAGAGAATACCGTTAAAAAGTGCGTTCTCGCATATAGGACAAGGTTAGCTTTTCGTTATTAACGAGGTCATTGATAGCAGTTCTACTACATTTACAATTACTTCAATATTTACGTATAATTAATAAAACGCCTTTTGTTTGTAATCTCTCTTCTGTCATTATAACATTTCATCCACAACATCTTGAGACCATCAGAGATTTGGAAACTGCTCGGTAATTGCCTTGGAATTTGTTGGATTAGTAAAAATAAACACATTTCCTGAATTTATAATTTCAATATAAATTCATGCCAATAGAACTTAAATTTGTAATTTAATATGATTTATTAATATAAGAAAATTATCATTTAAGAAAAGTTATTTTGTCAATTTTTGTAGACAAAAATAGTGATTAGTTAATGGTAATAAAGTTGTATAAAGCTATCGTCTACTTATATATCTTTCATAATTTAGTTACGTTTTAATCATTATCAAGGTTTCATGCGACGAAAACAGTCTATAAGACAATTTTATATCACAATAAAACGTTAAAATGGAAAGAGTTTTAATTGGAGAAAACAATTCTCAAGTACATTTAACTAACCGTAACACATACTAGGGTAACTCTGCAAGTTTTTGAATTATTCACGAGGTGAATACTTATTTATGCAAATATGCGCATTATTATCAAGTCAGTTATTATTTAAAGAAAACAAAAATCAATGTTTTTCGTGTATCTTAAAAACAAAGAATTTCTAAAAAAAATTCACAATTTTCAAGCGAAGTTTTCAAGTTTGTAAAACGTTTCTATCTAAGGATCTCTATAAAGTAAAAGAACGTGTAACATTTAAAACGGTCATATCTCTCATAAGAAGAGATTGAATTAGATGGATTTGCCTAATTGCAAAGATGGCTTATAAAGCCCGCTAATTCTTTTAGAAGTAGAGAATTGTATCGGATGATGGTGCATGCGCACTGCAAATAAAACCACTTACAAACAGAGACATGCGCGTCGTGATCTGCTGGATGATGCGGGCATTATTTCTCTGCGGTGGATTCCATCATCTGAAGGTCAAGGGCCGGAAGGCGGAGACTAAAGACGCGCCGGTGCTGGCTCTCGCCCCGCATTCCAGCTTCTTCGACGCACTTCCGGTCGTATACCTTGGCGGACCGAGCATCGTTGCCAAAGGGGAGAGTAGCCGTCTCCCTTTCTTCGGAAGTAGGTTGCTCATCGCCGCATTGAATCGCCGCATTGAGTCGCCGTTGGCGACTCAGGTCATAAACTCAGATCATAACAAAGAAGAGAGGTCGCCGATGTGTTTTTGACTTAATTTCTCTATTAAGTAAATCAACAACAACCGATCACATTGGTTAAACTTTTAACGTAGATGTAGACGTGTTTTAATCTAGGTAGATCCGCGGCCTCTTTTTTTTTTGTGTGCAAAAATATTTTACATTTGAAACTACAGTATTCTGCTCTAGCCATTTGTTTCGTTGTACATAATGTTCATGCATACATATTATTACATATATGGTGGATGGGATTTATTCTTTAACTAACTGTGCCTTTTTTAACAATTATCGATAATGTGGCTTTTATTGTTTCATTTTATTGAACTCTTTTATCAGTAAATTGAATCGCAATTAAACTCGAAAACGCCTGTTAAAGGGTTAAATAACAGCTCTTCTTATTAATTCTCTAATATTCTTTTATTTAACATTCATATTTGCAAAGCTGCATTGCACGTAATGCGTTATTATATCCGTGTGAAAAAAATGTATTATAGATGAGGATATAAATTTCGACAAATTAATGTGTGTTTGTAACGATTGTGTTAAAGGGTCAAGGAAGCAAATGCAAAATGTATCTCGGTATCAATCATACATACATGTATGTACAATTTCAATATTTCCTGCAACTAACTTGTTTCGATTGTCGAAACTTGAGCCATTAATCGAGCGCTTTCACCGTCTTTTTGTCCCTCTTGTTTCCATCACTCGATTGCGAATGATAGAAAGTGCTCATCGTAATGCGCGCGCGCGTGTGCATTTCTCTCTGTGATGAGTTGACTCGTTTACATCGATACATTCGACAGCTCTCGGAGTACTCCGTATTCTATTCATGATATTATCGATTATACTTACATCGAATGCACGTTTTCATCGGTATTTTAATACTTTGAGTAAATCCATGTATGTACATTTTGTCGGTTGAAACCTGCAGCAAATTAGTGCCATGGATATGTTTCGTGGGCCGGCTTACATACCAGGCTGGCGGGATGAGAATCGTGGTTCGAGGGAAACAAGCTTCTAGATCGGAAGCACCGATTTTGGTCCTCGCGCCGCATTCGACCTTCATCGACGGCGGCATCGCTTACGTCACCGGATTTCCGTCGATCATCGTCAGGCGAGAGTCGGGCTTAAATCCGTTTATCGGAAGTAGGTGCTACTGTTTTGTTCCTTTCATTTCTTTCTTTATTATCCTCTGCAAACGCGAAGAAATTTGAGCCAAACCAAAAAAATAATACTGTTTTATAAGGAAGGAGTTATGAATCACAGTGTAGAATACTGTGATATTCGTAGCTCGTGTCGCGTGAGGTATTATTAAACAGAGGTATAGTTAACAAATTATATGCAGCGAAGATTATTATAAGGTTGCGCGCGCAGCGAGAAAGATAGATCATTGTTCTGTCCAGTATGGCAAGTATATTGTTATCGTTCAACTACAGTTAACACTTAAACGATTTTAATTTGATTGACATTAACGTCGTTACTCTGTTAATATCAAACTTGTGTATTAATAGTTTCTTTTTACAAATAAGTGTTTATCATTTACTGAGTAATATAAGAGACGTTAATAATTTTAAACTAATTAGCAAATCCCATTCACCATTATGTACAATGAAGTATTTTAGAATAGTTACACTTGCAAAAATTTTTTGTTAGTTAACACTGATTGTTTGCAATTCAATGAAACAATGGTCGACCAACAGTTCTACCTATTTGTAAAAGCGATCGGCCTCAATTCTCTGTGTAAAGACGTTGCAATTAATTTCCGGTCTTTCAACTGGTCGATTTTGAATAACAAATAATGACGATCTATTTGTAAGCGATTACCATAAGACAGTTCTTTTGTAAACTTATTATTCTTAAATGAATTACTTGCGCAATAGGATTACGATAATTGGCTCAATCGATCTGAACGAGGTCAAGCGCGATTCTAATTATCAGTTGAAAACATAGATTATATTTACGTCTTTGTCTTTTCAATGTTTGATATATGTAGAACTCATCAACTATACGCAACCGGTCTATGTGTGGAGGGAGGATCCAAATTCTCGTCAAAATACTATTAAGGAGATCATTGAAAGGACTACTTCCAAGGAGGATTGGCCACAAGTAAGCGAATAACTAAATTAAACTATCAGTGGAATTTATATAAGCTGTGTAATACAATTAGAAGTATACGGAGACGAATAAATCAATTTATATCAAATTCGTAGAAGTTGTAATTTTTTATGATATTCTGAATAATTTACGGGATTCAAAGACGAGATGCACGCAATTGAAAATGCATAGCTTCAGGTGAATTGCTACCTTGGTATAATTCATCGACTGTTCCACAGGTTATGATATTTCCTGAAGGAACCTGTACGAACCGGTCGTGCTTGATTACGTTCAAATCGGGCGCCTTCTATCCCGGTGTGCCGGTGCAACCAGTGTGCATCAGGTATCCTAACAAGTTGGACACAGTAACGTGGACATGGGAAGGTCCTGGCGCGTAAGTACAGAGCTAGCTTCTCTTACGGTTTTCTTATGTTTTTATTTTTGACAGTGTATAGGCAGCCTCTATCCGTTGTAGATTGAAATTGCTATGGTTAACATTGACGCAGTTAAATAGCAGCTGCGAGATTGAATTCCTTCCCGTCTATAATCCAAGTGAGGCGGAAAAACTGGATCCCAAATTGTACGCAAATAATGTACGACGTCTTATGGCAGAGTGAGTTTTCGTGTATAGTAACTCAAGAGCAGTAGAAATATCGGGATCGTTAAAAACATTATTTCACACTTTACAGAGCGTTGAAAATTCCTGTTTCGGATTATACGTACGATGACTGTCGGATTATTAGAAAGGCTCACCAGCTGCACCTTCCATATGCGTCCAGTATCGTAAAAACCCATAAACTTCGCTACAAACTGGGGTAAATAGCTAAAATAATTACTATATATTATACATTATGAGGACTGTTCCGAAAATATGTGTACAAGCAACACTGCTTCATAGATGTGGAAACGAGTGATGAATTTGTGATCTAAGAATGTTCTTCCATCTCTTTTCTTAGTTAATTTGTGCAAAAATATCACTTATTATTCATTTTTATGTTTACTATAACAGTTTATGTGAAGTGTATTTATGATAACGGATGAAAAAGATACGAGTATGTATTTCATTAATTATTAAACAAAGAATTACGATTGAATTTTGTGTTAAGTTAGGCAAATGTAGACGGAATACCTTTGGAAGACATATAATTAAAAAACATACGATGAAAAAGCCTTGAACAACGGCCTTGGGCCATATTTAAAAAATGGAACACAATAAAAGAATTTAAATTTGCAATATGTGTTATGTTATGGATCTTGATACAAACAAGTATCAAAATAAAAAAAATAAAAAAAAAACATTAATTTCAACGTCACTACTGGGTGTAATAGCTTTAAAACTTTATTATTTTACAAATTTTTTTAACGTTTTAATCCATTTTTGTGAGATAAAAATCAACCAAATCTTTGCGAGATAAAATCTTCAGAGTGTAAAGTATAGCAATTAATTTATGCTGAAATGTCACTATTATTCTTATATTTTCTGTGAGATTTTCACTTTTCATAATGTAACATCTATTTATAATTTTAGATTTTATTTCCAAATGCAGTCAAGTTGTGTTTCATCAAATAATAACATTTGCATGCCAATTAATAATCTGTGGAATTTGGAAAATATTGTGTTCGCTGTTTGTGTGTTATTTTCCTATGATGTTTGGTATTAGTATTAATCTTATTGTTGTCAATATTATTACAGAAGGACAGTTGCTCTCTTTAATATTAATTGACATGCAAGATTTTATAATTTGACGAAACACAACTTGACTGTGCTTAGAAATGACCTAAGGTTAGAAATGGATATTGTAAAAAATGGAAATTTCAATATCGTAGAATATATAAAGAAAAGAGCAACATTTTAATCTAAATAAAGTTAGTAAATAGTCTACATAAGCCACACTTTAAACACTGAGGATGATCACCAAAATAGACTGAAACGTTTGAAGAATCTGTAAAATAATAAAGTTTTAAAGCTATTACACCCAACAGCGGCCTTTAAACTCATGTTTTTATTTTTATTTGAATCTGCAACATCCATTATCCCAAAATGCCTTTCAGAAAATGGGCTGCAATACATGTTTCAAAGGCTAATGGACTGTTGTAGACGATATATAGAATGTGAAAAACACTATTTCAAAAAAAATTTATACTAATTTTTTAAATAACTCAGATTCGGAGCAATAATCTTAGTCCATGTATTTTCGGAGCAACAATGCTACTCAGATAGACATTGGGTCGTATCTTGCATACATAATTACAGTATTTTTAATATTAAAATTATAGCATATATTTATCCAAAGGTGCGTTTGCACTAGATAATAATTTTTTCGACACGATCATCATTAAATGCCGTCAAAATGGCAACATTTTCAATAAATCGAAAGTATTATGTAAAGCAGCCAATCGTCCCGCGGATGTGTAACGCTGCTTAACAGTGTAACCACTGTTACAAAAAATAAAACGTGGCTCATACAATCGAGCATATGTGTTGCAGAAAACGCTCTGTTCTCATTAATAAATAAAGTGTAGATAGTAGAAAAAATAAAAATAAATGTGGATACGTTAAAATCTATTATTATATTAAAATTTAACGTAAGATCTTGCAATGATTTTTATAACAACTGCAACAGTCCATAATTACTTAAAGAAATAAATTCCACTGAAAAATACTGATATGTTTACCGTAATTTTTAATTGTTTAATGTAACATAAGTGGAATAAATGTATTTTTTAAATTAAATTTACAATTTTTTATGCCAAAAGTTTGTAAGAATTACATTTTGTGTCACTTGCATGTTTTCTCAACAATCTTGAGCTTTAAGTAACATTAACGTATTTCTATAAGATGTTCCACATTAGCTTCTTAGAAAACTTTCACATATCCTGTATTGGCGTTTTAGAAATCTGGCTGTTTTGGTATTATACAAAGCCAAACAACTTCCAATAAAGTTTGTTTAGAAATATAACAACATAATAGCAGTATTTAATTGTGATTGGAATTGATTATTGTTGTATGCTGTTAAAAAATTATATCATTATATAATATGTGGATTGAATTTTTTCATTTAATGTCTATCTGGGTACATAATCAATTAATTAGGATTGAAATAATTCACTGTGATTCATTTGCTGTAGTTTGGTGGCATCAAAAACGGAAGAAGAGCTCGTTCAGAAAAAAACGAATAATTTTGGAGAGGTAAATCTACAGGAATTTGCTCAGATTCTTAGACTGGATGAAAAGGATCCAACCACTCAACAACTGTTTCGCATTCATGACAAGGTTCATACATATATAAAATAACTGGAATAACATTGAAATAAGATTAAGAATAAATAAAAATTTATTGGAAGTATAAGAAAAATGATCACGTACAGGCCATTATATAGAAGAATATTATTCCATTTTACAGCTCGGACATGGAAAAATCGATCTTGAGGAATATATCTTTACTGTATTGGCGACGGCAAACGCGTCTTCGGAATTAGACAAGGTCGAGATTGCGTTTGACGTGAGTGTAGACTGAATATAACTTTACTATATATGTATAAATGTATAATACATATCTATTAACTTTTATTTTTACACGATTATATTGTGTCATAGGTATGCGGTTCGAAGACAATGACATGTTTGACAATGACACAGTCGGAACTCAGGAAAGCCTTGAGATTATCATTACATATACAGCCGGAGGAATCTGACAGAATCTTTCAACAAGCTAGAAACGATGCAAATGACCATACAGTGAATTTTGGTAAAAATTGATTTTCTCTCGAAAATAATTTTAGTGGAATAAGAATCCTTTTTTTCCAAACCGATTTATTTCTTGCAGATGACGTTTTGACGCAACTTTTGAAACGGACGGAATATGCGCATTTGTTTGCCGCGAATAGCGAAAGTTCGAAAAAGGCTATTTGAAAGTGTCTTTTGGAGCCTGATGTTCCTTCTGGAGAACCTCGAGGCAGGCCTTTTCATAATCCCATTTGCTCCACCCCCGTATGAGAAACGTATCCAGGATGCTTTGAGGATCTTAAAGTAAAATTATTTTATCATCTATGAAAGTTGCAGCCGCACGTATGCAACAATTAGGCAACTAGTTCCTGTTTTTCCTATAATCTTGTAAATTAGTAGAAGTCAAGGACTTAGCAATAGGAATTTAGAATTCTATGACATTCGAGGATTCTAAGTAATTATAGATTTGATAATTCAGAAATATTTAGTTACGAAGATCCCAGAGTTCAAGGATATAAAAATCCAAAGAAATGCGATTATGGGACTTAAAGATTCAAGGATTCTACGATCTAAGGGTTGAAAGTGCCGGAACTTAAGGATTGAAAAATTCTATTTAATAGTCTGGAAATTTGAGAGTTTAAGGCCTGAAATATAACGACCATTTTAGTATCTATATTTGAAAATAAAATTTGAAGTGAAAGTTAAAAGTCTTAGAATATAAAAATTCGAGAATTCTACGGTTTATTTGCAATTACAAAGAACTAACCGACGTTAAAATCTAAAGAGAAAGAAACAAATTTTGCAGTTTTTTTTCTATATAATGCATATAAATGAAATTATGCGGTCACAAAGTTTCAAGCTCGAAAAGATTCAAGTATTCATGACCTGGACATACATTTAAAGGAAAAGAGGCAGATAAAATGGCGTAATTTATTTTTCGAACTGATAGTTTATGCCGCGGATTAGATACACATGTACAAATATGCAATCAGGCACTCATATACATATACACAAAGTTGTTACATGTTGCACATGGTGAACCGGTACGTAGGCACGAATATACATACACAATACGTAGAAGGATACGGCAAATAAATCGATCGAGTATACCGTTTATTATGCGCGCGCGCAAGTACATTTATGTACGTATGTATGTATATAGGAAGAGGATGTATGAGTGCAATTAAAGAAAGCATCTACTTTGTAATATCTGTATATGAACACGAAATGGCCAAATGTCAAGTGTATTGTTAGTGGTCATTCTGAGTTAAAAATGGATATGTTGAGTTATTTATAGAATGTTTTATTATAAATCAATATGTTGAAAATAACAGTATTTATTGAATTAAAATTTGAATTTTGAGTGCGTTGAAATATTACCGAAATTGATAACCTAATCGAAGAAATCAATTACATTTTGTTACATGTGAAAGCGAGTAATAATATATTTCAAATATAATCCCGCAAATCTTTTTATAGCGGAAAGTACAATTTGTCCAAGAGATGGCATGCTAAACATTCATAACTTTTTTTGGATCTAAAGATACGAAAATTTCAAAATGTAAGAATGAGCGGAAGTAGTTTACGCATACAAATCAAGAATCCACGACGTATTCGAGATATATTATCGCAAATATATTTCTATTTCTTTCTCCTTTTTGATATAACCGAATAAAAAACAAATACGGCATTTTATCTTAATGCTTTATTAGCACATAGCTCGATGTATTTGATAATATTACAATCGCGTGACTTCAGAGTTATTGATAGCCCGTAGTTTGCCATCGGAATGACTAGACCGTCGATGTCTGACTTGTGCGTGAGTTGACGGGATGTATCCCGTTGCATCGTCCGAACGTTTATGTTTGTCCAACTGAACAAATCGCGAGGCGGATACGCCACCGCCATCAAGGCATTCGCAGCTCAGACTAGCCTGATCCAGATCGCTCTGATACAGCCCCGGCGGGATCAGTAGGCTTTCCGTCGACTTGGTTGACGGCTGAAAGTGTCGGCTGACTGTTGAGCTCGTCGTTGTTGAGTATGCGGTGGTGCCGCTAGTCTTTCGCTGTATGATGCCGATCGGCGTCTTTGATCTACCACTAACGGCGACGCTGACACTGCCACTGCTATTGCCGTGCGACCCTTTGCCGGGACGTTCCGCACTGTGGGTCTTGATAGTCGCGGTGTCCAGGTATCCGTAACCAAAGCCATAGCCTCCAAAAGCCTTGGTGGTCAGATTATCCCAGGATTTAGGCTTTGCGTATTGAAGGCACGGCGGTGGTCGCTGGTGCACACTTGGGTCCCAGTATAGGGTATCGGTGCTAAGGCTGGTGGAGCAAGAAGCGACACTGTCGGCTGTCGTCGAAACGTCGCTGCTGGTAATTGAATGAAGACTATGGCCGGATGTGCGGGGACAATTATAAGCATTTGACTGCTGTTGTTGTTGCTGCTGGTCTCGTTGTCCTTGAATATGGTGATGCTGTTGCTGCTGATGAAGAGTCTGTTCGTTACGAACGCGCCGTTGTTTTTCGCGTCGTCGACGACTGGGCACGCAGTTTGGATCGCAACAAGGACTGGCGAGATCGTAAGCATCTAGACTACCGCTGTCTGACGGTTCTCGGCGACGATTTGCGCTGGAGATGCAAGCGACACAGAGACTGTTTTGAGATGTTGGATGTAATGATGATCCTTCATTAGTAACGGTCGATTGCTGCTGTTGCGGCTGATTGCCGACGATTGTAGATTGCTTGTGAGACTTGCTTTTTGCAGGTGTACCAGTCATACCATTCGCTTGATGATAACTATGACGCGAGGAGATTGCGGTTACCGTGGAGTCGCTTGACATTTTAGACAGGAAGTGATGATGGTCGCTGCGAGACCGAGGTGGTCCGACAGTTACAAGACAAGCGGCACTGCGTGGAATGAGACAGGGTCGTCCATCAGCAAACTGAAAAATATATTAAATTTATTTATAATTATTTTTTTAATAATTTATTATATACTATTATCTAAATAGTATTTATTTATAGTTTAGATTATTTGAATCGAGTACAGAAGTAATTATATAATTTCTTATAGAAATTATAACTGTGGAATTAAGTACAAAAATGATGACGTTGCAAAATTCAGAAACTACTAAATATTTTACTAAATTGATTTTCTGATTTTTATTATCAAAATGTAAACAGCGGCTACCACGTTATAAAGTAAAAGATGTTCGCTAGAGGTTGCTGGTCGACAGCATTGAATTGTAGAGGAATTGAAGCTAGAAGACGGCGACGGTTGATTGGGGTTAGTGCTGGTGATATTGTTAGGCGTTCTTTTTCGCGCTGGCAGTGAATGGGTCTTCCATCGTCCCATCAGAATGGATCGTTCTCTCTCACATAATCTTTCTAGTTCGCCCAGGCGAGACTGAAGAGCGCGTTGTATCTCGATGTAACGCATGTGCAATTCCACCTGAAATCATATATATTTTATCATCTACACGTTATATTAGATTTACAAATTAAAAAGCCTTATATTGAGTTTAATTAAAACTTTAAGATTATTATTGCATATTACGATCAACATATGTAGAATGTCCCAAATCCATCTTATCACCCATTAATGGTAGATTTCTAAAGTCATTTGAAAACAAAAATTTTAATAACAAAATGTTGTGGCTGCAATAATTTTTAAATGGGATTTTAAATGGGAAGTGTTTAAAGTTAACTAATTAGATTGTCAAAAATTCGCGTGCTTAAAAACATTGCACATTAAAGGTACACTCAGGTATACATTACTTTAATTATCAATATTAATATAATTTATGCATTGTTGTTGAAATGATTTTTAAAATTTATTTTTTTATATGCGGTTAATAATTTTAATAAATATAATAATAATAATTTTAAAATTTTTTGAAAAATTAAGAGGAAGAGACATTGGAATGCGATACCCATCGAACTTTGAAAGCTTTTGCATGAAGCGAATTCAGGCACTTTTAATGTACAATATGCCTATGCGCGTGAAATTTTGATAATTTGATTTGATCAACTTTAAACACTTTCTATTTTAAAACTACTGCAGCCTCGAAATTATATTTTGATATAAAGCTTTTTGTTTCCAAATGACTCAGCTTTTGTTCCAAAAATGACCTCAAGAATTTGTCATTAATAAGTGATACGGTAAGTCTGAAACACTGTATAAGAATTTATTTACTTTTCTCACGCAGTCTTCAAATGATACGACCATTCGCATTCTGGTATCACAGTTCTGAATAAAGTTCACCAGGGTCTTGTGATCAGCTCTGTCCATTTCATGGCCGTTTATAGAGAGTATTATATCACCCTCTCGCATACCAGCTTTGAATGCTGGTCCATCGTATTCTACATAATCCACATATGTTACCATTTCTATCTCCTGTTCCCTTTTGTAATGTATTCCATAGCTCTGTCAAGTCAATCAATAGATCAAATTACTGTTGATTACTAAAGCATAAAATTGTTAATAATAATATTTATTTGCTTATTAAAACTCTTAAATTTTAGCAGGTATAAGAATGAACGGTAACAGATTCTGGGAGAAATCAAGAGTAAAATATTTATTATATGATGCAATAATATGTACGCAAGCACCTGTAATGTGAAACCGTACGTGCCATTCTTCTTCTCAACGATAATCGTACGACGGCGCCTGTCCTCGTCAGCACGTGTAGCTCTATCGGATTTAGTTCTCTCAAGAATAGCCTAAGAAAAAAATTGAGCTTATTGGTAGAACTTTAATGCATTTAGATCTATTTTTATGTTACAATGCACTTAATAACCAAAAATATAGAAAATAACGTAAAATAAAATTATAAAAATGTTGCTACACAATTAATAATCTATAAACAAACTTCCCACAAACTTTTTGACAAAAATAGCAATTTATAGACAAAAAAATTACAATTATTGAAAAACCGAAGACAACAATTCGATCGGTCGACGATGCGTCTCACTGTGATTAACAATGTCTTTAGTTTTTTTTCGGTTTTCAATCGGGAAGAATGATAGCGAAGCATGGGTGAGAGCAGACAGAAGCAATTCAGGATCACACGATTAATTACACATTCAACGACGCCGCTCCATTCCTCCTCGTCGCTGTTGTCGACACCGGTTGTCCGTCGTTGCACCGTGCCGGCGTTATTTGTATTCTGCGGTGAGCTGTTCATGGTTGGGGTGTGAAAACTTCCGTAATGAACATTCGAGTCGTTGTCGTCGCCGGAGTGCCATCAACACCTCGGCCAGGCGTTTCTCCCGAGGTGTCGGCAAGGGGTTAACGCGCGTCCCGACGCCGCACGACGTCCCGACAACAGCGGCACATCTCTGTCACAGAAGCGTCTAAGCCTGACTGTCTCTCTCTTACGTTGTTCATCGCGCGCAGACGCGACAATATCGGCCTAGCACCCTGCAATAGGATAAGGGGTTGGCGGGGATGAAAATGGCAGTGGCGGCGGCGGCGGCGGCGGCCGTAACATGACCGTCGTCTGGGTCTTTCACCCTTCTTTCCGTTACATCCCCCGAACATGAGACATCTTCACCGCGGCGCTCTTTTTACTGTTAGTAATGTTGCTTAGGAATAAACCAAGATCTGCCGAATACGCAGGGTATCGCGCAGATAAGAATTAAAACGCTAGGACAAACACAGGATCAATTAACGAATATTTTGGTTCCTTTAGATCTATTAATTTTTAGAAGCATTTAGAACATTCTCTTATTCATGTTGGGTACTTGATATTTGTTCGGGTGCAACTACAAATTCTCTCTTTCTTAAAATGCAGCCACATTTTCCGGCTGTTTCCTTGCTGCTGAGTACAGTATTTTGTGTACTACGACAGCACGGTGAACACTTATCCTTTTTAACATCTTCCAGCCATTCTTTTCGTCGATGTTTATGAGAGACAACAGGACAGCGGATTCTTGCGGCTTCTCCACTGCCGTTGCCAGTCTTCTTAAGCAGGCATGCGCATTCTATCCGTTCTTTATCTGAAGCGGAAGTGAATCTTTCGCATTGAAACGCCGGACCATCGTCGGTGCCCTTGAACAGGTAAGGTTTCCTGTTGTGAGGAATTTGAAATTGCGTGATGATCTTTCTGCCAAAACACGAGGCGCGGATGAAGACTGTGGCTTCGCCCACGCATTGTCCTGTTGCTGTAGTAATTTTAATAACGTTCTTAATTGTCTTGTAGGTCTTGCCGATATTGAAGAATTGCCGACTCAGCAGCGAGTTTATGAGATCGCGAGTTTGAATCTGGTGAGTACCTGTTTCGAAAAATAATTATGTAAAATTCTGCGATGTTGATCATCTAGAAATTTAATAACAATGTGTCAGAGAAAAAAATAATCAAAGTTAAAGGACCGATCAACATCACGTCCGGCAAAACTGCTGGCGGCAGTTCCTTGTAGACAGACATTTTTACGGGGAAATTACACAACGGTTTTTGCAGAATATCATTTGGAAGGGCAAACAGACAGGATTTCCCTTTTTTAAAAATTTGGGGTTCACTGCCATTACAGGCGCAAGTTTTCGTTGTCGTTTCTTGATATATATGAAGAGGAGGCAAGTCTAATATCTATGATAATTATAATAATGTTAGCAAATTAAGAAATCAATTGGAAACAAGTATAAAGATTTACTTGAAACGAGACGCATGTTCTAGCCGGTAATATTTCCTCATGAATCGCCCGTATTGTGGGAATATTGATTTTGTCAATTAAAAATTCCATCAAAAATAGTTGTCCTTTTTCCATTAGTTTTTATTATATAGTTTAATTAAGTTGTTAAAAAGAGTTAATATATTTAAGATATTTATTACTTTAACAATTTTTATTTTATTTTTACTTATTTCGTTTACTAATTTGTAAAGCTAATACTTTTTATCTTTAATTGTATATCATACTCCAGCAATTTTAATTTAATATTATTTGTTATCCACTCTACTCAATTTAGATTGCTATCAGTGATAAAGAATTTTATGGTTAGGTTTTAGGTTGACAATTATATAAGATTTTATCGATTGCAACGCTCTTATTATACAGGAGGATTCATTTATAGGTATCTAATCTTGCATTTATTTTAGCTGTGCCAGAAGCTTATGAAAGTATCATTTCTATCTAATGTTTGTTTTACTATACTTATTAATGCAGGGCTTAGTATAAAAAATTCAATTGTCTTTAAACAAACATAACAATGATTCTCATTCATATTGACATTAAACACATTTTTATTAACAGTTATTTTGGAATATCCAAAATTGAGAAGATCGAGAAAAGTATTACGCTGCAAAATATAAATCTATTTATATTAATTAGAATTATTTTTAATTGATGACAACTTAATTTTTAATTTTCAGTGAGAGCGATTCGTTTTTTTCTTTTTTTTCGTTTTAATTTCTTTCAGTGGTTTCTCTTCAATGTCCGTTTGCATATCTCTGGTCTCGTATCTGACTGGAGGTCGTTTTTCAGGTCCTTTTGGGGTCTTCATCTCCAGTTGTATGTCAGACTTGTCGCCGACACCAACCAGACCTTTCTTGCCGATTCTCAGAACAAAAATGTCGTGATCTAATTCAGTCGAATCGTCTGGTTTTGTTGCGGTGGAATCTGCAGCAACCGTTACAGTAGGTTTCTTATCGCCAACGCCATCACCGTTGTCAAAAAGACCAGATACCTTGAGAATTACTGGCTTGCCGCAAGGCTGAGATGAGTCACGACTAGGCTGGATGAGATTTTTGGATGACTGAAAATCAGATCTGAACTTGAATGCCCAGAATCGAGAAATTTTATTTCTTTTTCGAACACATATTCTATTCTTTAATTATTTATTTTCTTTAATTATTTTATTTCTGCTTTCTTACCTTTTTATTGTCTTCTTTGTTTCTAATTTTCTTATTGTTTTTATCAATAGCTAATGGTCGATTACACGGCTTACAAAGATACTTCTCTGGTACACATATGGAACAATTAATTGGACTCTGAATGTGATCACTGGAATCCTCGAAGAAATCAATAGTATGGGAATCCACTTTGCAACACTTGTACAAGAATATTTGATCACTTTCTTTGGTACCAAAAACAAATGTTGAGGAATCTCCCATCATCGGCGGTGTATCTAATTCTGTGATGATCGTCTGACCAAAACTGGATATTCTTACAAAAATATCAAGGTTACCCGATAGATTTCCATTGTGAATCAATGGCACTCGACCATCGAATACTTTAGATGTCATGACACCTTTTTTCCAACACTGTAACATCTCCATTCTTAAAGCTGCGTACTGTTTAGTCAAATCCAGCTCGCCAATTCCCACCAAAACATCTGGCTTGATGCCATTCGGCATTTGCTTCTTCACGGTAATGTTCAGAATCATTGGCACGGTGCGATCCATCACCGCAGTATAATCGACAGAGAACAACACCGATTTCCCGGTATTGAATATTTGAATATCATCGGCGATACTTGCCTCCAGTTGATCCGTTGCAGTCACCATTAGATCATCATCATTTACGAAATCGAGGAATCCAAAATAGATTGTTGTAGGTACAAAAAACATCTGATTTAGTTTGGTCAAACGGTTGCTTGATACTTGTTTTATGAAAAATTCCAACAAAAATAGATAGTACTCTTTGCAGTCATTCGAAGGGATTTGTTCGCGGTTGCCGTACAATGGCGGCTTGATATGATTAGCTAGCATGATTTTCTATTTGGTAATAAATATATTTTTACATAACCACTTATTAAGCTTGATAAATGATAGTTTATTGAGTAACTACGATTTGACAGATATGACTAATAATTTTTGCGTTAGGCGTTAATTAGTCATGCAGTCTAGAAAATTCGATGATGTAATAGGACGATGTTACATAAAAATATACTGAAGATTAATTTTCACTATCGAAATAATAAAAACATGATCGGCGAAAAATTTTCGAAATGAGAGGTTGACAGTTGCACTTATCTAATGATCTGACGTATCATGCGTAGTGTAACCGTTTATCAATTTATTTATCAAATTTCAAGTCTATCTATTTCTATTAAATAATCGATAGGAAAATTAATTAAAAAAAATATATTAATTGCAATACATAGGCCTCTCTATTTAATGGTTTATTACTGCGTAGATAGAATAATACATAAAGTATAACGATTTATGAGTTTAACAGCAACATCAAAAGAATTATAAGTAAATATTAAGGTGACCTTTATACAGGGTATTTGAAAAGAGAGTTCTAGAACAATCTAATATTTCAGAAAAAGATATTTTACAAAAATATGTTTTAGACAAAAGTTGTAGCGTTTAAAAGAATCCATTTAATGATTGGAACAGTTTTAAACAGTTAAAGATTATAACTTTTGTCTAAAATGCTTTTTTGTTGAAATATTAAACCGTTTTGGGACTTTTCGAACACCCTGTATATTCCTACAAGGAAAGTGATGGAGTTATTTCTGTCCGATTTTTAAAGTTTGAATATGTAGTAGAGCAGTGCTGCCCAACCTTTTTTACGTATGAGTTACTTTTTTTCTTTTAATAAAGCGACCTCGCGATCTATCAATGTACAAAGGAAAAAATATAATATTAAATATATAAAATTAAAATATGATTTCAATATTTATCATATATCAATACAGACAAACTAAGTGTCAAAATAAAAAAATTAATACAAAATAAATATTAAAATTAAAAACAAATTTTATAATAAAATTAAACAAAGTAAAAATCAAATAAAGAAGAATAAATCAAATCATGTGAAGATCTATAAAAAAAAAACACATTACCATTGACCGGTAGATTGCGATTGACTGGTTGGACACCTCTGTTGTAGAGTAACTAAAAATAAGAAACATGTATTTTTTTATATGTACGTTCTTACATTTAGAAGTTGAAACAATTCCTACAAACTGACATGGTATATTTGATTTTAAGAGAATCTAAAACTATAAGAGATATATAAAAAAATATTTCAGATAAATAAAAATTTTTTGGTATTTTATGAGTTTTATAATCATGCATTTGGCTTTTTGAAAAATGTCATATTTTTACATTTACCTCTTTTCCTTGTTATTATTTTTACAAATTTCAACAAAAGTTACAAAATTTTACGCTGAATTTACATATATTAATGTTAATGTTATATTAAAAAAATAATATTTGGGAAATGAGTCTTTCTTCTTAAATACCGCGCTATGTGCGTCGCTACATAGAGTAATTTAAAATATCTTAATGTTCTTGAAATATTATATTCTTGAGCGATTTCTAAGACTATTTTTCTTTTGCAAAATTTTGTCTAAAACTTAGTTTTTGAGTTATAATTAAAAATAGTTCACTACTTATACAGGGTGTCATACATTTTAAATAATCCACTCAAATATTTCAGAAACACCGCGTTAAATCGAAAAATGTTTCAAGTAAAAGTTGCAGGGTTTGGAGGGGGAAAAATATAGGGATATTAGTTTGACCTTGGGTGGAGGTGCTTCGGAGATTTGAAGGTCAACTTCATTTTTTTAAATGGAGCCAACACAATTTTTTATATAAATTGATTCCTCGCAATATTCGTCGTAAAAAGTTATAAGAATAGGATGGCCAAAAATTGAATAGTTTACGAGATATTTTATACTTTAATTTGACATAATTTTATATAAATTATGAAAGCTCTCATTAAATATTAATTTTTCAATTATCTTACCTCAACACTTTTATGCACAAAATAATGAGAGGAATCAATTGGTGTAAAAAAAACACATAGTTCTCTTTAAGAAAAAATGATATGATATTATTTCAGCTACATATTTTTTCATGAAATATCTCTTTAAATAATGAGTTTAGATCAAAGATGTCTTAGTATTTTTTTTACGTAAAATTGAACGCTCTTTTAGATTTTTTAATAGAAAATACCACATTTTATTTAAAAAAATAGCGATGACCTTTATATGACTTTGAAAAATTGTTTTTTTTTTCGAAAATTAATTTTACCATTATTTGTCCCCCTTGAGACCGTACAATTTTTGTTTGAAACATTTTTCCATATTTCCCATATTTTTTTAGATATTTGACTGTCAAAAATAAAATGAGACACCTTGTATATATATTATATATATTACATATATTATATATATTATATATATAGTCGATTTTAGTTGATAAATGCTGCATAGTATCGAAAAAATCGTTTTTTTTAAATTTTTTTTTCTACTTGTTTCCGCAAGTTACCGCTTTATATTTATATTCGCCCTATATTATATGTAAAAAACTTTCAAGTCGATATCGCGGGGGTCGTAAAGTAAACTCTAGCCCAGTTTTTTTCTGCAGAATTCTACAATTTTTTAATATTTAAAAAGAGTTCCGGCGATTAAAATATATACACAAAATATATTTTATATGAAAGTATATATTAGTGTTAATGCAGTTAATTCTAATATAAAAAATCTATAAAAAAAGCTTATGTATATTCTAACTTTTCTATAGTTTTATAAAACTAACTGTAAGTTTAAAATAATAATGTACTATTTTACTTATGTATATTAATGTCTATAAAATTAACTTTTCCATATAAAAATTATAAAAAAATTTGTTATATGAATGATAATTGTACAAACTGTAAAATTAAAATTTTTTATTATTATATTTATTATATATTTAGATATTAAAAGTACTATCGCTAATAAAGTGTAATACTTGTGTATTTTACTAGTATATATGTATTTAAAAGGAAAAATTTAATATAACTAAAAAAATATTTATTGCGAAAAATTTTGGCGCTGCTACATCGAATAACATGTCGAAAATTCATATTCTATGTAATATTATATTCTTCTATATAATATTACATTAATTTTAAAATATTTTAAAGTGTATCAACGCCAAGTTTTTTTATATTAAATTTTTTAATTGGATTAAATTTTTTCTTTTAAAAAATATATGTATATACATTATTATACAAGGTGTTCTAGATTTACGGTAACACCCGTTAATAGCAGATTCCTGAGATCATTTGAAGACAAAAATCTTATTGCCTCAAAATGTCGAGGCTGCTATAGTTTTTGAACAGAAAAGGTTTAAAATTCTCCAATCAGCTAGTCAAAATTTCGCCCGTAACTACACGTACACGCGTACCAATCTGTCAACTGTTATTGATTTTTACTGCACAGCTGATTTTATTTTATCGTTTCTTGTGTGTGTGAGTACTATGTATACTATCGCGATCAGTTAATATTAAAAAATTAATTATTATAATAGGAAATTATAATTCTCTCTCTTAAGTAAAATATTTAATTTTTTAAAATAATAATTTAAATAGTTGTTTAATGGTATTACATTTAATTAAAATTATAAACTTTAATATTATAATAAAGAATTAAATAATTTACGTATAATATATGATTTATCAATATCAATTTGTCAGAGAGAGTATCAACTGATTAGTCTATCTCATACATTGATCAACTGACTTAGACACAAAAAAAAAACATAAAGATTAGAAAATACGCAAGCTGCACTTTCTTTGACAATTTACGATAATCTTTTATATTAAAAATGTAAAAATAATAATTGTGCCGTTTATTTTGAAAGTTTAATTAAAATTGCTAATATTAACATTTTTGAGTAAATTAAAATGCAAACTTAAATATCTCGAAACAAGAAAAGTGGATTAACTACTTTCAAAAAGAAACGGCTCATTTAAAAGCAGAAACACATTTATTTACCAATATTATTTTTTTCTTATTATTTGAAGAAGTTGCTCAAAATGTCTTTCTGAATGTATAATCGTGCACGTCGTAGTAAATTGCGACCGGATTCTCTAGTCATTTTACTTGTAATAGTTACCAAACCTTCATGAATTCGATCGTGCACTTCCTCTTTATTTTGGATTTGTTCTCTTTGATAAATATATTGTTTAAGATGTCCCCAGAAGAAAAAATCCATTGGAGTCAAGTCTGGTGATCGTGTTGGCCAGTTAAATGGACCACTACGTCCAATCCGATTTGGAAATGCTTCATCAAATGCATTTCGCACTCTCCTTGCAACATGAGGTCTGTTCTTTATAGCTGAACTGGCTGCACTAGTTCAGAGTTTATCTTTCTCCTTCCAATGTGGAGGGAAAAAGATAAACTCTGAACTAGTGCAGCCAGTTCAACTATAAAGAACAGACCTATGAGGAGGTGCTCCATCGTGTTGGAAAATTAAATTTATTCTATCATGTATGGTCACATCTTCCAACAATTGTAACTCGTTGTTCATAAATTGGAAATACATATTTCATCTAATCGATGTGGTAAAATAAATGGTCCAATCTGAAGTATAATATTAAAATTAATTCTCCCTCTAGGGAGGGGGGAGGGATGAGAAGGAGAGAGAGGAGAAAGAGAGGAGGGAAGGGGGTACACACTCGAAGAAGAAGCGAATTGCAATTAACAGTTTTTATATTTACACAAATGTGCTTCACAAGTATACGTTACACAGTTTTATTTTTAATCACAAAAGTAAATTCTATCAGAATAAATAAAATAATAAAACAATGAAAAATGTATATAAAATATTTAAAAGATTTAAAAATAAAATAAATCCACAATTTATCTTGAATCGATTTTCTAATTAGCGCATCTTTTACCGACAGCGTTTCTGCAGCGACTCAGCCGGTTCAGGTACATCGAGACACAGTATACTATGATCCAAGCGCGTGTGCATTTATGATTAGATAATGATGTGTACTTTTTTAAAAATTAGCCTTTATGATATCTCAGTTCAACATATATTATCCTTAATGTATTAACAAAAGAATTCTGATTAGCAAACAATTCATAAGTTTTTGATTAGTGAATATATTTTTGAAATTATTTTATAATATTGTTATTAAGTTAAAAAGAGATGGGGAAATACTGAACAAATGAATTGAATATTAGTAAACATTATTGAAAAGGTAATCTTGAGAAATTCTTTTATAATTCTGTTCTTTCTATTACATAAGTGTCGCAGAATAACCACGACAACGCTCGTGAGCTGATAAAGCACAGTAAGCCGAACTGAAAAGTCCTTTACTGTTTTGCAATATTCGTAATAATTGTAGAAAAATTAATTTAAAAAAATTAGCGAATAAACGCGCATTTTGCGTCACTTGACTGTGAGATGTATGATCTAGGCATGCGTTCTTAGGCGATCTTAGACGTGCCAGTAGCGAGTGTTACATGGCAAGGAAAAGTAAAGCTACCCGCGTGTTACTTTTGTTTAACGGATTAACTAAATATTTCATTGCCGTGTGATGCTTGCCACACTCAAAAAAATATTTCGCTGATGTAGTTAGATTTCTAGATATCGCAACAAGAATGTATCGCTATTTTTCGTATCTGTGAAAACATTGTTTGTCACATATAGAATTTATAGCAGTAATGTTCTAGCAATAGCTTCTGAAAAATTTAGGTACCATTGCTAAATGTTATTCATTGCATGATCTAACACGTGATTGATCTTATATAGATAGGCGCTTTAGAGAAACTTTCTTTTTAAAGTTCACAAATAATACAGATATATATTCTGTTTCTGTCATCTAAACTGATTAAGTAATTACATATGCAATATCACAACAGTTGCTAAACATTTATCTGTTTTAGTTAATTTTTTACACCTAGAAAATTTTAGCTATTATTGCAAAATCATTTTTTTGAGTGCATTATCACGCCTAGAGTGTATCTCTTATGGTCTCGTCGCGCGAAACGCATGCTCATTTGCTAATCTGTTTTAATTAATTTCTCCATAATGATTACAATATTGCAAAACGGTGAAGGACTTCTCAATTCGGCTTACTGTGCTCTCAAAATCACTTAAACGATTCTCGCCCAGCTAAGGGTGGGTTCCGACGCTTGTATCGGATCGTACTTTTTTGCATGTCGTATGAGGGCCTCAGAACTTTCTGTATGCCAAAGAAGAAGAGCGACAAGTTATTTTTTGCTAGGCGAGAATTTTTTAGGCACTCTGGGGTGGTTTTTTGAGTATAAGAGTGTCTTCCGACGCATGTATCAAATCAGTCTTTTTTGTATGTCATGTGAGGGCCTCAGAACTTCCTCTATGCAAAAGGAGAAGAGCAACAAATCATTTTTAGCTTGGCGAGAATCGTTTAAGTGATTTTGGGGGTGGTTTTTCGGGTATAAGGGTGTCTTTCGACGCATGTATCGGATCGGTCTCTTTTGTACTTTGTTTGTTAGTCTCGAAACTTCCTCCCTGCAAAAGGACAAGAGCGACAAATCATTTTTAAAAAATCGCTCCAGGAACGTTTCAAACTTCAACCAGCTCGGGAAATTGCATTTTTTATGGTCTTTTTTCAATTTTTCCGTACTTTTCCCGCTGTCTAGAGGAAAACGGACTTTATTACGTAATTCTACGGTATAAAATTTATAAGAAACCATTTGTAGTTTTGGTTCCACACCATGGGCCAAAATCGACCTATTTTTAAAACATTCTCCTTTAATTGTTCGATTGGATTAACTATTTTTAAGATTTTCATACGAAAAAATGGATAGAATTCAAAAATATTTTGTAAAAATGTTTTATTTTATTAATATTTTACAAGTTATATACAACTGTACGAAAATGTTATTATCAGAAAAAAAAGAAAACAAAAAATTAAAAAAATTTACTTTTTTACATTTTTGAACATAATCAATATTTGAATATTAACAGCTAACAGCTAATTTGATCGGTTTAGAGATTACAAAGCACGATAAACAAAGTACTCTCAAACAGTCGGTTCGCGTGTAATTACACGCCGGTTCGCCTTGCTGTTCGCTTTTTGAAAAATGGGTTGTTAATTATACATTCAGTTTCAAAATCAAATAATTCCAAATATCTCAAATGCTTCTTTTTGAAATATTAGAGTACTAGAGTTCCTGATAAATAAAAAACATTTTTGGTATTGCATAAATTGTTTTTAATTTTGATAAAACAAAAAAACTTTTAAAAATTAATTTTAATTAGTTCTAGTTCTAAATTACAATATTTCTACGTATTTTTAAAAGTTTTTTATAATTTATATAACAAAAGTTTAAAAGCATAACATTAAAAAAAAAATTATGTTTCATAACAAAATTTTTAAGTATCGACAAAATTTATATTTAAGAGATCCAGTAGTTCTGGACAGCAGTAGCAGTTTTGGACAGCATTTTGATAATTATAAGGTTTGTTATTGTTATTAGGGATCAAAACAATTCAATAAATAAATAAAAAGATATTTGATCCTAAACAATGTTGCTGTGACATTTTTCAAAGTATTAGGAGTATGCAAAAGTTTCGTTCATGTATAAATAGCATTATGAGCTATTTTAATGAAATTTGCGGCGTTCTTTTGTTTTATTATTTCAATGTTGGTTAACTTAGATAATAAGAAGTGATGCCTGACGAGCTATATTCATCGATATAATCATATTTTTAATTTGTGCGAAAATGGAAATCGATCAAATGTATATTCGATCTTTCCCTATT
The DNA here is from genome assembly GCF_040581485.1 of Linepithema humile. Taxonomy (NCBI): domain Eukaryota; kingdom Metazoa; phylum Arthropoda; class Insecta; order Hymenoptera; family Formicidae; genus Linepithema; species Linepithema humile. The sequence goes on from NC_090133.1 coordinate 10,877,776, forward strand.
TAATCAGTGCAAAACAGCTGCTGAAGCGACTAAAATAATTTGCGAAACGGGTATGGTAAGGGGATAGTAACCGAGAGTTCATGTAGCATGTTGGTTTTGATACTTTAAAAGTGGTGATTTTTATTAGAAAGACAAGAAGCGGTTAGACCCCATGTTGCATTTGCGACTCAGAAAACTTTAATGGAGCTTGCAATAGGAAGTCTTGCCATACCCGGCGTACTCTTCAGATATTGCCTCATCGGATTTCCATCTGTTTCGATTCATGCAGCAATCTTTTTGGCACACAGTTTCGCAATGTTGCAAAAGTGCGACAATTCGTTGATGATTTTATTCACTTTAAAAGTAGAGACTTTTTTTTATCGCAGTATTCATCTTTTACCTTTTAATAAATAATGTTGGAAAATATTTTGATTAAAAATATTACATCATTTATGAGACATTAAAAAAGAAAATTGCCTTAAAAATGACTTTTGTATACCTCTAATAAATCAATAAAAATTTTTTTTAAGAGTTTCAGTAATTCTAGCAGAAATCTTGAATAGCATTTTAAAAATGATGAAGATTATATTAGGTGCCAAAGTAATCCAATCAACAATTGAAAAGATATTTGAATTTTTATCGATACTTGAAATAATTTTGTTGTAAAATCACACATACAATCAATTTATCATAATAAATAACAATTTATCCGATAACTAACTATTTATTCAGTTCATCCAGTAACTATTTTAGCTACTCTACAACAATCAAAATCTATCAAAATCGTAGAGAAACAACTCCATTACTTTTTTTGTTAGTGTTTCTGATATTTTTACGTCTTGAAAAACTTTTCATCGTGTTATTTCTCTTTCAATTTATTAATACAAGAGATAAAACTATTTTTCTCGGCGAACATGTAGAACGACGCGCAAAATAAAATGGCATTGTAATTTTTACATGCAGACTTTTTGCTGCGACAGCGAAGACAGCGCCGCACACGCGTGCGTTTTTGCTTCTCGTCGCAACCGGTGTAATGTTCCGGATATTTAATTTCAGATAATCGCGTTCTCACGCGAAACTGCTAATTTAAGGACCATTTTATCTTTATTATATAACCGTTTACATGTGCGAATAATATGGTTGTTTTTTGCGTCACTCGCTCGGCGTTTATATCATTTGATTACTTATATGATCAATGTTTGATTAGACGAAATTGCGGTCCTGCCATCGCCCTAAATGAGGACCAATTAACACTTCAGACTTCCGACCTTGAAGTTGTCAGAGAAGAATTTGTGTTGCTCGGTTACAAATTTCTCGTATGATATAATTCTATAAGAAAGTATTATTCAAATTTTGATTAATATCAATTATCAAGTACATAATGCATTTTTTGAAATAAGTAAAAAAGAAATGATTGAGTTGTAATACATTTTCAAGTATAACTCTATTTATAAGTCTCTTGCTTGTGCGATGAGCATCTATATAAAATACAAACATGTATCGATTATACCTCGAGACGCGATAGTAAGGATCGCGTGTCCAACGCGCTATTCAACGCATGAATAACGCATGGCACGCGTGAACGACGATATCGCTGCGGTTGGCGAACATCGTGACATCAACTCGTCGAATTTCGTCATGCGTCCACGTTCAAGTCGACTTACGTACAGTAGGCCAAACTTATTGTTAGACGTCCGCCATTTCTGGCGAAGCACTGCATGTCGCATGATACCAATTTAGGCGAGGGACGACACAAAAATCATCAAGTTTACGTTTTAATAGTTATGTCTGTTTTATAATAATTCAGAGTGAGACAGCGATTTCGTTTTTTTCGACATAAAGTAAAATAGAGGATGGTTCTAATAAATCTAAAAATAGTAATAGATAAAGTACAGCAAATTGATTAAGATCGAAGTATTTTTAGGACATCTGCGGATGTGCAGTCATGAAGATAATTGTTTTGAAATTCTAAAATAATAAATTTTATACCTTACAATCTTGTTGAATGAGCAATTGGCAAGAATCGGTTAGTTGTCGAGCGATGACCTCTATCGTAAGCTTCAGAAGACGGCGGCGACGGGAACAACAGCAGCGACGGCAGCGGTGAAGACTGCGATGAAGGCAACGGCATGGAGGTGGAAAGCCGTCGCCGAGGCGTGATTTCTGGGCGGCAGTTGGCGGTGATCTTTCGAACGGGTTGTGCACGTATGTGGACGTTGCGAGAGAACGGCGTGCTCTGAAATTCGCGCATAGACCTGAATTCAGGAATGAGGTAACTATCGGCAACGAGGCTTGGCTTCGCAATACACAGAGACTTACGAGCTTAGCAACTTGGTACGTGAGTGTTTCATTCTCCAGATCGATTCTTCGATTTTTGCCTGTCTCGTGGCAACGCCACGAAAATGACGTATGCGTTGGATTTTCCCGCGCTATGTTGGAATTATTTTGGAATTATTATTTATACGCAAAACGTTATCATCGGAAGGATGAAAAATTTGCGAAAAAATAAAACTACAAAATGAAAAAAAAGATAATGTGCTAGGAAAAAAATGTTACAATTGCGTCAGTAAAGCGGGAAAAATAAAAATAATGGACGCAAGTAAAAGTCCATTTGTAAAAGTGAACGATTATTAGTAGAAATGGATGTTTTAAACATTTAAAAAAAATAAAAGTTTACTTTTCATTTTCTATGCGCCATTTTTTATGCACTATGGGATAAATTCATTAGATGATTATAGGCTTTATAATATTGCATTACATATGTTCTATGGTGTCATAATATCATATATTAATGTTAATGCCATCATTATTACTGTTATTACTACAACATCATATATAATAACTATAACCATTAATAATTACCATTATCATGAATGTTATCACTATTACATAACGTTTTGCCACTATTAATTGGAAGATGTAATCAATTGGCGATTAATCTTATCTTGAGCGATTTCATGATTGCTAGTAAAGTGAGTCACACATGAGGATTTCCTTGGCTGAAATCCAACTCTGCACCGGAAGAGAAACCACGTGGAGTTGTATAGACGCGACTTGTATGGCCATGGCGTCTTTATCGCACGCTAGTATATACGCATGATGTAACTGCTTGCCAATATTTCGGATGAGCGCCGATTCGTGTCGAGTCATTCACGCGCGCGCCTTTCTTGCCTTTTCCACGGCGGATGAGAGCCTTATCGCCATAAAGTTCGCGAAACATAATAAACAAACACAAGTGTGTAAACCAGATGTGATCAGACAAGAAAAGTAGCTTGGCTTTTGAAGCAAGTAATAATAACTTTTAGAGCGGATAGTAAATAATTTGGATTAACTTCTCTTGTCTTAATATGTCGTCAATTTTCTTTATTATGGTTTCGTGAAAAATCACAGCTTTGCTCAAAAAGTAAATCGTTTCAGACAGTAAGGAATTCTCAAATGTTTACTCCAATATTTGCAGTTGTCATAATGTACATAATGTGTTAACACATTCTTTTTTACGTGTGAAATATTACACTAGTAACTGCGAACTATTTTCAATGCCTGTTTAATGTAACGATTCGAAGACATGTCAAAAAAACTGCCAAGATTGAAATATCTTGCAATTCTAGAATCGGTATTATTTTCCTATGTCAAGAAATTGGATTCTATGCTGCATTAAATTGTACGTGTAACTGTGCCTTTAGTACTTAGCTGGTCTTTCGTATCTTAGAAATGTCATCAAGTAGGCATTCATCGTATGCTGGCGTCGTATATTTAGCGGCACCCAGGTACGTTTAGCATATTCTTAGGTAGTCCACGTCTAGATGTTCTGGATCTTAACGTTTTGATATATTATTTGTTTTGAATATATTGAATATTCCCGAATGTAAACTTAATTGTAAATTTGAGATTTTATCGTATAGCAAAGAAAAAAAATAATTGACTAAAGATAAGTAATAGTTTAGTATTTCGTTAATCATTTTCTTATCTTATTTTGTTATAAGAAGTGCGCTCGTGTTAGCCACGTGCTATTTATTTGTAAATAGTCTCATATTCGAAATTATTAAAATTTGGTGATTTATATTTTGGTAAAATCGAAAGCGATGCTTTTTCAATTCATGAGAATGCAATTCTAAGCGAAATGATAAGTTATGATAAGGTGAATAGATAGTTACCATGTCAACGTTTATTCAACGACACTATTCGCAAATTGATGCTGTTCTGTTAACCTACCGAGCAATTCCTTATCGTAACGCGCTTTCCGGCGTATCATTTTCATGATAAAGCATTATTTTTACGCAGCGATTATATGAAATGTTTTGTTTATGAATAACTTTATCAATCTTCATTCTTAATAATTTAAAATACAAAATGTATTCTGTGTATATTGTTTCAATTATAAGTTTTTTAGCCAAATATGTAAATTGTTCATTATCTGTGATATTTTAATATATCGCATACCTTTATTTTAATTTAAAATAAATATGTAACATGAAATATATAAGCGTGACGTGAGCGCGGTAATACTATGCGATAAATATGACCTTAAGTTTTTTGCGGTCTTATAATACATAACGAGTGTGTCATATTTCTTGTAGCCGAACAATTAACGTATATAGGATAGATGAAAAGCTTCACTTGCAACTTTAAAAAAAGCTTTCTTTTTTTTATACATTAAATTAATATCCTCTTTTAACGAAAAAAGACTAATGCATATATTAATCCTTAATTTAGCAAAGCATTTAGTTTCAAAATGTATGCGAAATTTTCGTTTTCGCGAGATCAAGTTATTTGAAAAGAAGTCGGATCGGTTTTGATCGTAATAGACGCAGGATTAATCATGATTAATAATAACTCAAGCTTTAGGTTTAATGACCGACTTAGTAATTGTCACGGCGCGGCAGATAAAAGAATCAACTACCGACACGTTAATTGAGTAAATTAATTATGCCGACTCCATCAATTATTTATAATTGTATTTTCGTTCATTGAGTGCTTTGCTTCATTAAGTCAAACAACTGTTCTTATTTTCTAATTGGCTGCTATGCAGCACATGTAATCAAATCACGAATCTCGTTCTGTGGCCACTTCGCTTACTTTGTCGCGAAAGGCTAAAGTTCTAACAATTTTTTGCATTTATCTTCTGTTATCTGGCGTTTGATTATCTCGCGAGTTTAAGTGCCACTATGTGTAGAGTCGACTATGTAGGAATACTGTCTCATTATTTATAAGCGGTACAAACATACAGAGTGTGTTGACGTCAATTATAATGACGTTCGCTAATTGATGCCTGCTTCAATGGTGGGTGGTGGGTGTTTATAACTGACCTCGAATCAGCAGCAAAATAAATGGTTTTTCTTTTACAACGTTTCGATATCCTTTCGAATCGACTACTCGTGTAGACTAATTGTAAGTCTCTGGCTTCATCTCGACTTTCAAAATAGAACATTAGGCAGTGCAGACGTTGACGGTTAATGAGCCGTTCATCCATCTGTCACTATTTTCCTCCTTAATCTTCAATGTTAATCTTCAACAGCTGGAAACTAATGCCGCGATCAACGGTCGAATATCATTAGCACACTATCGTCACAAATTCAAATTACAAACACGCGGATTAAGGAGCGTCTCTGTCAGAAAGATGTAATTTTAAGGCAAAGAATGTCATCAACTCGCTTCAACACCGCGATGCGAAATTTTATGCTTTATACTATAATTATATGCGCATTTTTTTTTTCAAATTTTGTACTACATTCTGTTATCTATTCATTATCACTCTTGAGTTGTTCGATATTTAAGTAACAGAATATTTAAAAAACGCAGAAAATAGACCTTTTAACTGCATTTTTAGGGCTTAGTGCAAGTCTCAAAATTAAAACAAAAACTGACATGATTTCTTTAACACATCTTTTTATTTTCCATATTTTATAATAATAATTAAAATGCTTGATTATTGCGCTTATCTCGTACAATATGCGCCAGTGTTTACTTGTTCAAACAAGGTCGAGATTGTGAACCCGGAAGTGCCAAGAGTTAATGTTCTTTTCCTCGACGTTATACGTATAACGCAATCTTATCCAGTGTGATTGAATTGCGTCAATACGCGTGAGTGATCTTATGCCCTAATATCGTAACTCAGTCATTATAAGAATCATACAGTAAACAGAAATATGTAGTATAGAAGTGCGGAAAATATAAATATTATTATTATAAATATAATTATTATTATAAATATAATTATTATTTATTTAAAATTTTTCTCTTTTTAATATATTCTCTATTTTATATTTGTGTTATTATACATGAATAAAAAGATTATTTTTTTTATATTACTTCATATTATTTTAATATTTTTCAATAAGAGGGGAAGAGGGAGAGATGGAGAAAGGGAGGATAGGAAAGGAAGAGAGAGGGTGAGAGAGGGGGTGGAGAGAGAGAGGGGGGTAGTCATTTTTATGGCGTTTTAGTATCTGTACGACATTACGTTTTTTACATCCCAAAACGGATATAAAGAGTTGAAGGTCAGAAAACAAGAATTTGCATAATAAAGTGAGTCAGTTTTTGTACAAATATTGAGAGAGTTTTAAATATCAATTTACTGAAATTATATCAGAATATGCGAGCGAATAGAAAATGATTTTCTTGTTATAAATACCCGGCACTTTTCTAAATTTCTTTGTATTTGTTGCTAAAATACAAAAGTATGATAAAAAAGTTTGATTTAATGTATTTTGTACGTTTTTTTTTAGGTGACGGTTAGATAACGTATCAATAAACAAGCCACGATGGTAAGTTACAATGACATATTTTATTTTCGTTATTTGAGTGCGTTTATTGTTACTCAGTATTTTTGCATCATAATTATTTTGCGCAATTCGTTTGCATTATTGCTGTCGCAAATTACAATTAAAGTATATTATGTTATTTTCTCCTATTTTTTTATGTAGACTGATGATAAAACACCAACAGAATTAGACACCTTTCTACCTAACGATGGATCCAATCTTAAAGATGGCGTCTTATCCGCCAAGTAAGATTCGAATTTATTTCATTTGAATACATATAACTAATCCAAAATGCAAATTATAGTAATGAATTATTATAAATTTTTTAAATATTGCAGATACATAGTACAAGTCGCTCCGAGTCGTGATGTTGAGGGTGGATTAGGCGATGAAAAGACTTTTGATCCCTTTGCAGAACGCAAAATTGATAATCCGACAACGTAAGGACTAATATCTTTTTTAATAATAAATGTAACATGATTGTTTTGTTATTTTTATATGCTATATTTGAAGCTGTAGGACTAATATGTCTATAGGGCTCTTGCATATCATAATTTAAATTATATAATAATTTTGAATAATAATAGAAAACAACAGTTTCATATCTTATGCTTTAAATTTTATCAAATAGAAAGCGCAATCAAAAAAATTATATACTACTTTTACATGATAAACATATAAGATTTACATTACGAGTAGACATAATATAATAATAATATTATATTACAAAGTAAGCGTAGTTATTTCATCTTTTCGATAATGTGTACAGTTCAATAATATGATTTTGCTTGTTAATGAATTAACTTTCAACAAATTGAAATATAAATTACATTTGTAACTTTATTTTGGCTGTAGCTTTTTGACAATCTGGAAAACGCAAATGTGTAATCAATGTAATAATTATACTTTCAGAGATTGCGATACATTAACGCATTTATTGAAAGCCTCTCTCGGTACTGGTATACTGGCTATGCCCATAGCTTTTAAAAATGCCGGATTGCTTGTGGGTGTCTTCGCCACGATACTCGTCGCGTTCGTATGCACGCATTGCGCATACATTCTGGTGAGTTTATGAAAATAATAATCTGTATTTTTACACTAGAAAAAGTTATTGTTAAAGATAGCTTTGTTTGTTTTTCAATTAAATAATTTAATTAAGTAATATCTGATTGATCAGTATCCTCGTTTTCTACAGATTAAATGTTCGCACGTGCTCTACTATAAAACTCGAAAGACGGAAATGGGATTTGCGGATGTAGCCGAGGCGGCTTTCAGTATTGGGCCTCAATGGGCGAGAAAGTTTGCGACACCTTCCAGGTATTAGCTTTAAATCTACCAAATTTGTTTCTAGAGCATATCCTAACATCTATTTTCTTTTATCAAAAGTGATTTTTTCAATTAAGTTATTTAAATATAAATTGTTTTTGTTTATAGATACCTTATTCAAATCAGTTTGTTCGCCACGTATTTCGGCACTTGCAGTGTATATGCGGTGATCGTGGCCGCTAACATTAAACAGATTATAGAACATTATCAAGATGCTGATGCTGGTGAATACAACATTCGATTGATCACCGCCTATTTGCTGTTGCCTTTGATTGCACTCAGTTGGGTGCCCGACTTGAAGTATCTTGCACCAGTTTCAATGGTGGCAAACATTTTTATGGGAACAGGGTTAGGAATAACGTTCTATTATCTCGTTTGGGATTTGCCACCATTGACCTCGGTGCCTTTAGTAGCATCGATTGAGAATTTTCCACAGTTCTTCAGCATCACCATCTTCGCTATGGAAGCGATCGGTGTGGTAATGCCTCTGGAGAATAATATGAAGACACCGCAACACTTTGTGGGAATTTGCGGTGTTCTCAATAAAGGAATGTCAGGAGTTACACTTATATACATTTTCCTTGGTTTTCTCGGTTATGTAAAGTATCAAGATGCAACGCTGGGTAGTATCACTCTGAATTTACCGACGGAAGAAATGTAAGAGTTTAAAATTATAATAGAGAAGTACAATTTATATAACGTATAGTGTTCGATTTCCTATAACGGATTGTGATTAATTTTTTTCACAGACCAGCACAAGTTGTCAAAATACTAATAGCCCTTGCCGTGTTCTGCACCTTTGGTTTGCAGTTCTACGTATGCCTCGACATCGCGTGGAATGGTCTGAAACATCGCTTCGAGAAGAAACCACTTTTAGCTAATTACATCATGAGAACGGTACTAGTAACTGGTGCAGGTATGTTTAGAGAAATATTGTATGTATGTATGTAATATTTTATCGTTTTCTTAAAGGGTTTACAATTTCTTTCTTACATCTATCTTACGTTTAGCTTACATCTACTTTACGTCTTCTTTATATGTATCTTAGCTAATTTTAATTATAGTTGATAGTGTGTGTGCTTATGTATACACGGAGAAAATTTTATATAAAAAAATTACTGTGTACGGCAGTGACCGCAGACCATAAAGGAATTATAAAAATTTTTACTATACAGAGAAAATTTTATATCAAAAATTACTATGTACGGTAGTAGCCGCGGACCATAAAGGAATTATAAAAATTTTTACTATGTTTTTCACATGTGAAACATAGTAAAAATTTTCGGTCCGCGACTTCATAGTCCGCGGTTAATGCCGTACATAGTAATTTTTGATATAAAATTTTCTCCGTGTATGTTTTTCACATGTGAAACATATAGTAAAAATTTTCAATCCGCGGCTAGTCATACATAGTTATTTTTAATATAAAATTTTCTCCGTGTATATAAATCTTGTCCACATTTGTATAATTTTCAGTTTTTTTTTCTTTCTTTTTCCACTCTCCTATTGCCATTCCGTTTTCTTGTCTCATTCTTTTGTCATTCTCTCTTTTCTCACTCGTATATTACATATCTTTCCCTCTTCCTCTCTACTCCCCTCTTTCATCCACTCACTCGCCCTTTTTCCCTTTTCGCCTTTCCTATATAATTCCTTGATTATATTATCTCCTCTTTTCTCCTGCATAGTATTTCCTTTCCTCCTCACTCACCCAATACTCCTTTCCTCCTCTCATTGCGTTTCCTAGTTTGAACTTTGCTATCCTCTTCATCTTCTTGCTTTTACTTTTTGTCTTTAAGTACTTTATGGTGGTACTTTACTTTTTTGGTGGTCTTGTCGTTCTCATCTTTTTATATTAGTAAATTAATTCGGTGTCGTTTTTGCGAAATTAAAAATTTCGGAAAAAAATCGCTTCACAGGTTACTCCAACTGCTCAGCAAGCTCTTTTTGAATTTATGCGAAATCTTGGTTGAATAGCAACCGCAATTTCCTTATCTTCAAATTTTTTTATTGATTAATGGTTTATCATTTAAATTATATAAATTATAAATAGTTTCTATTATAATATCTTTGATACTATTTCCTGCATGTTTTGTGGGATACTGCATCTTCTCAAGAGCAATATAAATCATATCAATAATTTCAGTAATATTTTTTTTAAATAGAAAGACAGAAAGAATACAGTGCTTGCTTTGCTATGCGTGCTATGCGTTTTATCTATGGCCATCGTACTTATTGTTGGTTTTTGAGCTTATGTTGTTTATTTTGCAATATTAATTGGTTTAGTACACGGAGAAAATTTTATATAAAAAATTACTATGTACAACAGTAGCCGCGGACTATGAAGGAATTATAAAAATTTTTACTATGTTTTTCACATGTAAAATAATAAAAATTTTCGATCCGCAGCTTTATAAAATTTTCGTGTAAGCATAGTTGGCAGTCTTTTAAAATTGCATTGCAGGAAAATATACAAGGTGTCTGATAATAATCACGCCTGTCTGCGGATAGAGGAGAGTAAATCGAATAGAAAAGTTCTTTACCGTTTTGCAAATTTTGCAATAATTGTTGAGATATTAATTAAAAATGTTTGGCGAATGAGCATGGAATGTGCGCTTTAGGCGTGCCAGCGACAAGTGTCGCACACTGAGAAAAATGGTCTGTTTGATTTAACAAACCGTCTATTAGATTTTGGACGAAACAGACAGATTCTGGTTAAATCCACCAGAATTCCTATTAATGTAATAAAAACATTTTTCTCAGTGCATGATAACAAAAAAAGTTTGGTCGGTCAGCGAAGACCGGGTGAAGACAAAAGTAACACGCGAGCAACAAGCAGACAGAAACTTTACTTTTTATTACCGTGCGACATTTGCCGTTGGTACGTCTAGCACACGTTTAGAGCATAAATCTCACAGTTTAGCCACGCAAAACGTGCACTTATTCGCCAAACATTTTTAATTAATATCTCAATAATTATTTTAAAATTTGCAAAACGGTAAAAAAACATTTCTGTTCACTTTACTCTCTTCTACCCTCTTACAAGCGGGTTATTAATGTATAAATATGCAGCAATATGTTGCAAATTGCATACTTTTTCTTAAAAACAACCATGCATTTTTTTTGTACCAATCGATTTGTCTCATAATTCTGCGCGTAAAAGTATTATGGTAAGATTATAGAAAATTAAATATTTTACGAGATGTTTTGTATCAAAATATATCAGATTAAGATATAAAATATCTCGTAAACCGTTCCATTGTTGCTTATTTTACTTATAACTTTTTATGCAAATTGTTATAAGGAATCTATTGTATTTACATAAAACAATTAGAGTGGTTCCATTTAAAAAAATTAAGTTGCCCTCCAAATCTGCGAAATGTCTTTATCTGGAAAAATTTTGTTAGATTCATTTTATGTCCTTCTTTAAACCCTGCAACTTTTGTCTGAAACATTTTTTTCTACAATCACATTTTTTCAAAATATTTGCATGTTAAGATTAAAATGAATCACTCTGTATATATATATATTGTTGAATGGCGAATTATAATATTGACGTAATGTTATTGTTAGTCGATATGTTTAGTCGATAACAGTCCTTTCCAAATAAAATAATTAAAATAATAAAAATACATTTAATTTAACCTCATTGAAGAATTGTAGGTAGGGAAAAGGAAGTAAAAGATTATTATTTTAGAAACATAATAAACATGCATATATATATAATAATAATCTTTTACTTCCTTTTCCCTACCTACAATTCTTCAATGAGGTTAAATTAAATGTATTTTTATTATTTTAATTATTTTATTTGGAAAGGACTGTTATCGACTAAACATATCGACTAACAATAACATTACGTCAATATTATAATTCGCCATTCAACAATATATATATTCTCTTCTATCTGTTGTATCTCTCTATCTCTATTCTCTAACTCATTCTCTTTATCTATCCTTCCTATCCTCTTTTTTTTCTGCCGTATATTCTCTTTCTTGAACAGATAGACTATATTTTTGAAGTATCTCTTTTGGAGGCATTGCGATTTTTGATGATATCTACTTATGAAATAACTATGTGCGTTGCAGTTCTTCTCGCCGTGGCAGTACCAACGATTGAACCGTTCATCGGCCTGATCGGTGCATTTTGTTTTTCCATTTTGGGCCTCCTCATTCCGGTCTTCATTGAGACTGTAACTTATTGGGATATCGGCTTCGGATTAGGGAATTGGGTGGCTCTGAAGAATATAATTATATGCGTTATAGGCCTGATGGCGCTATTATTTGGATCACGCAGTGCAATAATGGACATAGTGAAATTGTATGCTTGATTAAAAAATATTATTTCTGTTTTTATTTAGCGCAAATTTTATTTTGGCGAGTGTATTTTTTTTACTATAATTTTAGATCTGCTCTTAATACAGTTAATGATATTTTAAAATAAATCAAACATGACTTTACGCTCGCGGGCGGGTGTCATTAAACTTGTGGGCAGGATCGCAATTTAAAGTTGTATACATTAGAGATTTCTTATACATGTTGAGATTTTTTCATATTTAAAATTTGGAGATAAATGTTAGAAATATTTTCAAATCAAATCCTCAAATCTATTCTATCTGATCCTAAAATCTAGGATTTTTTGGGGGGAAATTAGGATGTGTTTTTTATTCTTTATATACTTGTCATATAGCAAAGTGTAGAAAATTATCAAATTTAGAAAATTCTATATGATTATATGTTTATAAGTCAGAAGTTGCAAGTGTAGATTTAAAAGTAATGGCAGTATTTATTCAATAATAGACAATCGGCTGCAAAGCCAAAAACGAATTATTGCGATAAAGATATGCATATATCTCAAAAAACGTTAACTTTAGAAAATAATTTTTATACTATGAAATATCTCGCTATTTAAGTTCATGAAATAGAACATAAGTTTTTATTTTGTGCATTTATACAAAATTATAATTATAATTATAATTAAAGCAGTCTCGAGACAATTTAACAATTGTTGAATGTGATTTCTGCAATATTATTCTGCAGAAAAATATTTTGATAAAATGCATATAAATATACCTTTATATAAATTCGCTAAAGTTTATAACATAACAATGTATTAGTTAATATTTTAATATTTAATATTATAATGTATCAAAGAGAAAAATATCTCTATTGAAAATAGTGGCTAAAATATTGAAAATTGCATTCAAATAAAAGCTACAGATTTTGTGTGAAACTATTGTGTATAATCTGTGTGGAAAACGTATTATCAAGCAGAGTATTGAGTGTAGTCTTCCTACATTGCATTTAAAATTAATATTAAAATACATACTTTTTTGAAAACTGATACATATAGAAACTAGATATGCATATATGTATTAGTTTTTTATAAAACAGATAAATGTTTGATACAAGTGAAAATTATATTATTTATGACAAAATTTTACATTGTCATGACAAATTTGTAAACACACAGGTTAAATTATGAAATATAAATAATTTTACATTTTGTAGACAATTTTGTTCTTTATTTTTGATTGTTTAATTATATGTAACACGTGTTATTGCCATGATATAATTATACTTTATTCAGTTGCAAATCATTTTTTATTTTAAATAATCTTAAATGTCTGTTGTACAAAGAAAATATTTTATTTTTTTATTTATAAAGTATATTTATATTATACAAATATAATAATATCTGTGGATGTAACATTTGAATTACAAAAGCAGAATAATTTGAATGGTGTTTTATGGAGTTTCAATATATAATGTTGTTTTATGTTATCTATTCCACAATTTATTCGTGTATTCATCAATAGAATTAAATACCTAGGAATTATTTCTCTAGTGGTGCATAATTGAGGAGCTTTTCAATTAAATCCACATGTCCAAGCAGCATTCTGCGACAGCAATATCTTTTCAGACCCAGTGCGTCCAAAGCATCTCTATAATAAATCCCTTGTATTATTGCATTTGTGTGAGTTTCTTTTTTCACGATTTTTTAATACAGTTATTATTTCTAAAGTAAAACAACAAACGACTTTTAGAAAGAACTATATGTGATGTAGTAAGATTAACAAGTTTTGGTTTTGAGGTTAGAAACAAAATCGAATATAGAAGTTACCCTTCAGTATATTCTGCTTGAAGAAGTCCCAAGTATGCTTCCCATTTGTTGCCAATCACCTTTCCGCAAGTGAAACATCTCACAGGGATAATCATTATATTTCTTTAATTTCTGGCTTGATTATTTGTTATCGATTTGTTTGTAGTAAAAAAGATTAGACACGTGATGTAGACCGCATGGCCAGAAGTGCTTTCTTGCATTTCTTGGGCTCCGTACGCAATAACGAAGAATCACATTCGTGTGCACTCGGTCGTTCGGCTAATAGAAGAAAGCAGGCTGTCTTCTCTCTCATTCCTATTGAGCCGACAACCGAGCAGGACAGCAAGACAATGTGTTTGCTTTTTGATACAATGCAGCGTTAAATTTTTTTTTGTTAAGTTTGTTCTTTCCGATTTTCAGCTTTCTTATATATCTATAAGCATATGTTTATCTAACATAAATTAAAATTAAAAAATATCTTTGTAATTAATATAATTTTTTAACATTTTTTAACATCTGTAAAATGTAATTTTTTATTGTTAATATGTAAAATAATAATATATAAATAAATTAATGTTTTTGAAATTGGAATTTTTATTTATGTTTATTCAACATCAATTTATGTTTAACAAAATTATTTTTTATCTACAAGAATACTTTTTTTGGCAATATCTCTGAAACTATTGATCGTATTGATAAATGTTTTACATAAAACTTACTCAATATTTATTATAGAATTAAATAACACTAACCAAATTTTTATTTTTGTTTTATTTAAAGTTTTTATGTATATTTTTGAAATATATAAACGTTATTATTAGATAATTACAATGTCTTTAATTACGAAATTAACAATCTGACTATTAAATCAATAAGTTATCTTCTCGTTCTCTTCCATCTCTTATTTGTAAAATCGACAAGCATTCCCAGTCAACAAAATGTTAGCAGCCTGCTAGCAGTTTGCGAGCAGATTCGCTCAGAACTTGGCAGCAAATACGGTGCCATCTGTGTCCGCATTAAGCTCGTGTTCTGTCGACAGAAACTGTCGACATAGGTTGACAGCAGATTGGCGGCAGAAAACGAGCAGGATCTGCGCAATGTAATTTGATGTTAGATTGTCGGCAGAAATCGAGCAGAACCTGCCGTCACAATTTAAATGGAATAGCGGCATTTAAATGCTTCATTACAATTTTACATTTCTCGTTTCGCTTATTAAAAGTAGTAAATGAGGTATGTAAAGTATATAATATATATTTGCTTTATTGGGACAAAAAAAATACTTATGTTTTAATAAATTTATTAGGCAAAATCTCGAACTCACTGGAATATCGGGTCAACTCGCAGCGCATTTTCAATTTCAAAAATCAGTTTAATATTCTGAATCTCTTATGGGGATTGTATCAGATTATTGTATTAAACTGTTAAGCTTCATTAAGCCACTGGCCACACTTTATATGCACTGTAGATGAATTTTGAGTACGAGTTTATATATGAAGAAACACGCCGCATAGCGGTAATCAAATTGCATTGCGCAGATTTTGCTCGATTTCTGCCGCCAATCTGACATCAAACTGCATTATACAGATCCTGCTCGATTTCTGCCGTCAATCTGATATCAAACTGCGTTGCGCAGGTCCTGCTCGGTTTCTGCCGCCAATCTGCTGTAATAATTCCGAGCAAATCCTACTCGGTTTCTGCTACTGATCTGTTGTCAAATTATGTCAGAAGGTTTTGTAACATTTCTGCTGACATTCTGCTATCATCATCTGATGTAATAGATTTTGTATATTTGTATACAATCTGCAGTCTTTCTGCTGACAAAAATTTGTAGCAGACGTTTGGCAATATCTGTTCGAACAGACTTTGCTGACTGGGTTATTATGGACTATATCAATTTTAAAACGTTAATTTTTTTTATTAATCTTACAACAAATCTTGCTTCTAAATTATATTTGCTTTAAACCATATCTCATTGTAAATTATCAGAGTGCGTTTTCATATGTATTTTATTTATTTATCACTGAGGATAGGCTGATGACAGGTTGAAACGTCTGTTTACATTAATGTTTTTATAATACAATACAAGTTTGTTCGCACTAAAATCTAGCGGTTTGGCTCCTTTTGTCCCATTATTTTATAATTTTATTATTTGTTGAGGCTTATCATTTTTAACATTGATTATAAATTTTTTCTTAAAATGGCCTTTGCACGCAAGGCTATGTATGTATACACACACACAAAACACACGCACGCGCGTGCTTTATTATCATATCTACTAGTTTTTAATTTATTCTCTCCCTAAAGTTCTCCCATCGGCATTATTCCCTTCCTTTCCTTTTCCCGGACAGGTACGATTTCGTTTTCTCAAGTTTCTCACTTTTGTTCTTACTCTCGTCTTGAGATATCTACTATATGAAGAGTTTCGAGTTAGTGTTACATTTTACTTGTTTAACATGTTGGTTCCTTTTCTGAGAAGGTGGTCGATCATGCATAAAGGTATGGTATTTTTTGTTATATATATTTTTTCTTATTTCTTTCTTTTTTTGTTATTCTTTAATACATTTATTTTTGGCTTTTAATCAGTTTTCACAAAAAAATTTTATTATGAGGTTAACACAGACCTCATATCTATCAGGATGTCATGAGTTGTTTAACTATTTCATTTTTTATCAAGATATGATTTTCGCTTTTATTTAATAATTTTTAACAATTTTTGTTTTTTAATAATTCTGATACTCAATTCTTTGACTTACATTTTAAACTCATATTTATAAAATACATTTCTATTCCAAATTCTAATTTGGTATTTTGACTTTTTTTCTTTTTATAATTATTAAAATTATTATAATTATTTTATAATTATATAAAAAGATTATTATACTAATATAAAAAAAAACTTTTCTTAACATAAATTTATTTTATATTATTTATATAATTTATATAAATATATTATTTATTAAACCTCCTACAGTTCATGTAACATCTTACAGTATGAGTGCTGTTTCAGCTTGGACGTTAATATATAAAAAATTTCATGTTTCTGCGCTCTAAGATTATCATAAAATTCGTAACGGCGATACTTTAGTTTTAAGTTGTTATCCCAGTAAACGAGAAAGTATTGAAAGTTCAGAAATGGAATTGAAAATCACTGAGAAGAATTCATTTACGATGATGCTGAATTCTATTTAATACTTTCAATACTTTCTCGTTTATTGGGATACGTATTGTATTTATTTATCTTTTTTCCTTTATACACTGGAGATAGCCTAAGCCGAAGGCCGAAACGTTTGTCTTATATTATATCTTGTAAATAAACATGTAGAGCAATAAGTTCTAGCTCAGACTCTTGTCAGCTTTTAATTTTTGAATAATTTTATTAATTGTTAAAGAGCCATTCCATTAATAATTAAAAAAAAAAAAAGATTTTATTATAAGAATCTTTATATTTTAATGCTTCTTGTATTCGTCTTCGTTTTAGTTGTTTAGAATTTACTTATCCCGAAACTGCTAAAAGTGAAAAACATTTTAAACATATTTATTATCATGAAATCAAATAATTTTTTTCCAAATCTTGTAATGTCATGCATGTCTATGTCATGATGTCATGTATATTATTTTTAAAAGTGTCATAATAATTTCCCATCTAATAAAATATTCAAATATTTTTATATACCATCTCTATTGCCATTTTGAGTATTATTTTTCTGATTTTTATTAATACAAACATTTTTCTTTCAGTGAAATACTACTGCTTCAGTGAATGCTTGCTGCATTTTTCAATTTGAGAGCTCTAGGATATTCTGTCAAAGAATGGAAAATAACATAAAGACCAAAAAAAGATATTTAATTGGTAACGAGGTAACGAGTCTATTAGTGCTTCACAAAAATGTAGACTAAAAAAATGGACTAGAACATATCAAGACAATCAAACTTATTTATTATATAAATATTTTTAACGCGTTTTCAATTTTTTTATACAAATAATTTTAAGTTATTTTTCATGCCAATTTCCAGATCAGAGAAAAATATGAAAAAGCAGAGTTTTATAGTTTCACTACAAATGATTATAATATGAACGTTCATGCAGAAGCAGCATTTTCAACTGATAATAATGTAATAATTGAAGAAGTATGTAACATACTTTTATATTTTTATTATAAAAAATTTAAATACATACATATGATGTAACACATACAATTTATAATAGGTACATACATTTCTTAATTGTGTTTACAAATATAAAACTCTAAAGTTATTGTACTGATTACTTTAGGTATAATCGCAGAAGTCGAAAGTATTTTGTTCACCTGAAGAATTAAACACATTAAATGATGATGAATGTTTTAATGGCTTTGTTTCAGAAGAAAGCTAAAAATATTTTAGATTTAATATTAACCGCTAATTTTTCTCATAAACTACAGCTTCTGTTAGAACAAGTCCTGGTGAATTTATGTTAATGATACTTAAATTTAGTATTACACATATGCTATCTTTAACTGCGATTTGCAATTTGATAAGTTTGATTAATAATGTTTTTGAAATTCCTATATTACCAGAATCGTGTTATCTAATCGACAAACTCTTCAATTTTCAAGAAAAATTGATCCCGCACTGGTCTCAGGTACCATACAAGTCGACATCGGTGATTTCGTTCTGAATTTATCTTATGCGAGAATATTTAAAATTAAATCCAACCGAGAAATATGCCAGATATTAAAGTAATATCTCCGTGTCTTGATCCGAGTCTTAATTGTCGTTTCGTGTATTGTATTCTGGATAACGCTTGCCTGAATAAGAATACTGGGACGATATTGTGTCTTAATTGTTATCACGATTTATCAGAATCAACGCGTAATAATTTCGAGCACGTCCTCGGACATCATTTAAACATTGGTTCTATTATTCCATTGGCAAAGTGTCGTGTTTGTGGCCAAAACGTATCTCAGCCTTTTCCAGTGCGTCAGTGCCTTGCGTGTTTTAACCATTTCGTAAATTTAATAAATCAATTAACTCGAGCAGGACAAAGTATTGTTAATCTTTCTGATCCTACCAGCGTTTTAATTGGCGGAGAGCCGGGGGTACGTTCTCTGGTTATAGCCAGTCTATTGAATTAATCGTTTAATTAATCAATCACTAAATTAATTGATATGTGTGTGAGGAAACGTCGTGCTTGTCGGTCACCGCGGTTAGAATATTGTTATAGATATTCTTTAGCTAGTTGCGTTCGCGAAAACAGTTACGTGAATCCTACGGCAAAAGAGCATCTTTGCAAGGAATGTATTCCCTTACGAAAAAGACCAACAGGGGATTGTAATCCGTGTAATCCAAATACTACAATAACTACAAAAAAATATTACAATAACCACACACATATATTACAATAACTACACGTAAGTATTACAGTAAACCTGTGTGGTTTTTTCGCACTAGGGTCTATGGATTACAGGAAAATATTACAGGGATTACACGTATCACAGGTCAAATATTACAGAGTGTGTATATTACTATTATAGTAATATTACAGTTACAATTACACAGTCTGTAATATTTTACCTGTGATCCATTACGTGGTATATAAACGACAGAGAGCTATATAGAGAGCGAGATCAATTTTTAATGTAAATTAAGGTATATACATAATGCATTATTTTGTAATAAAATGCGAGTTCTTCGCGAAGCGTTATGCAAAAACAATAACATTACATCGCAAATTTTTCTTATATTGTTGAAGTATCAGACAGTATTACATGTTGCCGACTTCGCGACATTGAAAATAAATGTATTCGGGTTACATTCAAAAATAATAATAACAAATTTTGTATTATACCTTTAGTAAATAGTATCGAAATCGATTAATATAAATATGTACAGCGCGCGTATATAAACAATAAAAAATCACAAATTTTATTACAAAAAATCCAAGTATTATTTATTCGACTAGAATATGTTGACCTATACAGTCTGTGCAATATATGGATGTATTGTTATTTATATACACTTGTAATTATACTTATAAGCTGTGACGTGACGCTTTTTGTCGCGCCTGTCACAAGGGCAGTAGCCCGGCTGAAGGGGGCGGAATTTGGAGTTGCGTCCCCCCGGTCGAAGAGGGAGCGATTCCTCCCGCTTCCCGCGTCTCGCGCTCTCATTTTAATTGTTATAATCTACCGACGAACTTAGAATTCTAGCGTTAGGGTGTATGGCCACTTTATTGCGTCATGTAATTAACGTCAAAAAGAAGCGAACGCCGTGGGATTTAGAAAGACGACAGTGGAAAGGAAGCCCGAAATACTCATAAAAGATCACGTATCGAGTCTCGCGTGGAACATTGTCGTAATAACAGTTACTGATCCTCCAACTTTACAGGACCAAAGTTACGGGGGAGCCCCGACAAGGTCCAGATAAAGGGAGTACTGCAGTGCGACCGGATGCCGGAGGACGTTGCCGCCATCACCGAGAGTCCAAAAGACGGTCGATGTAGCCGTGGCCTGGCCAGCCGGGCAGATCGAACCGGCAAATTCAGTGGAAGTCATTATTTTGAAGTATCGGCCGTTGGCAAGCAGGAAGGCAAGAATAAACAATTGACGAGGTCGGAGCTGTTTACGATCGACAGGCGACTCGAGGAAAAATTATAAACAGAGTGCGCTGATTGATGCGTGGAGACTCGACATGGGCTAGGGAGACCTCAGAGAAATCACTGTTCAACGAGTCAGCAACCGGGAGGGAGCAGCTCCAAAGGAGGGTCCCGACGAGCGTAGCCGTACCATCTCTGTAAGGCCATCACCCAGGGTAGCTATAATTTAGTAATACTGGCCAAAGCTAACGCCTCCGGTCAATTCAGTTACCGCTAAAATGCCGCGATTGTTTTTAATTGTCGTAATAGAGAGTACCGATACCGCTTCCCGTGAGTATTGTAGCCGGAGGTTAGCTGGCCCCGGTTACCGGTTACCGTAGCCCTCTTCGAGGCGCTGTGCCGTCGACAGTCCAAACGCTCGTAATCCGGGAAAGATTTATCTCGTTACCATCTCCGTCTTACCGGAGTTATCAGTTACCGATGCCGATTATATTGTTACTATCTCGGTCTTACCGGAGTTACCTGTTACCGTTAACGTTGTTTTGGGGGGATACCGTTTGATAGAGAATTCGAGTCGCGGAATTTGCGTGGAGTGCAGTGCCGTTTCGCAGCGAGAGTTTGAATTCGGCCTTGTGGCGTAACGATCAACTCGTCGCGGAAATTTGAGTGCCTCTATCGAAATTACCGTTGAGATTACCTTTTTGTCGGCTACCGGAAATGTGTTACCGTTAGTACGGATTTGGCCTTGGAACGTCGTCTCTGAGCGAAATTCCGGATTTCCGGATTCACGCCTTTAAAGAAATTGGACGTCTCTGGCAGGACTTCCTCTGTCTCCGTGTCTTTCGGTGTTACCGTTTTGGGGCCTATCCTGGAGCGTCGTTTCTTGGCGGAATCTCGGAGGTCGCAGTTTTGGAGGAGACTGGAGCGTATCTGGCAAATCTATTACCGTATCGTTTATCGTACCGTTTTGCCGAGTATTGTTTTGCGTATCGTTTTGATTGCCGTTTCTAAGTGTCGTTTTGCGTTCCGATTATCGTGTTTGAATATCGTTGTAAGTAACGTTTTCGGCTACCGTTTTGCGTAACGTTCTCTGAGTATCTCTTTGAGTACCGCTTTGATTGCCGCTTCTAAGTATCGTTTGGCGTGCCGTTGCCGCTTGCCGTTTTTGCGTATCGTTTCCAAATACCGTTTGAGTATCGTTTCGACTGTTGTCTCCGAGTACCGTTTCTGGAGTATCGTTTTTGGAAGTATCGTTCTTGGTTATCGTTTTCTGAATAATATCAGCTTGAGTATTGTTTTCGGTGACGCCTTGTTTGACGAGTATTGTATTTTGATTTGCGTGCGATACCGTCTCTCTTAAAGAGATTCTGCAGCTTGTCCTGCCATGTTAATTTTCAATGATTCTTTAATAATAAGTGTTATTAACTTTTATTGTTAAACGTGGTGTTTTTTCTGACGACATCTCCTTTTTAGAATCTCCAATAGAAATCAAAGAACTACGCCCCTCTACCATATACTAAGCAAGGAGCGGCCTGCATATCGAATCATTTATTGAAGTTACCGTTACCGCGGTGCGATTATACGCACCTGGCGCCCATTCTCGGATACCGATTTTTGAGTTACCGCTGTTATCGCTCCAGTTACCACTGTTACCGCGAGTTATTAAATCGTGTATTTACTGCCGATACCGCATAAGTTACCTAACTCCCGAAGAACGTGGAGAACCGCGGGTTACCGATTTTCATTGGGCGTGCTCCCTCAGATCTGGTGTGATTCCGAGGCTAGTTCACGTCGCAAAGCAATCGATTGAATGTATTAATAATTTTACTGTTTTTGCATGATACGTCCCCTCTAATTTGCCGTGTTTATTCCAATTTCAAGTACTAATAATATGCTGATTATTCTCTTCTCTGAAAGTGTACATATACTCTGTTTTTTGAGTGTTCCAATCTGTGTAATAATTGAATTGTAGTCCCGCCTTCACTGCAAATCCAAGTGTGTAAAAAATACACACTTAAAGTGTGTAAAATCATGTAGTCACTTATTACGCATTTGTACGCGTGTTATTTTTTTACACGTTTTATCTGTGTAATTTTACACAGTTAAATGCGTATTTTTCACACGCTTACACATTAAATTATATATTTAAAATGTGTAATTTTTTGATATTAGAAATAGGTCACTTATTGTCGTTATAATTTATAAAAACATAATAATTTTTTATAAATTATAACGACAATAAGTGTATTCCTAATATCAAAAAATTACACATTTTAAATATATAACTTAATGTGTTAATTGATTAATTATTTATTATTAATTTTGTAAATTAATAACAGTTATTAATTTTTATAAATTATTTATTTAATATCTTTGGATTATATATATATATAATGTCTTTTATATGTTATATGTATGTGAAATTACAATATATAAAGAACATCTGAAAACAAATTCTTTCACATAATATAGAAAAAAAGAAAACAAAAAAAAAACAATACTGTTTATTATGATCTTATCGTACACACAAGAATGACTTAGATTTTTTATTGTAGTCTTTGGTAAAAAAATTAATGGTAAATGAAGAATAAGTAATAATATATATAATATGGTAACTCATAAGTTAAGAGGTATTCTGTGAGTTATCTATAGTGCCTAAATCTTTTAAAATATTATCGCGAGAACGAATAAACTTTTGAATAGTAGTAGTAGTAGTTGGCAGCGGAGACTTCAAAAGCTCATAACTTATAAAATTTAAAACATTTACATAAGCTGCCGGAAATTTCCTGTTCCACACATAGTAAGAAGCAAACAATCCAGCGATGATTTTTTCTATTGTAGGTTGAGGAATTTGTATTTTTATTTCAGCATCTGCTATCAAGTAGGCAATTATAATATCTTGACCATCTGTGTACATAACTACACGAGGTGCATCGCCTTCATTTGTAGTTAAATTATTTATATCTCCCAATACCTGAGAACAAATTTGTTTAAAGTTAAATATTTTATTAAATAATTATTTTTCATAAAAAAAGCATAACAGTAATCAATACTATATATAATCAATACTAACGTCTTTTACAGTAAATAAAGCAGGAAAGTTTTTGTTTCTCTTTGTGAGATCAGCACATAAATTTTGCATGATAAGGACTTTATTATTATTAGTTTGGTTTGGTTTTTTTATTAAGTAATATTTCGTCAATTTCTCAATCATTTTTTCAATTTCGTCAAACAGCGCTTTTTCTGTAATATTTTTTAACTCTAAAAATTCCAAAAGTATCTGTACACAATAATAGAAAAAAGTATATAAATAAATAATATTCAATTAAGAATTTGATAAATAAATATATGTTATACAAAACATACCAGCTCATAATTGTTTAATTGAGGATACTTATGCACAATGTCAACTATTCGTTTCGCTTCATCAATCCATGGCCTTCGATGAGATATTGTTATCTTGAGGAGATGCTTCATGTGAGAAATGTTTTTGTTTCCAACACATTTTTTCTCTAGTTCTTTTAAAGCATTTTGTATATCTGTGTTGGTAACATAATCGGTCGCTCTATAAAAAAAATTTTTTTAATTATATTATGTATGATTTTTTGTCTCAAATTTATTAATGTAAAAGATGTAATTATTTTCTAACCGATCAACATTTTTAGCAATACTAGCTTGAACAATTACAAATGGAATTTCTCCCTCCTCATCTTTCTTTCTCTTTTGAGATTGTCGTTTTTCTAGCGCCCGATGATTCCTAATCCAAACACTTAATTGACTTTTGACTAGGGTCTATATAAAAGAAAAGATGGATATATTTAAAATACAGAAACAAAATATTTTAAAAATATAACAAAAAGAAGATTGCAAAAGTCATGATGGAAAAAATAAGTATATATATTACACAGCCACCACCGATATCTGCAAGTGCAGGATAAGCTGCAACAATACTTTGAGCAAAATTTTGATAATCCGACTTTGTCGGCCACTGATTTGTCACATAAGACAAATGTGCAGCCCAGAATGCTATAAAGTTCTTCTGAGCCTTTAATAATCCAATATCGTCCAATTTTTTTTGCAAATCTGATGTAATAGATGGTAAAATTATTGGATAACGAATGGAACCAGGTCCTGTCACTTGTGGCTTTACTGAATGTATCATGTTGTCTTCAGTTTTAGATCGTTTTGAACTGCTTGGACAATCGATTAGAAGCTTATCTACTTTTTCCTTTTCATTTTCTTTTTTTATATCCTAATTAAATTTTATACCAAATTTGAATTTATAAGCAAAAAGTAAATATATATAATCTGATTTTTATGATAAGATTTTATTACAACTTACCGAGTAGCAGGCTGATTGTTGAATATCTACTAGATTAGACGAACTATTACCATCATCAATAGGCTCTGTATATAATATTTTTACGATAGACTCATTATCTTTATGAACGGAAGAAAAAGAGTCTATTAATTCTGTTGTAGTGTTTGCACGCACTGGTATCAGTAGCACTGTAATTTCACTTTTGTCAGCAACTTCGTCGTTGTCTTCCAAATCACACAACTTGTTATCTCGATCTGGATCAGGTTTTTGTAAAATTATCATTTTTTGTTGCAGCATCATATTAAGGACATTGTCAGTTTTACTGGCTTCCTTCAGTTTGCGTCGGATAATCTCAATTTCTGATGTGTTTTCTTCAGGCATAAACTTAATGCATTTGCAACGGCCTTCAATTAAACAATATACTTTTTTTTCCATTGTCAATCTAATCGATTTTTTCTTAAAATTTGCGAATAATGAATTTCCTCTGTGATATTTCTGTGATATTGAAATCTGTGATATTTTGTACAACGTACGATCCACACACGATTTACGCCCAGTCGAAACAATTGATGAAACAATCGAAGTCCGATGCCACAATCAACTGTTGCTAAACGGAATGGTTTTTTCGCGCACGCGCTTGGAAATCGTACATAATTATTAAAATTTAGCGAAAATTCTCGTATACAATACCAATTCTATATAAAGATGGAAAATTATGAGAATGGAAATACATTTCAGTGTGACATGTGTTTGTTCAAATGTATTTCGTATTATCGATTAATGCAACATTACATTCGCAATCATAAACAAGACCCATACTTCAGGATTACATGTGTTCAACCTGGTTGCGGTGCTACATTTAAGAAATGGAAATCTTTTCGCCAGCATTTATTTAGAAAACATCCTACTGCATCTCCCACTTTAAATGAGGTAACCCAGCAAATTGAAGATGAAAATCAGTTAAGTCATGCCAGTATAATACATGATGAATCATTTGAAGGTAAGAAATGTAACTTTGAAATCTCCATAATTTGATTAATTATTATTTATCATTATTTTTATATTAACATAATATCAAGAATAGCTTCTTCACATTAAATTAATAAATTATATACGAGATATTGAAAATGCTTACTCTTATTTCAATGATTGTTATTGTGATTACTATTATTATATCTTTAGCTTTGAGAATTATTAGAGATTTAAATATTTTAGTATCATTCTATATGTTTTTAATTTTTGTCACTTAGATGAAAGTCAAGAACCAACATTAGAAACAGCTACAGAACGTTTACAATGGCACGTCGCACATTTTCTTGTAAACATTCGAGAAAAATGTAAAATGTCTCATACGGCTATTGAGCACATCATGGATACAATAACTCATTTATTGGACATGTATTCAGCGATTATAGTAGTTGGTTATAATTATTATCTTGAATGATCTATTTCTTTTATATATTTCTAGATAAAACTCAATATTTATATCATTTTTTCAGCAAGAAATTCAAAACACAATGGATTCTGATACAAATTTAGTGAATTTTCAAGATATTAAGAAGATATATACTGAGAAACATCCACCATCCTCACTATTTTCATCTGTCCAATCGAAAAAAGCCCTAGATAAAATATTAATACAAAAATTTAATATGGTATCAGCAGAAAAATATATACTTGATACAAAGCTTGTTTGGAAAAAGAAGAAACGTTCCATTGGGAAAGTAACAGAGATTTGTGAAACTACTTGTGATGCTTACATCGTGCCTTTTTTCAAAAATTTGAAAAATTTGTTGGAAAACGATGAAATCAGATCAAATATCGAGAATCCAAAGCCACATAAATCGGGAATCTATCGGACAGTATTGGATGGAAGTTACTATCGAGAGAATGACTTTTTTCGCAATCATAATAATGCGTTAGCTGTAATTGTTTATTATGATGATCTCGGTATTGCCAATCCTTTGGGTGCAGCCTCAAAGAGTCAAAAATTGTCAGTATTTTACTGGACATTAGGGAACATATATCCTGAATTTAGATCGTCAAAGAATGCCATTCAATTATATGCGATTTTAAAAACAGAATATTTGAAAAAACCAGGAGCTTTGAAGAAGGTTTTAGAGCCATTTATAAAAGACATTGTAAAATTAGAAAATGAGGGTATTACTATAAACGTTGGAACAGAAACAAAGAATTTTAAAGGCTCATTATTATTTTGCGCAGGAGATACTCCTGCTGCTGCATTACTAGGTGGCTTTAAAGAATCGGTTTCAGCTTATCGGTTTTGTCGTTCCTGTTTGATGACATCTGAAGAGTATAAAAATCATTTTCGTGATGATAGTTTTATGATTCGTAATAAGACAATTCACAACAATCATATCGAAATTGTAACTGACTGTACATTAACAAAGGCAGCGAAAAAATTTTGGCAAAAAACATATGGAGTGATGAATAAGAGTCCTCTGTTGCAAAGTCCTAATGTAGATGTGACACTATGTCTGCCTCAAGATTGTATGCATATTCTCATCGAAGGCCCTGTAGAAATTGCCATTCGTCGTTTATTAAAGTATTGCATTTTTGAACTGCAGTTGTTTACACTTGAACAATTCAATAAACGTATTATTCATTTTGATTATGGTCATTTTAAGAAAGATAAACCTGCTCTAATTCTTCGTGATCATCTTGTTGATGGTAGCTTACGACAAAGTGCAGCACAAATATTCACTCTAGCACACATGTTGCCTTTGTTAATTGCAAATTGGATACAATGTGAAAATCCACATCTCATTGAGCACATAAATTGTTATATTATGCTATTGCAAATCATGAATGTTTGTCTTGCTTATGAGATACACGAAGAATCAATTGAATTATTGAGTCGAATGATTGAAGTATACATTACACGATTTATTAATTTATATCCAGATTTCATTGTACCAAAGTTTCACTTTTTAATTCATGTTCCAAGATACATCAAATTGTTTGGACCACCAAGACAACAGTGGTGCTTTAGATTTGAAGCATGTCATGCATATTTTAAATCACTTGTGCCGATTGTGCGTAATTTCAAAAATATGGCTCTTACAATGTTATACAGACATCAGTCACGCCTATGTTCCATGTTAGCTTCATATCCTGGTACCGATTCAAAAAAATTTCTCTATGAAGGGGATTATATAGCACTTGGAGTATCTGTCCTTCTGTGTAATTTGCCTTATGCAAAAATATTTCATAGAATTATTAATGAATCTGAATGGCTGACTTGCCAAATAATGCGATCACCAAAAGTAATAGTGCATGGCAGCACATATCATTGTAAAAGTATAATTTTGCTTGAATGTGATGAAGATGATTTACCAGTATTTGGAGAAGTGGATGAAATATTTATTTTTAACAAAGAAATCTTATTAGTTATTTCAACATTGCAAACTGAATATTTTGACTTTACAATAAATTCATATAAAGTTACGCAAATTTGCAATGTACAAAATTTCGTGAAAAATGTCAAAGATTTAATGTTTCCTTATCCACTTTCATCTTTTCAAACAAAAAATAGAAAATATGTACCGTTGATAAATCATGAACGTATTGAATTTTATGGATAAAATATCTTTTTCTAAATGTAATTATCCAAATAATGTAATAATAAATGTATGCAATAATAAACTTATTGTATTATAAATTCATGTTATTTGTGTAATTAATATTTAGAAGATTCAGTGTTCTTTAATTATAGAGAACATTATAAACGAGATATTATAGATTTAAGTAGAAAATCCGTAGTGTTTTTGCTCAACTATTTAAAAAACGCTAAGAATTTTCTTCCTAACCTAATAAACATTTTCTCATAATTGCACATGAAACTCGTGTGTAAGAAGATCTAAACGTGTACAGTTATTTTATGTGTGTGCTTTTTACACATTTGAATTATTTAGAAGTACACGTTTCCACATTTAATATTATATATCATATTATACACAGCAAAACGTGTTAAACTATACGTTTAAATGTATAAATTTATTTTTTTACACAGTATAGTGTGTTATTTTTACACGCCAAACTAAATTACACACATAAATGTGTTATTTTACACATATATGTGTGTACTTATTACACACTTGGATTTGCAGTGTTGTATCTGTCTACTGCAATAAGTTGTTCATCGTAATATTTGTATTACAATAACTACACGCGTATGGTCCGTCGGATGTAATATTTTAGCGCGTTATTGTTTTTACAATAA
This sequence comes from Linepithema humile, assembly GCF_040581485.1. Lineage (NCBI taxonomy): Eukaryota > Metazoa > Arthropoda > Insecta > Hymenoptera > Formicidae > Linepithema > Linepithema humile. The sequence goes on from NC_090133.1 coordinate 10,907,079, forward strand.
CCACATGGATTACAATCCCCCGTTCGTCGGTCTTTTTCATAAGGGTTGCTAGCGAGCCGATCGAATATAAAAGGTTATTTGAAGTTTTAAATGATAGGCATTACGCATCCGTCGCCGCCCAAGATTACATTGCATTATTTGTCATCGCTATCTCGCGCTAATTCAACCGATTTCCGAGTGTCACAAATGCGAGGACAGATATCTTAATTATATACAAACTCTTGCTGAGAACGGAGAAAGTTTTTATGATCAACGAGATTCGATGTTACTCTCTTAAATTTGGTCAGTGTCTATTTGATATATTCTAATGATATTTGATGATTCTTTTTACACGATTACTAGTGGAGGGCGTTACAAGTTAATACGCAATATACGCTCTAGCGTGAGATGTAAAATTTGTAATAAGCGCGGCTAATTTCAAGGTGTCCAAGGTAAATTAATTCAGCCTGCGATTAACCACTCGGCTCGGTTGCAGGCCGCTTGTAAATTCAGATTGTGTGACGGCGAAAAACAGAAGATCACACGTTATTTACAATGTTTGATTACGATTTTGTATTACGATTTTGTATTATTATGATATTCATATTGCTATGGTTTTACTCTGATTCATTATTCGTTTCTATATGATTTATTATTCATTAGAATATGGTTCTAATTATTGTTTATATAAACAATAGACGTATAGACGCAATCCCATCGACAATAAGATTGTGGCAACGGTCTGTATTCTGTTTTTATAAATGTTTTATAAGTTTCGATAGTGTAATATTGACGAAAGTGCCTTTAACGGAACAATGTATAAAATAATAGAATTTAATAAAAAAGAAGGGGGTGGCGTGGCAGTTGTGCATACTACATGGTTAACGCCACGGAAAAAGGAAGTTTTTTGGCCACCTTATAAAGACAATGCAACTTATGTGCGTGCTTTAAAAAGGGGGGAAGAATTTAATGAAGAAATGTGGCAAATTTTCGGGATCGCCCGTATTTTCTATGAAACTGGTAAGAACGTAGCATATTTACTTATTTTATTATTTCAAACATTTAGTTCTGTTTAGTGTTTAGTTTAATAAACAAAAATAGTGATTTCAAATGTATCTCTCTAACTTAAAAATTTATCTTGCTCTTCAATAATTACAGATAATTTAGATCAGCGCTCGGAATTAGTTGCACATTTCGAGCCGATTTCCGAGACGACGCCTCCTGTTCCCCCACTACCGCCCGGCTGCTGGCGGCCGAGCCGCCGATAGCTCTGGCGCAGGAACGTTTTATATAAGAAATAAGCTGGGTTGTTGAGGTACCTTTCAGAAAATAGTAATATTTTCTTTGTTACATAAATAATGTTTATTTTCATTAATAATTAAATATATATATTATGTATTAATAAAAATAAACATTATTTATGTAATGAAGAAAATGTTACGATTTCCTGAAAGATGCCTAAACAATCCAGCCTATTTCTAATATAAAACGCTCCTGAGCCAGAGCTATCGGCGGCTCGGGCTCCAGCGGCCGGGCGGTAGTGGGGGAACAGGAGGCGTCGTCTCGGAAATCGGCCCGAAATGTGCAACTAATTCCGAGCGCTGATTTAGATAAAGCCAGACGAAAACTTCTTTTGGCAGAAATTACAAGCGATCTCAACGCAGAACCGGAATCAAATTTGCAAATTAAAAAAAGAAGTAGACCAAAACGATTATACGATAGTAGTAGTGAAGAAGAACAAGCAAATTGCATATTTAAACGGCCTGCAAAAATTTCTCATTCTTATGGTTTGTACTTGAACAATCTTTTTAAGCATTCTTATGCATGTGTAAAAGTACCAACACACATACATGCACACACGCACACATACACACACAAAATATATATATTTACATAACAATTTTTTATAATTTCTCTGTTATTAGCATCTGTAGATGTTAGCAATAATACTAAAAATATCTGTGATACTATGAAAAAAAAAAAGATAGTCTGTCAACAGATGCAACCAGTATTGCTGGCAAAAAAAAAGATACTTTGCCAACAGATGCAACCAATATTGCTGGCACATCTTTAACTTCTACAGTTCAGTTTGGTAAGTTATTTTATAAAATGTTTTAATGTTCTGTTTGTTAAACTTTGTAGTAATAACATCTAAAAGTTATTTATAAAATAATTCTTTTTTTAACACTATTTGTAGATAATAATATTAGCAACAGTACTATTAGAAACATCAGTAATATTATTAAGAGAAAAGATAATATTCCAATACATGCAACAAATATTGTTGATATATCTTTGGCTTCTACTTCTGGCTAATCTGGTAAGTTATTTATTTCTAACTTACATTTAATATGACATTTTTAAGTATTTTTGATATTTAACAAATACAATTTTTTATTATTTATTTTTAGTATTTAAATTGTAAAATGCTGCTACATATACTTATGCGCAGTAATTTTTAGCAATAAGTTTTTGATCTGAATAATGTTACAAAATAATAATATTTTGTGACATATATATATAATTGTCCGTAAGTTTATTTTCTATAATATTAAAATAACAGTACTATATAAAAGTTTATTAGTTAAGTAAAATGTCATGTAATTTCTGACAAGTTTATTTTTTGTGATATTAAGTACAAATGTAATGTAAATTCTGACAAGTTTATTTTTTGTGATATTAAGTACAAATGTAATGTAAATTCTAACAAGTTTATTTTTTGTGATATTAAGTACAAATGTAATGTCATTTCTTACAAGTTTATTTTAAGTAAAAATGTCACATAAAAATAAGAATACTTTTTTGTTAAAAGTGTACTGTATGTAAGACATATTAAAATACACATTTAAATACACAAATAAAGACCTGCATAAATAATAAACTAATATTTTGAAGCTTATTTTTTTATCCTAAGGCATAATAAATATAGAACATTAAAAATAGATTAAATGAATGTTCTATTATAGTATTTTTATATTCGTTAAATTACGTATATTTCTCGTCATAGTTATGCCATAATTTTGTCGTCATAAGTATCACGTCATCGGTCTGTGACTTAGGACCGTCATTATAACCTTATTTTTGACGTTTTTTATGACGTTACTTTAGTGATATTAATGACTTAAAATAAACGTTATATTGACGACACCTTGCTACCTGGGTATAAACTAGCGAGAAAGAAAAGAATCGTGGAGTCCTATCAGGACATAATACGAGTATTCTAAGTAAAAGCAGTGTGTCAGATCTATTACCTCAACATTAAACGAGACATTATTAATTAGAAAATGGTTTTGATTACGATTTTATATTAAATTGCAACATTCATGTTTTCATAATTTTATTCCGTTTTCCTTTTTTTATTCACTTCTAAATGAAGCATTATTATTCATTAGAATACGGTTCTTTGGTTGTTACTAATTATTTTCTAAGGTTTTTGCGGGTTGATCCGTTTTATATACGCATTTAGATAATTCAAATATGGTTACTATTAAAGGAATTTATATACCTTTAATTATTCGTTAAGAATACAGTTCCTGGAGAATATCCAGATAATTCAAATATATATATCATTAAGAGACTTAAATGATTCTATACGGTTCGTATAACTTTCCACCCATTATTATAATTTTGGTTATCTTATTTTTCTTCTATCTTTTACCATTTTCATCGGTTCATGAATCTTACCGATTGAGTCTCGCGTAAAGGTGCGAACACTACGTGTCACCGTCACTGCGCCAGGACGTGACAATAAAATTTAAATATTACCGAAAGTAAAATAAAATTTTCCACTTATTATTGGAAATTTTCTGGGACGTATCAGTAAATTTTTAAATCTAATAAAATACTTAGTACAAAAATTGAAAAATTGCTGCATAAAAATTAAATTTTACTGTGCAGTAAACGATTTTTTTTCAGATGAATTTACAGTAAAAAAAATGCTTTATTTTCTATTAAGATATTTCAATATTTTTTCAATATTAATTTAAAAAATTTGTGTCTAACATCACACAAATTTTACTGAGTTGCATAGTAACAATTTCAAGATATATATTTCCTTTGTTATTGTACGGATTTCGTGGTAGTAGGGTCGCAGAACGCTTTAAACAGCACACCTACGCGATTTTTGCGTTCGGTTGTTCGTTGCTCGGGTCTTCAATCTGGCAGTTCTTGGGCACTGAATCGCTTGTCGCGAGCTGAGAGCCTAATATAGACTTTATAGTGCTTTGTGTTTCTACAATTTTAGTAATATAAGTTATACTAAAGGTGATACAACCCAGATAGCACAAAATATCCTCAGGATCATTCTGAATATGTCCAGGACATCCTAGGAGATTTATAAGACATTTTACATTTTTGTACAAATATTTATATGAAAATTGAATATGCATATATGACCACTTTTAGTTATATAAGATATTTAATTTAAAATCAATATATACTTTATTTAAATATCCCATAAAAATTCTATATTAGAAACTCATTGGATGTATATTCGATATTGTGTTATCCAAGATATATTTAGTGTTCGGTCGCCAACAGAGTTTTATATCATTGTCGGTTGCATGTAAATTTTTTATGTGCAATCTTTTGATAAAGGTAATAACCAACTACCTTTTATCTGCGGGTGAATCGAGTAGCTCGCGGTGAGAGGGGATGGTTTCTTTACGAACCTATTTCATTTCATATATTACAATGTTCATGGAACTTATGTTTTGTAAAACACAAGAAATCTCAATTTGTAATTTTGTCTGTACTTGTTAATCGTTGTCCTTAGTAACGGATTGATAATTTTGTCTGTCCTTGTTAATCGTTGTCCTTAGCAACGGAATGATATAAAAATCGCTTTTCTTAGTAACCGTTGTTGTTTATAAAGTTTTTATTACAATCATCAGCATGTGTAATTTTGTATAGTGAAAAGTAATAAATGTCTGTGTTTTGTGTTACTTTAAAAATTTTATTTTCTCGTAATTGTGCCTGTCGAAGAAATTCATATCATTGAGGTAGATCTTTAACCGGATATTTCGGAGATGGCGAGTTCACCATTTATTTTGGTCTTTCAAGCCGGATGGAATTCCTGATTTTTTGCAAGTTTTTGCAAATATCTCGAGATTTGCTTTTGTTAATGCAGTTTCGCATGAGTGCAATTCGGGACCTTGAGAAGAGTAAGTAACATTTTGTTACTTTATATCAATGTCATGTCGTAGGTCAGTACATACCTCTTTTCGCGAGTGTCGTGATTTCGGTCAGAGCAACAACCCTACGCGAGATTCACGCCTTCGGTGAGTGCGTTTTGCTATCGTTTTGCTATCACGTGTCGCGCCTTTGGTAAAGGCACCCATCTTTTCGATCTACGCGTCGTTGTCGTTTGATCTTCGCGTTGTGCCTATCGATTGAGGCGTTTTCGATTTGTGTCATTATGCACGTTACGCTGAAAAGATACATATCGTACTTTTTCGATATCACGTCAAACATGGAAGCTACAATCAAGAATCAGATGTCCAACGCTGGATATATTGAGCGTTTTTGGGAAAATCTTATCAAGGTTGGCAAGGAAAAGATGTCGTCAGCGTATTTGAAGACTCGTCTGGAATTATTAGAAACTTATTGGACTCGTTTCCTGAACCAACATGACAAGATTCTGTCGTTCGATCAAGCAGAGACTACGAATTATATGACGGTAGATGTCTTTACAATAGTTGAAGAAAGTTACATTGATGTCAAATCAAGAATAACTGAAATTTTGTCAAGAACAAACAATTTGGAGCATTCAGTTGAAGATTCATTCAATTCTAGTTCTGGAATTAAACTCCAGTTACTTCGAATTAACCTTCCTTCTTTCGATGGAGATCAACTGGCACGAGAAGGTTTCCGGGATTTATTTAAGTCCCTGGTTCATGACGTGGAAGGATTGTCTCCCACTCAAAAACTCCAGTATTTGAAGACCAGTCTTAAAGGAGAAGCTGCGTCAATCATTGCTAATTTACCGATGTCCTCAGACGGCTATGCTCTTGCTTGGGACGAGTTAGTATTTTGTTACGATAATAGAAGAGTTTTGATAGCTATTCATATGCACAAGTTGCTCTCATGCTCACCAGTGTCAAAGGCATCTGCAATTGAAATCAATGAACTTCTTAGTGTTGTGAATGCAGCAATGAATGCGTTCTTTTCGCGCATTAAGTCATCCTGTCGAGTACTGGGATGATTGGTTTGTTCACATTGTGGTCGACAAATTAGACTCATCGACACGTTTACAATGGGAAACCACTCGAAGATCTGTTGTGGGTCCAGAGAATCACAACCAATTATTAATTAATAAAATATTATATAAGGATACCTATTACATATCAGATTACGATATCAGATAAGAACGCTGACGATTCAGTGCGTTTCCGGCTCATACGAGACACCGGAGAATTGTGCAGCGACAATCGAAATCTAACTCGTTTTTAACGCGAGAATGCTGATAAATTATCAAGAATCTGTCAGCACGTTCAATCAAAAGACCTTCAAAACTGCAATCAATTGCTGTTTCGCGACTATAAAATCGCCGTCGCGAGACCACGACGGCGGGTCGAAAATTTACCATCAAACAAAACGGACGTATGTCCGTTGGGACCACGAATTAAGAAGATCGCGGATCATAACCAATCGCTAAAACGAATAAGAGTAATTTGAGGCTCCGTGAAACTAAACTAAGACAAGGATTCCTGAATCGGAATTTAGTTTATCTGTTAACAAGGGAACTTGTAAAATCAAGAGACCAATAAATATATAGAAGATTGTTTTATTTAAAAACAAAGAAGAATTATTTCCCGGATTCCCGGTTTAACTCCCTTAGCGGTAGATCCCGAACCCGTGCTCTCAAAAAGGGGCACAAAAGATCCAATCAAGAGTTTCCTTCATTTGGAGAACTCAAGGGTTTTTTGACTACACGAGCTCATGTTTTGGAAGCGGCCAACCCGCGAACGTTACAAGGTTCCTCTGCAGGATCAATCAAATCCAAAACGAAAAATAATGTCATTTCTCATGCTATCACGTCGGATGCAGAAGAAAAGAAAACACAATGTCTTCATTGTAAAGAGCAACATTCTTTACGCTCATGTGTCAAGTTTAAGGCCCTTTCTACGGAATAACGTTGTAAGGGCTTGTTTCAACTATTTGGGCCAAGGTCATGGGGTGGCAACCTGTCTTTCAAATTATCGTTGTCGCACTTGCAACGAGAAGCATCATTCGCTTCTACATCAATCAGAAACGGACTTACAATTGCAGAAATTGTCCAAATTGGAATCCACACAATCATCTTCGTCGTCTGACAAACTTAGCTTGACAGAAGATACAAAGAAAGTTGTTGCATTGTCAAGTTCCACAAGTAGCACCGTGCTGCTCGCAACTGCTTTGATAAAGCTAATCGGTTCTAACGATAATTCAATGATCGTTCGTGCGCTTCTCGATTTAGGATCGGAAGCATTATTTATTTCAGAACGAGTAGCTCAGCAATTACGGCTGTCACGACGTAAAGTCAATGTTACGATTTCAGAACTTCAAGGAGTCACCACTGGAAAGGTCACGCATGCTGTTTCTCTTACCATCGGTTCAGAGTATTCGCCATCTTTGCGTATTACTTTACCATCTGCTTTGGTTTTGGCTAAGCTCACTACTATTTCTCCTGGAAAAAGAATTTTCAAAGGTGATTAGTCACATCTTGAAGGGATCCAGTTGGCAGATCCAGAATATGGAAAACCAGCTGCAATTGATGCAATTATTGGAGCTGACATTTACGGAATTTTACTCAATGGTGGAATCAAACAAGGTCCTCCAGGAAGTCCAACGGCTCATTCTACCGTTTTTGGATGGATGTTAATGGGATCATTGTCAGACAGAATCAGTTCTCATTCTACTAATATTGTTTCTTACCATTCCACAATGGGTCAAGATCTTTATCAAGTTCTTCAACAATTTTGGGAAATGGATGAGGTATCTACCGAGAGGATTCTCACACCCGAAGAAGCTTATTGTGAGCAACCCTTTATAGATACTTACACGCGTGACCAAAAAGAACGCTATGTTGTGCGTCTTCCAATTAAAGAAGGTTCATTGACGGGACTTCGACCCTCTCGTCAAGGAGCTTTGCAAATGCTCTTGACAACAGAGCGTCGATTTAAGCGAAACTCATTGTTCAAACAAAATTATATAGACTTCCTGAATTCATATCATTTTTTAGGTTATATAGAGCTTGTATCAAATGGACAAGAGCAAAATAATAAAACATATTACTTGCCACATTATGCGATCGTAAGGTCAACGGACCTTGAAGGCAAAATTCGGATCGTGTTTAATGCTTCCTTTCAAACTTCTACGGGAGTATCATTAAATGGCTGTCTCCTTACTGATCCTAGACTTCAAGCAGACTTATGGGTGGTTCTTACTCGATGGCGTCAATTCCAATTTGCGTTTATCTCAGACATCGTCAAGATGTTTTGACAAATTCGTGTCCATTCAGATGACATGGATCTTCAGCGGATTTTATGGCGGGCGGAACCGAGTGCGGAAATACAAGTTTTCCGTCTTACTATCGTCACATACGGAACAGCCTCGGCACCCTACTTTTCTCTTCAAACTCTTCAGCAGCTAGCGCAACATGAAGGTACACGTTATCCTCTTGGAGCGACAGTTATTCGTTTTTACACATATGTCGATGACATATTTGCCGGAGTACACTATTTGGAGGACGCAATGGAGGTTAAAAACCAAACCATCGATTTTTTGACGGCTGGCGGTTTTTAACTTACAAGGAAAGGGACCCAAGTGTCCCCCTCCAATTTTGACGAGCTTTAAATATGTTGTAAAGTAGTTCAAAATAAGAGACACGTATTTTTTTTATGTGCTTTCTCGCACGTTTAGGGTTGAAACAACCCCTACAAGCTAAAACGGTTTTTTTGGTTTTGACTGAATATCGTCAAAACTGTAAGAGGTATCAAAAAATGTTTCGAATAAAAGTTGCATGGTCTTTTATGAGCTTTATAACCACGTAAGTCGATTTTTAAAAAAATTTATATTTTTTAATTTACCCTCACCCCTTCTTATTATTTTTTCGAATTTCAAAATTTTTGTAATGACAAAAGTTGTAGCATTTTTTACGCTGAATTCAACCATATATGATTTTATTATGTTCCGAAATCGCATCTTTTAAAAATGAGTCATTAGTATCACATTATATGCGTCGCGCTGCATGACGCATTGTTTATACCGCACTTGTGTTGTGCATAGCCGCAAAATAAATATAAAAATGACATGTTATTACATATTTGAAAAAGAACAGCTAACTAAAATTGTTGCTAAAGTATCCTTTCCACATTACACTCTTATAGATAATCGCTGCATTTCGTGCGCAGCGCGTTGTCATATACAAGTTTGCTATCAGCGCATATTACACTTTGAAGTTTTGCTTGTAGTGACCACGGGAAAATAATTTATGAAACGAAAACAGTGAATAAATCAATCTATTCAACATATATAACATATATATAAACGCAACCTATTATGGAATATCCGGCTCCGTGAAACATTAAACAGCTGCGTCGTTTGTTAGGTATGGCGTCGTGGTACCGTCGTTTCATTCCCCAATTCGCAACTTTGAGTGAACCACTAACGAGACTCTTGAAAAAGAATAAGCGATAGGATTGGGGAGAAGAGCAGAAATTAGCCTTTGAACGCATCAAGGAACACCTCACCACCGCCCCAACCTTAGCATGCCCTAATTTCGAGCAGCCATTTGTCTTACAGACGGACGCTAGTTCGGTAGGGTTAGGCGCTGTGTTAACACAATTCTTAGGGGGGGAGGAGAGAGTGATCGCGTTCGCGTCACGTGCTTTAACGGATCCGGAAAAACGATATTCGGTTACCGAGCAAGAATGTCTGGCGGTAGTGTGGGCCATAAAGAAATTTCGACCGTATCTGGAGGGCTATCAATTTACGGTAATTACCGACCATAGTAGTCTGAGGTGGTTACACAACTTAAAGAATCCGACCGGTAGATTAGCCCGATGGGCCCTAGAGTTACTCGAATACGACTACGAGGTAATACATAGAAAAGGGGCCTTACACCACGTTCCCGACGCGTTGTCGCGTATGTTCGAGAAGGATACGGATACGACTATAATGGCTGCCGCTGAGATAGATAATCGAGATACCGTCGATGTTGATACCACAGACCTCTGGTATAGGAAACGATACGCGCAAGTCAAAACGGACCCGAAACGATATGCCCATTGGAGAATAATTAAAGGGCAGATGTATTTTTTAAGGCCGAAACCAATCATATCCGAGATAGTAGAAGATTTAGATAGATGGAAATTAGTGTTACCGTACGAATTACGTAAAGAGGCCCTGCGCGAATCACACGACGAGCCGCAGGCCGGTCATTTGGGGATAGATAAGACTTATCAGAGACTAGCTGTCACGTATTTTTGGCCTAATATGTTTCGAGATGTTGTGAAATATTTGAAGTCGTGCGATACCTGCCAGAGGACGAAAGTAGAACAAGCAAGTCCGGCAGGATTAATGGGTCGTCGCGTAGTGGAAGACCCGTGGACGGTGGTCGCCGCGGACATTGTCGGTCCGTTGCCGCGTAGCAAAAATGGCTTCCAATACTTATTAGTCATACAAGACTTATTTACGAAATGGATCGAATGTAGGGCCCTTCGAGCGGCTAAAGGTCCAAAAATCAAGGAAACATTGGAAGATCTAGTCATAACGCATTGGGGCACACCCAAATTCCTCCTCACCGACAATGGTACCGAGTTTGTGAATCGCGTGATGACGGACTTCGCGGAGGAAAATAAAATCACTCATACTACCGTGCCACCGTATCATCCACAGGCTAACCCGGTCGAACGCGTTAATAGGATTCTCAAAACAATGATTATCGCGTATATTGGTAAAGATCATAGGGACTGGGATAAGCATCTCGCGGATTTCCGATTAGCTTATAATACCGCGGCCCATTCGTCGTTAGGCACCTCACCGGCTTTCCTAAATTTAGGTCGGGAATTAAAACCGACAAGATCCTTAAAAGAGAAGGGGGGTAAGGTTACAGAGGTAGAACCGGGAGACCAAAACAGCTGGTCAAATCGGATGAAAAAGTTAGAAACGATCAGGGCCTGGGTAACGGAGAATTTGGAAAAAGCCTATCAGAAGCAGGCGACCGGGTACAACCTACGGCGAAGACACCGTGTCTTCAGCCCCGGGGAACTCGTATTAAAACGACAACACACATTGTCGTCCGCCGCACAGAATTTCGCAGCTAAGTGGCACCAAAATTCCACGGTCCCTTCCGGATTGGGAGGAAATTATCCTCTGTGGTTTACAAGTTGACCCGTCTTGACGGATCCTCTGTCGGAAAAATACATGTACAGGAATTAAAACCTTATCACCCCCCTGACCCTTTCTAGGCGTACCAAAATTTTTTTTTTGTGTTTTGTTGGAGTACCGAATAAAAAGTTTTTTTTGTTTTGTCTGATGGTTTTGTTTATTTTTGTTATTGTTTTTTTGTACCGCTATGAGATTAACGAGAAAGGGGGAAAGAACCCCGAAATAAAGGGTAAGACCGAGAAGTTGTCATTACTAATACTCCCCTTCTCAATCCTTCTTCGATCCAAGGTCGTTAGCATTCAAATAAGAAAGGCGACAAGGCGGCAAAATCCATAGGAGGGATGACAGAGGGTGGCTTTAAACCTCCTCAGGCTGGTGGAATTTATTTGTGGGTCCTGTAAAGGACCATAAGACTTTAGTGACTTTCGTGATGCATTTAGTGTGTCGGATTGGTGGTCATCGACGCCCGTCGATGTCCAAGACCTCCTCGGTCCTCTCCTGGGAAGGGGGAGTTGTGACGTGACATTTTGAGGTCCGTCACAAGGGCGAAAAAGCCCGATCGAGGAGGGAAATTTGAGGTTGGAAACCCCACCGCGGGGGGCGACGACCTCTCCCTCTTAATTCTCTTTTTGAGATTGTAGATTTTGCGTTGTACCGAATTATGCGAGTCGTGGTGAGTGGCCAAACTCCCATATTGTGATTAAAGTGGAGCAGCCTTCGTGGGACCTGCGAGGGACTCAGCAGACAGGATGACGGAGGCTCGGACGGCGTGTAGACAGATCCGGAACAAGGTCAAGTAAAATATCCTTGAATAAACAATTAGATTCCAGACAAAGTCGCTACCGTAGATACAATTGCAGATTTGGAGCATATCAAGGCCGGTGGACGCACCGAGAGAGATGATGCCCGAGAGGGAAGCGCGCTCTCACACGCCGAAGACCCGGAGTGGAGTACCCGAAAAAGGAGCTGTCGTAACGAGCCAAAGCAGAATTAGGTCGGAACCTGATCAGTTCCCGGCCGATTCAGAGAAGGTTTGGATCCGTAAACGGAAAAGGCCGCGAGGGGCGTTAACGGCAGCTGCCCTAAGAGAGAGACCGGGGTCACTTCGGAGAAGCGTCACCGAGGGCCGAAGTATCGAGGAGCGACGCAAGCATCGAGATCTAGTAAACATCGAAGGATCAAGAATTGGTAATCGATAGCGAGGATCTACATGCGCAGGACGATGCGCGGAATGTCACCGCTGTCCGGCGAGCCTCGCTGTCGTCACTGTTCGGCGAGTCGGCAACCTAGGCGGAACCTCGAGGACCACTACGGGCGTACCAGCGATTTGTAAGGCCACCACTTCGACTTCGCGGTAAGAGCGGTATCAGCAGGCGGCCCGAGCCTCGCGGAATTAAGAACCCGCATATTTTGCGTAACGAATATAGCTTATCTCGAGATGCCTCGCGCTATCATGTGAGGTTAGATTTTGGCCGGGCCCCGCTGACTACCGTTTCTGTAAATTAAGATTTCACCATGCTATCTCCCTCGGGGCTGCCGAGCCGACAGTCGTCTTGCGTTAAATAATGTCTCTCGTCCATAAATGATAATTTCGCGTCTATTTGTGTATTGCTGTACCGAGTGTTAGAAGTTTTGGAGTTAGCCTATCGCGTATTTCTCGCCTCGGCCTTCTGTCGAGCGTTTACTATCCAAACCGTGAGAATAATATTAAGACAGAACTCGTATTGTATGCTAACCATTAAGGAGAAAGGTTAAAGTCGAGTTAATAGTAACAGCTGTATTTAATGAGAGTGATCGAACTTGCACGCCGAATATTATACCGTGTGAGACGAGAGTACGCGGATTTCCGCGAGTCGAACAGCCAAATCCTGAAGCCTCTCACAGAGATAAAAGAATGTCTCCCCTTCGCGGGATTGTTAAGGCGCCTATCACCCGGCGCCAATCTCATTTAATATCATTTAACCTAATCTATATAATTAAATGTTATTTGTTATGAAATTTATGTGTTCTCAATAACCGTCCGATTTCAGACTCCTCTCTCCAAATCAGTATTTCGCGTCTCGAAAGAACCTCGCCCCTCTGCCGTTTGTAGAGTGGGCTAGTCGCGCTTATCGCCGTTGCTCGTTAAAGAAAATCATTGTTTTTAACGTAATTTGTTCGTGCGGCGCGTTAATCCGCGCCTGGCGCCCAACTTTAAATATTGAAGTAATCACTAACATCCATTGCATAGAGCAACGAGGTTTGATACGCTTACCGGCGGGTGTACTTCTGCCCGACGGAAAAGTCGTCGCAACCTCTTACAGTTTTGACGATATTCAGTCAAAATAAAAAAAACCGTTTTAGCTTGTAGGGGTTGTTTCAACCCTAAACGTGCGAGAAAGCACATAAAAAAAAATACGTGTCTCTTATTTTGAACTACTTTACAACATATTTAAAGCTCGTCAAAATCGGAGAGGGACACTTGGGTCCCTTTCCTTGTTAGTAAATGGGCCAGCACACACAAGGTTCTGAGTCCAGAAAATAATCAAAAGGAAAGGTTTATTTCATCCGCAGATCACGTTGACACTTTGGGTGTTTTATGGTCACCTTCTGATGATTCACTCAATTTGAGAGCGATTCCGGATTAAATCTCGACAAGAGAACCCATTAAAAGGATTGTTTTTTTGGACGTCGCAAAGCTGTTCGATCCAGTTGGGCAGCTCCTGTAATTATTACCGCCAAAATTTTCATCCAGGATCTTTGGATGGCTGGTTTAGAATGGGATCAACCATTTTCTTCTGATTTTCGAGTACGATGGAAAAGTTTTAAGTCAATTCTTTCAGACTTAAATAAACTAAAGATTTCTCGTTAGACAGGAATAAAACATAGCATGAAGTTGCATGGATTCTCGGATGCCTCCGAACGAGCATACGCCACGACAGTTTTTATACGAGGCAAGAGACCATCTGATATTTATCGAGTGAATTTACTAGTCGCAAAGACCAAAGTCGCACTGGTTAAGCCAGTTTTGATTCCGAGATTGGAATTGTGTGGCGCGCTTTTACTGGCATGATTTCTGAATCAAACTGCCATTGGACTTGGCATTTCTCATCCCGATATCTTTGCATGGACGGATGCCAAGGTTGTTTTAGCTTGGATCAAAGCTTATCCATCCAGATGGAAAACGTTTGTAGCAAACAGAGTTGCTACAATACAAACTTTAATTCCAGCAAAATGTTGGCAACATGTATCTTCTTCGGAAAATCCGGCGGATGCTGCAACTAGAGGTATTTCGCCGTTAGAATTATCAGAGCTTCGACTATGGTGGCGAGGTCTTCTGTGGTTGGAAAATCCAGTTATTTCATGGCAAAATGAAGAAAATGAACTTCCAGAAGAGTGCGAGCAGCATAAAGTTCTCGCCGTTAAAGCGGATCAATCTAAAATAGAGAATAAGTTACTATTAAGATTCTCATCTCTCAACAAGTTATTAAGAGTTACTGCCTACTGCATTAGATTCTTTCGTATTAAAGATTGGCCAAAGACTATTCATCTTTCAGCAGATAAGCTCAATGAAGTCCGGAAACGATGGTTGCAATTAGCCCAGTTGCAGGATTATTCAAAAGAACTCGTGGCTCTCACTCGAGGCTCTCACTCGAACCTGTACCATGTCGTTCGTCATTGTTATTGTTACGACCAATTTTTGGTTTTGATGGATTAATAAGGGTTGGCGGTAGACTTAAGCACTCTCCGTTGCCCTTTAAGGAAGAACATCCCATCATTATTGCAAAAGAAAATCATCTTTCACTTCTACTAATTCGTGATGCACATTATCGTACTTTACATGGTGAACCGCAGCTGATGCGGAGCGTTCTTGCTCATTGCTACTGGATTGTGCAAGCAAATACTCTTATTCGTTCCGTAGTTCATCAATGCACCAAGTGCATTCGCTTCCGAGGTAAAGCTGTTCAACAACAGATGGATCATCTTCCAGTTGACCGGGTACGAGCTTTATGCCCGTTCTTGTCTTCAGGTGTAGATTATACTGGTCCCATACAATTACGGACTGCGAAAGGACGCGGTCAAAAATCATACAAGGGTTACATATGTTTATTTGTTTGTATGTCGACTAAAGCTGTTCATTTAGAGGCCGTTTCAAATCTTTCAACAGCATCATTCATCGCTGCTTTCAAAAGATTTGTTGCGAGACGAGGTCATTGTTCCCGACTTATCAGTGACAACGGCACCAATTTTAAAGGCTCTGACAGAGAACTTCGTGCCATGTTCGACGCGGCTTCCGATTTTTTCAAGGAAGGTCGAACTCAGTTAGCCCAGGATGGCACCAATTGGTCTTTTATTCCTCCATCAGCACCACATTTCGGCGGACTTTGGAAAGCCGGAGTGAAATCAACAAAGCATCATCTTCGACGGATTGTAGGCAATCACACGCTCATTTATGAAGAACTTATGCCAAATTTGAGGCCAAAAATTGAGGCGTGTCTTAATTCAAGGCCACTCTTCCGCTCAGTGCAAATTCTGAAGATTTTGAGTCTTTTACTCCGGGTCATTTTTTAATTGGAGAAGCACTAATTAACATACCGGAGCCTTCTACACTAGACATTCCTCAGGAGAAAATCCATTTACGATGGAAACTTATTTCTAATATGCGTGATCATTTTTGGTACAGGTGGTCAAAAGAATATTTACATCATCTTCAGCAGATTAGTTAATGGAAAAAACAATTGGACAATTTGCAACCGTGCAATCTGGTTATCAAAAATGAACTACAACCTCCTACAAAATGGGCTCTCGGAAGGATTAGAGAAGTTCACCCTGGTGAGGATGGATTGGTTCGCGTGGCCACCATTGATACGGCTACTTCACGATTTACTCGACCAATTACAAAATTGTGTATTCTGCCATCTGGATCAGAAGAATCAATCCAATCTAATGCTGCATGAAAGATATTTTTTTTATCAGAATGTCACATGGTGCATTATTATTTTTATTTTGTTCCTTGAACAAGGCGGGCGGAATGTTCGGTCGCCGACAGAGTTTTATATCATTGTTAGTTGCATGTAAATTTTTTATGTGCAATTTTTTGATAAAGGTAATAACCAACTACCTTTCATCCGCGGGTGGATCGAGTAGCTCGCGGTGAGAGGAGATGGTTTCTTTACGAGCCCATTTTATTTTATATATTACAATGTTCATGGAACTTATGATACAAATACAAGGGTGTGCTCATAAGACGTCAGACCACTGCGTATCTTAACTAAGTGACGTCACTAATTCGGGTAAAGTTAGGTATAGGGTGCGTTCCACTTAACGCCCGCAACGACCGCGACCACGACCGCAAAATTGCGCGTTCCACTAGCTCGCTAACGTCGCAAGCGAAAATTTTAGTGGAACATTAGGAGACCACGGCATCTTCTTCTGATAATTTACTTCTATAACTGTGTCGCTTTCAGTATTGTAAAAAGGAATTATTTGCGACGACATTGTCAAACACTGTCAAACACTACGAACATTCTAGTTTAAAAACCGCGTGAAAATAGCTAAGACACGACGACCCACGTTTGAACCACGGGCGTCGTGAGCTCGACGCGGTCGCAATCATTGACGTCATCTATGACGTTTCAAGTGTGACCACAGCGACCGCGGTCGTTAAGTAGAACGAGTTAACGGGTGTTGCGAGCGCTGTGGACGTTAAGTGAAACGCACCCATAGTCGATGATTCTGTGGCTAATATGTTTGTAGCCTAACCTAAAACAGATTGAAGAATTGTGAATTTACGCTATTTACAATATGTAAAATTATTGTAAAATATACTGGTAGTGTCGTCAACATATATAATTATAATGTGTGCTTGTGCAATAAAAGACTGCAAGAATTATTTTTTTTAAACAAAGAAGCAAAATTTAAATATTAAATATTTTTCTTTTCCAAAAGACGTGAATATTGTAGAAAAATGGCGACAAGCATGCGGAAAACAAAACATTAATTTAAACAGCGGTAAGTTAACTATTCTTCTTCAATCCGTTATAATTTATTACAAATTACAATCGAATTAAATTATAGCAATACACTGTTTAATTTATTCAGCTCGAATATGCTCGGAATATTTTGATGCTTCAAGCTTCGTAAAACCTTTGAGGCAACAATTGCTGAATTATTCTCCGGTAAAATCGAGAAAATTTTCTCCAAATGCAGTTCCGACATTAAAATTGTGTGCTGCATTACACAAACAAAAACATGTTAAAGTGCTGTCCATTGATCCTAATAATAACAATGCACCAGCTATAACATCTATGGAAATTCCAAGGACCTTAAATACTACAGATAATTCAAATGCAGTTTTAACATTAAATTCATGTACTGCACCAGGCGTAAAAACATATTTTGATGTCGAGATGCCAATAACAAAACTCGACTCTGCGTCAACATCTACTAGTTATTCCAAAGCAACAATGATACGTAAGGAAGTTCCAGTAAAAGGATTTACTATTAACGAAGATGCAATCCGAATCACATCAGAGAATGACCGTGATATCATCGCTAAAATATACGTAGAGAAAGTGATATTTTTTATTGTTACTAATCAAATCCCTTTGTTATGTCTCAACCTCAAAGGATTTTCAGTACTTTGTAATGAACAGCAACTTCAAGTACTTTTGTATTTTATATTATAGTACATAAAATAGTTATTTAATCATTTTTTTATGTTTTTAGGTATAGTCTTGAACATGAAGTAGCGGCGTTAAAAAATAAATTGCAACACAGAGAAAAATACATAAATCATACACGTGAGATGTTAAATAAAATATTTACACCCAGCCAAATCGAGATGTTACTCAATCCGTCTCGACAACGATTCAAGTGGTCTTCAGAAGATATAGCTGCTGCTATATTGTTACGATCAGTCAGTCCAAAAGCATATCAGTATTTGAGGGATGTTTTAAAAATCCCACTTCCTGGTTTTTCCACGTTGCGAAAGTGGACAAGTGCTATTAACACAGATGCAGGGGTTCTATTTTCTGTCTTGCATTGCATGAAATATAAAAGCAAAAACTTAAATGATAATGAAAAGTTAGTTGTGCTCACATTTGATGAAGTATATTTATCAAATAAAATTGCTATCGATCGGAAAGTGCAGCAAAAAATTGGTCCTTATAAGACCTGTCAGTGTGCAATGGTGCGAAGTTTGTTTTCAAATTGGAAACAACCGATTTATTACCAATTTGATAAAAGCATGAATAAAAGTATTCTTCTCAACATTATTGGTGGATTGTATAACATTGGTTATACAGTTATTGCTGTAACAAGTGATATGGGTCCGGGCAATATGCGGTTATGGTCGCAATTAGATATAGGGATTGAACCTAAAAAATGTTATTTTCAGCACCCAATATGCGAAGATCTAAAAGTATTTGTATTTGCAGATGTTCCTTATCTCTTAAAATTGGCAAATCATTTCCTGGACAAGGGGTTTATTTGGAACAATAAAATGGTACATAAACAATGTTTGGAAAAAATATTAATGCTGAATTCAAATAATTAAAAAATTTTTTTTCTTTTATAAAAGCGACAAGTGGAAACTATAATCAGCCAACAGCATTGGATTTCACACACAGAATGAAGCGATACATTCTGGGAAAACATTCGACAAGTTTGTTTTGTAAGAACGCAAACGTCAGCGATGCACAATCGAATTGCACAATGCTTTGCATCTCCAATGAGCGTTAACAGCAATCAATTGATAGGAGAAATGCTAGAACCGTATGCAGTCGACGATATTACAACTGAGCATGATGTGGAAACCGAACTTTGCACAGATTATACCGAAAACGTACCAAGTTTAGATCTATCCGAATTTGTGCCAAGTGAGGATCAAGAGCAACTTCTTCATTCGTTAGAACAGTTTGATCATCTCAAAACAATTGAGGAAGAAGGATTAAAATATATTGCGGATATGTAACGCACAGATTTCGATCCAAATATTCATTAGGAATAGAGACTAAGCAAATGCCACAGACTTCTGATAAAGATTGGATTCAGTATATTTCTCACGGTAAATGTTTATACCCATCAGATAATTTGCTGCAAGCTGCCTAGATTATGGATGCAGAATTCAAAAATTATCACGGATCCAGTCTCACCGACGAGAAATTCATTTTTAATAATCTAGCAAATAGATGCCAAAAAAAATTTCTCACTTACAAATACCTACAGAAGTACTATTGTGCCTGATAAGAACTTGATCTTACATTCGACTCCAAGAACTTAATAAAAATATCATGTATGCGAATCGCCACAGACATAATAAAAATAAATTATACAAATTTACTAATAATAAATAATCTCCATAATACATTTTTACTTATATTTATACTCTTAAAACCCACTATCTCTTTGTATTAATATATGTTGTCTTTTTCTTATAAATTTTTTATTTTTTTAACTTTATTGAAAATTAATATTTTTAATACATATAGGAAATTATTGTAGTTAATATTTTTAACTTTTAAAAGTTTAAATTGACTGTTTCAATCCTATTATATCTTCTTCTTCTTACGGTGCCATACGCTTAGCGTAGCGTGTAGGCGTTCATGTGTTTCTTGTATTTATTGTACAATGTGGAGCGTGCTTTCTTCTGCACGTCTAAATAAAGTGGCAACATCTAAGATGTTACACCAGTTCCTGATGTTGCGGAGTCATAAGTGCTGTTTGCGTTCTGATCCCCTTTTACCCTCGATCTTTCCAGAGAGAATGATTTTGAGGAGGTTGTATCTAGGTCTCCGCAATATATGTCCTAAGTATGATGTTTTCTGTTGTTTTACTATGTTTAATAGTTGGCGATGTGTGTTAGCTCGATGTAAGACCTCTGCGTTAGATATATGATCAGCCCAGGAGATTTTTAAAAGTCTTCTTAGTAATCACATTTCAAAAGCTTCAATTCTGTTTGGGGATACAACTTTGAGCGACCAGGTTTCTACTCCATACAGCAATATTGGCCATATATAGCATTTGACTACTCTTAGTCTAAGACTCAAGGGCACCTCTTGACGCAGTAGGTACTTATTGAACTTAACAAAGGTATTCCTGGCCATTGCGACTCTTGTCTTGACTTCGCCATCGCTGTCCCACTTGGCATTAAACGAGTTTATCTATTCTTCTCAATTCTCTATATTCTCCTCTACGTAGCTCGCGCAATGGTAATATAGGTTTCAACTTATCATCTAATGTCTACTTATTATGGCCGCGTTGAGCGGCAAATTCTAATCAAAGAAATGCACTTTCTTTACATATATATATATAAATACATATATAAAAGATACATATTTTTTTAAAATATATATACATATATAAATATATATATATATATATATATATATATATATATATTTTATATTTTATATTTTATATAAACAATTAAATTATATTAACCAATAATTAATTAATGTTTGATAATTAATAATGAAATTAATAATTGTTTGATTCTCATGTTATTTAACTAGCATAATTGCAATTTTTATGAAAAATATATTAGAAATTAAATTTTAATTTGCTCTTTATTCACCATTTAAAAAAATAGTACATTCAACATGGTGTATATCACCAAGGTCACCTTTAATTTCTTAAATGGAAATCCCCATTTTTCATTGCATACGACAGTTAGTGTTACAAGTTTATATCTTGGAAACAAAGCATTTTAAAGAAATTATTTTATACAAAAGTTTTGCGACTTTAGGTGACTTTGTCCTGATCTTGAAAAGATTACTCAAGGTCATGTTCGTATTTTCATCATGTGTCCTCTTTCAAATATTTTCATCATGTATTTCCCTTCAAAATATTTAAATATTTAAATATTTTCACTGGAATTATTGTTATAATTTTTTAAATTTTTGTTTATAAAAAATATTTTAAAAAATTGTGCTAATGTTATGATTAAGCATCTTAGAGGTAAATTATGTTGTCACATTTGTTCCAATAATTAAGTTATTTTGTTATAAGACTATATTCTAGTTTTTACTCAATGGAAAATGTTTGCAATGAATATTTTGATTTAAATATAGATGTTGTCTATACAGTGATGGGAGAAAGTTCTGTAACGATTAAATATCTTGGAAAATAATGATTATGGAAGAAAGTGTTCAATACAAAAGTTTTAGTATATCAAGTGGTCTATTATATATCAAGTGGTCTATTATATGGTTATATTTATTGAAATGACCTTCATGTGACCTTGAAGGACACCGCAAAGGTCAACTTTGAAATCTTAAATGGAAATGGAAATGGACTCCTATTTTTTATTACATATTCTTAAAGCTGGTGTCAAGACATTTCCGAAACACTATAATAGTTATTTTTCATTAAGTATTTTTCGAGTTATGAGGCTTGAAAGTTACAGCATTTTGACATAAAATACAAAATATATTGTAAAACATTAAATTTTCAGGAATCTTACCTTAATACTTTTATGCATAAAATAATGAGACGAATCAATTGATATAATATAGAAAACACATTGTTGCTTTTAAGAAAAAATATGTAATTTGCAACATGCAGCTGCACATTTTTTTTTAAAGCAACAATGTGTTTTCTTTATATTATTTTATGTATAAAAGTATTAAGATAAGATTCCCGAAAATTGAATGTTTTACAAGATATTTTGTATTTTATGTCAAAATGCTGTAACTTTCAAGCTTCATAACTAGAAAAGTACTTAATAAAAAATAACTTCAATATAGTGTTTCGGAAATGTCTTGACACCAGCTTTAAGAATATGTAATAGAAAATAGGAGTTTCCATTTAAGATTTCAAAGTTGACCTTTGCGATGTCCTTCAAGGTCACATAAAGGTCATTTCAATATAACCACTAATATTATGTTCCGCAATCAATTTAATGTTTTTAAATAGAAGTTTGATATTATGTTTATTAACATAAAGTTAACAGTTTACCTCTAAGGTGTTTATATGTATAAATGTATAAAATTAATATAATTTTTTTATATTTCAGAATTTAAAAAGAAGGTGCACATTAAGAACGTTTGGTATAAAGTTTGGCTGCTGTGCGCCGATACAAGGCTGCTGTGCGCCTGTAAAGACCGGTTGCTGTGCGCCGATACAAGGCTGCTGTGAGCCTGTAAAGACCGGCCGGCTGCTGTGCGCCGATACAAGGCTGCTGTGCGCCTGTAAAGACCGGCTGCTGTGCGCCAATACAAGGCTGCTGTGCGCCTGTAAAGACCGGCTGCTGTGCGCCGATACAAGGCTGCTGTGCGCCTGTAAAAATAGGCTGCTGTGCGCCTGTAAAGATAAGCTGCTGAGCGCCTGTAAAGATAGGCTGCTGTGCGCCTATAAAGATATAATAGAAAATAATATATATTTATTTTAATAAGACAAAAATGTCTACAGAAACAGAAAAACAGATGACGTTGAAACCAGATCAGAAAAATATTATTGTTCAAGGTCACTGGTTAAATGATAAACATATGGATCATTTTAACCAACTTTTAAAAAATTGTTCTGATTATAGACCTGAAGGATTGTGGAAATTGTATTTTCCTGATAACATAGAATCTGTACCAGAAAATAAGAAGCATATACAGATATTATTTAGCTCAAATAATCATTGGGTATGTAGTTATTTTGATACAAAAAACTTATTTATCTATGATTCATTAAATTTGAAAAAGTTGCACAGTGATCATGACAAATTTTTAAAACGATTATTTCCAACTTATCCTTTTGATGAGCGGCGTATTAAATTTCCTACTGTGCAAAGACAACCAAATGGTGATGATTGCGGTGTTTTTGCAATAGATTTTGCGATTTCATTGTTATTTAATATTAAACCCGAAAAAGTGAGATATGACCACAGTTTAATACGTTCGCATTTAACAAAAATTTTTGAATCTAATGTGATTGAGCATTTTCTTCAGGATTCTAAATATGGTGTTCTTCAAAAAGTACTTCCATTAGCGATAATAAGAGGAAGAGAAGTTGATGCAAATTGTAAACGTATCATACGTCACAATAAGGCAGAGCAACTAAAAGCAAATCAATTACAAAAAAATCATGAATTTAAAAATCAGAAAAATATCATTGCTCGAAACGACTGGTTAGACAATGCACATATGGATCATTTTGCACAACTTTTAACAAATTGCTCTGATTATAAACTTGTTGAAACGTGGAAATTAAATCTTCATGAAATACAACCTGTACCAGAAAATAAAAAACATATACAGATATTATATAGCTCAAATAAACATTGGATATGTAGTCATTATGATACAAAAAACTTATTTATCTATGATTCGTTAAACATAAAAAAGTTGCACAAAGATCATGAACAATTTTTAAGACAATTATTTCCAACTTATCCTTTTTATAAACGGCCTGTCAGATTTCCTACTGTGCAAAGTCAACCGAATGATTACGATTGTGGTGTTTTTGCAATAGCTTTTGCGATTTCATTGTTATTTAATATTAAACCCAAAAAAGTGAGATATGACTACAGTTTAATGCGTTTGCATTTAACAAAAATTTTTGAATCTAATGTGATTGAGCATTTTCCTCAGGATTCTAAATATGGTGTTCCTCAAAAAGTATTTTCATTAGAGATAATAAGAGAAAGAGAAGTTGATGCAAATCGTAAACGTATCATACGTCAAAAAGAGACAGAGCAACAAAAAGTAAATCGATTGCAAAAGAATCGTGAATTTAAAAACAATTTAAGTAAGAAAAATGAAAATAAACATAAAAATCAAGAAGAAAAGTTTAGATATAAACAAAATGTAGAAAACATTTGTACTCTAAAACGGAAACGATATACAGATTTAGAAAATAATTGCGCTAAAAAGAAAAGGCGATATAAAATAGATTCTGTAAGACAACGCGCACAAAAACGCAAACGTTGTGCTATAGTTATGCAAAACGAACAAAGTAGACAAAAAATATTAGAGCGTAAATGTAACAGACAATATTACGAAAAGAAAAGAGAAGAAAAAAGAAAAGAAAATAAAAGCAAATTTGTAATAAATAAATGCAATGCTGCAAATAAAATTATTAAAAAATATAAAAATTTTTGGTATCAGAATTCAATAAAACTTCATACTTCTTTGACAATAATTATTAAAAATATTTCAAATAAATTAAATATTAGAGGTCAGATCGAAAAACAATTAGAAGCCGAGAAAATAATACGTTGGTGTATGCATATTAGGAACGGTTATATTCGCAAGATGTATAATATATTAGCTGTACTTAAAAAGAAATCAGAAGTATGCTTGACTCTTGTTGATAAGTGTTGTGGAATTAATGAAAAATTAGATGTGTTATGTGGGATATCTAGACACACAGCATCATCTGAAAATTATTTTGTAGAGTCTACATATCGTAATGCAATTTTGAAAGAATCTTTAGTAATGAACATGGAAGGGCAAATTGTAAATGTGTTACCTTTGATAACAGCAGTAGCAAAAAAATCGTGGTCGTGCAATACTTCATGTAAAATTGACAATCCAATTTTGATTGAACGATATGAAAAATTTCTTGAAACTGTTAGTACATGTACTGTAAAGAATGTTCCTAGACTGATAGAAAGTATTCGTACATGTACAGTAAAAACATCAAATACGAAACTTGGTCATGCACAGAGTTGCTATATTAATTTTACTATTTGTGGAGCAATGTTTCTACCAATTCTATTGTTATCGCCCCATTTTCCGAAAGTGAGAAATATAAGGCGTTTGATTTATCAACTTATAAATTTTTATCAAAAAATATTGAATTTTGATAAAGCATTAAATTGTGCTGATTTAAAAACATTAAATAAAACTGTTATTGCTGCACAAGAGAAAGCAGATATATACAAACATCAACAAACCGATGCAATTATAAGTGATGATGATATCTTTTTTAAGTATAAAAATGCGTTTAAGGCCTTGAAAAAACGTCTAATGGACACACCGCGTTATGCTTGTGTGTCATGCGAAAAGCTTTGTTATAAAAAAAATGTTTCTGAAATCATTAAAGCAAAAATAGATAATCCAGTTTGGAAAGATTTAATGGTACACGTAAAAAAACAACAAATTAATCCACAATATATATGTATTTATTGTAAACAAAAATTTTGTCAAGGTTTAATGCCTGCGTATTGCATCTTGAATAATCTTTTTACAAATAATGTGCCTGAAATAATATCATCTCTTAACACATTTGAAAAGATTCTTATACAGAGAGCTAAAGCATTTCAAACTGTTGTTAAAATGACAATTGTTATGAACAAAAAATTACCTGAAAGGCAAATGATACAAAAAGTTAAAGGTAGAACATTTCATTTACCACTTCCTATGCAAGAGACATTAAACAAATTATGTTCTAATACTGATGCGATAAATATTAATCATGAATTATATATCTTAGTCAGAGGTATTCCCACAAAATCAAAAATTATATGGGAAGAAATGGTAAATGTTAAAAAAGTATTTGATGCATTAATATGGTTAAAGAATAATAATCCTTTTTATTCTGAAATAATATTACCAAATAGTCATAATAAATTATCTTTGGAAAAATTAAATAATCTGGAATTTCAGATGCAAGAGGATGAAAATTTTGCAAAAGATGTATTGGATGAGGAACATGTGTCAAGTAATTTAGAAACCGAAATACAAGGAACAAAAAATCTTGGAGACGCTGCATTCAATCAGCATGAGGCAATGTTAACTCAGGTTATTAATGATGAAAATGATGGTTATTATGAGCAATATACTATATATCCATTATATGAAAAAAGAACAAATAAAACTGCAACAGCTTTATATCAAATGTTAAAAGTCTATGATTTACCTTTGGATAATTGTGAGAAATGTTTGGATTTGTTATGTTTTCCAGATTTATATTGTTTTGGTATTAATGGACAGCACGAAACTAGGCAGGTCAAGCTTCATGATCATGAATTTATTAAATGTTGTTTGATGTCTAAACATCCACAGTATAGATTAAATCAACAATACCTATTCTTTTTGTTAAATAATACGAATATGCGTCAATTAAATCGTGGAATTTTTCACAAGATAAATGTAACTAATCCACAAGTTCGTTATACGGCTGTGGAATATTTAGAAGCAATGTCCAAAGAATTGTTAGAATCCGATTTAAGTACAATATTTTCGACACTAAGGAATACGGAACAATTTTGGAGTAAACCGCGAAATAATTTAAATTGTATGACACAACATTACGGACCTGCAACATGGTTTCTAACATTAAGTCCCGCTGAATGGTTATGGGAAGAGTTAGGTGAATATATTCGTGAAGTAAATGGATGGTGCGATTCTTCGGTATGCACTAGTGTTCTTGTTGCTAGAGATCCTGTGTCAACATCGAGATTTCTCGATAACACGTTTCGTGCGACGCTTGACTTTATTTGTTCCAAAGATCATCCGATCGGAAAAGTCACTCATTATTTTTGGCGACGAGAATACCAAGGTAGAGGCATACAACATTTTCATTTATTAATTTGGATAAAAAATGCTCCAATTCTTGGTGAATCTTCTATTGAAGAAGTTTCCAAATTTATTTTACAATATGTA
This sequence comes from Linepithema humile, assembly GCF_040581485.1. Taxonomy (NCBI): domain Eukaryota; kingdom Metazoa; phylum Arthropoda; class Insecta; order Hymenoptera; family Formicidae; genus Linepithema; species Linepithema humile. The sequence goes on from NC_090133.1 coordinate 10,934,006, forward strand.
AGCTGTAAAATGCCAGATAAAAATATTTCACCATTATTGTACAGACGTGTTAATACGCATCAACGACACAAACATAATGATTACTGTCTCCGTTCTAAAAAAGTTGGACGTAAAGTTGTTCGGAGATGTCGTTTTGGATTTCCTCGTCCTGTCACTGAGACGTTAAGTATAAGAGATGTCACAACTGCTATAGCAGGTAGAAAGCAATTAAAACATAGAAGCAGGCTTTATGATCTTCCGCGAACTGAAGATGAAAGGAATATAAATGATTATAATCCTGTTCTTCTTACTGCATGGGAAGGAAATATGGATATACAATTTATTGGCGAAAAGTCGTCACTGCTTACCTGGTACATTACTAAATATATGAATAACGCGGAAAAATGTGAGTTGTCTGATACTATTATTAATACTAAAAATAATATGAATAAATCATTGATGAGCTATCTTTGGAGTATTGCCTTGCGATTCACAAGTAATAGAGAATGTGGAGCTCTTGAAGCTGCTGATACATTATTGGGTATTGCTTTATGTGGAACTGATCCAAATACAACTATTAGATGGTTAGATGTTAATCGAATAAGATATAGAAAATTAAAAACTCGTAAAGAGATTGAAGCACTTGATGATCAATCGACAGATATATTTTGTGAATCTTTAATAGATAATCACAGAGACCAAAAGATCTAGAATGTATATCTCTTTATGAGTTTGCAAAATGGTATGATATCACAAAAATCAAACCACGAAATAAGTTTATTGAATTTTATAAAATAAATAATGGTTATCTTAGACGACGACAGCGTGGATATCTTATTAATCATTATAGATATAATGTTAATACACAACCAGAAAAGTATTTCTTTGCATTATTACTTCTGTTTAAACCGTGGAGAGAATTAGAAGAGCTTAGAAATGAATGTGATACCTATGCAGAATCATTTCACAAGGTGAAACTACATTTAACGGAAGCATTACAATATCATGAAAAACTAGAAGAATTGCAAAAAGCATTTGAAACCGCTAAAGAGTTAGTTCAGCAATATTTAGATGAAGTACAAAAACAACATGAGTCACAGGATGATCCTGACAATCCAATAGGTGTTCAAAATATAGAAGCTGGTGAAGCAATGCAAGATTTTAAAGATCTTGGTGATAAGAATAAAGAAATCGATGTGAAGAATGATAGCAAAATTAAATATGGATCAAAAAAGAGTATTCGATAGAGTTATTACCACTGTAGAGTCAGATAATTCAATATTGCGATTATATGTTAGTGGAGAAGGTGGTACTGGAAAAAGTTATTTAATTAAAACTATTAAATGTTGGATAAAACAAAATCTAAAAAAAGATACTGCTGTAGCAGCATCTACTGGCATAGCAGCGTTTAATATAGATGGTTTGACAGTTCATAGATTGCTTCAATTATCTGTTGAACATGGTAATACTCCTAAATATAAACGATTGTCTGATCATGTGTTAAAACTTTTACGAGCGGAGCTTAATGATGTTATTCTTTTTATAATTGATGAAGTATCAATGATATCTAATTTGACTCTAATGTACATACATCTTCGATTGTCTGAAATATTTGATTCAAATGATTGCGATGATGGTTGGTTTGGTAAAAAACATATTCTTCTGTTTGGAGATTTGCTTCAATTACCTCCTGTACGTGAAGATTCTGTCTTTGTAGGTATGTCAAATGAAAAAATTGATAAATATATCGGTTGCCTAGGGAATGTGAATTTGTGGACTACATTATTTGGTTAGGATGAATTGATAATTAATATGCGCCAGCAAGGAGATGAGTCTTATCGTGAATTACTGTCAAGAATTCGTACTGGTTTATTAACAAAGTCTGATTATGAAATTCTAGAAAATAGAAAAATATCTTTTAAAGAAGATTCCTTCGAGTCTAGATTAAATAAATTATGTAATTTTATTAATAATATGCCATCAGACACCGTTTGTTTATTGCTCACTTGTCATATGTGTGATGTTTTAAATACTGCAATGTTAAGTTGTATTGCTTCGAAAGAAATATTATTAATTGCTGAAGATACAATCGAATGTATTCCATATTTAAAAAAGAAAGTATTAAAAGTGTTGGCAAATAATGAAGATGATAATTCCAAGACAGCTGGGCTTTTGAAACAAATTGCTATAAAAATTGAGGCAAAAGTAATGATAAGACGTAATATTGACGCTAGTTTGGATCTTGTAAACGGTACAATTGCTAAAGTCATTTCAATTGTACAAGATGTGTCTACCGGTTATGTAGAAAAGATCAAGCTTCTTTTGCCATCAGGTTTAGAATATTTAATTGAAAGAGTAAGTGTTAAATTTGCGGTGATTGAGAAAGCATATGTTATTAGAAAACAATTTCCATTGTGCTTGAGTTATGGAATTACTGTTCATAAAAGCCAGAGACTGAGTTTGCAGAATGCTATTATGGACATAGGTAATTCTGTATTTAGTCACGGCCAAATTTATGTTGCATTGTCACGAGTAACATCTTTAGATGGGTTGCATTTAATTAATTTTGATCCTTCATCTGTAACAGCTGACGAAAAAGCTATTATTGAATATAATCGATTTAAACAGATACACAAACCAGCAACAGAAATAATTTCTGTTTCGAAAGAAAAGTATCGTAAAATAAAAGATATTTCATGGGTACAGCCAAAAGTGATTCTGTTCAAAAGTCACATGATATAGTTCGAAAAAATACTGCTTGGGTCATGCATGGTTTCCAAAATACAGATGAGGTTTCTTGTTATACAAATGCAGTATTGCAATGTCTCTTACATTTAAGTGTTATTAGAAAACAAATATTTGATTGCGATAAATTAAATGTTTTAGGTACATTAATGCATCAATATGAAAACAAAGTGTCTAACTTAAATACATACGTAATACGGCAATGTTTAGGAGAATTTTTTTCAAAAAGCGTTAAACGAGATGTATGTGAATTTCTTATAGCTCTTTGCACAAAATACGATTATATAAAAAGTTTAATCGAACATCAAGTCACTTCCATTAAACGATGCAAAAGTTGTGATAATACAACGACTATTGTTAATAACAATATCCTTCTTTATTTTCCTGTTAATAAATGGAAGAAAACAAGTTGTGATCTTAATGAGTTAATTAATGTAACGTTTTCTCATTGGTGTCAATTATACAACGAATTATGTGAAAATTGTACAGGAAATGACATATTATGTAAAAGTGAATTTACATTAATCAGAGATATAATTGTCATTCATTTAATATCAATTCAAAACGGTACATCAACAAAAACAGATAAGTTTACTTTGCGTGCTGTCCCAACAACTAAAATAACTATTATTGGACAATTGTACAAAGTAATGAGTGCTATATTTCATCATGGACCAAGTATCGAAAAAGGTCATTACATAAGTATATGTAGAGAAGGAATGTCTAACACTTGGATTGAAGCTAACGATGCACAGATTACAAAAAGACAATGGCCTAGAGGCGCTAAAGATATCTGTATCATTTTCTTACAGAAAATTGATGAGTGATTGTTGGTATTATTTCAGTATTTGACCGTGCCTCTTGATAATAAGTGGTAAGAAGAATTGTCATATAGTGCAATATTCTATTAATTATTAAAATATGTAGAAAGTGATGAAAGTCTTCTTAGTTTAATATAGTATATATTGAAAAAGTTCGTTATACAGGTATATGTAGAGAAGGAAATGATTGGACTTAAGCTGATTATGCTCGAATTAGAAAAACGCAAAGGCCTAGAAACAATGTGACATTTATATCACATTTTGTATTTTTGTAACATAATTTATCAAAGAGGACCGTCGTATCCTGCATAATGAAAATACGACGGGGGTGGTGGTGGGCTCTCTTTAGCAAAATCTAAAATTGACATTTAATTATTTTAGCTCATATATATATGAGCTAAAAAAAAAGAAATAATATCTATCAAAAAATTACCTTTTTAAAAAAAAGGTAAAAAAAAGGCGTCAAATACACGCTCTTGTCATAACCAAAACAAAAGTTATATATACATATATTACTAAAAAAAAAGAAATAATATCTATCAAAAAATTACCTTTTTAAAAAAAAGGTAAAAAAAAGGCGCCAAGTACACGCTCTTGTCACAATCAAAACAAAACAGTATATTTATTGCTTTACCTGTCAAAAAATTATTGTACATATTTAGAACCTTTCCAAAAAACCTGTCGTATATATCTAAAAAAAGCTGTTGTTTGTATATGTATATTAAAAAAAAATTGTATATATTTATTATAAAAAACCTTTACAAAAAAATTGTACTTTTAAAAAAAGTTGTAATACCAAATAAAAATTCGTTATATATTCTGTCTATGAAAGAGGTGATATCAGAAAATAACGCCAAGTTTAAATAAAAACCTTTCAAAAAAAGTTGTACGTATATTATACCTTTCAAAAAAACCTCATATATATATATATTAAATATATTATATCATATATTTATATATATTAAAACCTTTTATCATATATATTAAAACCTTTTTAAAGAAAAGAAAATTGTATATATTAATTTCAAAAAAACTATTATATATACTTTCTACAAAAAAATATGATATCAAGAAATGGCACCAAGTGGGACTAAAAAACTACGAAAAAAGTTGTACACTATTTCTATAAAACTCTTGTACATAACTCTTGTACACTCTTGTGCTGTCGTATATATAAACTATATTATATACTATATTTTACCATATTTTACATACTATACTATATATACTATATATATTATAAAAAAATAAATACATAAATAAAAAAACAAAAAATTAAAATTAAAAATTTTTTTTTAAATATTAAAAAAATAAAAATATTTAATTAAAAAATTAAAAAATATAAAAAATTTAATCAAAATAAAAAAAATATTTATTAAAAAACGCAAAAAAACTTTGCACTGCTGCAGTAAATTACATGTTAATTTCATTACTTTATTGCTTTATAATACTTTGTGGTGTAGCAGCGCCAAGTTTTTTTGCGTTTTTTAATAAATATTTTTTTTATTTTGATTAAATTTTTTATATTTTTTAATTTTTTAATTAAATATTTTTATTTTTTTAATATTTAAAAAAAATTTTTTAATTTTAATTTTTTGTTTTTTTATTTATGTATTTATTTTTTTATAATATATATAGTATATATAGTATAGTATGTAAAATATGGTAAAATATAGTATATAATATAGTTTATATATACGACAGCTTTATGTACAAGAGTTTTATAGAAGTAGTGTACAACTTTTTTCGTAGTTCTTTAGTCCCACTTGGTGCCATTTCCTGATATCATATTTTTTTGTAGAAAGTATATACAGGGTGTATCAGAACTAGCGGAAAAGTTTTTAATGCCAGATTCTTCATGAAATTCTAAGACGAAAAGCTCTTTACAAAAAAATGATCCGATGAATAGAATTTGAATGGTGAGGCATTAAAGTTGACGTATGGGAGCGCATGAAACTCGCGCGGTCAGGATCGGCACGACCGAGTTCGGCACACGTTTCACTCATGACTCGTGTATCGTGGCGATGAGTTTTTCTTATTATTCTACATTATTCTGCTATTAGTAATATGAATTAATTATTAATTAATCTTATTAATAATGATATTTATCTTTATTTATCAATAATTACTTGTGTACTTTGATTACGTACTAGTTGCATAGTCCTTAAACGTAGGATATGCGGGATATTGATTAGATTAACTCAACAACTGACAAATTAAAATAAATAATTAATAAATAAATTGACCATATATATAATTTTATCAATCAATTAATTAATTAATTACTCAAATAACTGAAATTAGTTTCCCATATTTCCCCATGTTTAAAAACTAAGCAACTAGAACGTAATAGGGAATAAATCAATAATAAATAATTCAATAATTGTGTAAGTAATATCGACTAAGATTTCAGAAGAATGTGAAAAATTTCAAATACGTATTTTTTATGAAATATCGGGTTTAATGTCTTTCGATTAATTTGAAAAGAATTACAATTGCTCTATGTACATTATAAAATAAACAAATTACAGCAAGTGTTCAAAATGTCCACCACCCTGCAATGCATAGACGTGCACGTTTGATTACATTTTTACACGCTCTTTCGATCATGTCTGCCGTGATGTAGCCTAAAGATGTCAATATATTCCCCTCCAGTTCTGCGTCATTATCAATGGGTTCGAGATATACGAGCTCTTTTATGTGACCCCACAGGAAAAAGTTTAGCGGATTCAAATCTGGTGATCTTGCGGGCCAGTTTATTGGTCCACCACGACCTATCCAAGCAGTTAGATATTTGTTGTTTAAAATTTGTTTTGCTCTAACAGAAGAGTGCGCGGGAGCACCATCATGTTGAAAAAGCATATCTCTTCGAACATGCAATGGAACATCTTCCAATAGTTCAGGCAAATCATTATTCAAAATATTCGCATAAGTTTTCCCATTCAAACGTGGCGGCAACACAAATGGTCCAATCTGAAAAATATTTAGAAGTCATATTACTCCATTATGAACATAAAAATTATAAACAACATGAATTTAACAATTTATTTACGAGCTATTTAGATCGTGTATTAATATGAATAAATAAATAGATAAATAAATGAAAGAATAAATAAATAAATAAATAAATAAATAAATAGTTACCAGAGAGTCTTTGATAATACCAGCTCATAAATTGCGTCTGAATTTGGTTTGGAAACCTCTTCTGCTAATGATGTTAGGATTTTTTTCTCCCCAAAAATGGCAATTGTAAATGTTAAACATTCCTTCTCTTGAAAAATTTAATTCATCCGTGAATAGTATTTTATTTACAAAATTGTTATTATTTTCTTTTTGTTCACTCAAAAAAATAATCTTGCAATAATAGCTAAAAATTTTTTTGCGTTTTTTAATAAATATTTTTTTTATTTTGATTAAATTTTTTATATTTTTTAATTTTTTAATTAAATATTTTTATTTTTTTAATATTTAAAAAAAATTTTTTAATTTTAATTTTTTGTTTTTTTATTTATGTATTTATTTTTTTATAATATATATAGTATATATAGTATAGTATGTAAAATATGGTAAAATATAGTATATAATATAGTTTATATATACGACAGCACAAGAGTGTACAAGAGTTATGTACAAGAGTTTTATAGAAATAGTGTACAACTTTTTTCGTAGTTTTTTAGTCCCACTTGGTGCCATTTCTTGATATCATATTTTTTTGTAGAAAGTATATATAATAGTTTTTTTGAAATTAATATATACAATTTTCTTTTCTTTAAAAAGGTTTTAATATATATGACAGGTTTTTTTGAAAGGTATAATATACGTACAACTTTTTTTGAAAGATTTTTTATTTAAACTTGGCGTTATTTTCTGATATCACCTCTTTCATAGACAGAATATATAGCGAATTTTTATTTGGTATTACAACTTTTTTTAAAAGTACAATTTTTTTGTAAAGGTTTTTTATAATAAATATATACAATTTTTTTTTAATATACATATACAAACAACAGGTTTTTTTAGATATATACGACAGGTTTTTTGGAATGTATATTACCTAACCGATTCGCTTATATAGGTGTCTTCAAACGGGTTTGATTCATTTAGAATTTTGATTCTTCTGACTGTGATAATGGCAATTGATAATTTATGTTTTTGTAGTACAATTTCTCTATTACGTGTTGGTTCGAGTTGCATATTATATTATATTGTATATTTTATTTCATGATCTGTACATTATTTTTTTTTTAATTAGAAGTAGTTAAATTAAGCATTTTTGAATTATTCTTTACCTCTATAGTGTTTCTTTTGTAGGATTAGTTTTTATAAGAAACGTCTTCCTTGACAACGGTTGTAATTACATTTAATAAATCAATATTGGAAACAAAAACGAATCTCTCCAATAGGAGCAAGCGTGAAGATAGTTTTTTGTCTTGTTAATAATAAGAGGTGTAACTAGGGACAGTTCTTTTGGAGACAGCGCGAAGACGAGACGAAATAAATTTGTTAATTACATAAGTAAATTATTATTTTCTCGGCACCTACGAAACCCCTCTTATAATATATTTTTAGTATTACCCATTACAAATTTTATATTACTATAATACATATAAATTAAAAATGTATTTTACAAAAAAAGAAATCCTTGATTTAATAAAAAAAAAAAAAAAATAATAAATCCGATGTAATAATAAATCATATTTTTTCTAAAATGAATGTAAATAGTGCGGACGTTAGTCATGATAGACTTAAACGTTTGCAGGTTGCACTATCCACTTTGAAAACAAAGTATAATATAAAACTTAATGCTGCCAATCGGAAAATCGAACGATTCGAATCTAAAACTTCAACTTGGTTAAATTTTGAATTTCACGTCCCGGACTTACAGATTAATATTGACAAAAAAATAAACAAAAAAATAGGTCGCCCAGTTCTCGAATTTAATCAAACTTCTGACAAATCGAAAAAGAGAAAAGCTGCAGAGATCAGTATGCAACACGACAATGATCCTGAAGCAATGGTAATGGCGGGTTGTTATGCCGCAAGACATTCGGGACAGAGTGATCTATGTTCAGTTCTTCAGAAAATATCAAAAAGTCCTGAACAACCAACAAAAATTAAAAATATATTAAGTTCAGCGGCACAACAAACATGTGCGATAAAAAAGAAAAGTCCTGAAGAAGCTTTACGATTTATTTTAGATAATTCTTTATCTAAAAACGTTTACATAAATCTACGCTTGGCATCGAAAGAGTCTGGCGCAGATATTTGGTCACCATACAACGATATCCAAAAAGCTAAGGCAGCCCTAAGGCCACCAAAAGAATTAGTTTCAATTTCAGATAACTCGGCTGAGGTTTCATTACAGCCACTTTTAAATCATACTGCAAAACGAATAATCGAACTACAGTCGGAAGTTTTAATGAAAAATATGCGAGATTCTCATGTTAATGAACTTGAAACAATATTAATATGTTCTTGGGGGTTTGATGGAAGTTCTGCCACTCGGCTTATAAGCAATATTACAAAGACAATGGAGAAAACGCAAGTGATGAACATTTGTTTGCTACTACCCTTATTCCTTTAAGATTAATTACAGAAAGTGGTGTGATTCTATGGAATAATCGGGTATCGCAATCACGAAGATTTTGCCGACCGATAAAACTTCATTTTATTCAAGAAAGTAAAGAAGTAATTTTGACACAAAAAAGAAATATCGAACAACAAATAGAACAACTTGATATCTTTGAATATAAAATAGAAAACTATTTCACAACAGTTCGTTTTTCTTTGCACATGACACTAATTGATGGCAAGGTGTTAAATATTATTACAAATACTAATTCGATGCAAAGCTATCCTATTTGCCATGCAACACCAAAACAATTTAACAATCTGGAAAATATACAGGCTGCGGTTGATACATTTTCACCCGACAATAACTCCTTGCAGTACGGAATTAGTCCGCTGCATGCTTGGATTCGGTTCCTTGAGTGTTGCCTACACATTTCCTATAGACTGAATATTAAAACATGGCAAATCAGAGGTGATATTCTCAAACAGAAATATGCACAATGTAAACTTCACATTCAAATGAAATATAAAGAAAAACTCGGTCTTATAGTAGACAGACCGAAAACAGGAGGAAGTGGAATTAGTAATGATGGAAACACTGCTCGTAGAGTATTTGAAAACATAGATGTTATGTCTGAATATCTTGAGCTCGATCGACAACTATTATATAATTTTAAAGTGATATTAATCACCCTGTCTTGTCAACTTCCCATAGATCCATTGCAGTTTCAACAATTTTGTAAAACTACCGCTGAGTTATATGTATCTCTTTACCCATGGTATCCGATGCCTTCCACAGTCCACAAAATTTTAATTCACGCTGGACAAATAATTCAGAATAGTATACTGCCCGTAGGTATGTTGGGAGAAGAGGCATCGGAAGCTCGTAATAAAGATTACAAAAATTTCCGATTGCGTCACAGTCGGAAACGAAGTCGTTATGAAAATATGGAAGATTTATTTGATAGAGCAATGGATACATCAGATCCATTACTTTCCAGCTTGAGCTTACAATCGCGACTTCAGACCCGAAAGAAACTGTTGCTTCCGAAAGACGTTCTACATTTATTACAAATACCACAAATACCGGAAACTAACCAGAATGAAATGGAGACTGAAGAAGAGGATTATGAAGTTACGTCCGAAATAAATGCCCTTTTAGATGGAACTGAATTGCAATAAAATATTTCGCTGTTGAAATCGGAAATCTTAAAAAAATTGTCTTTAATTTTAAAAAATCTTCAAAAAATTTGTTCAGAAATCCCACTTTATTTAGATGAAATGGAGTTATCCTAAGAGTAGTTTAGTTAAGTAACTGAGTACGTGAGAGGCGAGGGGACTCACGATAACAAGCACCCAGAATAGTGAGAGGCAAGGGGACTCACTGCAAAAAGCACCCCAAAGGAGTTTAAAATCGCACTGCTACCTCCACGTGGTAAACTCCGGTAATTATAATTTTATAGGCTAATCGCAGGCGTTACATTTTATCTTTGGATTCAAATGTACAATATAATAATATAATGCATTCACTCGTCTCAGTGGCGTTAAGTAGGTGTAAGAGTTTAAAACTCTAAAAACGAAAATAATTTTTAAATAAAATTGTATTTAACATATCATTTATAATTTACAATTATACAAAATTAATTTTTTGGATCCGCCATTTTAAATTTCAAAATTGTAATATTAAATTCGTAATCAACGACCCTGAAAACCCCCGGAAAAAAAGTTTTCATTACAAATTGACTTGTTTTTGCATTTTTTGGTCGCCATTTTGGATCCACCATTTTGAATTTCATAATTGTATTATCAAATTCGAAATCAGGGACTTAAAAAACCTAATATTGGTTCGTAATTTTACAATTTTAAATAAAATATACTTTAGACGAACTTTTGGCCACTTATTCGGCTCTCTTGGCCCACTGTGACCAGGTGCCAAGGGTCGACGAATTTGATTTCCCCGAGTTGTGCTACGGGAATTCCTCGCACCGGGTATCAAGGATCGATGAATTTGACTTTCCCGAGTTGCGCTACGGGAATTTCGCGCATCAAGTGCCAAGGGTCGACGAATTCGACTTTTGGGAGTTGCGCTACGGGAATTTTTCGCACCAGGTGCCAAGAGTCGACGAATTCGACTACCCCGAATTGTGCTACGGGAATTCCTCGCACCGGGTATCAAGGATCGATGAATTTGACTTTCCCGAGTTGCGCTACGGGAATTTTTCGCACCAGGTGCCAAGAGTCGACGAATTCGACTTTCGCGAGTTGCGCTACGGGAATTTCTCGCACCAGGTGTCAAGAGTCGACAAATTCGAGTACCCCGAGTTGCGCTACGTGAATTTCTCGCACCAGGTGCCAAGGGTCAACGAATTCGACTTCCCCAAGTTGCACTACGGAAATTTCAAATAATTTTTCAATTAAATAATTGAATATTTCAATAATTCAAGGCCATACAAATTTGTATGGTATATTTCAATAATTCTGTACATTTCTGTACATTTTTATATTAACTTAATTACATATTAACTAAATTATTTTACATTATATTACGTCTTGTGTTTTATATTGCATTTACGTCATATGAAATAGATGTTTTATTGGTGTTACGTCCTAACCTGGTAAAGGAGCGGGTCAGGTATACGGACGGACGCAACAATAAAAGTATAAATTTGTGGTGTTTGCTCGCTGGTCGGTATGAGGAGAGGCGACCGCGCGAGCCGAACGATTTTCCTTGGCTGAGAACAGGTCAACGATCGTAAAGATCGATATTACCCTGTTAGAGGCCTCAACCAATCGTTCGTGGTTCCCTTTTCTGGTCAAGAGAATTAACTCTTTTTACCAAGGGCGGAACCTCGTGCAATTTTTCAAAAGGAGAGGTGTTTGAGAGAGAGAGAGGTGAGAGAGAGAGAGACGATTGTGAAAATTAGACTTACTACTTGGATGTCTTCGAAATGTGTTTAGATCTCCAATCCTAAAGTCCAGGTGTAGTCGGCCTTGAGGTGTACTTGATCCTCCTGGGGTCAGTTAGTGGTATCCGCACTGGGTCGATCGGAGATTGATTGCAGCTGAGGGGGATGAGAGTGAAGGGCCACGGCCGATGAGCGTTATATCCTTCGCGCCGGGAAAACTGATCGGAGGCGTTGCACAGATCCTCGTATTCGTAGTCAAAATAATTTCTTTGAACACCGATGTATTCTGAATTGTCTTCCGTAACCGGTCTCGTGTACTGGAGAAGTAATTGGCGCGCACGGTATTTTACTCCCCCACGTCGCGTCTTAGATTTGGGCATGAAGGATAATGTCGTCAATCTGAAAATTCCAGGCTAAAAGCGTGCGGTGGTCCGCACCACGATTAGCGGGGATACAGAAACCAAGTACAACGTGCGGTGGTCCGCACCGGAGCAAATAGTTCTGAGTGCTAATTCAGAGAGATAACTGGGTGGTTGGGTGTTAGGTAGGGTGTAGGTTGTACACGAGAAAAGAGATCGAATAGTTTTAACAGACACTTTACTGAATCTATTTTATTACAAACTCTTACAGTCAATTAAAAATGTTGCGAATTGTTTCTAAGTCCCAATATTCAAACTGTTCGGGTAATACTAAAAGCCTCTCTCTACTAACTGGCTGACTCTCTAACTAAAAACTGCTTAACTGCCGCTTTCACGGGCGGGTGTCTTCCTTTTATACTCGAAATTTTGGGTTCTGGAAGGGAGACATTCCTTCCGAGGGGTTGTTAATAAAAATAAGATAAAAAAGGTTGTTTGAAGATTAATAAATGGATTGCTCGAATGACATGTATATCGTTCCGTCGGCTTTTCTGTCGGCGAAAATTCAAAGTCTACTATCGCGGTCGCGTGTCTTATCTCGACAAATTTTCGATTGAAGGCCTAAAAGATTATTATGGTACATTCGGGATCTTAAATCATTAAAATAATATTTTCGGAACGTTTCTTTGAATTTTCCCGACTGGTCGGGAAATTTCTCAAACTTGTGCAAGGGAAAGGTCCGTATAGGACGTAACACCTCCCGCGTTAGACAAATGTTGGGGGTGCACAACATATGCAATCTATAAAATTTTCTTTCCATTGCGCAAGAGTGTATGGTGGATCACGTATCTAGTATTTTTAATTAGTTTTAACTTATTTTAATTAAGAGGAAGGAAAAAGAAAGCGACCATCAAAACCACTTTTTTCTTCCCCTTTTTGTTTTTACTTATTCTAAGTTTTATATTTACGAAGATCTCCCTTTTTTATGAAGATATTTACGTGAGATTTTGCTGAGCCTGTATGGAATCTTTTTTTTCTGTTTCTCATGTGGCTTTAAAATAACATTACGTTTGATATGTAATGTTTGCGTGATTGACAATTCTGGATTCTAATGAGCGGCCTAAAGATCGGCCGGACTTATACCCCCTTTTTTTTTGCTTTAGGGTCTCTTTTCTAATTTAATGGTCGCCCTGCGTCGTTTTTATTGTCTGTTTCGACAGAGGATCCTTCCGACTTGGTCTTGCGACGATGTGTAGGTCTTTTATTTCGCCACTCGTACATCGTATTTGAATTCACATAGGAAGGTGGTCTTTTAACCGGGTTGAGAGATGTTACGAGTGCGTACTATCTTTGACCAGTACGTCATAGCACAACATACACACATATATATATATATATATTTGTTTCTACCTTACTTGGTTAGAATTTTCTTTTACAGCGCAGAGGTTCCTCGAACAAAAGTAGGCCTTGGGCGGGTCTTTACGCTCGGACCTTGATGGTTCCTTGCGCCAGTGCCCGTTGCGATATCCTTCTCTGTTTCTTCTGGTGATATACTAGACCATAATTATCTTTACTCCTTCTTCCGGAACTGTCGATCAAGCTTTATTAGTTTTTTTTTTAACAAGTAATTTTAATACGAAAAAAAAAAAATGTCCATACTTGCTCGTCTGGTTAATGTTATTTCCTAAAAATTATAATTCGTACGAGTATATGTGTATATAAATAGGCTTATCCATAGTGGAGGATGCTACTGACTTAAAACATATTCTTACATTATTCATATTTATACAGAAAAATTTTTTTTTTTTTTTTTTTACCTATTTTAAATTGATTAATTTTGTGGCTTTCGTGGCTTCTTCTGAATACTAATAACTAAATTAATTATAATTTATAGTTAATGCTTATCCTAATTGCTTACAACTAACATTTATCTTCTGAATACTAATAACTAAATTAATTATAACTTATAGTTAATGCTTATCCTAATTGCTTACAACTAACATTTATTTTACTATGTGAATCTTAAATCTAACTTGTTTACATGTTTACTGTGGGATATACTACCACAGCGGGGATCGAGGCCCTTTGTACGACCCCTAGGTGCATAAGGTCTTGTAACACATCTTGAGCAATGACGCCTCGCTGCTGCACTATAGTGAGACGGACCAGTGCACCTTCTTCTCTTATGGGTTTGAGTATCTGGAAGCTTCCTTCCCGGTTTTCGGTTAGGCCCTTTAACAGCGTTCTGACCCTGTGGGGCCATAGTAATCCTTGGGTGGCGGGCTTGGCGTAAGCAAGGCCACACGGTATGGCGTGCCAGTTTTCGGTGAAGAAATGGTCCGGCAATCGATATAGGCCGTATTTTGGGTGGCGTATGAACGCTCCCCAGTCTCGCAGCATCAACTGCACGGTGTCGTCTTTATTAAATTTTATGAGGACGGCTCTTTGCCATCCTTTGTTCGTGCGGACCGCTACTACTCACCTTCTTTTAGATAATACGGAATGATTAGGAATTTATTTTTCTTCGGTCCATATATTCGTTCAGGTCTTCCATAAATTCATCAAACTGCTTATCGCAGTGGGTGAGGTGGACCCAGAATAATGTAGGTGATATTACTTTCACTACCCTAACTCCCATGGTGGAGCGGGATAGGTTTTTGGTGTTGATGAATTGGATACTCATTTTTTCTAAAAAAAAAAAAGGTTTTAAATTGAGGGCTTCTGGCGTGTGACTTTTATTGAAATTATCGAAGGCGGTCGTTTGGAGGACGAGAATGATGCAGAAGGAGAGGAAAATTGGTGTAGAACAAAGGTTTGTCTTCCTTTAATTTTATAAGAAGAGAGATGTAAAATAATCGATTATTCTTTTAAAGAAAATTTATATGTAGTCGTTTCCTTTAGTGGGAGCGAGGGGTAAGTCCCCTGAAGATCAGTGTCTTCTTTTATTTCTCCTTCTTCAGTTAATGGTGCGGTTGCGTTGTTATTTTTATCTTCTCGTTTTCTGAGCCCCACGTGTAGTAAAAGTTGAGTCATGAAGTCCCAGATTGCTCCGAGTAGGTATACGGACCATCCGTATACAGTGTGCAGCGCGTAGCCATGCGCGATCGTATCCAATATTAATTTTATAGCTTTGGCCGCCAGATATATTCCTATGAAACCTGCGCTTATATTACCAAATATAAGAAATTTGTTCCAGAATTTTTTCCATGCTGAGATGGTTATTTTCTCAATAGATGCTTCGTCTAGGAAATTGGCAAAAGATCCTCCGCCGTGCATTGTAGTGGATTGCCCCATCATTCCTCTAGCTAGTGTGTTTAACACTGCCGGTCTCTCTGCGGGGAACATAATGTGGTCTCTGAGTTCTTTTAAATCGTTTTCGTTGTATATGCCACTTGTGGCAAGCGACCCAGGACTAATATAATTCCAGTTAGTTTTTGTCATTGGTTTTATGGTGATTGGAGGCACGGTATGCATTGGTTTTGGAGTGAGTCTGTACCAGGCATCTCCTAAGAGATACATGGGCGGAGCAAATAGATTGCATGTAATTTGAGTTCCTTGTCTTAATAGTATGTGAGTTTGCGGAGTTAGAAATTGTGTTTCGTTATTTCGTACTACAGGCAATTGATCATAACACTCTTCGGTTTGCGCTACTTTTACTTCAACAGGTACACATCTTATTATGTGAATCACTTCTCCGGATAATAGAGCCGTGTACCCAGGTCCTTTCATAAAATGGTAAGCAAAAATATCTGGTGATTGGGTAGCTATAGCCAATGAATTATGTAGTATTTGTTGTTCTAGTCGGCATTGTTGGAGTAAGAGATTTCTATATAAACTGCTCATTTGAGTGCGAATATGCTTTTCTACATATACAAATTTTGAATTCATGTACGTAAAAATGTCTAAATTAGAAACACGGGATTCTTTTCGAAAGATTGCGATGCCTGGTTCGGTCTCAAAAATTATTAATTTTGGGTGTTCTGTGCGAGCAACGGTATACCCACAAACAGTATAAATTTCTCTTTTTGCTAGTGCAAATACTGTGTCTTCAGTGGTGATAGAGTAAACGGTTTGGGCTTCTTTTCCGGTAATGTCGGTTAATTTATCCGCGTATCCTTGGTATAATACTCCGTAAGTGCCAAATTGGCAAGTATCTGCGGGCACTGATTCCCAATAAGTATTTCCTCCTTCGATATCAGTGCAATGTGTTACGCTTAGTGCGCATGTTACTCCAGATCTTAATAGAACTTTATTCGTGTTTATTTTTACGTCAGCTATATAGTCTTGTAATGTGAGTCTTATAGTAGCCAGAACTACGGCTTCTTCCCACGTGCCATATGGATCGCTATACGTGGTTCCTGAACAGCTTCCATCAAGGTTTACTTGTCCAGCTAAGGTCACTGGGCGTTGCAGTTTGATTGGGTTTTAATCCGACTATGTGAGTGTTGCCTATTTGGTAGGTTCCATAGTTATGCATTTTTTGACACGCTTCGCGTGAGACTTCTTCTATATAGGCGTGTTTTCCGTTATGAACATCCATGGAGTGCGAGAACATTCCGCATCTTCTAATTAACCTGTCAATTTCCACCTTGCACTGGATAACCCTTGCGGATGAGAATTCGTTAATTTGGAGTAATTGTATATACGTTTTTTGAGAGTCTATTTTCGGCTCTGGTATGTCACATTCTTCTATGTCCAATAGTGATAAAGTAGTTATATTTGTTGAGGCCGATCCACAATCGTACCCTATTAGTCCATCTGCGTCATTTAGCCAGGAAATTAACAAGGCTATAATTATTATTTTTCTGGCATTGGCGTCCATCTGGAAATTCATACTTAAGATTGATATTAGTATACAGTATGTATAGAATTTTTCTACTGCTTATGTCGGCTCAATATATTTCATGTTCTTTATCAGCATGTATCTTTGTTTATTACTTATTTGTTTGTAGTCGGTTGGATGTGTGAGATTCGTAATCTATTAATATGCACTACCCGACTGTTTTTCTTTATTCTTATTCTTACATTGTTTTTATTCAATATCTCTAATATTTCATGAGGGCCTGTGTACTGATTTCCGAATTTGCCAGGCTTAGGGCCTTTTAATAAAAATACATGATCGCCAGGTTTGAATGTTTGCGGATTAATCTTTTTGTCGTAGTATTTTTTCGATTTGATTTTGGCGTCGACAACATTGTGGCGGGCATTTTTCTGAATTGCATGTAATTGGGTTACTAAATTTATAAGATATTCGTCATAACTTGCTAATTTATCGTCTAGTGCTAGAGGTTCGTTTGACGGGATTCGTGCTATTTTTCCGAAAACTAATTCATAAGGTGTGTGTTTAGTAGCTTCGTGTACATTCGTGTTATAATTAAACATCGCGAGACTTATCCATCTATCCCACTGTTTTTGTTGGTTTGCGTATTGTTTTAGATATTCACTTAGCGCGTGATGAGATCTTTCTAACGAATCATTAGATTGCGGATGAAACGCGGTTGTACGAAATTTACGAATCCTGAACAATTTGGCTATTTTCCTCATTAAATTGCTAATAAAATTTTTACCTTGATCTGTTAGTATCGCTTTCGGTGCACCTAATACACAAATAAATCTATCTACGAAAGCTTCTGCTATGGTCTCAGCGGTTTGATTGTGTAGCGGTATTCCCATGCAAAATTTAGTTAGTTGATCCTGTAATGTCAAAATATATTCGTTTCCGCGCTCGGTTTTAGGTAAAGGACCTACAATGTCCATAGCTACTTTATCGAAGGAAGATCCGGGTGTATCGGTTATTAACATAGGTTGTTTAGTTTTAACACGAACTAATTTCTTTAATTGACATTGTAAACATTGTTGAATGTAACGTTGGACATCGACTTTTAAATTCTCCCAGTAATAATTATGTTTTATTCTGTTGTAAGTTTTTGTTACTCCGCGATGTCCTCCTGTAGGTGAACAATGCTTTTCTTCTATTATAATAGGTCGAAGATCTCTAGGTGGATATTTTATTGATCCATTACAAATAATTAATTTAGTTGGTGCATCGAACATTAGTTGCAACTGAGTTTTGATGTTGTGCCACGGTACATTATTAACAAAATCTGTTTTAGCGATACTGAGGGTTACAAGTTTTAAATCTTTAATAATTTCTTTTAGGTTATTTAATGCCGTTGTAATTCGAGTTAATGTTAACATCGGTCCTTTCTGTTGATCTTCGCTTATTGGTAGTGCTATATGATAATAATTTTTTACTTTAATGGTTTTAGGTTGGTTTAACGTAAGATTATTTAAATTCGGAAGTTTGTTTCGTTCGAATAACTTTTGCGAACCGGAATCTAAAGGTCTACCGTTTGTATCAACAAAATATGCTATATTGTCTTTACGTAAGAATAATAGATCGCGAGATTCAATTATATTATTTTTCATTATTTGCTGATTATTAATAGTGGGTTTATTATAGTTTTTGATATTGATCTCTTGGTTATTGTCTATACCTTCTTGTTCTTCGTCTTCATCACTGTTTTCTTTATCAGGCGGATCATTTCTATCGTCTAACGATATAATGTTATCGTCTATTTGCTCTTTTAATAAATCGTCTTGATCGGTAATTTGACGTCGTGCTGTCCGACTTTTTGTTATTATTCTATCGTGTGTAGGTGGATTGTGAATTAATGCTCTCTCTATTATTTGTTGGTTTGGTTCATCCAATTCTTCTTGGGTAAACGGTATCGAGTCTGTATTATTTTTAATTACATTTTCATTTTCTTCGGTGTCGGAAAAATGTAATTCGTAATTTTCTTCCTCGCTATCAGGAGGGTGTGATTTGCAATTATCATTTTCTTCAATGTCAGAAAGGCGTAATTCGTAATTATCATCTTCCTCTGAAGAATCGGAGAGATACAATTTATAATTATCTTCTTCTTCGTCAAATTCTCTTTGCGTTTTTAAGGTTGTTTTAGCATCTTTAGAAATTTTTCGTTTCCGTTTGCCTTTTCTAACTGGTTTACAATCGACTTCTTCAAGATTTATAGGATTTCGTGATAATGCATCTGCGTTTACATTCATTTTACCTGCTTTATATTCCACTTCATAATCGTATTCCGCTAATTTTAGTCTCCATCGTAATATTCTCATATTCGCATCTTGAGCATTCTTAAACCACATTAAAGGCTTGTGATCGGTTACCAGCGTGAATTTTCGTCCGTATAAGTATGGTCGAAACTGTTTAACGCAGTAAACTATCGCTAATGCTTCCTTTTCGTATGTATCGTATTTCAATTCGTTATCTGTTAAAGTTCGAGATGCGTAAGCTATTGGACGGTCCTTATTTATTTCTCCTTGTAATAATATTCCGCCTACTGCTATTCCAGAAGCGTCTGTTGTTAAAATAAATGATTTTGTAAAATCAGGATATTGTAACACAGGTTCTTTGCACAATAATTGTTTCAGCGTTTTGAACGATTCTTCTTGAGCGGATGTCCATTCGAATCGAGTATCGTTTTTCAATAGATTTGTTAATGGTTTTGCTAGTTTCGAAAAGTTAGGTATAAATCTCCTATAATATCCTGCGAGTCCTAAAAATTGTTTAATGTTTTTTGGTGTTTTTGGTCTGGGAAACAATTTTACTGCTTCTAGTTTTTTAGGGTCAGGTTTAACTCCGTTTTTACTAATTCCGTGTCCTAAATATGTAACTTCTGTTTTTAAAAATTCACATTTGTCTGGTTGCAGTTTTAAGTTAGCTTTTTGCAATCTGTCGATTAATAATTTATATTTTCTTTCATGTTCCTCCAGGGAGGTGGCGTAAATAACAATATCGTCCATATAAACAAATAATTCCTGTCCTTGTAGTCCAGATAATACTAAATCCATTAATCGTTGAAATGTAGCAGGTGCATTTTTTAGTCCAAAAGGCATTCTGTCGAATTCATAATGTCCGAAGGGTGTAGTGAATGCTGTTTTATGACTGTCAGCTGGGTTCATTTTTATTTGATGGAATCCAGAGGCTAAGTCACATACAGAAAAGTACTGTGCTCCTCCTAATTGATCCAATATGTCGATGATATTAAGTAATGGATATGCGTCTCCAATCGTTTTTTCGTTTAAAGCACGAAAATCCAAAACCATTCTCCAACGTTTATTGCCCCTAGAATCTTCCTTCTTAGGCACGATCCATATGGGTGTATTATAAGGTGATTGTGAAGGTTTGACTATGCCTCCTTCTAATAATTCTTCAACTTGTTTGTTTATTTCTTCCTTATGCAGTTGTGGAAATCTATATTGCCTCGTATTTATCGGACGATCATCTGTTGTTACAATCTGATGTTGCAATACATCGGTAACAGTTAATTGCTCTCCAGGTATATGAAACTGATCCTGGCTGTCAGTTATAAGTTTTATGACACTCTTCCTTTCCTTTTCGTTTAGATGCTCTAAGCGTAATAATTCTATAATCTCACTCAGTCGGTTTTCTTCGGGTTTTTCAGATATCACTAAGCATTCGTGTGACTTGGAGGATTCAAGTTGGTTGTTTCTTAATTTTTTACCCTGTTTTTCTAATTCGGGCTTGTCGTTGTTTTGGAAGTTTTCTATAATTTTATTTTTGTGTTTAGATTTTCGTTTACGCATAAATTTATCAATGGTTTCTTGAGTTTTTATTTGCGACAACGCGATAACCTTTAAAGATGGTTTATTTTTATTTTTAATTTTATTATTATTCATGATATTAGGATTATAATGTTGAATCTTGTTAAGGAGTTCTCTGGTCGTTATGTACGAATTTTCTATTCTTTTATCTTCAGTATCTTTTATGAGTGCTTCGACCTTTGGAAATTTAATATCTTCTAGGGAGGATATGCTTCTTCTCCCTTTTGAATTTTGTGTCGAGTTACGTAGTGAGGTTTGGTTACTTCCCTCCTCGCAAACGACGGGACTTGAATTTTCTGGAGAGGTTTGGTAACTTCCCCCTCCAGGGATTTTTGGATTAGGTGGAGAAGTACGGTAACTTCCCTGGTCAAAGGTCTTAGAATTGCTCAAAAGATTATTTAGAGGAGAGGTTTGGAGATTTTCCTCTCTAAGAATTTTTGAATTATTTGGAGGGGTTTTAATTCTTCCCTCTTTAATTTCAACAATATTTTCATTCTTAATTTTAACACTATTTAATTTATTTTTATTCTTACTTTCCTTTTTGATTTTATTTTTTATTCCTTCTTCTAACATTTCCGTTTTCTTATCATAATTATTATTCTCGTTTTTGGTTTCAAGGTTTTTTAATTTATTTAGTGCATTGGATTTAGGATCCGTAGATTCCTGTATTATATCGATTGATTCGATTCTTTTATCATTAAACATTTCGTCTAACGGTCGGAGGCGTAGAGTCGGTACTCGTACTTCTACTTCCTTGTCTAGATTACTTGTTACTTTTAAGAACGCTTTTCCCGACAAGTTTTCTACGATCGCGTCTTCCGAATAAACTCCCTGCATTAATTTAATTCTTGGTACGTATCCTATATCTATTTCCGGATTTTTTACTCTTATGTAAAACAATGATGATGATCTGGGTGGTATTATAATAATTTCCGGCGAAGCAAACGGTATATTCATTCCCGCGATATTTAGGTGACCATGCGCGTAATCTATCCTTGAAGAAGTTTGTTTGAAAAAATCGTTTCCTAATATACCGGATTGGGATATCGGAAAATCATCGGAAACTATATGAAATTTTACGGGTATCTCAAAAATCGACAACATAATTTCTTCGAGAGTGTACACGGGGTAGTCATTTATTCCGTTAAGTTTTATAATATTTGAATGATTAATATTTGTATTTTCGGGAACATATTTTTCTTTAACTACATTCGGTCCAGATCCAGTATCTAACATAAAAGTTATTAACGCGGCGATGTTATTAATATTTGTTTGAATAGTAGGCACGCGACTATTCTTGTCTAAATTTACGGTCACGGGTTGGATTTCTGACGAGAATGTTTTTGCTTGAGTTTTTATGATGTTTGCGGGCGTGAAGTTTGGCCGGACCCCTGTGGTATGCCCGACTTCGAGGGGTCGTTCCCGTTTCCCGAGTTATTATTATCTCGCCTGCGATTATTACTGGCAATCCGTAATTGACAATTTTCGAGTAAGTGCCCTTTTTCTTTACAGTAACGGCAGTAAAGCACGTTCTGTTGCTGGTTGGAATTTACACGACAGTTTTTGGCAATATGACCGAAATTATTGCAAATCTGGCACGTTACTCTAAGTTGATTATTTGAATTTGATTGTTCGTTTTGTTTCTTCCAACAATTATTAGCTGAATGACCCGGTTTATCACACCACTGGCAGATTACGGAGATCTTATTACTGTAATTATTAGTTTCATTGTGAGAGTTATTAGAGCGACAATTTTTTGCGTTATGACCCGACCTTAGACATAATTGGCATTTTAATACGGTGGTTTCTTGTACCACATTTATCGGTCGCTGAGTTCGAGGATCGCGTAATCGACATTTATCTGCACTATGTCCGCGTTTTTTACAAATTTGGCAGATCAAAATTTCAATGTCAAAATTATTTTGTTTGGAAGTGTCTACTAGCTGTGTGAGCTTTCGGCAACTAGCGGCCGCATGACCTATCTTAAAACAAATTTGGCAGGTTTCTGTTGAGCGACTATGATTTGAGTTAATAGCACCACGCCGTAAATCTGTCATGGTGCGAAGTTCCTTCTCTACACGTAATGCGTCGGCTATTGTCCTTTTCCAATCTAAATCTCGAGCGACTCTCTGCTCGATTTCCGGATTTAAGCCTCTGATGAAACATTTACACATATCTTTCTCCAATGGCGTTCGAACATCTTGGTTCGGTGCTACGTGGTCAGATTTATGATAGGCTTCTAATATTTGCTTTCCTAACATTTTTATGCGATTTGAGTAAGTGATTATATCTTCTTCATTCTTTTGGTACACACTCCCTAATTCCCCTTGTAATTGATAAACCGTTTTTGTTCCTCCGAAGATTCGTTTTAAATGTTTAGTTAAATCGGCAACGTTATCAAAATCTTCGTCGAGTATAGTTCGACGGGCTTCGCCTACTATGCGGGTTCGTAAAATTTTAGTGAATTGAGGCTCGACTTCTTCGGGAAGCATGGTTTTGGCTTCCTCGCATCCCTCAATAAAATAGCTCAATGGTATATTTTTACCGTCGAAAAAGGGGACGGCTTCTACCGCGTATTTTAAGGTAGCGAACGGATTACCTTGCGACATGGTTTTCTCTATTTTTGGTTTTGTTTCTGAAGTTAAAGGTCCGCCGTTATCAACCCTTTTGATAGTCTCGTCACCGAAATCACCGGAATTATTCTCGATCACAGAACTTTCTGGGAGAGTTTTATCTAATATTGACCCGTCTGCCGAAAAGTTCAATTCTTTAGGTTTACGTTTACAATTAGATGGGGGAATAGGCGTCGACGTAAGGTGTGAAGTGTGCTGTGTGCTTATGGAATTAGAATCTTTATCTCCTCTTAAGGCTGCTTGATACTGTGCTTCTATTTCGTTTTTATTAGAAGTAGATCTCGTTGTCATCCCTATTTTTGAAAAATCGCACTTTTCATCCCGGACGAGCCCCCAATTTTTTCTCTACTAGTACTGTTACGTCCTAATCTGGAGGGAAAGGAGCGGGTCAGGTATACGGACGGACGCAACAATAAAAGTATAAATTTGTGGTGTTTGCTCGCTGGTCGGTATGAGGAGAGGCGACCGCGCGAGCCGAACGATTTTCCTTGGCTGAGAACAGGTCAACGATCGTAAAGATCGATATTACTCTGTTAGAGGCCTCAACCAATCGTTCGTGGTTCCCTTTTCTGGTCAAGAGAATTAACTCTTTTTACCAAGGGCGGAACCTCGTGCAATTTTTCAAAAGGAGAGGTGTTTGAGAGAGAGAGAGGTGAGAGAGAGAGAGACGATTGTGAAAATTAGACTTACTACTTGGATGTCTTCGAAATGTGTTTAGATCTCCAATCCTAAAGTCCAGGTGTAGTCGGCCTTGAGGTGTACTTGATCCTCCTGGGGTCAGTTAGTGGTATCCGCACTGGGTCGATCGGAGATTGATTGCAGCTGAGGGGGATGAGAGTGAAGGGCCACGGCCGATGAGCGTTATATCCTTCGCGCCGGGAAAACTGATCGGAGGCGTTGCACAGATCCTCGTATTCGTAGTCAAAATAATTTCTTTGAACACCGATGTATTCTGAATTGTCTTCCGTAACCGGTCTCGTGTACTGGAGAAGTAATTGGCGCGCACGGTATTTTACTCCCCCACGTCGCGTCTTAGATTTGGGCATGAAGGATAATGTCGTCAATCTGAAAATTCCAGGCTAAAAGCGTGCGGTGGTCCGCACCACGATTAGCGGGGATACAGAAACCAAGTACAACGTGCGGTGGTCCGCACCGGAGCAAATAGTTCTGAGTGCTAATTCAGAGAGATAACTGGGTGGTTGGGTGTTAGGTAGGGTGTAGGTTGTACACGAGAAAAGAGATCGAATAGTTTTAACAGACACTTTACTGAATCTATTTTATTACAAACTCTTACAGTCAATTAAAAATGTTGCGAATTGTTTCTAAGTCCCAATATTCAAACTGTTCGGGTAATACTAAAAGCCTCTCTCTACTAACTGGCTGACTCTCTAACTAAAAACTGCTTAACTGCCGCTTTCACGGGTGGGTGTCTTCCTTTTATACTCGAAATTTTGGGTTCTGGAAGGGAGACATTCCTTCCGAGGGGTTGTTAATAAAAATAAGATAAAAAAGGTTGTTTGAAGATTAATAAATGGATTGCTCGAATGACATGTATATCGTTCCGTCGGCTTTTCTGTCGGCGAAAATTCAAAGTCTACTATCGCGGTCGCGTGTCTTATCTCGACAAATTTTCGATTGAAGGCCTAAAAGATTATTATGGTACATTCGGGATCTTAAATCATTAAAATAATATTTTCGGAACGTTTCTTTGAATTTTCCCGACTGGTCGTGAGAAACTTGCAAGGGAAAGGTCCGTACAGGACGTAACATTGGTAATATTAGAAAATAATTAATAACATAAGTATTGCGTTTGATATCACAATTACGCTATGTGAAACATAATAAGTATCATTTCGAATGTTTTAACTAAATTATTTTATGTTTAACATGTCTCTGATTTGATATCATAGTTTTATTTCGCATATTGTAAAATTTTAACGTAACTGTGATATCAAACCAAAGATATTTCATATCAGCTATCTTGGCTTCAAATCAATGGGGCAGTCAAACCGAAGATATGTTTCAACAAAAAATAGTTTAGTTTGAATATTCGAAATAAAACATCTGTTTCACAGAATATAAGTGTGATATGAAACAAAATACTTCTGTTAGAATGTAAGATAATTTAGTTAATCTACAACTGATTTAATATAAATGTTACATCCGATATGTGCAAAAATAATTGAAAAATAATTTCAATTTTGTCACATAATTAATTTTGTACATTAATATTAACTTAATTACATATTAACTAAATTATTTCACATTCTAACACAAGTATTTTGTTTCACATCACATTTATATTCTGTGAAACAGATGTTTTATTGGTAATATTAGAAAATAACTAATCTAAAAAGTAGGTGATATAGCACAAAAATTCATAAATGATAAGGTCTGGCCAAGTTCCAAAAAAGACACTCCAATATGTTTATATTTTAATAATTATCTAAATTTTTTATATATTACCAACATAAAAAGTAACTGATACATTATTCAAGGTGCAAATTCAAAATAAACATACATAAAATGTATAAATAAAACTGATCAAAATTTGATTAAAAAAAATTTAATTAAAATAACAAAATATTTATTAAAAAATACAAAAAAATTTGGCGCTGCCAACGAGCTTCACCTTTCCCTTTCAAGACCCCCCCCCCCCCCGCGCAGCCCTTCTTACCATCCTCCCCCCCCCCCCTCCGTCGAGGGGCTCCGCCACTCCTACGCTCTTTTTTACACCTCAAAGTATTATGAAACAATAAAAATGAGTAATAATGTAATAATTAGCATAATTAATTGACATCATGTAATTAATTGACATTATGTAAATTAACATATTGTTCGGTGTGGTAGCGCCAAGTTTTTTTAAATAAATATTTTGTTATTTTAATTAAATTTTTTTCAATCAAATTTTGATCAGTTTTATTTATACATTTTATGTATGTTGATTTTGAATTTGCACCTTAAATAATGTATCAGTTACTTTTTATGTTGGTAATATATAAAAAATTTAGATAATTATTAAAATATAAACATATTGGAGTGTCTTTTTTGGAATTTGGCCAGACCTTATCATTTATGTACACATATAACAGATAATTGTTATATAATATGTAATAAACATGTACGTTACATCTAACATACATATTTATTGCAATTTCTCATTCATAGATATAATATTTGTAATATAATATGTTATGTTGTAGTTTTATTGTAGTTATCCCATGTAGCACAAATGAATGAAACCTAACCATTTGTATTATATGAGATATAACTATCCAGTAAACACAAAGTAACAGTAGCATAACATTAATGTTATAATTTCCCTTTCAAGATGAAGATTAATTATGACTCATAATTAATGTTTTTATATAATTTTTTATTTTAAAAATAATAAAATATTTGACTAAGTAAAATAATATTAAACGAACACATTTGCATTTATGCACTCACACGCGCAAAATATTGTATCAAAAACCTTTTATGTCATTTATTGTTTTTACAGAAGCTGCATAAATGCACACATCTTCAGCGACAGATGATAATATAAGAGTCGCTATAGCTTCTTGGTTAGACAATTCGTCATTTCGTTTAAAGAATGAGCTTAAATAACAAAAATTAAATTTTTTTAACAATTTATGTAAGTTTAGTTTTTAAATTTTTTAATTTATGTTATAAATGTAAGGTAAATAATTAAAAATTATTTATTTCAGTAAACGTGCTAAAGATTCTAATTTGAGATTAGAATTGAAAGAAGGTTCTAATGAAGATTATTAAGAGGATGCTGGAGTGGCAGCCGAACTCCGACGCGAAAGCGCCATCATTTCGATGGTACTAAAAATGAAATGACATTATCGGCATAGCCTACGCCGCGTAGGTCCGTGTGTACGCATTTGTTTGTAGTGGTAACTCACTACACTGACGTGTGGTCTGTGTACGTGTGAGCGGATAGTTTGTAAACAAACGATGCTTGCGCTTGTTTTCTCGACTGAAATTTCGTCGCAAGGCTACAATCATAGATATATTATATTTAGATAGAGCTTTGTGAATCTTACGCCTGCCAAGATAAAATTATCTTTTCCTCCCTCGCGCATGTGCAATCACGCATTTATCTTCAAAAAACAGAAGTGTTTATCCATGACAGCCAAGGATATAACCTAATTTTATGTAAAAGTGCTGTATCTGCCGAGATAAATATACGAATGCGCATGCGCGAAGGAGGAAAAACCGTCATTATCTTGGCAGGTGTTGCATTATAGCAAAAATGGTACAAAGCTCTATCTATATGTAATATATCTATGGCTACAATATAATGTCCGAGAAGACATAGGCGTATACAAGGTGTCAAATAAATATGAACTAAATATGACAAAATAATAAATGAAAAATATACATATAATACTATATATATCACTGAAGAAAAATGTCATATACTTTTCTTATTTTTATCCTTATGTCGTAAATACAAAATAACTAATTAATCAATTAATTAATATATATATATATATATATATATATATATATATGATGTGATGTATGTATGATTATGTACTTTATGTTTGCGCAATAAAAACACAACAAAATAAAACAAGAAAATGTATATTTACTCATACACACCTTTATATAATCATATATAAATATATATATTTATATTCATTTATATATAGGTGTATCTATTTATGTATGGACAAATTCGGTATATAATTTTGTATAATTAGATATGTACTATTTTTGTCTAATTATGTATGAGAAATTTTTTACCGGGTAGTATTATACATACATTTTTCAAATCAAATATTTTATCATATCTAATTTATATTTATTAGACACCTTTGAAACCGTGTGAGCTTCGGCGGACGCGGAGTAGCTCGCCAGAATCCAGGTTCGGTCGGTTGGGGGTATGTCAAATAAACCAAATGCTCGTTTATAACAAAGTAATGTAACAGCGTTTATTGAAAAAGATGTTGATATGATTTGTTTCGAATGATCTGCTTTAATGCTCGTGTGTACATGCGAAGTGTGTGCGAAATGAATTCGAAAGAGTATACAAAATAGCAAAATATCGGTGCGATCGATATATTGACAACGGTGAAATAATTAACAAGTGACAGCGAAATAATTATTGAAGCGGCGTGAAATAAAAATGAAGTATCGGCAATAGTGAAATAATTATTTGAGCAACGGTGAAATAATTATTTAGAGCGGCGTAAAATAAATACAAAAGCAACGTGAAAATAAATGCGAAGTATCGGCAATAGTGAAATAATTATTTGAGCAACGGTGAAATAATTATTTAAAGCGGCGCAAAATAAATACGAAAACAATGTGAAAATAAATGCAAAGTATCGGCAATAGTGAAATAATTATTTGAGCAGCGGTAAAATAATTATTTAAAGCGGCGCAAAATAAATACGAAAGCAATGCGAAGTATCGGCAATAGTGAAATAATTATTTGAGCAATGGTGAAATAATTATTTAGAGCGGCGTAAAATAAAAGAGCGACGGTGAAACGAATATGAAGGCGACGGTGAAACAATTATTCGGCAACCGGTAAGATAATTATTTAAAGCGAACGATGGAACGGATTATTAAATTTCGACGTGAGGCGTCTCGGTGCGATCAGTGAAAGCGCAGGCGCGGGCGATCGTGTCGCAACGGTTGGTACAACGCAACGCTCGTCGGCGAGTGCATTCGTGACGGTATCGCGAGTCCGTTCGATCGTAGATCGTAACGGGTCGCTCGACGGCGCGGATTGGTCGACGTAGTTTGCCCGCTGAATGGATTCTGCGGATGAATCCCGGTGCGCGGCAACGGGAAATCAGGAACAGGACGTCGAGTATGCTCGACGGGAGTACGAGGACGCTCGCACTAGAGGCTTTGAGGCCGAAACTGGTCGGCGGACGTACGAGAACACTCGTACGAAGGCGGATCTTAGAGCGGCGACTCGACTAAGTACAAGGGAATGCCCTGTGTACGAAGATCGATGCCTGGAGGAGCCGAGTACGCTCGACGGGGTATACGAGTATGCTCGTATCGGAGATAGAAACAGTATCGAGAACGCTCGTGTACCTGGAAATAAGGCATAGAATCCGAGTACTCTCGGTCGGACTACGAGAACGCTCGCAGCAGGATTGTTCGCTGACTAGCAGCGAACAGGATCTGGTGAGAAGACGCTCAGCCGGGCCTCTTTTATACCCGGCTGGCAGCCGAATGGTTTCGAATCGGCAAGCATCGGCGGTTTCGGCCAATGCTGCCAGAAACAAGCGGCGGCATCACACTAATACAACCGAGAACCGATGACGTCACCCTATCCGTGTGAGCTCGACCCGGTCGACCAATGGAAGAGAACGCCGTTTCCCTTCCACCGAGCCGACGCAACAGACGATAAATGCTAAGAAGTAAGTGTTTCTAAGGCATGTGGCTGGAATATGAAAAATCCCGTGTTCGAGATTTGCTTCTCGCAACTTTCTTTTCTTTTTTCCGCATTTGTTTCTAACAGTGTAAATTATCAAATAATCTTTTTTTTGCTTAAAAAATAATAGTTTATATTTATTAATAATATTCGCATATGTTAAAACTAATAATTTTTGAAATAATTCAGATTTGCTATTGTCAATAGAAAAATGAAGTTATTTTGCAATATTGCAACAAAGTGTAAATTTAACATATACTATGTTCTTGCCATTCGCCTTATTCGTTTAGCCATGCTTGCTTTGGCATTTATGTCTATCGACTCGAAAGATTTTACATACCTGTAAAACTTTTAATTATTTCCCAACTTACAATTAGTCACTCGCGTCCTGATATTTTTTCTCCCGTTCAATAATTTTCTATTCGTACATTCGGAGAATCCGAATAGTGAGATCAATAATGTACTTAATTTTCGTACACTCTAGTATCTCAATCTGAGATCGGTGTACATTTTAACGTGTCAAATGTAGACGAATTATTTCTATATAAAAGATAATTAAAATTTTCACACCAACAATCTATGATATATGCTCCATATGCCATATTATATTTTATTCCATTTTTAATCATTTATTTTAAACTA
The DNA here is from genome assembly GCF_040581485.1 of Linepithema humile. Taxonomy (NCBI): domain Eukaryota; kingdom Metazoa; phylum Arthropoda; class Insecta; order Hymenoptera; family Formicidae; genus Linepithema; species Linepithema humile. The sequence goes on from NC_090133.1 coordinate 10,964,714, forward strand.
CTGCATATTAGCAAAAGTTACTGTACTATGGAGATGAGTGGAGGAGACGGTAACATATATTATAAATGCAGTCAGATTTATTGTACTCTTGTTAAAATATTGTAAAAATAATGTATTATTAGTAATTATAATAGTATTTATTAGTAATTATAATAGTATTATTAATAGTGGTCTTCCGCACCACCTTCGAGGTTCCACTAACGGCGCGTTAGGTTTTTTTAGTGGACCTTCGCCAGGAGCCCTATTATACCACATTTCATTAATCTTTCTATATATTTCTTTTATACATATGTGATGTCATTTGTAGACAAAATACTTTTTTTACACTTGTCATTTACAAGTGCGGTGTCATTTGCAGACAAGATACTCTTTTTACTCTTGTCATTTACAAGTGCGGTGTCATTTGCAGATATACCAAATTTTAAACAATTTCAACAAAATTTGGCAAAATTACGACGATTTATATCTTAAAATCTTATTGAATTTGGGAATAAAAATTTTTCAATTTTTTATTTTTATTATTAAAAATAAGCATCGAACAAAAAAACTGCAAATAGAAAAAAGTTTTGTCTCATCATTCTCTACAAGCCTATGTTTAAAAAAAATTAATTTTGCGACTTTCAAAATTTTCATGCTTCGAGACGTTTAGACGATATTTTTACACGATTTCGAGCGCAGAGCGATTTCGTTGATGCGCGTTCTCAATTGTGTTTATAAGTCGCGTACAAACAGAGATCAGACTAGTTCCTTCGGTTCCTTATCAGTTAATACACTTGACGGAAAAGTCGATTTGAAGAATATTGCGAAATATGGATCGTAAGTAGAAAATTAAATTATATTATTAAAATCATCATAAGAGATATAAATTATTATTATTTATTAATTAAAAATAAAATTTTTAATTAAATAATATGAAAAACGGCATAAGAGTGATGACTAGATTGATTATGACTAGAATTATGTGTTAAGAATTAGGAATAATTAATACATTTCGTTATCTTATTTCAAATAAAATAATTCCAATTTGATTTTCCTAATATTTAATATTTATTCCTATTCCTAATATTTTCTCTATTCTACGTAGAGAATCTTTATTATAATATAACGTTACTCCAATAATCGCTAATCTCAATCTATTGTTTCTATGTTCAAGTTTCTCAAGTAGCATAGCTTTTTAAAAAAATTTACATTAAATCTTGCTTAAAGATTAAAATTTTTAATTTTATGTATTTTGAATATTAAAATTGCTGATTCTTTTAATTTTATGTATATTGAGAATGGTCGAATAGTCAACTGTTTATATTCTTAAAGACAATTTTGTAAATATAAGAAAGGTTAACACATATTATTTAGCTGTAGCTCATAATTCTTCTACCGTTTTTCATGTTATTTATTTTGTTAGCAAAATGTTTAATCTTTAGTTTCTTTCTCCTCTCTTATACATATATAACAGTTTTTATTTTTTTTAAACTCATAAATGTATTACTAATTTAATAAATATATATTAATTTTTGCAGAGGACATGACACAAAGAGTGGAAAGTATGACGCTGGAGGAGAAAGATGCTGCTGTACAACAGTTGATGCAACAAATGTTGCATCAACAAGAAAAATTGGTACAAATGCAGCAGCAGCTGCATTTGTTAATAAGTAGTGGTGCAACAACGCAGCAGCAGCAGCAGCAAAATACAAACACAGAAAATATCCAAGAGCAGCAGCAGCCGGAGGAACAAACAAGAGGTACATTATTTTATTTTTTTATTTTTTGTAACTAAATGATTAATTTATATGCATGATTGTTTTATTTAATATAGTACTTATCTGTAAATGTGCTTATTTTTTAGAAAAAAGGAGAGGAGGCGGAAAGTCTCGCGCTCGCTGGTATCACCAGCGAGGTGGAAGAAGTGAATGGGGAGGCAGAGGTGGATGGGGAGGCAGAGGTGGATGGAGCGGCAGAGGTGGATGGGGTGGCAGAGGTGGGTGGGGACCGAGAGGTGGCCAGGGCGGAAGAGGCCATATCATAATAAAAAAATATTATATAAATTAAAAAAATATTAGATAAATATAAAAATAATTTTATATATTAATTTCATATTAATATTAATTTTATTTTTTTAACAAACTTTTATTTTTTAATATTTTTTTTGTATTTTTTATTTATATTTTTATTATTTTTGACGATATTTTTATTATTTTTTAATTTTTTATTTATATTTTTATTTTATATTTTTTTTATTGATTTATTATTATTATTAATAATATGTTTTTTAATCTAATTTATGTGATAACATTATAATAAATATATATTGACTAGTCATATTGTGATAATTTTATATTAAGATTTATTTTACATATATATAAAATAAAATTTCAAATAAAATAAATTATCTCGTGCTAACTCTCTATCCCGTCACATATTTATAGATAAATAAAATATTACTAACATGTCTACAAATGACATCACATATGTATAAAAGAAATATATAGAAAGATTAATGAAATGTGGTATAATAGGGCTCCTGGCGAAGGTCCACTAAAAAAACCTAACGCGCCGTTAGTGGAACCTCGAAGGTGGTGCGGAAGACCACTATTAATAATACTATTATAATTACTAATAAATACTATTATAATTACTAATAATACATTATTTTTACAATATTTTAACAAGAGTACAATAAATCTGACTGCATTTATAATATATGTTACCGTCTCCTCCACTCATCTCCATAGTACAGTAACTTTTGCTAATATGCAGTAGTTTAAAATAAATGATTAAAAATGGAATAAAATATAATATGGCATATGGAGCATATATCATAGATTGTTGGTGTGAAAATTTTAATTATCTTTTATATAGAAATAATTCGTCTACATTTGACACGTTAAAATGTACACCGATCTCAGATTGAGATACTAGAGTGTACGAAAATTAAGTACATTATTGATCTCACTATTCGGATTCTCCGAATGTACGAATAGAAAATTATTGAACGGGAGAAAAAATATCAGGACGCGAGTGACTAATTGTAAGTTGGGAAATAATTAAAAGTTTTACAGGTATGTAAAATCTTTCGAGTCGATAGACATAAATGCCAAAGCAAGCATGGCTAAACGAATAAGGCGAATGGCAAGAACATAGTATATGTTAAATTTACACTTTGTTGCAATATTGCAAAATAACTTCATTTTTCTATTGACAATAGCAAATCTGAATTATTTCAAAAATTGTTAGTTTTAACATATGCGAATATTATTAATAAATATAAACTATTATTTTTTAAGCAAAAAAAAGATTATTTGATAATTTACACTGTTAGAAACAAATGCGGAAAAAAGAAAAGAAAGTTGCGAGAAGCAAATCTCGAACACGGGATTTTTCATATTCCAGCCACATGCCTTAGAAACACTTACTTCTTAGCATTTATCGTCTGTTGCGTCGGCTCGGTGGAAGGGAAACGGCGTTCTCTTCCATTGGTCGACCGGGTCGAGCTCACACGGATAGGGTGACGTCATCGGTTCTCGGTTGTATTAGTGTGATGCCGCCGCTCGTTTCTGGCAGCATTGGTTTCGGCGAGTCCCCCACAAAACGGAATTTCGGAACGGTCGGGTGTGGGGGATTTTCGGCGGTTGACCGCCGTTGCTACGATAAGAAATTTATCGGCGCTCGATGCGCCCTTGGTGGGCTACGGACGATGGACGGTCCGTAGCCGTAACGATGCAGCTTGCGGGCTGCACCGTTACACCTTGTATAAGTCTATTTCGTCTCGTATGTACATCATACAGCCATACGATGGAATTTCAATTGCGAGAAAAAAGGTTAAATGACCTTATAAATTATCCGGTAAAACATAAACAGACCACACGTGTAGTAAATTACTAACTAAAAGAAATACGTATTTCTTAAAATCTGCCAGTTTACAAATAAATCGTCTTTAGCTCTCTTTTTTCTAAACTGTCAGCTGATGTTAGATCGCCTCTGACAATATTTATTAAAAATTGTTAGCTGACGTTAGTGTGGGGATTGAGGCTGTTCGATGGAATCAAATAGTAATACTTGGATAATATCAGACACACAGGGTGCGTTCGTCTTGCTCGCTTTCGTGCTGAAAGCGTACACAAGCGTCGCTTTTGCCGTTCACCTTGGCACTTTACAGCGCTGTCAGTATAATAATGACGTCATAGTTTGTGAACGTTTACGTCATCATTCCTCGCTTAATTCGCTTTTTCAAACGAGGTAAGGCAACGAAAGCTTTAGCACTGTTAGCCAAGACGAATGTATCCTGAAGCACTGCCAGTTAAGACGAGTAAAAAATAAATAGAGAAAAGAAGGTTATAAGGAAAAGAATCTGATTGTGAGTGAAAAATGGAAACGTATACAATAACAGATCACGATACTGGAGAAAATTACGAGATTAAATTAACACTTGACGAAGTAAAACGTTTTGAAAAAGGTAATTATTTTATTTAATATACTACAATTTTCTTAGTTAACCTTTCTTAATAACTTTTCTTAGAAGTGTTATTAGTATTTATTATCTAATTACAATTATTAAAAATCATATTTATTGTTTTTTTTATTATTTATCTAAAAAATTATTTATAATATCTAGAAATTTAATATAAATAAAATTTTTTTCTTATTTTCAGATGCAGATTTTGCGTTGCAAAAGCTTAACAAAGCCAAAAATGCATTATCATCACCACTTACTGAAGACGGAAAAAAAGATGCAACTAAAGAGAAAGAAAATGAAACTTGTCCATTAATTAATGCAAATAAAACATTTAAATGGCCTCACAAAGCTATCTTATTACTTATCGAGGAGTATCGTATCCGAAAAGATAATTTTGCTTCTGGCAAAATATCTCAAAAAAAAATTTGGGAAGCTATCAGTAAAAAACTTATCAATGAAGGTCACAATGTTAATGGACTGCAATGTTTATCTAAATTTCAAGGATTAAAAAGAACATACAAGGTAACAAAGGATCACAATTCAAAATCTGGAAACAACACTAGATCTTGGATATATTTCGATATTATGAATGATTTATTGGGAAATAAACCTTATATTAATCCAGTAGCAACAATAAGTTCAACTGGTTTACATGTAACATCAAGTAAACGCAGTCAATCAGAATCAGAATCAGATTATGATTGTGAAAACACACCAAAACGTTCAAATAACACAATAAGTAAAAACCAATTATCAAACAAAGAAATTTTGTTACAAATTTATGAATCAAAAGAAACTTTTGAGAAAAATCGAGAAAGACGTCATCAAGAAAAAATGAAACAAAGAAGCAAAGCAATAGAAGTTATGAAGCAGATTGTAACAAATTTAAAAAAATAATTTTTAGAATAGTAGTGTTACGTCCTACATCCTACACGGTTCTTTTTTGCGCAACTTTCTCACGATCAGTCGGTAAAACTCAAAGAGATCCCCAATGGAAATTTGTCCGTTACATATCTTATAAAAAAAAAAAAATATATATATATATATATATATATATATATCTTAATGGAAATTTGGCCTTTACAAATAAAAATAAAACCATAAAACTCACTAAGATTACTTCAGACACATCGAAATTTCCGATAAAATAAATTGTCCTTTGAGTTTCCGGCGATGATCACGTCCGCACCGATAAAATTTTATAGCGTCTATACTAAATACCACCATCAGGTACCTCGCCTTATTCCCGCCTATCCTTAAGTTCGATTTCCTATTGGAAATCTATCTTTATTACTTTCCTCCACCCTAAGATTTCCTCAAGGATCCAAAATCTTAAGGAATACCTCCCTTCCAAAACCAAAAAATCTGAGTATAAAAGGAAGGGACCTAACGAGAGTCAGCCAGTTTTTAGTTAGAGAGTCAGCCGAGTTTTTAGTTAGAGAGTCAGCCGAGTTTTTAGTTAGAGAGTCAGCCAGTTTTTAGTTAGAGAGTCAGCCAGTTAGTAGAGAGAGACTTTTAGTATTACCCGAACAGTTTGAATATTGGGACTTAGAAATACTTCGTAACATTTTTAAGTGACTGTAACAAGTTTTAAGTGTTTGTAACAATATAGATTCAGTAAAGTGTCTGTTAAAACTATTCGATCTCTTTTCTCATGTACAACCTACACCCTACCTAACACCCAACCATCCAGTTATCTCCCTGAATTAGCACTCAGAACTATTTGCTCCGGTGCGGACCACCGCACGTTGTACTTGGTTTCTGTATCCCCGCTAATCGTGGTGCGGACCACCGCACGCTTTTAGCCTGGAATTTTCAGATTGACGACATTATCCTTCATGCCCAAATCTAAGACGCGACGTGGGGGAGTAAAATACCGTGCGCGCCAATTACTTCTCCAGTACACGAGACCGGTTACGGAAGACAATTCAGAATACATCGGTGTTCAAAGAAATTATTTTGACTACGAATACGAGGATCTGTGCAACGCCTCCGATCAGTTTTCCCGGCGCGAAGGATATAACGCTTATCGGCCGTGGCCCTTCACTCTCATCCCCCTCAGCTGCAATCAATCTCCGATCGACCCAGTGCGGATACCACTAACTGACTTCAGGAGGATCAAGTACACCTCAAGGCCGACTACACCTGGACTTTAGAATTGGAGATCTAAATACATTTCGAAGACATCCAAGTAGTAAGTTTAACTTTCACAATCACCTCTCTCTCTTTCTCTCTCTCTCTTTCTCTCTCTCTCTCCCTCTCTCTCTCTCTCTCTCTCAAACACCTCTCCTTTTGAACACTGTACGAGGTTCCGCCCTTGGTAAAAGGAGTTAATTCTCTTGATCAGAAAAGGGAACCACGAACGATTGGTTGAGGCCTCTAACAGCGTAATATCGATCCTTACGATCGTTGACCTGTTCTCAGCCAAGGGAAATCGTTCGGCTCGCGCGGTCGCCTCCTTTCATACTGATCAGCGAGCAAACACCACAAATTCATACTTTTATTGTTGCGCCCGTCCGAATACCTAACTTCGCCCCTTTCCCTCCAGGTTAGGACGTAACAGTAGTTTGTATTTAGAGTATTTCATATGTGTTTCAATGAAAAGACTTTATTATAGTTATGTTTCAGAAGTTTAAAGAAATATTTTTTGTTTTTTAATATCTAAGAATAGTAGTTGTGTTCAGAATCTTTTATATTATATGAATGAAAATACTTTAGTTTAATAAGTTTAAAGAAATATTTTTTGTTTTTTAATATTTTTGATGAATAGTAATTGTGTTCAGAGTCTTTCATAGTGTTGCGTCCCTGTATTTCGTCTCATTGAGAGCAGAAGATTCGTCTCCAGGGAGACGTTTATTTGTAAATAACTTTAGTCTGTCAGTCTTATAGAAAGAGTAGAAGATTCGTTTCTAAGGAGACGCTTGTTTGTAAACAACGTTTGTCAGTTCAGTTTCGGAGGAGCTGTCAAATTGTGCGGACGCGTATTGACAGTTCTCTTGTATTTATCGGTTTTGGTTGCAAAGATTGTAAATAAGTTCTATTAAAGTTCTCAATTCGTTAAGAAGTGTTCTTTATTTCGTGTGTGTGAGTCTTTCGAGTGAGTGAACATTATTCTCAAATTGATCGGCCGATCCATTACGTTCTACGGGAACGTAACATTTTGGGGGCTCGTCCGGGATCGGCGAACGACATGTCCACAGTCCATTCACCAAGGAGGACGCGTACTCAAGCTGCGGCGGTGTCAAATGAAACGGCAGTGGTTTCGGCTGAGTCGGAAATGCTGCGTACAATCCTGGAGGAGCTAGGACAACTCCGAGAGGAACGACGAGTTGAACAGGAGCAGATACGGACAGAACTGCATCGTTTGGAACAAGATATAGTCCAGCTAAGTCGTTTTAATAATAGCGAAATTAGGAATCAAGGAGAGAGTTCCGCGTCACGAAATAGCGAAATTAGGAATCAGGGAGAGAGTTCCGCGTCGCGAAATAGATTAAATATTGAAAATTCAGATTTAGGTTATAAATTAAAACCGGACAATTACGATGGAAGTGTTCCTTTGCAGGAATTTTTAATTCAATTTGATTTGATTGCTCAAGCAAATTCTTGGACTGAGTCAGTTAAAACGGTTGCATTAGCGACTAGTTTAAGAGGCAAAGCGCGTTCTATTTTGGATGGGGTCTTTGAATTAGAAAATTTGCGATTCGAAGACTTGAAATCAAAATTAGAATTATGTTACGGGGAAGGACATTTGGCTCAAACTTTTTATATTCAGTTTACTAATCGTAAACAAAAATTTTCTGAAAGTTTAACAACATTAGGCGCGGATATAGAACGATTATCGCGTATGGCTTATCCCGAATGTACAAAAGAAATAAGGGATAAAATAGCTTGCGCTCAGTTTATCACCGCATTGTCAGACGGTTTTATCAAACGTACCCTTCAATTAGAAGGAGTGACATCGTTAAAGATAGCTATGGAAAGAGCGATGGCTATTAAAGCTATTCAGGAAAATAGCTTCTCAAAAAGAAAAGATGAAAGAAATAATTTTTTGAAAAAGGATTTTGAAAAAGATAAATTTGAATTTGTAGAAAATGATAAAAATTCTGAAAAGAAAATAGAAAATAGAAGAGGTAATTTTGTTAAAAAAAATAAATTTAGTGAAAAATTTCAAAAGAAAGATTTCGAATCAAGGAGAGAATGCTGGCAATGTGGTGAACAAGGGCATTTTCGATCAGAATGCCCTACTTTAATTAAAGGGAAACAAGGAATAGTCGAGTTAAACGGGGTAAACTCGGCTGAAAGAAAGAATTCCTCGAAAATTATTTTTAAAAAAATTTCTATGAATAGAATTAAAAAAAATCTTTTCCATTATAAAGGGAAAATTAATGGATTAATTTGTAATTTTTTGGTAGATACAGGTTCTGATATTTCAATTGTAAATAAAAGATTTGTTGGAAAAATTTGTCGGCAGATGAATTTAGAAAATTATTTTCTAAAATATCCGACGGGGGAAACGGTGGAAGTGTATTCCAAAGTTGTCATAAAGGTGGAATTAGGAAAATATTCTTTAAATTTTCCAATGTTAGTTGCTGAGATTTCAGACGATTGTATTTTAGGAGCTGATTTTCTTGAAAAAATTAATTTAGAAGGAATTTTTGAATTTGCTTTCGGGAAAGATTCTCAAAATGAACAATTTTCTTGTTCACGAATTGAGTCTTCTGGAAAGATACCTGAAAAATTAGAGAAACTTTTTGAGGAAAATTCCGAAAATTTAAATTTTAAGCAGAGAAAAGTTTTTGCAGAATTTTTAGGAGAATTTGAAGATTTATTCTCTGAAGAGATAGTTGCAGGAAATTGTGATATTGTAAAACATAATATTAATTTAAAAGAAAACACATCTATTAAACAAACACCTCGTCGAATTCCCATTCATCTTAGACAAGAAGTTGATAAAATAATTCAAGAAATGAAATCTCAAGGAGTAATTGAAGAATCGCAAAGCCCTTGGATTTCTCCTGTGGTTTTAGTAAAAAAAAAAGACGGAACATTAAGATTTTGTGTTGATTATAGAAAATTGAATTCTTTAACTATCAAAGATTCTTATCCTCTTCCACGAATTGAAGACATATTAGATCAGTTAGCTGGAAATTCTTGGTTTTCCACTTTAGATTTAAAGAGTGGATATTGGCAAACAAAAATTAACCCGCAAGATAAAGAGAAAACTGCGTTTTCTATAGGAAAGGGTTTATGGCAATTTACAGTGATGCCATTTGGTTTGTGTAACGCTCCTGCAACTTTTGAACGTTTGATGGAAAGGGTTCTTAAAAAAATTTTATCCAAAATTTGTTTAGTGTATTTAGATGATGTCATTGTATTTAGTAGAACTTTTGAGGAAATGTTGAATAATTTAAGAATAGTATTTCTTCGTTTTCGTGAGGCTAATCTTAAAATAAATCCAAAGAAGTGTGTTCTTTTTGGCAGACAAGTTAAATATCTTGGGCATATAGTTTCAAAAAAAGGAATCACTACAGATCCGGAAAAGATTTCTGCGGTAAAGAATTGGCCTGTTCCTCAAACAAAGAAACAAGTGCGAAGTTTCTTAGGGTTTTGCTCTTATTACAGGAAGTTTGTTAAAGGATTTTCTTTAATAGCAAAACTTTTATTTCTTCTTACAGAAAAACAAGTTAGATTTGACTGGACTTTTTCTTGTCAAAAAGCTTTTGAAGAATTGAAAGAAAAAATGATTGCTTCGCCTATTTTATCTTTTCCTAAGGAGAAAGGACAATTTGTTCTCGATACTGATGCTTCAAACCATGGAATAGGAGCTGTTTTGTCACAAATTCAGGATGGAAGTGAAAAAGTTATAGCCTATTATAGTCGAGTATTAAGTAAAACGGAAAGGAATTATTGTGTAACTCGTCGTGAGTTATTAGCTATTGTTGATTCAATAAAATCTTTTCGTCATTATTTATATGGAAAAAAATTTTTGATTCGAACAGATCATGTTTCTCTACGTTGGTCTTTTAAGGAATTAGAAGGACAACTTGCTCGTTGGTTAGAAAAACTACAACAATATGAATTTGAAATTATTCATCGGAAAGGAAGGCTTCATCAAAATGCGGATGGTTTATCAAGACGACCTTGTGCCGAGTCAGGATGTACTTATTGCACAAAAGTCGAATTAAAGGAAAATTCTGTTGCACGAATAATTTTAGGAGGAGATGATCTAGAAGACTGGCGCAAGAAACAGTTAGAGGATTCAATTATTTCGTGTTTAATTCAAGGAAAAGAATTGGGTAGACGTCCTTTTCGTCAAGAATTAATTTTACAAGAAGTTTCAGCAAAAATTTATTTATCTTATTGGGATGCTTTAATTTTAAAAGACGGAGTTTTATTTAAAAAATGGGAAGCTCCAAATTCAAAATCTGTCATTTTTCAAATTATAATTCCTAAAAAAAGTGTTAATCAAATTTTGGAAATGGCTCATGATTCTAAATATGGTGGACATTTTGGAGTTAACAAAACTCTAGAGAGAATTCGGAAACGTTTTTATTGGGCTACTTGTAAAACTGATGTGGAAAATTGGTGTCGTTCTTGTAAGATTTGTGTGGCTAGAAAAGGTCCTTCTGAAAAAGGGAGATCTCCTTTACAAATTCAAGTTCTCCTTTTGAGAGGGTTCAAATGGATATACTTGGTCCTCTTCCTTCTACTACGTCAGGAAATAGATATCTTTTGGTTATTATTGATTGCTTTACAAAATGGGTTGAAGCTCTTCCATTAAGCAATATCAGAGCTAAAACTATAGCAGAGACTTTTGTTAATGAGGTTGTTTCTCGTCATGGTGTTCCTTTGGAAGTACATTCAGATCAAGGAAGAAGTTTTGAATCGCAAATTTTTCAGGAAATGACACGATTACTTGGAATTAAGAAAACAAGGACTACTGCCTTACATCCACAATCTGATGTCAAGTTGAACGTCATCATCAAACTATCTTGAATTATTTAGCTAAATTTATTTCTGAAAATCAGAGAGATTGGGATAAGTAGATTCCCATGTATTTATTAGCTTATAGATCTTCAAAACATGAAACTACTGGTCTTTCTCCTTCTGAATTATATTTTGCTCAAGATTTACGTTTGCCATTAGATTTATTGCGTGGAAGTCTTCCAGTTCAAGAAAAAGAGATTTTAGTTGAAAATTATGTTCAAAAATTAAAAGATAAATTAGAGGAAGTTCATAGAGAAACTCGTCAACGTTTGAATTTTCGTTCACTTCGTACTAAAGCTCGTTATGATCAGAAAGCTCGACAAATTAATTTTGAAGAAGATCAAGATGTGTGGTTTTATAATCCTCGTAGAGTTAAAGGAAAAGCACCTAAATTACAAAGTCATTGGGAGGGTCCTTATAAAGTAATTAATAAACTTAGTGATGTTGTATTTAGAATTCAAAAATCTAACAGACATAGACAGAAAGTTGTCCATGCTGATAGATTAGCTCCTTTTTATAAAAGATAAATTCTGTATTGATAGTAATTGTTTTCTTTTTATTGAATAAGTTACTTGTTTTGATCGTTCTTATTTATTTATTTTAGAAAGAATGAAATGAAAATGGAAACTGAAGTGATTCTATAAGAAGTTGACGACGAATTTGACGAAGACTGTCTCGCTCACGGTTTTTGAGCCGTGGTTTTCCCGTGAGCCGCAGGGCAAATGCCGAGGCAGGGACTTGAGGAACCACGATGGGACCACGGTGAATACCCCCCTCTTGTCCGAAGCTTCACGAAGAACATACAAAGATTTTAAAAATCGATTAAGTCAGAGGAAATAAGTTGCCTGGTAACCTGTAGCAGCAGCTCAGGGTAGGGCAGAGAAGCTTATTAAAGACTTGGACATCGATGGATCAAGAAATTTAAACTCAAGCTAGAAGAGAGCTAGAAGTTTAATTGAAGATTCAAAAAAATGAATTAGAATGTCGGGACGACAATCTGAAGACGAGGGGGATAGTGTTGCGTCCCTGTATTTCGTCTCATTGAGAGCAGAAGATTCGTCTCCAGGGAGACGTTTATTTGTAAATAACGTTAGTCTGTCAGTCTTATAGAAAGAGTAGAAGATTCGTTTCTAAGGAGACGCTTGTTTGTAAACAACGTTTGTCAGTTCAGTTTCGGAGGAGCTGTCAAATTGTGCGGACGCGTATTGACAGTTCTCTTGTATTTATCGGTTTTGGTTGCAAAGATTGTAAATAAGTTCTATTAAAGTTCTCAATTCGTTAAGAAGTGTTCTTTATTTCGTGTGTGTGAGTCTTTCGAGTGAGTGAACATTATTCTCAAATTGATCGGCCGATCCATTACGTTCTACGGGAACGTAACAATATGTTAACTAGTATTAACAAAAAATATCTATATTATATATCAATGAAAGACTGAAAAGTTGTGTATTATATTTATAAAGTCTTTAGTATCTTAATAAATTATATGTGCAATAAAAACTAATTCATGATTTATTTAATAATGCAATAAAAACAATAAAAACCAGTTACATTTTTTTGCAATTTATATTAATTTATTAACATACAAACAAATTAATATACAAAATTATGCTAAATAGTATTTATTCTTATACAATTTTTGTTTCTATAAAAAAAGTTTTACATAATATTTTTACATAGTACTTAAAATTAATCATACATCTCGTATTACCAATTGTTCACAAATATAATTTTTCTTTATTATTCCACGCTGATTACCATGTAAGAATTCTGCACGCGTCATATTATTATTTAATAATTCACAATGTGATATATTATTTAAATTAATATCATAAAAATTATCATTTCGTAATAAACAAATATTATGTAAAATACAACAAGCCAAAATCATTTTAGGAATAATATCGAGTCGTTCCATGTCAAGTAATGTTAAAAGAGATCTAAATCTACCTTTTAATAATCCAAACGCTTTTTTAATTGCTATTCGAGTAGAAGAAAAATTGAAATTTTTTTGTTTAACAGATAAATGCCCATTGTCTCGATAAGAAACAAGTAGATGCTCATGAATTGCGTATGCTGCATCACCTATTAAGTGAGAATCATTGGGAAACTTGTTAGGATCATTGAGGTAGTTAGAGACTTCGGATAATCTAAAAACTCGTTGATCGTGGACAGAACTCGGATTTCCAACATAGCAATGAATAAAATGACATTCATGATCACATATTGCCTGAAATAAAAAATATAAACACTATTATGATTTTTCATGATTAATAACCTCATTTAATGTAAAAAAAAGATTTATGATAAATATTTAATTTTCACATACTTAAGTATACATAATATAAGTATATTAAATAATATAATAAAGTACTATTCTACCTGTAAGTGAATCGAATGATGTCCTTTTCGATTCACGTAAGTTTCTGGATCTTTATGTAGTGCAGGAATATTGATATGGGTACCATCAATTGCTCCTATAACTTTAGGAAACTCACTTGTAGCAAAAAAACCATTTTGTATTTCTATTGCTTTTTCTTCATTTGGCCAACTGATAAAAACTGGTGCTAATTCTATTAAAGCATTTATAACTCTTTTTACAGATTTTAACACTGTTGCCCTTCCTACGTTAAATTTTTCGCAAATAAATCTGAAAAAGGAAAAAAATTATATAAGATAAATAAAATATTTATTTTTTAATAAGCTTGATATTTTTATAAATATATTGCAATATGTATATACCTATATGAATCTGGAGTTGACATTTTCCAAATGGCAATTAACAATTGCTTCTTAGGCGATATGATAGGGCAACCAGGTTTTTCCCTTATTAATTTCTTACTAATTAATGTTAATATAAATTCAAATGTTCTTGGAAACATTCTACAAAAAAAAATTATTACGTGTTTTTATATACCTATATATATATATATTTTTTTTTTATTTATATATATATTAATATATATAATATTATCAATAAAAAAACTATATAAAATATAAAAAATATTTACCTGAAATGAGATTTAAATTGATTATCACTGTATTGAGGAATAATAACCTCAACATAATTTTTAATGCGAAGAATATGTTTCTTAACATCTTTTATGCAGTTTGTCATTTCAATTTCTTCATCTTCTTCTTCGCTTTCTGAAGAAAAAGATGAAAATATAATATTGTAATATTCATTTACCGCAACGGATAAAATTGCACATTGCTCACGATCATCACAAAGCGTCGCTATTTTCAACTATACAAGTCCTGTACTGATCGTTCGTCTTGGAGTTAGCGTTTGCGTACTATGTTCAAGATGAACAGCGCTGTAAGCTCACTTTCAGCATCAGTACTGACAGCATGAAAACAAGCAAGACGAACGCACCCACAATATATTAATAATAACGAGTACAATTCCCTTTTTCTGTACTGACTCAGAATAATAAGAACATAAACAAAGTGTGCTACTCAGATGGCTCAAAAATACGCAAGCTCGATTCGTAATGCTGCCCTCCATCATATACCATACTGCCATCTATTAGATAAAACATAAAAAATAAAAATAATATTTCACAATCCGCCCCCTTGGTTTTATCAATCCATAGTGTTTATAATCTTTTTTATATGTTTAGATAAAGTTGGACCTGTCAGTGGCTTTGTTAGACAATCTGCTGTCATACTATCATTTGGTACATGTCTCATTATAATATTCTCCTTTCTTACAGTCTCTCGGATGTAGTGGCATCTTCGGTTTATCAGTTTAGATTTAGTTTTGAAATTTCCACCGTTCGCCAATTTAACGGCGTTCAAGTTATCACAATTTAATTCTTTTGATGTTTCTTCCAAAGGTTCAATCTCATGTAACAATCTAGAGCTCCACACTATTTCCTTTAATCCTTCCATCATGGCTTCTAATTCGCTTTCTGTTGAAGAGAACGCAACTATTGACTGTTTCCTGCTTCTCCAATGTATTAAGTTTTCATTCACATATAATAGTAATCCAGTAAAGGATTTTGCGTCTTCTGTTCTATCCCACGATGCATCAGATTCACATTTTATTTTTGTTGTTGAGTTCTCCCTTTTAAACTCGAGGCAATAATCAATAGTCCCTTTCAAGTATCGAAGAATTCTCTTTAATGCTATCATGTGCATTTCCTTTGGATCATTATTGAATTGTGATAAACAACTTAGTGCAAATGATAGATCTGGTCGTGTATGTACACTTAAGTACATAAGTTTTCCTATCAATTCCTGATATGCTTGAATGTCAGCTTTCTTACTTTCCTCACAATTTTCCATCTTTGTGTTTACATCTATCAGCGTCTTCACAGCATTACATTCTCTCATTCCATATAACTCAAGTAGTTCTTCAATATAATTTTTCTGGTGTACGTATATTTTTCCTTTTTCTTGATTCACTTGCATTCCCAACACAACTTTTCCTTCCCCGAGGTCCTTAATGTCTATGTATTCTTTAATCTTATCTATATAACTTTTCTCAAATTTATCATCGCTTGACACAGTCGACATATCGTCCACATGTATTCCGCAGAATCTGTTTTCCCTTTTTGCATAAAATAAGCATGGGTCTTCCTTGGACTGTTTTAATCTACATTTTATTAGAACATCGGTAAGAAATTCATTCCAGCATTTTCCAGCTTGTTTCAATCCATATATACTCTTCTTTAATCTACAGACTTGTTCCTTGTTGACTTGTAGCCCATCTGGTAATTCCATAAATATTTCTTCTTTTAATCTTCCATGTAAAAATGCTGTTTTTATAGAAACACAAAGCAAAATGGTTTTTACGTCGTAGATCTTCAACCTCCTGTTTTCTTGTGCACTTATACTGAATAACAGTCTTATTGTCTCTATTCTCACTACTGGAGCAAACGTTTCCCCATAATCTACCCCTGGACGTTGTCCACATCCTAGTGCGACGAGTCTTGCTTATACCGTCGTTGCCCTGTATTCGGGTCTTCCTTTATGTCAAACACCCATTTGCATTTGATGACTTTTATTTTTAGGTCGAGGCACAGTATCCCATACTTTATGTTTCTTCATTGATGCCAATTCTTCACTGATAGCTTGTCTCCAACATTTTCAGTCGCTTGATTTTTCTGCCTCTTGAACGTTTTTTGGAATATCCTTATCTGTAATTATCATCGCAGAATGTTAATTTTTTATTCTTTCTGATCTCCTAACATTTTCTTGTTCCCTTTTTTTTCCTCTTTTTCACGCCTTAAATTTTTTTGTATTTCTATCATAGCTTTTGTAGTTCCTCTTGGTCTTCCTTTAGTCTTTATTTCTATCGGTCGTACTTGGATTTCATCCACATCTACATCTTCTCTTAGACATTCTTCATTTTCATCTTCTGTATCTTTTGTCTCGCGCCTCTCATCAAGTTCTCCTGACTCTGCATCCTCATAGTCACTATTTTCAGATTCTGTCCTTTCATTTTTTTCATATTCCTGAATTTGAGCTTGTTCTCCCATTCTTTCATTGTCTTCTATCTCCATTCCTACAATTGTCAATTTTTCATCTATTATATGTTTTTGCCATTCTTCTTTATTCAATAATTCGCATCCTTTTTTACTCTCATCGAATTTGACGTCACAATCCGTTTTTATTTTTCCTGTTTCTGGAATATAAACTCTGTAAGTATTATTTGCTGCTGCTGAACTAGCCTCGGAATCACGCCAGATCCGAGGGAGCACGCCCAATGGAAATCGGTAACCGCAGTACTCCACGATATTCGGGAGTTAGGTAACTTACGCGGCGTCGGCAGTAAATGCACGACTCGGTAACTCGCGGTATCGGCAATAAACGCTCAATTCGGTAACTCGCGGTATCGGCAATAGATGCTCGATTCAGTAACTCGCGGTATTCCACGCACGTCTGGAGCAAGGTAACTCGCGAAATCGGCAATAACTGCACGATTCGGTAACTCGCGGTACTCCACGCACGTCGGGAGCAAGGTAACTCGCGAAATCGGTATCCGGAAATGGGCGCCAGGTGCGTATAATCGCACCACGGTAACAGTAACTTCAATAATTCTTTTAATATGTCCGGCCGCTCCCCGCTCAGTATATGGCAGAGGGGCGTAGTTCTTTTGATTTCTATTGGAGATTCTGGAGAGGATATGTCGTCAGAAGAACACCACGTTTAACAATAAAAGTTAATAATACTTATTATTAAAGAATCGTGAATTAACATAGTTGAATAAGCTTTAGAATCTCTTTAAGAGAGACGGTATCGGACGCAAATCAAAATACCATATTCGCCAAACAGGCGTTACAGAAAACAATACTTAAAGCGATAACTAAGAACGATACTTCCAAAAACGTTACTCTATATGGTATCCAAAAACGACACTCGAGAAACGGTGCTCGAAGATTACAGTCGAAACGGTACTCAAAATGATATTTGGAAACGATACACAAAACGACAATCGGCAACGATACGCAAAACGATACTTAGAATCGGCAATCAAAGCGGCACTCCAAAAGATACTTCGGGAACGATACGCTAACGATACTAACGGTAATACATGAATTTCGGTAGCCGGCAAAAAGTAATCTCAACGGTAATTTTGATAGAGGCACTCAAGTTTCCGCGACGAGTTGATCGTTACGCCCCAAGGCCGAATTCAAACTCTCGCTGCAAAACGGCACTGCACTCCACGCAAATTCCGCGACTTGAATTCTCTATCAACTTTGTCAAACGGTATCTTCTCAAGACAATGGTAACATACGGTAACAGGTAACTGATAACTGCGGTAAGACAGAGACGGTAACCATATAATCCGGCAACGGTAACTAATAACTCCGGTAAGACGGAGACGGTAACGATATAGGTCTTTCTCGAATTACGAGCGTTTAGACTGTCGACGGCTTAGCGCCTCGAAGAGGGCTACGGTAACACGGTAAGCCGGGGCCAGCTAACCTCCGACTCAGAAATTTACGGGAAGCGGTATCGACACTTCTTATTTCAATAATCAAGAGTAATCGCGGTATTTCAGCGGTAACTGAAGGTGTCGGAGGCGTTCGCTTTGGCCGGTATTACAAAATTATATCTACCTTGGATGATGGCCTTACAAAGACGGTACGGCTACGCTCGTCGGGACTCTTTTTCCGGAGCTGCTCCTTCCCGGTTGCTGGCTCGTCGAACAGTGGTTTCTCTGAGGTTCCCCTGGCCCATGTCGAGTCTCCACGCATCGGTCAGCGCACTCTGTTTATAATTTTTTCTCGAGTCGCCTGTCGATCGTAAACAGCTCCGACCTCGTCAATTGTTTATTCTTCATTTGTTTATCCTTGCCTTCTTGCTCGCCAACGGCCGATACTTCAAAATAAGGGCCTCTGAATTTGCCGTCCTCCGGTTCGATCTGCCCGGCTGGCCAGGCCACGGCTATATCGACCGTCTGTTTGGACTCTCGGTGATGGCGGCAACGTCTTTCGGCATCCGGTTGCACTGCCGTGCTCCCTTTATCTGGACGGGGCGTCCCCCCTTGTCGGGGCGTCCCCGTAACCTCGGTCCTGCAAGACCGGGGGGACGCAACTCCAAATTCCGCCCCCTTCGGCCGGGCTAGTACCCTTGTGACGGGCGCGACGGAAAGCGTCACGTCACACTGCATATCCTACTAATATTCCCTTAATAATCTTGGAATTAAATTTTTTTCTTTGCTCTCTTTTATTCATTAAATATGTCATGCAGCTAAATCTTTTCATATGCTTGACATTTAGTTTTCTTCCATTCCACATCTTATACGGAGTTTTTCCATGCACACTTGATTTGCTTCTGTTCTTGATATGCATTGCCGTACACGTTGCTTCAGCCCAGAAATCCATTGGCATTTTCAAATCCGCCATTATTGCTCTGGTCATTTCTATTATGGACTTGTTTGCCCTTTCTGCTACCCCATTACATTGTGGGGTTCTAGTGGGACTGAATTCATGCTTTATTCCTTTCTTCTTTAACCATTCTGTTAATTCTTTTCCTGTGAATTCTCTTCCATTATCAGATCTGATTGCTTTCAATTTTTGTCCAGACTGGTTTTTCTTCAAAATAATTAAATTTTTTAGTTTTTCCATTGCTTCTCCCTTTTTTTTTAATAGTTCAACAAATATTACTCTGGAATAATCATCTATTATCGTAATATGTATTTTTTACCGCCTCGTGACAAGGGATGTATTGGGCCAATTAAATCCATGTGCCATAGTTCCATAATCTTATTTGTTTTTTTAGTTATCAATCTAGGATGTGTTTTTCAACACATTTTTGCTTCGACGCATGGTTCACACTGCCTCTGCTCTTTGCATTCGTTCATTCCTATTACCAGATTTTCTTTCTTTATCTCCTCAATAAGCCTCCTATTTGCATGTCCAAACCTCTTATGCCAAATATCGATGTCATCCGCTGTTGCAGCTATTTCATTTTTTATTATTGTTGATCTCACATAGTACGCATTTTCTTCTTGCACAGCTGTCATTTTTATTTCACCTCCATTCCTGTAGACAATGGCTTTATTTTTATTAAATTCCACACTATATCCATAGTCTGTCATTTTTGCTACAGATAAAAGGTTCATGTTAATATCTGGTACACATAATACGTTTTTGAGTCGTATTTTATCGTCATTTATATGTTGCGTCATTACTATCTCTCCTCGTCCATTAGAAAGTAATTTCTTTCCGTTTTTGTCTGCTAACGAGATATCTCTTCTATCTTTTTCTATATTATCAAACATAATCTCGCTATTTGCCATATGACTCGTCGCGCCAGAGTCTAATAACCACATATAATTTTTATGCATTACCTCTTTATTATCTTGTTTATTGCATGTTGTACTCACATGTACTCTGTCTCTTACTGATAACACCGCTTCGTCTGTAGTTTTCAATGTAACCTCAGCCCGTCCGTAACCTCGTCCTGTTCCTCTTCCTCTCGATGCACCTCTATAACCTTTTCCTATGGCGGTATGTTCGTTTTTGGTTCCTTACAATCCGCCGCAATGTGATTGAGTTCTTGACAGTTAAAACATTTTTGTCTATTCCGGCATTTGCTTGAAATGTGTCCCTTCATTCCGCAATTATAGCATACGATATCACCTTTCGATTTCTCCCTCGCTTTCATTACATACTCATCTCTCGATGTTTTTTCTTCTTTTCGTTTATATCTTCTTGATTCTTCTTGTTTTAGCGCGTAACGTCTATCATTAATTGTTATCTCCTTTTGAGTTTCTAATACTCGCACATTTTGGTCAAATTCGGGCCTTAATCCTTTAATGATGTACATCCTCAATTCATAATCTTCTATTACTCTACCAAGTTGCACGCATTGATTTCGTAATGCTTTAGCTCTGTTCATGTATGCGTCTATTATACTTTCATCCTTTTTCATTCGCAGATTTGATAATTTACATAATGATCTTGCCTTTAATTGTTCCGTTTCTGCTGTCATATTATTCTTAATCAAGTTCCACAGTTTATCCGCGCTTTTTTCATGGCTATATTTCAACAACTGCGCTTTACTCATAGTGTTAATAATTACTGTTCGTGCTGCGTAATTATCATCGTCCCATTCATTCCATTGCCGGAATTTCACATCATAGTTATTTACGCCTTCTTCGGGCTTCTCTGGCGGCTTCACATTTATTACTTTTTTCCAAAGTTTCTTAGTTCTTAAGATTCCCTCAATTTTTTCGCTCCATAAGAAATAGTTTGTATCATCAAGTTGTTCCACGCTCGTAAGATTCCAGTTCTCTGCCATCTTAATAGTGGCTCTCTCGTTCCGTTTTTTTTTATTTATCACGCAAGTTTCTCAACACTCGGCAGCCTCAAGAAAGAGGTTAAACGAACCACAGACCTCTGCTACCAATTGTGGGGATTGAGGCTGTTCGATGGAATCAAATAGTAACACTTGGATGATATCAGACACACAATATATTAATAATAACGAGTACAATTCCTTTTTTCTGTACTGACTCAGAATAATAAAAACATAAACAAAGTGTGCTACTCAGATGGCTCAAAAATACGCAAGCTCGATTCGTAGTGTTGCCCTCCATCATATACCATACTGCCATCTATTAGATAAAACATAAAAAATAAAAACAATATTCCACAGTTAGATTGCCTCTGACAATATTTCTTAAAATCTGCCAGTTCACGAATAAATCGTCTTTAGGTCTCTTTTTTCTAAACTGTCAGCTGATGTTAGATCGCCTCTGACTATATTTATTAAAAATTGTTAGCTGATGTTAGATCGCCTCTGACAATATTTCTTAAAATCTGCCAGTTCACGAATAAATCGTCTTTAGCTCTCTTTTTTCTAAACTGTCAGCTGACGTTAGATCGCCTCTGACTATATTTATTAAAAATTGTTAGCTGACGTTAGATCGTCTCTGGCTTTTGTAATTCTAAATTGCCAATCCACGAGAAAACCGCCTCTGGCTTGTCTTATTCTGTATTGCCAGTCCATGAGAAAACCGCCTCTGGCTTGTCTTATTCTATATTGCCAGTTCACGAGAAAACCGTCTCTGGCTTGTTTTATTTTATATTGCCAGTCCACGAGAAAACCGCCTCTGGCTTGTCTTATTCTTTATTGTAAGATATTTTTATTACGTCATATGCTTTATAAGGGTGATTCAAAATAACCTGATGTCCTTGCAATGCCATATTCTTGAGCGAATTCTGAGACGATTTTTCCTTTTACAAAATTTTGTCCGAAGCTTAGTTTTCGAGTTATAATTGAAAACAGGTAGCAACTTACGAGTTCGGTACAACGGGCAGGCAGGGACGCGCAACGTATAATGAGACTGTCAAGTATTTACTATCGTCTCATGACGCATTGCACCGTCCCTGCCTGTCCGTTGTATCGGACTCGTAAGTAGCAAACTATTTTCAATTAGAACTCGAAAACTAAGCTTCAGACAAAATTTTGTAAAAGGAAAAATCATCTCAGAATTCGCTCAAGAATATGGCATTGCAAGGACATCAGGTTATTTTGAATCACCCTATATATATATATATATATATATATATACATATATATGGGGCATTCTTTCTCAACTTTACACCCATGCTGCCCATTTTCTATTTGATCTAAAAATTTTTGAAAAAATCTTAAAATTTACAGAAAAATGTAAGCTTTCCAATGGCGCGTGGCAAAATTATCAAATTCAATTGGATCATACTTAAAATTTCAGAAAACCGAAAAAAAATAATAAAAACGGTAATTATTTAAGTGTAGCAATTATTCATTCAACGTTTTTCTCTTCCAATTAACACTTTCGAGTATTCTGTTTATCTGTGCACTGTCACATGAGTCTAAACTAAAATGGCAGGTCCAATATGGCCGCCAAAAATTTAAAAAATTTAAGAAATTAATTGATTTTTATAAAACTTGGTATCAAGAGGTTTTTCGGGTTACTGTATACGAGTCTAAAGTTATCTTTCAAAAATATAAAATGGCGGATCCAATATGGCCACCAAAACATTTTGAAAATTTTTAGAAATTAACGAATTTTTATAATACTTGGTATCAGGGACTTTTTCGGGTTGCTAATAACGAATCTGAAGTCGCATTTCGAAAATTCAAAATAGCGGATTTAATATGGCAACTAAAAATTTGAAAAATTTTTAAAAGTAAGGGAGTTAGTTAATTTTTAAAAGTAAGTAAGGGAGATGTATTTCTATTACAGTAAAAAAAAACATTCTTTTCTTACAACAGAGAGAAATGGCAAAATATAATATTGTCTAAAGTACAGTCCAATAAAAATTGTTAAAATTGAACATTTTATAAAACCACTGTGATTCATGAAAAATCAGAACTATTATTTTTAAAATATAGACATATTTCGATTGTGTTTTAAACTGCACTACACATTTAAAAAACACAGAATAATTTTATTCCTGCAAAGTTGTGTATGATGTCAGTGGAAAAGTAATTTATTTGTTATTACATATACATGATATTTTACCATTCCTCTCTGGTGTAAGACTACAATGTTTTTTTTTTTACTGAATTAGAAATTAATTTTATATTTTGATGTGTATTTTAGATACCAAGGTAAACGCATAAAATAAGGCTAATTATAAGTATTTAAAAGAAGTATACATATATTGAAACAGATTATTGCAAGTCACAAAATTAATGTTTTTTTATCAAGATTTGTTTACAAATAATACATACAAGAAACTAAAAATACCTTTATATTTCATGCTTTATAAATAAGTTATATGACATATGTCATAGTCATATAATTAATATATAATATAAGTTATATGACATATACATTTATTATAAAAATATATACAATATACAAAATGATATTAACTTTTTACATAGATACTTTGATGTGAATATATATAATATGGAGCACATAATATATATAATATATACACATGAAGCAGATGAATAAAAGTATTTTACAGAAATTAGAATATAAATGTATGTAACTAAATAATGTAAATGTTTGCAAAAATGTTGCAAAATTTATGTTTAATACATACACTTTTTTTATCCTTCAGAGTGCCTTCAACCCATTTTCTTCAGCCGGATTTCTTAGCATATAACACACACATACAATTAACACACACATAACTAACCTAAAAGATTCTGATGTATATGACAGATAGCACTGAGAATTGTATGGCGCCTCTATCCCAAAATCCAAGAACTAATCTATTGCCTTTTTTTACCTCATTATCGCAATCTATATTGCACGCATGTTTTGCATAAATTCTAATTCAGGAAACATTTTTAGACTACATCTCTAAACTCAATTTTAACAGTTCCCTATTAATCTTTGATATATTCTCTTTCGGCCGGAATGTTAATTTTGCACCTGCAAGCTGTATAATTTTTATATTAAACAAATATTTGTATGCACCGACAGCTTGTCGGTAAAATTTCCAAATTTTTTTTAAATTTTTTTTTAAATGTTATATCAGCCGATTCTTTAGCATGTATACTTTAATCACATAAAAGAATTTGTAATTCTATACAAGCAATAAAAAAATTTTCTTAAACTACGATATTAATTTTTTGTCGGTAAAACAGAACTAACTACTCGAGCATCCTCTTAAATACCCAGATAACAAAAT
Source organism: Linepithema humile (assembly GCF_040581485.1). NCBI lineage: Eukaryota > Metazoa > Arthropoda > Insecta > Hymenoptera > Formicidae > Linepithema > Linepithema humile. Next base: position 10,989,245 of record NC_090133.1, read on the forward strand.
ACAGGTCTATATAGTTGGCTCCCCCCCCCCCCCTAACGCAGATCGTAAAAACATTTATATATTCGGATTGTACATTGTTTGTACATGAATGTACTATGATTTTTATCGTTTGTACATTTTTCGTTAATTTAAAAAAAAATTACAAAGTTTTCGTAACTGTGCCAATGATAGTTAGCCCCCCCTATGTCGCAATTACGTCACGTAAACTATAACTTATGAATTTATCGTGCTTAATCGTTTGTACGTCGTTTGTACATTATTAATAATCGGTTAAATTTATAATTCCAACATTTGTTTTCGTTTAAAACGCAAGATAAATAATTTTTATTTGAATATGGCGGGTACAGAGTACGGACGGGTGCGCATGCGTGTGCGTGCGTATGCGTGTGTGTGCGTGCGTGTGTGTGCTGCATGTTCGTGTAGGTGTGTATGCGAGTGAGTGGTGGGTGTGTACGTGCGTGTGTCAATCAACCGACTTTAATTGATAAACAACCCTATTTTGCAAGAAATACTTGTCCATTTAATTCTATAATACAAATATTATCCACAGTGGCTATGGATAAATCACAATATTTTACATCAATAGAATCAAATGCCAACAAGACAATGTAATTTATTCTTAATTTTATTAAAAGGGGATCTTGTGCGAATATTTACCGATTGTTTAGTACGCGTATCAAGTACTAAATCAGCTTCTTTGATTGGTGTAGATTTTACACTAAACGATTTATACCTATCGGAAAAGCAGATTTAGTATTTGGTACGCGTACTAAACAATCGGTGTAAACTAAGCCATAGATGACTACATATATGACTACTGTGAACCTTAAAAGAGTGGATATGAACAAAGCATTGTGAAAAAAACATAGAGCAGCATTGCCGAGAGATGTCCACATTTTTCGCAACGACAAAGATTTTGATTGGCTAGCGATAATTATTTGTTTCGTAAAGCACGAACTAAAAACATTGTGAGAAAATCTATCTTTTCAAAATTGATTCAAATAATTTTTAATCATAATTAAAAGATTTCTATAAAAGGACCCCGCACAAACATTATGAAAAGTGGCCATTGGTTAAATTCGCCGAAATTGCAGTATCATTTATTGATGCTCATCGAAAGTCTCAATGCCAACGAAGCTTAAAAACTAATAGTTTTTCGTCTAGAGATATTTTAAAAGTCTTTAACTTTTAACTTTTGCTATGCTGTGATGACATAGCCGTGATATAATGCCGGCTAATGTGTATGCTGTGTGTGTGAGTGGGTGTGTGCGTATGTGTGGGTATATGCTGTGTTGTTGTGTATACACACGCACGTACACACCCACCACTCACTCGCATCACACCTACACGATACATGCAGCACACACACACACGCATATGCACGCACAGGCGCGCATACGCGCGAATGGAGTTGCGCCGCTCCTGCCTATCTACTGTATTCGTCCCAAGATCTATAGAGAGAAGGTTACCTCAAGAAAACCGGTTGTGGGCGAGGGACGATGAAGTAAGGGGGGAGCTAGAAACAGCTTGATGGCGAGGGGTGACGAAGGAAGGGAGGAGCTAGAAACAGCTTGATGGCGAGGGGCAATGAAGGAAGGGGAGAGCATGATGATCTCATCAACAAACAATAGTTGTCTCTCTCTTTCAAAGTTCTTCCTTTTCTAACTGTTTCTTACTCTGTCACTCGCTCTCATTATTGACTTTCATATGTCAGTTTAAGAGGTTATATAGTAAAAATCGAAGGTACGTATATTAATTATTTTGTCTGTTACTTCCCCTAACATATTCAAATGAACAAAACCGAAGAAATAATTTAACCCACATAACCTAAACAATATTTTTTTTATCTAAATACATACAATTTTTATATTTTATTGTTAACATTTTGTAAATTTTATCATATAAATATTCACATTTGCAATGTTGAAACATATATTACAATTTCATTATTTAAGTTTGTATTATAATAAATTTGTGTATGATGCTTTTTATATTACCTTAGAATTGTACTTACATTTATGAATTTCAGTTACAATTTCTTGACAATTTTTGAGGTTTTCACAAATAAATATAAAAAATAAATTTCTTTATAGTATTTCTTTTGTAAATAATGTATATAAACAGTAAATATTATTTTAAAAATAATTTTTAAATATGTACTATTTTTTCTTTTATTTTACTACTTTACAAATGATGTTTTTTGTGTATATCCCCAAATTATATTTTATTTTCATTGATATTACAGTCTAAATACGAGTACAAAGCAATTTGTATTACAAATGCATCTGTTGCAGCGATATTTAACATTATAAACGTTAAATATCTAGCGCTATAATTTGCAATATATGTAATTTATAGCGCCTTTCTAATTTACTTTTCAATTTTTATTACGCAATTTCCAGTGCTATCAATATTTTACAAAATAAAAGTATTTTTTCGATAAAAACTCAAAGCATTTCTATATTAAAGGAGCGAGAGAAAAAACACTAAAGCGTGCGAGAGAGACAGCTACTGTTTGACGATGAGATCATTATTGCCCCTCTTGCCGCTCGTCCCGCACAGCATTAGCCCCTCTTGCCGCTCGTCCCTCTTTGCGCATGAGGTAACCTTCTCTCTATAGATCTTGTATTCGTCCCGTGATTTGATAACTTTTTTCTTTTATAACTTGAAAAATAAGCTGCGGACAAAATTTTTGTAAAGGAAAAATCGTCTTAGAATTAACTCAGGAATACGTCTGTGCAAGGACACCTGGGTTGTTCTGAATCACCCTGTATAGACCTACAAAATACTTCCACGGTACTGGTATGGTAAGCGTACGTCGTACTCTAAGCGTAACAGTACCGTACCTACCACGTACGTGCGTACCATAGGCGTACATTACCAGTACACCGTATTGGTACGCGGTACGGCTACCGTAGCGCCACTGTGCATTTGATATAAGGTTATGATTGTACGCTGTACTCTCACAATACCAGTAGAGTACCAGCATAAGAATGCATTTTCGTACCGGCTACCCTCCCTCTTTGTCCCCTTTTCGCTTCTTTTTTTTTTATTATTATAAAGATATATAAAGGTTATTCATTAAAAAACAGTATTAGTTATTTCAATTGTAATTAAAAAGCATTTATTCATTTATACATTATATGTATACATAATTTTAAAAGTTTTATATATGTATGAATGTATATATAATGATATATGTGTACATCTGTATATGTATAATATATAATATGTATAATATATAATATAATGTATATAATCAATATAATATAATTAATATAATATATTATAATATAATTAATTTATATAATAACAAAAAATAAAAATAGAGAATGTTTGTGCCTAAACCGTTAGTTATTATTCGCTAATTTTTACAATCTTCTCGTTTGATACATAAGTTAACAATCTATGTATAGAAAATAAAAATTAAAACAATATTTAGACGTTTTGATCAGTAATTTGATCATCTTCAGTAACGCAGAAAATTCACAAAATAAAACCGTTTAATTGTCATATCATGAGACCGCTATTAAAAAGTATGTAATAGGTCCACATTGTGGAATAAATGTTGGTTTTTTTTGTTTTGACGACTCAAATTTATATTAAAATTAAACATTCTCACACACACACACACACACACACACACACACACACGCACACACAATTGTAGAAAATACACAAACAAAATTATAAACACATGCGATTAAGAGTTAAGTTTTTTGTATCCAAATTAAAAATTCAATTAAATTAAAATGTTAAGTTTTTAGTAAATTAAACTTTTGTTCTTTTTTCATTTAACCGCACCCTCCTCGTTTGTCACCCCCTCACACCTTCCCTCTCAAATTGCGCACAAAGGTTTCGTCCCGGGTAAAAGGGATTCAATTCCTTGACCCAAAAAGGGAACCACGAGCGGTTGACCTGTCGACGGAGTAAAAACGACTCTTCCAGTCGCTGACCCGTCGCAAGTCCTAAACGTGCCGCTCGGCTCGTGCGGTCAGGCCCGTTTACGTTGATCGCCGAGCCCAACGAAAAAATTCTACATCTATCAGGACGTAACAGTTTAATTGTACATATTTTCAATCATTTTATACTTAACACTATTTTATTCTTAATTTACAGGTCAGATTGCTGAGATAATTACAACAGACGAGGTTTGTGTAATTTATTGCAGGTATTTTATTTATCTTATTTTTATTTATTGAGTATATGCAATTGTTTTCCGATAGACTCCTGATATATTATTTTTTTCAATTATTTGCAAGCACATTGTTAATACATAATTTAATTGTTATTCCTTTTAAGATTTCATTACATATTATTGAGTTTTAAGTTGACTAAAAAAACTTGTCTTTTTTTTGTTTAGGCTTTTCCACTTCAGACTTCATTTATTCTTTCTCGAGTTATTTTTTCGTCCCGTTCATTTCTTTCGTTTATATTTTATTTCATCGATATGTTACGTTTGGCGAACAGGCGCAGTCGCAAGCCTTATCATTTACTATCTGCAGTTCATCGTCGTCGTTTGAAAAAATTAGAAAGAGCTGCGCGTAATGAATACGAATGTTTACAAGAGCAGAATTTAGATATCGCTGGAGCCGATTCAGACTTTGTCGACGAAGGTCAAATTCTTACGGAATGCAATCAGACTGAGGAGGAAGATGAAATTTTTGTATCTTCTGATGCATCAGCTGATGATGTGCAATTTGCTTTTAATGATGAGGCATTAAGTTCTTCAGACGTTGCTAAATCCATTTCAGATCGTAATGATGCGGTAGATATTGAGCCTCAAAGTACTATTGATAATTTTCAAGAACGCCTTGCTGAAGTCTTCGTACGCAGTAATATGTCTCATACGCAAGTAAATGCTGTTTTACAGGTTGTTCGAACGCATCCTTGTTCATCCACATTGCCAACGGATAGTAGAACGCTTTTAAAAACTCCACGGATCGCACATCCTACACTTAACATTGCAGGAGGTGAATATCTCCACTTAGGATTTGAGGCAGGAATTCTTTCCATTCTTCAACAAACCTCTCCGGAACTGATTTTACTTGACACTTTGATGGTAGACTTTAGCACAGATGGTGCCACACTAGATGGGCAGGGCAAAATTCAAATGTGGCCGATACAAATTAGGATTGCAAATATTCCTCGAAGTAAACCTGAAATCGTAGGCGTTTAGCGAGGTTTATCGAAACCAACTAACGCGAAGGAATTATTTCAATATTTTGTGGATGAAGTTCAAGATGTATTAAATCGTGGAGGAGTTGTTTTCCATAATCAACTAAAATTGATTAAATTGAGGTGTTTCATAGCTGATTCTCCTGCACGGGCTTTTGTATTAGGTCATAAAGGTCACAGTAGTCTATTTCCGTGTTCGAAATGTTGGATTTGAGGAAATTGGTTTCGTCGTGGAGTCGTAGCTTATCGTGGTATTCAGCATAGGCCTCGTACAGACGAAGAGTACAGACATCACATTGATGGAGAACATCATACAGATTCTGACTCTGTTCTGCTTCCTTTGGGGATGGGGTTGGTAACTCAAACGGTTTTCGACTACATGCACACCGTTTGTCTTGGTGTCGTTCCCAAAATAAATAACGTTCTTGTCGATGGAAAATGTAATCCAAATTTAAAACTTTCAGCCAGATCACTTGAAATTATGACGACACGTCTACAGCAAGTTAAGAATTACTGCCCTAAGAAATTTTCGCGAAAACCGCAATTAATGAAAAAGTATGGAGGGTTTAAGGCCACGGAAAATCGCCAACTTCTTTTATATACTGTCCCAGTTATTTATTACGGACTCATAAATCCTGTTGCGTACAAACATTTTCTTTTATTACATTCCGCCATTCGAGTTCTAGTCAGTTCTTCCTTATCGGAAGACCGTCTTGATTTTGCACAGACAGCATTAAATATTTTTGTAAATAGAGCAGAAGATATATATGGTCCAGAATTTCTTTCGTACATTACTCATTGTCTTTTACATCTTGTAGATGACGTAAGATGCTTTGGCTCATTGAATGAATTGTCTATGTTTCCATATGAAAATAATATGACGTATTTCCGCAATGCTTGCCGCAAGCCTCATCAACATTTGCAACAAATCGTAAATAGGCGACATGAAAAGTTGCAAATTACACCAAATATAAATTTAACTAAGGAAGTGGTGCATTCCAGTAGACCCTGGGTTAGTCCTGTAGTTTTTGATGCTCCGCTAGATAGTCGCCAGTTTCAGATATTAGACACAGGAAAATTTCGTATATCAGTGAAGGATCAGGATAATACAATAATATTGCAGAACTCAAAGGTTTGTCTCGTTCAGAGCATCATTCTCTCGCGTGATAATTATCAGTTGGCGGTTAAAGAATTTTGCAGAGTTGAAGATTTTTTCGATGCTGGTTTGCCATTGTCATCAGTAAGTGTCTTCCGATGTTTTTTATTATTTGATAAAGTTGTTATAATAGATCTCAATGAAGTGCAGAATAAGTGTTTCCGCATGCTTTATTGGCACACTGAAGGGCATATAGATCCCATTATTGATGTCTGGGTAGTTGCAGTCATTCTACATACTACGAATTAGAATACCATAGCTTTCATTAGATGAATTCTCTTTAAAGCATTCTGCACAAGCTCTTCCGTAACGCGTTACGTTACGTTAAGTACTGATCATAAACTTAAACCTAAACCCGTACATAAACTTGAACTTCAGTCAACGTACAAACAAAAACGTAACGTAGTAAAAGCGTCACGCGTTACGATTTTTTTTGTACGTTGACTGAAGTTCAAGTTTATGTGCGGGTTTACTTTATGGTCAGTACTAATGTAATGCATTACGGAAAAGCTTGTACGGATGGCCAAATTTTTCTTAAGATGAGTCAACGAGGACGAGGAAGAGGAAAAGAAGCGGATAAGACATTTAAAGCGTTGCAATTGCTGGATAACGATATTAAAAATATCGCAAATTTCAGCAAAAAAGGGACGACAGACACGTACAAGGACATAAAACACAAAACGACCACACCCAAAACTACACAAAAACAGAACACAGCACCATTATCGCATTTCTCAGCATCATCATCATCCTTGCATGTTCGATCATCATCATTCTCATCTAAACAATCATATAAACACATGCCGCCTCCATCAGCACCATTACAACATAGACCCATCTTATCACACTCACCTTCAGTAGCCACTCAATCATTCGTACGAAACATTCCTTTAGCATCAAAACCACTATTACAACGCAGACAAATATTATCACGCTCGCCTTCACCATCCAAATCATTCACACAATCATTCACACCAGTGATGCAAACTCGAGCCGGCCAGCACCCGAGTACCGCGGTAGGGGAAGCACGCACACAAACGAGAATCGTGACGTCACACGTACGTGTGCGCTTCGCCGTTCAGTTTGTAGAAGCGAGTGGACATACGTGTTCCGTCTCCTTTTTATCAAAGCGACGTTGCGCGCTTGTTGCGTATGACAACGTGAAATGCTTTTTTGAGATTTATGTGATCTTGTAAAAAGTAAATAATATTGATAGTAATAAAATATCAGAACATTAAATATTTATGAATTATTAATATGCGTTAATTACGATAATTAATACTTTTGAGTTTAATATTATGTTATACAGGGTGTCTCATAACTACCGCTTAATATTTTAATAGTATCTTTTGGAGATAAAATAGAGTAAAGAATCTTAATACAAAAATATCAAGGCTACAATAGTTTTTAAGTTATAAACGATCAAAGATGCTAATGATGTCGCGTAGGACTGGCACGCTCAGGTCCGCAATTACACGTACACGCGTACCGATCTGTCAACTGCTATTGATTTTTACAAGTCAGGTGATATTGATTTTTACTGCACAGCTGATTTTTCACGGACGTGAAATGCATGTGGATTTTCGTTACTCCAAATGTGAGAGTTGTGGCTGTTAACTACTCTTTCACGAGTAAAACGTGACTCGTCTGTAAATAAAATTTTATGGACAAAACCAGAATCTTTATTTTCATTTTCCAATAATCATGTTGAAAATGATGGGAGATTATACATGAACATTACGATATACTTATTGTATTTTCTGTATCAGATTAAAACGCTTACAATAAATACAATGTAACGCATCTTTATCGAAAACATTTTCATCTAGAAGAATCTAATTTTATACATTGTTATTAGAGAATTAAAATAGAGATTCTGGTTTGGTCATTAAAATTTTATTTACGGACGAGTCATGTTTTACTGGTGAAGGAGTATTTAACAGTCACAACTCCCATATTTCGAGTGACGAAAATCCACATGCATTTTGCGTTCGTGGAAAATCAGCTGTGCAGTAAAAATCAATATCACCTGACTTGTAAAAATCAATAACAGTTGACAGATCGGTACGCGTGTAGTTACGGGCCTAAACGCGCCGGTTCTACACGATATCATTGGCAATCTTTGATAGATTACAAGCCTAATTTAAATCTCAAAGTAGTATAGCTATGGGGGTTCTAACTCAGGCATCTGAGGGGGTGCGCGGGTGAAGGGGGGAAGAGGTTGAGGGGGAGGGGGTAATGACGTCATCGTTTTGGAGGGGAGGGGGTAATGACGTCATCGTTTTGGAGGGGAGGGGGTAATGACGTCATCGTTTTGGAGGGGAGGGGGTAATGACGTCATCGTTTTGGAGGGGAGGGGGTAAATTTGGAGTGGAGGGGGTGACGAGGGAGGTGCGGGGGAGAGGGGAAGGTATCGGATTACAGGGGGAAGAGGTTGAGGGGAGGGGGTAATGACGTCATTGTTTTGGAGGGGAGGGGGTAATTTCGGCGTGGAGGGGGTGACGAGGAAGGTGCGGGGGAGAGGGGAAGGTATCGGATTACATAAATTCCTGGAAGAGATAAGGATTCCTGGAAGAGATAAGATAAGGATTGTTTATATAAACATGAGTCATATAGAGATAAGGATTGTTTATACAAAGGGTATCGGATTACACTGCGTCAGCACTTTTGGAGTGGAGGGGGTGACGAGGGAGGTGAGGGGGAGGTGCGGGAAAGGTATCGGATTACATAAATTCCTGGAAAAGATAAGATAAGGATTGTTTATATAAGCATGAGTCATAGAGAGATAAGGATTGTTTATACAAAGGGTATCGGATTACACTGCGTCAGCACTTTTGGAGTGGAGGGGGTGACGAGGGAGGTGAGGGGGAGGTGCGGGGAAGGTATCGGATTACATAAATTCCTGGAAAAGATAAGATAAGGATTGTTTATATAAGCATGAGTCATAGAGAGATAAGGATTCCTGGAAGAGATAAGGATTCCGAGAACTGTTTACATCTTTTGGTTTTCTCTGCGCATCAAAGTAGAGCGCCATGTTGTCGGAATGCATCACCGCAATGTTTATACAATAAGGGTATATAAGACCCGCAAAGAACGAGTGGTATAACAGTCGAAATGTTCATCGCACTCTCGGATGAACGCGATATTCTCAATTTAACAGCAGCGGAGTTAGAATTTGTGCTGAAGGTGATTTTATTAAGCAAGTTTGCTCGGTTCGTGGATCAAGTGTGGGAGAAACTTCCGGAACACGTAAGAGTGGACCCGGAAGTGCAGGGTTACCGTCGGTGCTCGTTGCACTACAACCAGCCGTGGCAGCGCGACCACATCGACGGACCCGCGCCATACGTTAAAGATTGCACTCTGTGCGAATTAGGTAAGAAAAATATCTCTAAAAATAGAAAGTGAGAAATATTCAGCGAGTAGATATTTAGGTGTATTGTAAAATGTTTCAGGATCACCACGATGCGACAGCCGAGGAGTCTCGTTGAACTCACCGGGAAGGTCATAAACCAGAACGTTGCAAGCAGATACCTATTGAGCGATCTACCGCTTCCGGAGAAGTGTATTCGACAATTGTATCAGACGTATGGTCGGGATCGCGTCGAAAAATTGTTACCAAAATGTAAGACGCAAGCCGAGTACTTAGGCATCATACAGTTGATGTGTTGTGTCGATACCGACGAAATGTCGGAAATGTTTGTATGCGAATATTGAAATAAAAAATTTTTATATTTAAAATGTAAGTTTTTTTTTATCATCATCCCGCTGTAGTAATATAAGAGAACGCGTCGATTGTACCGACTTATCGCGAGTCAAGTTACACCGTTGTAGCGAACCATTTAAATAAACAATTTCAAAAGTTTTATTAAAATAAACTTATTCATATTAAATTGCTATAATTTGTAAACATGAGTCATATAGAGATAAGGATTGTTTATACAAAGGGTATCGGATTACACTGCGTCAGCACTTTTGGAGTGGAGGGGGTGACGAGGGAGGTGAGGGGGAGGTGCGGGGAAGGTATCGGATTACATAAATTCCTGGAAAAGATAAGATAAGAATTGTTTATATAAGCATGAGTCATAGAGAGATAAGGATTGTTTATACAAAAATGATTCATAGTTCCGAGAATTGTTTATATCCTTTATAGGCGTATGGCCTAAGGATTGTGTTCGACTTGGTGAGAAGTGAGATAGAGTCAATTGTGTAGAAATGTGTTTATTTCTTTGTCAGAGAGAAGTATGTATGTACAGGTGTGTGTGTAACTTGAGTGCGCCAGCGGCGCATTCGCGGCAGAGTGTAAGGCCGCGCGTTTCGAATGAAAGGTGACGGGCGCGGTAAGATATTACCGGCTGCGTCTGCGTGGTTGGAATCGGGTCCTTAACAGGACGATTCATGCGAGGGTGCGTGTTGCATCCCGGCGGCGAGGTTTGCGTTGCGGTGGAGTATGTCTCCGTTGTGCCATGCGCTGCGACCGTCCGGCTCTCGATGTGAGTCGCAAGTGAGTCTGCGAGCCGAGGCGGGAGAGGCCTTCGCATTCGGATGTCCCCGGAACGTGAGTGTCACGTTGGAGGCCGAGTCAACCGGGCACAGAACTCTAAGGGAATTATTTTCCGCTGTAGAGTCTGTGGTGGCGACGGCGATGCTGGTGCGTCAGCTGACCGTAGCTGTACATCCTACGTGAGGTGTGCGGTCAGAGCTGAGACTGAGTCTTTCGCTTCCGTGCCTTCCCAGGCACTGTGAAAAGTCGAGAAGACTTGCTGGTTGCGCTCTTCGAAGCAGAGCTGTGACTCCGTTCAAGGGCCCTTAGTGAGAGCTCGCCTTGAAGCGAGTGAGTGAGTAAAGATCTGCGGAGCAGCTCTTTTATATCTCGTCGATCGAAGCTTGATCGCGAGAAAGCTCTTCACCGCCTGCGCAACCTGGCGGTGGGTCCGCAAGCTTATAACTGGTAGAAGGCCTGCGGCGCGTAGCGGCGCCGCGGCGTATTATGCCGCTTCAGTACAGCTGTGTGGCGGTGAGCCGCCACATCCTTTGCAGGTTCGTGCAGGTTTTAGCGTGACATCATCGCTATTTTTAGATCATAGGCCCTTAGGCAGTCACTTTTAGGCGCCATGTTGCCAGATTTCAATTTGCGTGACATCATCGATATTTTTAATTAGTGTCGTGTGCGACGAGCGGGTATAAAAAGCTCGTGAAAAAATATAAATTGTCACAGTTGTTCAAAATGGAGCGCGATCTCACCGTACGAGCAGTGAATACATGGTCGGATTAACGTAATGGCCAACCCGGCTTTTGCCGGGGGCCTCGCAATTAGGGGGGCCTCAAGTTTGTTGAAATATTTTCCAAAAAAAAAAGAAAAAAAAACCATTTAACAGCAAATTAGCAAATGAAAACTTTTTTTTAATTTGTGAAAATTCTCGTAGCGCTCGGTGCTTGACGCTCAGTGATGCGCCGACGATGCCGACAGCGTCGAGCCGTCAAGCCGTCTAGCCGCCGAGCGCCGAGCCGCCGAGCACCGAGCTACGATTTTCATTTCTTGTATGCGCCCCCACCACGCGCTCCGGCAGCAGGCAGCTAGCGTAGCGTCCAGAAATCCGAAATCACTGATAGCTGATAGCGGCGGCAGCGGCGCGCGGCGCTTCGACTCTATTCGACAAGTCGGTAATAGGCTCCATTCGTCCGCTACTACTTCTTGCACTCGCTAGAGAAATGTAACTCTAGATCAAGGAACAGTTTCGTATATTTTCCAAGAGATAATTTAGTTTTTTAGCGCTCAGGGTTAATGAAACTTCATGAACGATCCAGTCAGATATCACGTCAGCTAACATCTAATGTGGGCGCGTGCGTTGCATTCAGCGGAATTGAAGCAACTGATCGTGCGTTGTCGTCGGCCGTATCGCCCCTATACGTGAGTCAACGTCTCGTATTACTAATCGCTACACTCGTTTAACGCTCCGAATGACAGTCGTCATAATATCTTGCCTTATCCGTTGTGGGGGATACAGCGATAACGCGCAGCCCAGTTGTCCATCAGGGTTAAGTCGTTGATCGATAAGACGCGATTCCCTCGTGCGATATAATTTCTGTAACTTAATATGTACGACAGATAATAGAATCGGCCATTAAGATAAAATTGTAATGAAGCGTCTCAGAAATTTATGATAGCTTTTATATCAATTTCGTAGTTGCAGGAGGTATATTGAACCACGTGGTCGTGCAAAGAGCACTTATTAAATATTTCATGTGTCAATTTCACCTGTCGAAGCGTATCTGCGAGAGAAATGGCCGTAAAATCCATCACGAGAGCGCGTCAGTTGTCATTAAAAACCATCGATCTAAAGGCGTATCTCCTGCGGACGACGTTTATCCCTCCGTTCGAGGGTGCTGCATAAGCCGTCGGAGCCAGGTTCAAAGAAAACATATTTTCCAGGGGTGCCGCGGGCTAAAAATTAATATTCTTTCCCGCGTCGCTCCCCCACGGCGAACGGACTCGTCCTCGACGTCAAAGCGAACGAGAACCGGTCGGCGGCGCGGTCGAAAGTGTTTCCCAAACTGTCAACCAATTAATCTCATTAATTTGTCCCCGCGCCCGCGTCGCGCCCATGTTTTCGCGGTCGGCGTGATTTATGAGACGTTTAATTAAACGTTTCGCAAAGACACTCTCCCCGGCCTGGCAGCGCGGCCGCATAAATGGCCGATTCATATTCGTCGATTTATGCTAATGCGCCGTAAAGGAAGTCTTCGCTCGCAAAAAAAAGAGAGGGAGAGACTAGGGAGGGGCGGAAGCGTCTCTCAGCGTAACTTCCGACGGAATTTGTATGCTCGAGAGGGCTGCGTCCCCTGTTCTTAAACAGGATCGCTAATGTTGCGACCCGAATGCGACTCCGGGACACTGCGCTGACTCTCAAAATTTCACCGTGCGATTTTCCACCCCGGTCGTTCGCGAAATTACCTGCACGACGATAGACGCGTAATTTCCACGCGCGAATTTATACAGTCGTCTGCTGGAAAGAGGGCTCAGCAAATAATTTCGCGCAGACTCTTCATCTGATTCGCACCGAAAGAAAGAAAGGAAGATGCGCTCTCGAATCGCGTGGTATCAATTAGACACGCCCTAATTATTCGAAACTGTACGCACGCACGCGGGTTTACAAGAGAGCCGATTATTCAACATATGGCGCTGGCGAAATGCGCTCTACTGCCAGCAGCTTCAACGTTCATAACTGCGGCAGATAATTACGCGGCCCTTGGCAGACCGCGCTGTCTGCTTACAAATCGATACGATTTTTTGCGGCCATCGATCAGCCAAACTGATGGCCGCCATCAATTCTGAAGGATAGTGCAGCTCGCGTAGCGATAAGGGCCTCGTTAATCTATCGCTTGAAAAATTGCACAGTTATAGTATATTGACTGCTATCTGCATAACGAAGTTCTTTGACAATCAACAGGTAATATTGTTAGACTATCGTTAGTTGCACCAACTTTTGAGTATAATTCTCTTCAAGTATGTACATATTTCTTTCGAGTTTAAATCTAACAACAAACAGAATATGCTATTTTCGTATCAAGAAACGTCACCGTTCGATTCGCTTCGCTCGAAGAATCAGATTCGGTGTGTCATATTTGTCCTGTCGTCGTCTGAGAATTCCGTTACTTTTCCTGTGAGTTTACACATGGAGGACTACGGTGTGCGCGAAAAAAAAAAACCGCGCTAAAATTACAGAGAAACAGCCGTGTTGCCGCCGTTTCTCGCGTTCGGCTAAAAATGACGGCCGTGTGGAATTTGCATCTGGATGATATTGGACATTTCGATGGAGCAGTAAAAAATTCACGTGACCCATCAGCGCCGATCGAACCGTCACGCGTTGTTTACATTCACGGTAAAATATTTTTGCGACGCTGCGGGCGCGTCATTTTAGCGATTTCACGTTTGTGCAAATGACAAAACCTTAAGATCGTATGGACGCGCGATAAGATGAAAACTATACGCTTTTCGCTTACAAAACATGCCTAAACAAGTGCACTTCATTACGCACGGCCGTGGCGCGGCATTTCCGGACACCGTGACCGCGTTTTGCAATTACGTGTGTGCGGCAACGAACCAATTCGGCGCGTTTGTCACGCGCAAATTCGCGACTTTCATAAAAATGATCCGATTATATCGGATTTGGGGTAGGTAGCGATAGACCGTGAATCGGCGCGAATGATTTTACTCGGCGAAGCCGTGCGCGCCTCTATCACACGTGATTGCAACACACAATTTTATTTATTTAGCCGGCTCGTGCTGCGCGCCTACCATTTCGCCCCAGTTTGCGCCACGCGAAATGAGCTTTGTCTCGAAACTTTGATGCATCTCTCTGTTCGCATAACGATGTCTCTAATGGCGATACATCGCACACGCGCGCGCGCGCGATCCGAATCGCTGCGTATTGTGCTGCACAGCAGATAAGGCTTACAATGTGATAACTGATAGGGAGGCGGGGTTGGATGATGTTCCTCGCGTGCTAGCTTTCCGATAAAGCTCCCGATGCCGCCGTTCTATCGGCCATGAGAAGTTCATGCTGAAAGAAATACTAAAAAAAGAGAAGCCAGGAAATTAATTAGTGTCTTTTTTGTTGCTTTGTGTCTTTCTATTTCCTTGTCTTTTGCTATTTTTTACGGCACATTTATAGCAAAATGAAACGAAATTTTGAAAGTGGAGCTCAAAAAAGGAAAAAAGTTAAAAAAGAAGAATTATTCATTAAAAATCTGAAAAATATAAATTCGTATTTTCAAGCAACAAATACTAGCACTGAAAATAGTACAGATGTCACTACTCTGTCTGTTAATTTAGATTCCTCTGTGTCTAATTCTTCTTCCATTTTACCTGTCGATCAAAATGATAATACTGAAACTGTCATTTCTTATTCTGACAATGACAACGGATCTAAAGAACAGAGTACAGATCCACCATTGGAACCACACGTTTTGGAAATCGGTCCATCTACATCTAATACTCCCAACTATATTGAATCAAATTATACTGATGATCGGATAAATGATAATGGACAAAGTGCTATTCCTCATATTTCTGATAGTCAATTAAATGAACCAAGTTCAGATCCAGCTTTATGGGAGCTTTTTCGAGGAAGTCGAAACGCATTACAGGAATACTGGATTAAAAATGGATTTACAAAATGCCAAAATTTCGATGTACATGCGGATTATAAGGCGTCAGTTCGAAACTATGAAAGTATTGAAGGAAACAAAAAAATCAATCGACCCAGAAAATTACAAAATTCCTATTTTTACCGGGAACTTCAAAATGGAGAAAAGGTTAAACGCGAGTGGGTTTTATATTCGCCGTCTCAAGGCAAAATTTTTTGCTTTCCTTGTAAATTGCTCAATGAGTCGGATACTTCATTTACAACTGGCTTTAATGATTGGAAACATGGATTAAAATCCATTTCAGATCATGAAAATAGCTCTGAGCATAGAAAAAATTTATATACTTATATCAGGCGCACAAAAGTAGTCGGAAGAATAGATACTGAACTACAACTTCAACTTAACGAAGAACGTAATTACTGGATCGAAGTATTTCGAAGAATAGTTGCTGTGATAAAATTTCTAGCATCAAGAGGTTTGCCTTTTAGAGGTAGTAATGAAATTTTCGGTTCTAACAGAAATGGTAATTACTTAGGAATGTTAGAACTAATAAGCAAATTTGATCCATTTTTGCGCGAACATATAAAAAAGTTTGGGAATAGTGGACGAGGAAAAACTTCTTTTCTTTCCTCAACAATATGTGAAGAATTAATCGAGATTATGGGAAAAAAAGTATTTATGGGAATTATAGCCGAGATACGACAAGCGAAATATTATTCTATTTCAATAGATTCAACGCCTGATGTAAGTCATGTAGATCAGTTGACTTTCATTATCCGATATTGTAAAAACGGTAAATCAGTTGAACGATTCTTAATGTTTATACCGATTTATGGGCACGACGCAGAGAATCTGTGTGAAGTTGTCATCAAGTTTCTAAATGAAAATGATATATCCATTTCAAATTGCCGAGGCCAGTCGTATGATAATGCCGCAAATATGGCTGGACGATATAATGGATTGCAGACCAGAATTAATGACATTAATTCTTTAGCATTTTTTATTCCCTGTAGTGCACATTCTCTAAATCTTGTTGGCGTTCAAGCCGCACAATCAACAGAAGAAGTTTGTAAATATTTTGATTTCGTTCAAAACCTATATACTTTCTTTTCTGCGTCAACGCACCGATGGGCTGTATTAATAAGAGCATTAGCTACTTTAGGTCCAAGACAAAAAGTAGTTAAAAATTTGTCTGATACGCGCTGGTCAGCTCGTGCTGATGCTGTTTTCGCATTAAATAATGGATATAAAACTATCAAAACAGCTTTAGAAACACTCATTACTGCTGAAAATGAATCCGAAGAAACTAAAACCCGAGCTACTGGTTTGAAGAAAAATATGGAAAGATTGGAAACAGTTTTTCTAACTATTTTTTGGAATGATGTATTAATGAGACTTAATAAAACGAATAAGATGTTACAGAAAACAACGTTGACCTTGTCTGTTGCTGTCAAAATTTTGAAATCTTTGACGTTATATATTAGCGAAAAGAGAAATAAATTTGATTGGTACGAAAAGCGTGCAAATGAGATTGCGCCAAATTCTGTTTACAAAGATATTAACAAACGCATCAAAAAACGTAGTACTCGTTTGACTTATTTCGATAATACGGATACACTAGATCCAGATGTGATTCTAGAAGGAAGTGAAAAATTTAAAATTGAAACTTTCTTGCCTGTTATTGACACACTTTTAAATAATTTGACTAAACGCTCTAAAGCTTATGAAAACATTTTTGAAGTATTTGGATTTTTGGAAATTTTGACTGATGTAAATGAGCAAACGTTGACAAATTCATGTACACATTTTGCTTCTATTTACAATAGGGACGTAAATGAAACAGAATTGATATCAGAATGTTTTCATTTAAGAGCATATTTGAAAAATGAATTAAAAATTAATTCACACTTATTGCAAAAAGAAAAATTTTCTACAGAGAAGGAGGAATTTAAAGATGGGACAAAAGATATAGAAGGTCAGGAAAAAATAAAAAAGCAGGAGGAAGAAATGAGTGAATCGGAAAGAACTACCGTTAGAGAAAGTGACAGTGATCAAGAAGCAGATCTTAATGAAGAAAAATCTGAAAATGCCTCAATACAAAAATTAAATTTAAAAAGTTTGTATTACTATTTATATGAAAATCACTTCTTTGAAGCTTTTCCAAATTTAGAAATAGCATTGCGCATTCATCTCTGTATGATGATCAGTAATGCTACAGGGGAGAGATCATTTTCAAAATTGAAATTAATTAAGAATGTTTTAAGAAATACAATGATAGAAGGAAGATTGTACAATTTGAGTATTATTAGCATTGAAAACGAGTTTTTTAAAGCATTAAATTTCAATGATGTTATTCAAGATTTCGCGAATAAAAAGTTAAGAAGACGTTTGGTACATTAATGTGATTTATTTGAAAATTATATATATATATATACTAATATTAACACTAAGATATATATTAAAAGAAAGACAAATAAAAATTTTTTATTGTTCATTAAAAAGTAAAAAAAACAAAAATCTCAAAAAAATAATTTTAAAAAATCATAAAAATCATAAAAACTATAAAAACACAAAAAAACAAGAAGAAAAAACTCCATTGACGGGTCTCCACCTTGACGTGGTAATGGAACTTAGGAATAAGATTTCTGACCAAGAGAAACCCAATATTTAATAAAGCCAAATAGCCAGTATTATTGGACATGGTACTAAGGGTGCGTTCCACTTAACGCCCGCAACGCTCACGATGCCTGCAATCCCGTTCCACATAACGACCGTGATCGTTGTAGTCGCGTTCAAAACGTCATAGCTGACGTCATTACTTGCGACCGCGTCGAGCTCGCGACGCTCATGGTTCGCACATGGGTCGGCGCGATCGTATTGGCATCGTGAGCGTTGCGGGCGTTAAGTGGAACGCACCTAATGTATTTTTTTATGTTGTCACAATCTCAGTATTAAACTTTTCAACAAAGATGGAAAAAGTTTCTTTATATGATCCGGAAAAAGACATAGTGATTGATATTAATCTTTCTTCGGAAGATGTTTTACGTGCGCAGCAAGGTAAATAATATATTTTTAAATATTGTAAAACTTTTTTTAATGAATATATTTAACCTTACTTTTTGTAGTACAAAATACTTTTATACTTTAATGTAGCGTTCTCTAATTTTAGACATGACCTTTGCAACATCTTTATTAAACGCAGCCTTAAAAGAGAGAGAATCAACCAAAAATGTGGAAAGTTCTATCGAATCAGACCTAACTCAAAAAATTAGTAAAACAAATGTCGAAAATTTTCAAAATGACACTGATGACAGTGGTACGTTAATTAAAGTATTTGTTTATTCAGTTTTCAATTAACGTTGAATAAAACAGTTGATCTGATGTTTAATGCTCATTTCAGGTTCTATGTATAGGTGGTCAACAACTGCTGTATTATTACTGTTAGATACATATAAAACATTTCAAGACAAATTTTCCAGTGGAAAATATTCACATAAAAAGATCTGAGATGAAATTAGCATAACCCTTGTGGAAAAAGGACATTTGACCACAGGACCGCAATGTGCGGCAAAACTGAGAAGCTTGAAGAAAACTTACAAAAGTGTGAAAGATCATAACAATCTATCAGGCAATGATAGGCGGACTTGGCAGTTTTATGAGGTACAGGAAAAATTAGATTAAAAATATAGTTAAAAATGTTTATTATACATTTTCTTCATTGCTTTAATACACATGTCCTTTGCAGATTATGGATGAAATCTTTTCAAAAAGAGCTTGGTGTTCACCAGTCGCCGTTGCATCATCAACAGGACTTTCTATTAAGCAGGACAAAGACTCAGGATTTATAGAAACTATATCTGGTAAGCTATATACAGCACTATTCGCACACGAGCGTTGGCACGGACATTATGAAACACCCTGTATAATCCATGTTGTGCTTGTCTTTTTTTATATATTAGTTGAGGAAATTACGAAACTTTTTATTTTATTATCATATCATTTTTATAATTGTCATTGCATTTTAATTCTAATGATAAATATCTGAAATGTAAAAATTTTATTCAAGTATTTAATAAATGTTTTTATAGATTCGTCAGAAGGCAAGGTATGCAGTCCTAAAACAAGAGAATCATCAAAAGAAAACGTGTGCAGTCTCCTTAAAAGAAAGTTACTTCAAAAAACTGAACAAGAGGAAGCAAAAGTCAAAAGACATAAAGAAAGAATGGAAATGGATGAGAAATTCCTTTCAGTTTTAACAAAATTGGTTGAAAAGTAGTTAATATTTAACATGATAAACTGCAACATTTTGATTTTTGTAATGTTTAATGATGTTATATTTGATTATGCATCGAATTTTATTTTTTTAGTTATTGTTTTGTGCAATAAGAAGAAATGTTATTTTTATTTTATTTTTGAACAAAAGACTGATGTTTGATGTAACTGTGATGTAATAG
Organism: Linepithema humile; assembly: GCF_040581485.1. Lineage (NCBI taxonomy): Eukaryota > Metazoa > Arthropoda > Insecta > Hymenoptera > Formicidae > Linepithema > Linepithema humile. The sequence goes on from NC_090133.1 coordinate 11,009,180, forward strand.
TCGCTGCATTTAAGTTTACTTCATACTCATTAAAATATTAAAATTTAATAGAACAGTTCATATAATAGTATTTTTTATATTTTATAATATTATATTTATATGTAAGCTACAAAGAATAAGTAAAGAATAATAAAATAAAGAATAAAATACTTATTTGAAAAATTCCAGTATTGTTTTATTATTTTACGATATTCTTATCTAAACTACATATATTGTTGAGAAAAATATATATATAACACACGAGCAAAATATATATATATATACATTAATACTAGAGTATAAACTTTTACATTAAGTGAATTTTCTTTATTATGAAAAGTTTTCTTTTATTATAAAGTATTCATAATCAAATTTCTTTTGGCAATTCCGCCAACATTCTGTCTTCCTTGATACGTAATATCATGATCTCTATTATATTCTGATGGAATTGGGGGTATGGTTATAATTTCAATTTCATCACTTCTTAATGTACATATATTGTGGATCACACAGCACGCTACCACATATTCCGCCATTAAGTCCACTCTTGACATAGGCAGACAATGTAGTAAACTCCTCATACGTCCCTTTAACAGACCGATGCATCTTTCGACAGTCACTCTGGCTGCTGACAGACGATAATTAAAATTGTTCTGTGCTGCTGTGAGATGTCCGTTGTCTCTGAAGGGAGTCAATAAATGTTGATGAATCTCATATGCGGCATCTCCCAATATATGACTGTCGAGTGGAAATTTATTTTCGTCATTCAAATAGTTGGCTATCTCAGATTGACGAAAAACTCGCTGGTCATGAACTGAGCCAGGATGACCAACATAACAATGTGTGATCACACACCAACTGTAAATGAATGTAGACATATAATCAAACATCTAAAAGAGTAAGAGACTAATCGTGATCAATTAATCGTGATTCTTACCTGTAACTGTATCGAATGAAATCCTTTACGATTGATATAATCAACAGGATTTTCTTTGGGAGCATCAATTCGAATATGAGTCCCATCAATGGCTCCAATAGTTTTCGGAAATCTACTGCTTTCTTCGAATCCTTGCATAATCCTTACAGCATGATCACCAATAGGCCATTTAATAAATGTTGAAGAATTTAAAAAAAGTGCATGGGTGATCCTGCGCACAGCCCGAACTGCAGTTGCTCTTCCAACATTAAACCGATCGCAAACAGATCTTTAAGGAACAAATTTATTAAAATATGTTTTGATTATAAATAAAAAATTTTATTCATTATTTTGAATTTTTTATTACCTGTAGGAATCCATAGTCGCCATTTTCCAAATAGCTATCATTAACTGGTGACGAGGTGGGATCATCGGACAACCTTTTATTTTTCTTATTAAATATGGCATGAGTATTTCTAGAAGATATTCAAAAGTCATTCTTGACATTCTGTAAACAAAAAAATGTTAGTAACTTGTACGTATAAGTATATGTAGATAATTGAGAATAAAATAAATATGTAAAATAAATATGTAAAATAAATATATAAAGTTGTATATATTTACTAACCTAAAATGACTTTTGAAGTCGAATCCCATGTAGCTATCCACAACAGTGATATAATTCTGAATTCGCGAGCGAAGTTTACGCTTTTTTTTTTCACATAATATTGCTTTCCATTCGTCATCAGAACTCGATGAGTCTGAATCTTCAGATTTATCTCTATAGCGGCGCACTATTACGACTATGGCATCCATGATATTACGCACTGTTACTCATAAAATCGTTCCACTTAAGATTTCGCCTGCAACGCCCGCTAGCTAGTGGAACGATAAATATCGTGGTCGTGGTCGTAGTCGTTGCGGGCGTTAAGTGGAACGCACCCTAAGGGGCCTCATTACAAGAGATGGCCGGGGGCCCCAAACATGTTTAATCCGGCCCTGAGTGAATATCAAAACGTTGGGAGAGTTTCTCCCATGGGACTACGAGTGCGACGAGTACCTCGATTCTCTGAGGGAAAAATGTCGCAAGAGACAACGAACCGGAGTAGTGAACTCTCTGGTGGCGCAAATTGTGCGTCTGGAGGGTGTGAGGAAGATCATTCAAGAGCGTTTTGTGCCCATCGGTGCTGGATACGGCGGATACGAGAAGAAGGGCTACACGTGGAAGGAGATCGAGACGGCGTTTAGGAACCGTGTGCTGACGGGTGCGGTTGTCAATCACGAATACATCGATCCTCGTGAATTTTTGGGAGAGATAAGAAATACCGTCATCGAACGGATCCAGGGCGTCATGATGGAACACAACAGCGTCAAGATTAACACCGCGTTCAACGGGGAATTCATCGCGGGCGACAAGACTGCCGTGAAGACCATCGCCACGAAGAATCAAGAGATATATCCAACATCTGATCTAAACGAGTGGTACATGAAGCATGTGGTTGACGTCATACAAGCATCTCTGGAGGAGTTTCAGGAACGTGATAGCGGATGGGCGTTGTCACGTATCCTGAACCTAACAATCAACGTCAACAAGTTGAATCCTCTACGCGCGGGATGCCACTTCGAGTTACCGCGGAAAGTTATGTTAAAAAGGGCCGTGGTCAACGTGAAATCAAATGATAATGCTTGCTTCGCGTGGGCAGTCGTCGCCGCTCTATATCCGACGAAAAGAAATTCGGAAAGGACGATAGAATACCCACATTACTCGACGGTGCTCAACCTGTGCGGCATAGAGTTCCCCGTGACGCTTCCGCAAATATCAAAATTCGAGAAACTGAACACCATCTCCGTCAACGTCTTTACCACCCAAGACTCCAAAATCGTCCCTCTGCGGCTCACCGACGACAAAAAGGAGAAGCATGTCAATTTGTTGTACGTGTGTAAAAACAACGATGCACACTTTGCGTGTATAAAGAACCTGCCGCGGTTGGTGAGCTCACAACTGAGCAAGCACACACATAAAATGTACATTTGCGATCGGTAAGTAAAAATATACGTAAAAAATAAATCAATATTTTTATTTATAGTTTTAATCAAATAAATTATTACAGGTGTCTACACTACTTTTATACACGGGAGAAATTATCGGCGCACAGCATCGACTGCGGCAAGATGAACGACTGCGCCGTCGTTCTCCCCAGCGAGGACAACAAGTGGCTGACGTTCCGCAACTACAACCGGAAGGAGCGGCTCCCGTTTGTTGTATACGCCGATCTCGAATGTACGCTCGAGAAGAAGGATGGACAAGACGGCACCACATACGCCTATCAGCATCACAATGTGTTTAGCGTAGGATATTATGTAAGTTGCACGTACGATAATTCTTTATCCGGGTATAAGTCGTATCGCGGTGAGGATTGCGTGGCGTGGCTCGTCAATGAACTTCACGATTTGGCGCGCCGTGTGAAAACGATCCTCACCAATATCGTCCCCATGGCGGATCTTACGCCGGAGGAATCGGAAAAATTCCGTAGCACCGTGACGTGTCACGTGTGCGAGAAACCGTTTACACCGGATGATACGCGGGTGCGCGATCATTGTCATCTTACCGGGCGTTATCGAGGTCCCGCGCACTCGTCGTGCAATTTAAATTACAAAGACTCCCACGTTATCCCGGTGATATTTCACAATTTATCCGGTTACGACGCGCATTTCATCATCAAAGATGTTGCCAATGCTTTCGAAGGCAACATTGATTTACTGCCGCTGACGAAAGAACGTTACATATCATTCACTAAAAACGTTAAAGATACGGAGGATGAAAATTCCAAAATTTGCGTGAAATTACGATTTATCGATTCATTCAGATTTCTCAGTACAAGTCTTGAAAAATTAGCATCTTATCTGACAACGGACGAATTAAAAATTACACGATCGGAATTTAGCCATTTATCCGCGGAACATTTCAATCTGCTTACTCGGAAAGGTGTGTTTCCCTACGAGTACGTCGACAGCGTCGACAAGCTCCGGGACACAAGCCTACCATCGCGCGAATCGTTTTACAGCTCGCTCACCGGAGAAACAGTATCCGAGAGCGATTACGCGCACGCGACAAACGTCTGGCAAACCTTTTCGATCGAAGATCTAGGTCAATACAGCGATTTGTATTTGAAAACAGACGTTCTTTTGTTGGCGGATATTTTCGAAAATTTCCGAAACACGTGTATAAAGAGTTACGGTTTAGATCCCGCTCAGTATTACACATTACCGGGGTACACGTGGGACGCTATGTTGAAGTACACGGGCATCAAGTTCGAGTTGCTCACAGACATCGATATGGTGCTGTTTGTCGAGCGCGGTATACGCGGCGGTCTCAGCCAATGCTCCAACCGATACGCCGCCGCCAACAACAAATACATGTCATCGTACGATCCATCGGAACCGTCATCGTACCTAATGTACTATGATGTAAACAACTTGTACGGCTGGGCAATGTGTCAACCGTTGCCCTACGCCAAATTTCGATGGGTCGATGATGTCGCGAGCTTTGACGTAATGTCCGTTGCATCCGATTCGGCTACCGGTTACGTGCTGGAAGTCGATCTCGAGTATCCGGTGAATCTTCACGACGCGCACTCCGACCTGCCGTTCTGCCCGACGCGCGATAAGCCGCCCGGCAAGCGGGAGTTCAAGTTACTCGCAACGCTGTACGATAAGCAGCGTTATGTCATTCACTACCGTAATCTGCAGCAATGCGTGCTACATGGCCTGCGAATTGCAAAGATTCACCGCATACTGCAATTCGCGCAATCTCCATGGCTCCGCGGATACATAGAACTGAATACACAGTTTCGGACACTCGCGAGTAATGAATTCGAGAAAAATTTATACAAATTGATGAACAACGCGGTTTTTGGCAAAACCATGGAGAATGTGCGAAATCACACAGATGTACGGCTCGTTACACAATGGGAGGGTCGGTACGGAGCGGAGGCTATGATCGCGAAACCGAATTTCCACAGTCGAAGCGTGTTCTCGGAGAATCTAGTCGCCGTAGAGTTGCGAAAACTCGAAGTGAAATTCAACAAGCCGATCTACGTGGGTATGTGTATCCTCGACATATCCAAGATCTGCTTGTACGAGTTTCACTACGAGTACATGGCGCCTCTCTACCGCGACAATTGCAAAATTATGTATACCGATACCGACAGTCTGATATACTTTCTACAATGCGAGAACGTATATCACGATATGAAACGCGATATTTCAAAATTCGACACGAGCGACTACTCCGAGGACAACGTTTACGGTATACCGCGCGCCAACAAGAAAGTACCCGGTCTGATGAAAGATGAGAACAACGGCGGAATCATGACGGAATTTGTCGGACTGAGGGCGAAGATGTACGCGTTGAGAGTCACCGGCCAAAAAGACACCAAAAAGGTCAAAGGTGTAAAAAAGAGTGTAGTCGCCAGAACTATAACGTTTGACGATTACACTCGGTGTCTCAACGACGAAATCGAGCTAACGCGGCGTCAATCGTGCATCTGCTCAAAGATGCACAAGGTGTACACCGTGTCGGAGTCGAAACTCGCGCTCAGTCCGTACGACGATAAGCGACACGTCGTATCCGAATCCACCGATACTCTACCATGGGGACATTACAAGATACAATTGTAAATAATGCTTAGTAATTTATATAGTTTAATATTTTATGTATTATTGTCTTTATTAGTTTTAAATGTATATATATTGTAACATGTTGTAGTAATAAAGAACATCATTGTATATAAATGTATAATAGTTTATTATAATGCAATGTAAAATATACATAGTTTATTACAATACATCGTCTTTATTTATCCAAGAGTTGTGCGAATTGTCGAATCCCAACCACTTTACAAACACCTTGTCGTCCTTTCGGCGCAACACCTTCTCCACGAGATAAACGTCAGGTTGTGCGGTCTTGAGCAATTCGTGCTCGTAAAAACCTCCCGCGACCGGATCTCCGCGATAATCTTTAATCAGATACGTCACAGGATTGGTACGTTGCACCGTGGCGATCTTAAACACCTCCGTCGACCAATTCGGCGTGTATCCTTTCTCGAATACAGTTTTGAATTTGCTCACGCGCACCGGATCACCCACCCTGAATTTCGCCGGCGCGGCAATTTTTATATTACCGTACACGGTGCTCAAGAGTCCCCTTGCGATCTCGGGAGTGACATCGATCGGGCGCATACCGATCGTACGATGTTTACGAGCGTTATATTCCGAGACCAATCGCGGTAAATCATCGATCCACCTGTACGATCCCGTGAGCGTGAAAAACTTCCACATTTCGTTCTTTAACGTGCGATTGAATCGTTCCACCACCGAAGCCTTCATAACCGAGTATGTCGAATAATGATTGATGCCGTGTTTCTTGACAAGATTTTGGAAATCTCTGTTGTAAAATTCTTTTCCACGGTCGGTCTGCAAATTTTTCGGAATTCTCTCCCTAAATATCGCGGAAAATGCTTTGGACGTTTCAATTCCACCTTTGGTCTTTAAGGGCATAGCCCACGCGTACTTGCTCAACACATCGATAACGGTTAGAATATAGTTGTAACCGCCGTTGGATCGCGAGTACGGTCTCATCTCAACAATGTCAGCCTGCCACAAATCATCGTATCCTTTCACGACGACTGACCGACGCGTAAAGTTTCTTCTCGCCGGTGCGTGGAGCTCGTCCACGAGCGATCTCCTCTCCAGGCTCACCGCTTCCTTCTCGCTCATTGCGATTCGTTCTGTTTCTTCTTCTTCATCGCCTCATCGTAGTATTCGATGAAATTTTTTTTCACAGCTCTACGAAGATTGTGAATCTCTCGCTCGACAAGACTCTTCGTCTCTCGCTCGCGATCGACGAGTTTTCCATCGAGTCGCGCTACACTCTCGTTGAGAAGACCTCTCAGATCGTGAATCTGTCGTTCCAACGCCACGTATCTGGTCTCGATGTAATCGTCGTGGTCCCTCTTCCAGGTCCGCTCGGTATTCTCCGAATCTTCGAGTCTCGAAAGTACTTCTCGCTTAAAATTTTCACAGAGCATACGATTTCGATTCTCACGATCGCTCATAAGCTTGAGGTGATGATCCAGATGCAGCTTGTTGACAGCGTCGGTGTCCGCTTCAGGGTCGGCGAGATGTCTGATCACGCGTGACTTGGCGTTGAAAACCTCACCATCCTTGCAGAGACAATTCTCGCGCACGTAATTCTTCGAGACTTCACCGCTCTGTCTCGTCACCCTGGCGCTTCCTCCTCCTAGCTGTAGTCCGAATTTGTTGATAGACATTCCTGTAGCATCACACGAGCAATACTGGCTACAGCGATGATAACGACGATCAATTTATAATCAGACCAGCTTCGCGCAGTTCCTCGATAATCGAGAGAAACTCGTTGTCGTGCGCGTTGTTTCCCGCCTGACGGGAGGCGTCCAGCAATCAAAGGCGATCCACCAATTCGTTCGGATCATCCCAGTGCACGTAATCGACCGCGTTGTCGGTCACAGTCATGGTCTGTGGTACGTTACACTTGGGTAACGTGCGACCCGCACCTCTCCTGTCGAGATGTGCAACACCTCCACCTTTCTTAGATATCAGAGGTGTGATGATATGTTTGTATTTGTATCCTTTGTTTCCCAAAACAGGTAAATGCGCGTTATGAGCGTCTGTGAGCGTTAGTAGCGAGTAGTATGCTCTTGTACTTTTGTTTGTCGGCCTCCGTACACAGCGTATCGTCGGGAAGTCTTTTGAATATTAATTCAAACAGGCCGGGTGTGCCAGTGTATTTCACACCGTCCACGATCACATTGTCGTCTCTATCAATGTCGAAGGCCTTGTCTCCGAGAAACGTTCCCGCATCGTTGAAGTATACACCGTACACGTTGTCGATCCCTCTCTTCTTGTCACCGCTCAAGAGCTCCCCGATGTACTCTTGACCCAGCGGACCCATTTGGCCGTACAGAGCTTCCCGACCATCGGACGTTTGCATCGTCTGTCTCACGGATGTTACGAAAGACGGGTCCGTGGTTTCGAACACGTTTTCGGTCGGTAAATATGTCGGCGCTTCAAACACCAATTTTTGCGGCTGGAACGGAGTCGAGGCTTGTATCGGTGGCGTCAATGGGGTCTGTATCGGTGTCGTCAACGAGGTACGCTTGATTTTCTTCTTCTTCTCAGAGCTTGTCCGCTTTCGTTTGATGTCCGGTTCGTTTTTAATCTCGAGATCGTCAACCGAATCATCGTCACCCTTGATGTTCTCGACGATTCGTTTCAACGGCTCTACGATCGGTTTCAACCGTTTCTCCAATTGCACCTCTTGCTCCACTCTACCCGTCTTCAACGTCCGATGCTTCTTGCGAATCGACTCCCTCGTACGAGCGATTTCCTTCGCGATCTTCTCCCTCTCGTCGATATCTTTCGTGTCGAGCGTCATCGTCAACGTCTCGAGAACAACTAACCATTCCGCGGTACCGCAAACTCGTTAAAACCACGTCTGTATCGTCCATCGTTAATCGTACTATCCTTGTCTATCACTAAAAATCCGTACTTGTGCTGCCAACATGCGTGACACAATGTACCGAAATTTTCGTACGTCATGTCCGTATTCACATGATCGTTGTAGACGTGCTTAAGGTTTGTTCCATCCTGCTTGAATATTACGAGTAAATTCGCGTTGTCGCGCACGAGATGTTTCGGTATTTTTGCATACGTTTGGCACAGATAGAAACAATCGACCTTCGAATGTCGACCCATAGCAAAGTACTCGCGTATCGCATTCTGCTTATCGCACGCTATATCGTCGAAGACGAATACGGAATTCGGTAACGCCTCGCTGTGCGGTACAATTGTGTTGTTGTCCGAGAACGTAAAGTAGCCGATTTCATCGATCGATCCGAGCAATCCTTCGAGATACCGATACTTTGGTTGATTCAACGATTTCGAGTACACGTACACGTTTTCGAAACGTACACCGTTCGGACTTTCCAGCAGACTAATCATTACATTGGTTTTACCGCAATTCGAGGGACCGCAAATGATACCGCGTATCGTGTTTGGCAGCATTTTACCGTGTCTGCACGCCTTCTCACAAACCCCTTGCCCACTCTTATCATCCATGTTTTTCACACGGATCGTGTACGGTTGTTGTACAAATTTCATTTTTCACCAGACTCTTTCTCATCCTTGTTATTACGCGACGAGTGCGCGGTATCGGATGTCGGAAAGAGCGGTGCTCGGATATTCGTCGCTAGATCTAAAATATCTCTATTTCCATACATGATTCGGACATTATCCTGAAAAAAAAAATATTGTTTCAAACACACGATTAGCGATACACGTTTGCGACATTCACCTCCTTCCGTTCCTTCTTATTATCCCGGTTATTCATTGTACTTTGTCGTCCGACAAACTTTGATATTCTACTGGTTAATGATCGACGCGCCTCCTATTTATAGGTGAGCGCTGTCGAAACACACCTCAGTTGGAAATATGATTTACACGCGATACGTTAGAATTCGCGCTCTATGAAACGATACAAGGGTGCCGGTTTACTGAACAGTGTGATAAATCGACTACCGTTGGAGCTGCATATACCCGGCTACCAATTTTGCGGGCCGGGGACTCGTCTGCGGAAACGACTCGCGCGAGGGGATCGAGGTATCAATCCGTTGGACGCGGCGTGTCGCGATCACGACATCGCGTACTCGCAAAACCGCGAATCAGCGGACCGCCACGCAGCCGATCGCGTTCTCGCCGATAAAGCGCGGGTGCGGATCACCGCTGCGGACGCGACTCTCGGTGAGAGGGCTGCTGCTACCGCCGTATGGGCTGCTATGAAAGCAAAGACGAAATTGGGGATGGGTATGACAAAGAGAAAGAAGAAGAAGACCAAGAGGAGAACGCTTCCGACGGCGAAACGCGGTGGTATGTTACCGTTGTTACCGCTCTTGGGAGTCATCGGTTCGCTTGCCGGTGGAGCGGCGGGTGTTGCAAAGGCGGTGAACGACTCTAAGGCCGCGCGACGACAACTCGAAGAGACGAAACGTCACAATAAAGCTATGGAAGGACGGGGGATTTATCTCGCTCCGTACAAGCGGGGCAAAGGATTGAAGAGAAAAAAAAAAACATCGAAAAAACGATAGAGATGCCCGCGGGTGCCACCACCAATCTACAGTTGTTACAAATAGCGAAGCGTATGCGAATACCGTATTTCCGAGGTGTCTACATGCGTAACGCTTTACCCGACAAGATACATGAAAATGAGAGCGGTATCGTGAATTTGGACGATGTCGACGGGCCGGGCACGCATTGGGTGGCGTACGCCAAGAGAGGCGATCGCGCCGTATACTTTGACAGCTTTGGCAATTTGCAACCGCCGAAGGAGCTTACACGCTACCTCGGAGACACCGATACAACGATAACGTACAATCGCACGGTCTACCAGACGTACGATCAAACGATCTGCGGACAATTGTGCCTCCTGTTCCTCCAGAAAATAGATATAAAAATCGATCCGCCATCGATCGACATCAGTCGTCGATGGAATCTCGGCAATGTCGCTGACGCTCACTCTAAGCGGTAAAAGCAGCGTTCTCACGGTGGATTATTTTCCACCGATAGACTTGAGCGATGGGGACTACGAGCTCGGCCTAACCACGATGGAGACCTACAACACGATTCCGAACGTGACGGTAGCGAACAATAAATTTTATTTCGACGACAATGACGAAGAAATTACAATTCCCGAAGGATCGTACGAATTGGACGCCATTGCTTCTTATCTGAAACGCGCAATACTGCAAAAACGAGGAAAAAGTGAAGAGCAAGATTATCCATTGTCACTTCGTCCCAACGTTAATACCATGAAGAGTGAAATCATGTGCGCTTTTCGAATAAATTTCGCCAAACCGAATACCATCGGACCGCTGTTTGGATTTTCGACGGGTCGTATACTGGAACCGAGAAAGTTGCACGAATCAGATTCCTCGGTAAACATCGTCAACGTAAACATTATTCGAGTGGAATGCAGCATAACCACGGGTGCGTACGCCAACGACAGGTCAGTGCACACGATACACGAATTTTCACCGAACGTGCCTCCGGGATATAAAGTCTCGGAAACACCGGCGCAAATCATTTACCTTCCGGTCATCGCAAGGAGCGTTACCGATATCACCTTGCGTGTGGTGGATCAAGACGGACGATTGATCGATTTTCGCGGAGAGGAGATTACCATCAGACTGCACTTGCGGCGATGTGGTGCGAGGAAATGCTCGTGTTGAACGAACAGCGAGTGATTGAGAGAACAACGAAAATTGGGAAAACATCGCCATTCAAGAGGCTCAATACGACGAACGTAAACTTTTTAAAATCGTTGGGATTCGTTGTGAGAAACGTTTAAAGAGATGGATATACTCGACATCGCTGACGAGCCCGTCTTCGACGAGCGTATCGTGAAATATGAGATGCACACGTACAATCCGTACGCTAACACGACGTTGGGACACAGCGACGAGATACGAATACCGATACAGCAACAGGATTTGTACACGTTACCGTGTGAGAGTTTTCTCTACGTTGAAGGAAAACTCGTTACTTCTGCCGATGAGAATAGAGATAACGTGTGTATAATGGGAAATAATTGTGTCGCGTTCATGTTTGATGAAATGCGATACGAGCTCGACGGAGTTGAAATCGATCGTAACAGAAACGTTGGAATAACGAGCACGATCAAAAACTATGTATCGCTGACGACGGAGAAGAGCAAGACGCTGAAATACGCATCGTGGAATCCGGATGGAAATCCGTTGCTCGATGGAAACTTTAATTTTTGCGTTCCGCTCAATACTCTTTTAGGATTCTGCGAGGACTACAAACGGATTGTAATCAACGCTCGTCACGAACTTGTATTGATACGATCGCGCAACGATAATAATTCTCTCGTTGGACGAGTCGGTACGAATCCAACGATCGAACTACTCAAGATACAGTGGCGAATGCCGCATGTATCTCTGAGCGTAGTCAACAAGCTGTCTCTTCTTTGAACTTTGGAAAGCGGAAGATATCTGAGCGTGTGCTTCCGTTCGTGGGATCTGTACGAGTTTCCTCTGCTGCAGAATACAACGAAGCATTCCTGGGCGGTCAAAGCTGCGACGCAATTGGAAAAACCGCGATACGTAATCTTTGCTCTCCAAACCGGTCGAAAAAACGTACTGTCTGAAAACGCTACGCAATTTGACGCTTGTAAACTCACCAATGTGAGACTGCATCTGAATTCAGATTTTTATCCGTACGACGACATGAATTTGGATTTCGACAAGAGTCGATACGCTATACTGTACAATATGTATGCGCGTTTTCGCAAAGCCTATTATGGACAGGACGATACGTATTTGGACATCGATGAATTCTCGAAAGCCGGTCCGTTCGTAGTCATAGATTGTTCGCGACAAAACAACTCTGTCAAGAGCGCCACCGTTGACGTGCGAATAGAATTTGATTGTAAGGAAAATATACCGGCTAACACCACCGCCTATTGTCTCATTATACACGATCGAATGGTCGAATATAATCCGCTGAACAACATTGTGCGCAGACTCGTATGATTTTTTTTTTTTATAAATTGGAGATGCGTACGCGGACATGTCAGTTTTCCGACGGTCGACGATGATGTCTGACGTACCAATTTTCGTCGATCTGCAAGGTTACGCGTTCAACAACATTTTTATCGTGAAAGAGGCAGCGGTACTTCGAGATGGCGAAACGCTATCTCATTACGTATTTCGTGAACACGTACCGTGGTATCTGTTGACGAAATCGGAAAAATCGCTGGCGTGTTGGTTACGGATACACCACCACGGCTTCCAATGGGAAGATGGACACGTCTCGTACAGCCAGATGAAAAGTCTTATCAACAATGCTATTGGTACGGAACCGCCTCTGATATACGTGAAAGGACTCGAGAAGAAAAAGTGGTTGTGCGAGATTTTGGAAGATGATGTAGAGATTGAAACAATAGATGTGGATTACGAAGATATCGCACGCCTGACGAACTTGGATGTAATCGGAACCTTGCGCTGCGCGTATCACACGAGACATTGCGCTATGCGGAATGTTTGCAAATTGTACAAGTGGTGGTTTGAGCGTAACAAACGTGTAAAACAACTATGATTTATTCTAATAAAATGATGTATATCACACTCGCATGACTTTTATTCCACCTTTTACCCGTTACATAATCCACCATGTAATGACCTATCGCTTATATCGTACATCTTTCAGACATTTATTGAACGTATATTGAACGTTTATCGAACACCTATCGAACTACTTTTAACATCTATTGAACGTATATCGAACGCCTCTCGTACATCTTTGAACGTCTATCGTACGTCTTTGAACGTCTATTGTACATCTATTGTACGTCTTTGAACGTCTCTCGTACGTCTATCGAACGTCTATTGTACGTCTTTGAACGTCTTTGAACGTCTCTCGTACGTCTATCGAACGTCTATTGTACGTCTTTGAACGTCTCTCGTACGTCTATCGAACGTCTATTGTACATCTTTTAACGTTTATTACTACAGCGAAATTGACGTCGAGCTGTATATAAGGTGTGCGGAAGAGAGTAATTTATCAGTTCAAAGTGTGCACGCGGTGGAGAAAAAAAAAGTATAGAAAATGGAGCGTGATCAGAATAGAAAAAATTCCGAATACGAGAAGTGTAAGGATTGCGGAGTGTACCACAAGCCGATAGCTGTGGTCGAGCCTCGTCCGAGGACGACTCAAGCGCCTCCCCCCGTTCCCCCTCGTAATCGTGAAAGGCGTTAGAGGCTCAGTTGAAACAATTTTTAACATTTATCATACATTAATTTAACTTATCATGATTGTAAGACATCCTTGTAAGATAAGTATTCACGTGTGTCGTACGTATCTTATGTTTTTGCAGCAGTAGTTTGTAAATAATAGTAATACAGCCTCGTGAGAGAAATATTCACGGGCGTTAAACTCATTATATGGAGTCGCTATGATATCTCTTGTACGATTTGTTTATACCGCGGTAGTTTGTAAATAATAGTAATACATCCTCGTGAGAGAAGAATTTCATGGGTGTCAAACTCATTATATGGAGTCGCTATGATATCTCTTATGAGATTTGTTTATGCCGCGGTAGTTTATACTACATCTATCAAACACCTATCGACTGATATTCGGTTACTCGGAAGAAGAATTATGTTTCAAAATTATAAATTTGGAGTATGTTTGAAAAGATAACCCCCGTAGAGCGGTCACATAGATTTGCACCACATCTAAGGGACGTACTATAAAAATGTGTCGAAGGCTGGGATCGTCACAAGTCCACTCAAACCATTTGAAATACGTAATACCGTCGCGAGTTAAAATGGCTGCACTTTACACTATTGAAATTCATGAAATCAGTGAATTGTTAATAAGTTTTATGGACCGGGTGAATGTGCTGCGCACATCAATATATCGCTTCGAAGACGTTGCACAAGAGGTGCAACAACAGGTACCCTATCCATTCAGAGTTGATTATGATATCCATGAAAATGGAAATGGTGTGATGTTGGTGTCAATGTAAGTATTGCTAGCTAATATTATGTATGAAATAATTACTTTCTATTCTTATATATATATATTTTGCTTACAGGCAGCATATACGGGAGGATCTTGTAATAGCCTTAAGGCAGGTTGAAATTTTAAATACACAGTTTCAACAAATGGAAAGCGATGCAGCGCGCACCGCTGAAGTATTGAGAGCGGTGAGAGAGGCGCTTTCTGCGGACGATGTTCAACCGTAAGTATTACATTCGATAAGTATCACACTTAATATTTTCAGATTATTAATAGAATTTTTCTGTTTCAGATGATGGTCCCACGATTTTTTTATTATATTATTATAGTTTTTATTATATTATTATAGTTTTTTTTTATTATTATAGTTTTTATTTTATTTCACACACACACACACACACATACACACACACACACACACACACACACATATGTATAGTACACACTTTTTAAATAAATATTATATTTTTTTTTTACAAATATATTATTGTATTTTTTTTTAGCCTCCTCCTATCCTTGTGTTATACTATATTATAATATTATATACTACTTGAAATTAATTTTTTAATAAATGTTATATTTAATAATATTATATTTAATTATATTATATTTAATTATTAACTTTATAATTATTTGTTACAATTAAAAGGGAAAAATGATAGTCACCGGTTCGCTCGTTTCCTTCTATCATGTAGTGTAACATGATGCGCGCGCTTATCTCGCAATAGGATAGGTCAGTGAATATGATGTGGTACAGGAAAGATGGTATAATAAAAATTAATTTAATGTTAAATAATATTTATTAAACAGATACATCTAATAAATACATTATATGATAGTGAAAATATTTTAACAATAAAGCATGTGATATGCTAGAATTACTGCGATCCAAAGATCTGAGCTAACAGCTCACAATCGATTATATCATTCTTATCGAACGATTCGCTCTCACGTATCACCGCGATGGGGTCCTTCGCACCGCTCGCGATTTTTCGAAAGTGTGCGAACTTGGTGTCGACCATACCAGTGACGTTGTTCAACGATTGAGCGATATGACCCACACAATACTCGAGAGCGATTATGTTACATACGGTGTTGTGTGACATTACTAAACACACTGTTGATGTTTCCAGACGCAGTACTTTTAGATTGTTTATCTTTCCAAACCGTAGCGTGACATGTTCGATGGTTTGAGACGGTGCTTCGTTTGCATCATTGTTAAAGAAATGGTGGATGGCGTGTCGTTGGTCCAGGAGGATCTTCCACATGTTGTATGTAAAATGTATCTCTTTGCCATGTTTGTCACCGAGAGCGATTTCTATGTGGCTCGGCGTAGAAACATTGATTCCAATATCCAGATATTTATAACCGGTTTTTGTCAACGGGTATCTTCTAGCTAAAATTCTGGGAGGCGTGATCATGCTTCCATCGATACTTGTCGAATTACTTTTATTTCTGTGAATAAAAGCTTGTATAAGTTCGAAATGTAACAATAGCAGTAAGTTTAAAAGTGTAAATAGTAATAGAGTCAACTTACACGTTGGGTGAGAATTTCCGCTTCTTCGCATCCACACCTTGCTGTTTGTCAGCCGGATTACTCATAGTTTTCTGTTGTACGGTAGAAAACATCGTTGCTATAATTCAGATGAAGCGTTGCAGCGATGTAGTGATTGTCCAAATGGTTTCGGATAACTGATGGTTCCTATTTTTTTTCGCGAGCTTTTTATACCCGCTCGTCGCACACGACACTAATTAAAAATATCGATGATGTCACGCAAATTGAAATCTGGCAACATGGCGCCTAAAAGTGGCTGCCTAAGGGTCTATGATCTAAAAATAGCGATGATGTCACGCTAAAACCTGCACGAATCTGCAAAGGATATAAACAATTCTCGGAACTATGAATCATTTTTGTATAAACAATCCTTATCTCTCTATGACTCATGCTTATATAAACAATTCTTATTTTATCTTTTCCAGGAATTTATGTAATCCGATACCTTCCCCGCACCTCCCCCTCACCTCCCTCGTCACCCCCTCCACTCCAAAAGTGCTGACGCAGTGTAATCCGATACCCTTTGTATAAACAATCCTTATCTCTATATGACTCATGTTTATATAAACAATCCTTATCTTATCTCTTCCAGGAATCCTTATCTCTTCCAGGAATTTATGTAATCCGATACCTTCCCCTCTCCCCCGCACCTCCCTCGTCCCCCCTCCACGCCGAAATTACCCCCTCCTCTCCAAAACAATGACGTCATTACCCCCTCCCCTCAACCTCTTCCCCCTGTAATCCGATACCTTCCCCTCTCCCCCGCACCTCCCTCGTCACCCCCTCCACTCCAAATTTACCCCCTCCCCTCCAAAACGATGACGTCATTACCCCCTCCCCTCCAAAACGATGACGTCATTACCCCCTCCCCTCCAAAACGATGACGTCATTATTCCCTCCCCCTCAACCTCTTCCCCCCTTCACCCGCGCACCCCCTCAGATGCCTGAGTTCGAACCGGCATAGCTATACTACTTCTCAAGTAGTATAATTATTAATTATTGAGTGGTCTTCCGCGCCACCCATGAGGTGCCACTTATAGCGCGTTAGGTTTTTCAACGTGGACCTTCGCCTGTAGCCCTATTATACCACATTGTATTTTAAATAGTAATATATATTATATTATATACTATTATATACTAACACTAATACTTTTTTTGTACTATACTATTTAACTATGCTATACTATATTCAGGGTTGGGAAGTAACTCGTTACTTGTAACGAAGTTACAGTTACAGTTATTTTTTTTCGGTAACTCTAACTTAACTTAGTTACATATTTATGGTAACTAGTAACTAATTTAACAGTTAATTTAATATTCTATATACGGTTGTATTAATTGTAAGAATTAGGGCCTATCCAGACAAACTTGCATAGTCGCATAAACATATGCATAAGGAAAGGAACAAAATTGTCATAGGATTTGTCATATTAAGTGTAGATTCGATATTTAAATAAATAGACGGATAACCGTATAGATATTAATTATGAAATTCAACAGAAATAAACAAATTCTCATTTAAAGAATGCATTGCTACTCATTGTCAGTAATAAATTATCTTTGAAGATGATTATTATATAAGCATAAAGTTGAGACTTTAAAAAGAACTGAAAGAATTAGTCTACGATTTTTCGGAAAGTTACGACTGTTTGTGTGAAATTCGTGAATTTTTAAACTAAAAAATCTTAATCCTATAATTTTTATTCTAAGTGTATAATAATATATTTTAAATTATTTTTATTTATTAATTTTATTTTTATTTATTTATTAATTAATTTAATATTTTAAATGTATTTTTATTTTAAGTTTAAAACAATTGTGATTTATTACATATAAAATAATATAACATAAAATTAAATACCTATGTAGTATATAATAAGTTAATAAATCTTGAAATGTAAGATTCGTATATTTAGAATAGTAGTGCACATTTATTGCAAAAAAATAACTGAAAAGTAACGACTCGTTACTTTTTGAATAACTATAACTGTAACGTGTTACTTTTTAGAATCGGTAACTTGTAACTGTAACTAGTTGTTTTTTCAATGATAAGAACTGTAACTTTAACTAGATACTTTTACAAAATAACTTTCCCAACCCTGACTATATTACTACGCTGTACTTTCAGGCATTATATAATATAAAAAAAAACCAATTTTTTTATTTTTTATTTTATTTATTGAACATAATTATTTAATAAAAATATTTTTTATTATTGTGAGGCCGCCACGGCCCCCTCTACCGCCACGGCCTCCTCTGCCGCCACGGCCTCCTCTGCTGCTGGCAAAGCCTCCTCGCTGGCGGTACCAGCGGGCCCTAGAGCGGCCGGCTCCTCTTCTTTTTCTTTCTAAAAAATTAATAAAAGTATTTACAATTAGATTTACGATTGTATACTCGTATATTGATTAATAATTTTATTGTATGAAGTAAATAACTTACTAGTTTTATTTTTTGGTTGCTGCTGTTGCGGTTGTTCCTGTTGCAGCTGATAAAGTTGTTGCTGTGTTTCCAGCTACCGTTGTTGTTGTGCTTATTGCTGCTGCAGTATTTGCTGCAGCAGCTGATGTAAGGATGCACCTTCTTCTTGCGTAGTATGTTCTGTTAAAATAAAAAAGAAATATATATTTTATCAATTAGTAACATAAACATACAAAACAAATTATGACGTAGTTTTTTTAAAACATCTTTACGTCCGTTTTATAACAAAAATGAATAATAATAATTTTATTTATTACTTACGAGACAAATTGCCTTCCATTGCAAACGTTTTGCACTTTTGTCAGCAGGACACGGGTGCGGCTGACATGCAACAATAGTGAACCGCTGCGCGGGGCCGCGTCTGTTGTTCTATTGTTTGTTAAAAAGCACGGTTTATTTTTACTTCTATACTCTATATGTCGTTAATTTTTTTGACGTTCATTAGTCTGTGTAGTACTCTTGTTGGCTTATAATTGCGAGTAAACGTATTTCTTACACGTTTTATTAAATCGCAACGTTGATGAGAAAACTGAGACAGTCTCGACTGTAAGTTTTTCAATATATTTCCATATATTTCCTTGTTTTTTCTTTTTTTAATTTTCGTCTAATTTAATTCTTCGTCTTTGTTTCTTTTTTCTTCCATATTAAAATGTGCGATTCTGTACGAAAAAAATCTAAGCGAAGCTTTTTTGAAGCTTGGCTTAGCAATGATCGGTATAAATCTTGGATACAAAAAGTACCGTTAAATGACAGTTTTTTTCATTGCATTATTTGTAATAAAGATTTTTCTTGTAACACGCGCATTTCTAGACATGCGGATTCTATGTGTCACAAAAATAATATTAAAAAAACACATCTGTTTTGTTAAATAATAATGATGTAAGTTTTGAAAAAAGTACGTCTAATATACTTAAATTTCAAAAAGAATGGTTAGAAATATAGCATTTTCAACCATGGTTACGTGAAGCATCACATGACGAAAAATTATTTTTTTGCTCCTTTTGTGAAAAATACATGTCTGCTAAATTGTCGCATATTTATGATCATGCAGAATCCGTAGCAAACACTACAATAGCTAAGAAAAAGAATTTAGAAAAAAAGAAAACAGACGAAGATGTTAATATGACAGAATCATTTTTATCATTCGATGAGCGAAAGAAAGCAGCAGAAACTCGATATGCTGCTTTCATCGCCGAAAAAATCATTTCGCATCAAACTGCGACAGACATTCTAACATTTTTCCAACAAATAAGAAAAGATTCTCACGTATTGCAAAACATGAAAATGAGTCGGACTAAATGTCAAAAAATTATTTCGAACGTATTGTGTCCGGTTGAAATGGATTGTGTAGTCGATATTATTCAAAATACTAAATTTACTATTTTTATTGATGAAACGTCTGACATTTCTAATCAAAAATGGATGACGTTTCTTGTTCGGTATGTTGATCCTGCAACATTAGACATTTGCTCACAATTAGTAAAATTAATAGATATTGATGCAAAAAATAGCAGTGCGGATAAATTGTTTGATGCTTTTAAAAATGAAATGTATAGACAGCAAATTCCATTTTTAAATATTATTGCTTTGTCAAGCGATAATGCGTCCGTCATGACGGGCAAATATTCATCATTTAAAACAGTGCTCGGAATTAGTCTGAACATTTCAGTCGATTTCCGTGATATACGCCTCCTTTCCTCTCCTTACCGCCCGCGCCGCAGCCGCTAGGGCCAGCGCCGCCGAGCGTTAGGAGCGGCACTATCCGATTATGAGTGGGTTCTTCTCCCTATTTATTAAAATTTAAAAAAATTTATTGAAATTTATTAAAAATAAATTTTTTATTTTTAAATTTATTTTTAATAAATAAATTTTAATAAATTTTTTTAAATTTTAATAAATATGTAACAATGCAGCATGCATCGTTACGGCTACGGACCGAACATCGTCCGTAGCCAAAAAGGGCGCATCGAGCGCCGATAAAAGTATCATAAACACCGACGGTCAATCGCCGGACGGCCCCCCACACCCGACCGTTTTCGAAATTTACCAGGTGGGGGTCCGCCGGCTAAACCGCCGATGCTTGCCGATCCTTCGCCAGTCGGGCGGCAGCCGGGTATAAAAGAGGCCCGGCTGTACGCTTTCTTACCAGATCCTGTTCACTGCTCGCCAGTGAACATTCTATCGCGAGAGCACTCGTGATCCTCGAGAATACTCGAAATCTATGACCAGCAGCCCCACGAGCACGAGCATACTCGTGCACCGACCGAGCATACTCGGCCCCAGGAACCGCTTCCATACGTTACGGGCACACCCGTATCCTCGCCGAGCATACTCGGCTCTAGATCGCGATACGAGAATACTCGTATTCCTGCCGAGCATACTCGGCCACCAGGAACCGTCCTCCGTTCCTCCGTGCGAGCATACTCGCACGTTACCGAGAATACTCGGCCTCGATCCGCGCATACAAGCGCACTCGTATAATAACCGAGCATATTCGGTTTCGTCATCTAAATACGAGCATACTCGTATATTACCAAGCGCACTCGGCTTTGTTCTTACATACGGGCATACCCGTATACCGCCGGGAATACTCGGCTCCACGTCAGATCACCGGCCATTGCAGGACGCGGGCAATACGCGCGTCCTCGCTCCCGTCTTCATCCTTTTAAAATCGGGTCCTCAAATCCGGCAGGCAATCGCGAACTAATCGAAGCAACAGCAAACATCGAAATCACCGCGCACGCGCCCGAGCATATCGATCAGTCGATCGACCATCGACGCCGCTCGAACGTATCGATCCACGCGCTCGCAGTCGTCTAAAGACAACTGCGGCACCCGCGCTTGCACCGACACTTGCTCGTCACCGTACGACCGCCGTTACACATTGTTCATCACCGCCGAGATAAATTATAACCCGCGTTCAAACAAACATATTAAACGCTCCGTATCCACACGGCTTTGTATATAGCAGACTTCATCAGTTGAGAAATAAATCTTATTTTATTTTATTTTTTCGTTTTACTCATTTCATCCGAGCATTCTTTTACGTGCCCCCAACCGACCGAACTCCTGACTCCGACAAGTTATTCCGCGTAAAACAACGTACCGTTTCAAATAGGGAGAAGAACCCACTTATAATTGGATAGTGCCGCTCCTAACGCTCGGCGGCGCTGGCCCTAGCTGTTGCGGCGCGCGCGGTAAGGAGAGAAAAGGAGGCGTATACCACGGAAATCGGCTGAAATGTTCAGACTAATTCCGAGCACTGATTTAAAAGAAAGTTTGAGGAAAAATATAAAAACTTAATAACATTTCCATGCCCATGACATTCCGCTGCACTTGTTGCACATACAGCATGTGGTAAAATTCCAGAGTATTGCGAAGAATTCGTAAAAAAATTAGCTAATTTTATTAACGGTAGTCCAAAACAATCTGCTATTTTTGAAGAATTTTGTGAATGTTTTCAGGAGACAAATCGCAAAATTCTAAAGTTGTCCGACACACGATGGCTTTCTCGGCATTCATGTATTGAAAGACTTATAGAGTTTTGGGATACTGTCGAGCATTTTTTAAGAGAAATGGTAATGAGCAAAAAGACAAAATTTGGAGAAAATTTATTATCTGTAATGCAAAAACCTGATGAAAAAGTATATTTATTATTTTTAAAACATATTTTAAATTTTTTTAACTCTTTTAATGCATTTTTCCAAGCTCTGGAAACAAGAATTCAATTATTGCAACCGAAATCATTTCAGTTCTTTACCATAATTTGTAAACATTTTTTAAAACCAGAGCTTTTACAAAATATAAATAATAATTTTGAGTTTTCAAAAAAAGAAAATCAAAAATCTTTAAACGAAGTATATTTAGGAGATGAATGCGAAAAATATATTAACGAATTGATAATAGAAGGACACGCAGACGTAGTTGCAACAGTTCAAGAGAACTGTTTGCAATTCTACGTAACTGCTGCCCAAGAAATTTGTAAGAGATTACCAATAAATGACAAATTTTTATCAAAATTAAAAGTTTTTGAATCGGACACTGCTTTACGTGATATCAACAGAGAAACTTCATTCAATGATGTTTATTTTGTCGCTCAAACCATTGGCGGGTTTGACGAAAACGGTTTAAGAAAAGAATGGTTTGCTTTACATCAAAGTTTTACAGAAGCAGAAAAAGATAATTTGTCAATGTCGAATTTTGATGACATGTGGAAACAAATTTTAAAACATTTTCATCAATATCCCAATTTGAAGTCTCTTTTGAATGCTGTAAGATCGCTGCCAAATTCGAATGCCGATTCAGAAAGAATCTTTTCCTTGTTGCCGGACTTAAAAACGAAAAAACGAAATAAACTTTCGTCTGTCAGTGTCAATGCTACTTGCGTGCTTAAATCTGCATTGAAAGCGAGAAGGGAAACTGCTGTAGATATAGAAATTAATGAAAAGCATTTGTCTCTAATGTACACGGACAAATTGTATTCTGCATGTCCTAAGAAACAGAAAAGTCATCTAACATTATATGCTGCAAATGTTCATGAAATTGCTGGTCCCTCCTCGTCTAATGATATGCAATAATAATGTTTAAAATAAAACTTATTATTGCATTGCTTGTTTCTAATGCTTATGCTAATGCTTCAGATGTTTAGAATATCATTTCTGTTACAGACATGATATCATGTACATTTGAAAATTATGTCTTACATTAATGTATGTAAGACATCACACTTATAAATAATAGATGTGTGTCAAAAATATCTTCCTAGATAGACATACGATCGCATCTTGAATACATAATTACAGTACTTATTAGCAACATTAAATAGTGATTTGCAATTGATTATAATTGTATGTTATTATAATTATATAATAATATGCTAATTATTCAATTTAATTTCTGCATATTTTGTATTTCTATTCAATTTCAATTTCTACATATTTGTCTATCTAGGTTGTCTGCAAAAGATCACATCTGTGACTTACTGGTGGATAAAAATAACGTTGTCAGTAAAAAACCCGGTCATCACATCCTAGATTGCACATGCTTCATTTACATTTCCTAATCGTATCCAATGTTTTCATACAAACATGTGCTACTTGGGAACTGTGAACAACACGTAAAACAGATAAATCTTGTCTGCAAAAAATATGAGACATATATATATATATATATATATATATGTGTGTATATGTCTCTTTTTTGCAGACATGAGACATATACATATGTCACTTTTTTGCAGACACGAGACATATACATATGCCTCTCTTTTGCAGACACGAGACACATATATATATATATATATATATATATGTGTGTATGTATGTGTGTGTGTGTATGTGTGTCTCTATTAAATATAAGTCTCTATATATTTATATATATACAGACACATATTCATATATGTGGCGGCTCACCGCCACACAGCTGTACTGAAGCGGCATAATACGCCGCGGCGCCGCTACGCGCCGCAGGCCTTCTACCATTATAAGCTTGCGGACCCACCGCCAGGTTGCGCAGGCAGTGAAGAGCTTTCTCGCGATCAAGCTTCGATCGACGAGATATAAAAGAGCTGCTCCGCAGATCTTTCCTCACTCACTCGCTTCAAGGCGAGCTCTCACTAAGGGCCCTTGAACGGAGTCACAGCTCTGCTTCGAAGAGCGCAACCAGCAAGTCTTCTCGACTTTTCACAGTGCCTGGGAAGGCACGGAAACGAGAGACTCAGTCTCAGCTCCGACCGCACACCTCACGTAGGATGTACAGCTACGGTCAGCTGACGCACCAGCATCGCCGTCGCCACCACAGACTCTACAGCGGAAAATAATTCCCTTAGAGTTCTGTGCCCGGTTGACTCGGTCCCCACGTGACACTCACGTTCCAGGGGACATCCGAATGCGAAGGCCTCTCCCGTCTCGGTTCGCAAACTCACTTGCGCCTTCGAGAGCCGGACGGTCGCAGCGCATGGCACGGAGACATACTCCACCGCAACGCAAACCTCGCCGCCGGGATGCAACATGCACCCTCGCATGAATCGTCCTGTTAAGGACCCGATTCCAACCACGCAGACGCGGCCGGTAATATATTACCGCGCCCGTCACCTTTCATTCAAAACTCGCGGCCTTACACTTTGCCGCGAATGCGCCGCTGGCGCACTCAAGTTACACACACACCTGTACATACATACTTCTCTCTGACAAAGAAATAAACACATTTCTACACAATTGACTCTATCTCACTTCTCACCAGTCGAACACAATCCATTGGGCAACACGCTCTATAATATATATCTTCCTTTTGCAAACATAAAAAAATATTGAAATGTGGTATAATAGGGCTACAGGCGAAGGTCCACGTTGAGAAACCTAACGCGCTATAAGTGGCACCTCATGGGTGGCGCGGAAGACCACTCAATAATTAATAATAAAACTATTTGAGATTTAAATTAGACTTGTAATCGATCAAAGATTGCCAATGATATCGTGTAGAACCGGCGCGTTTAGGCCCGTAACTACACGCGTACCGATCTGTCAACTGTTATTGATTTTTACAAGTCAGGTGATATTGATTTTTACTGCACAGCTGATTTTCCACGGACGCAAAATGCATGTGGATTTTCGTCACTCGAAATATGGGAGTTGTGACTGTTAAATACTCCTTCACCAGTAAAACATGACTCGTCCGTAAATAAAATTTTAATGACCTGTTAATAAAAAGGTGCTCTACATTATCCGCGTATATAAAGTGCACTAGATTCAACTAAGTTTATTTGTTTTTCTACATGATTTTTTTTATCTACATTATTTTTAGTGTTCTATGTTCTTCTTCTGATTTTATGTAATGTGTGCGCTGCTGAATAAAGTTTCTTTAAAATAAAGACTAATTATTATGTTTAACCGGAAAAATCAACATGACCAAACCAGAATCTCTATTTTAATTCTCTAATAACAATGTATAAAATTAGATTCTTCTAGATGAAAATGTTTTCGATAAAGATGCGTTACATTGTATTTATTGTAAGCGTTTTAATCTGATACAGAAAATACAATAAGTATATCGTAATGTTCATGTATAATCTCCCATCATTTTCAACATGATTATTGGAAAATGAAAATAAAGATTCTGGTTTTGTCCATAAAATTTTATTTACAGACGAGTCACGTTTTACTTGTGAAGGAGTAGTTAACAGCCACAACTCTTACATTTGGAGTAACGAAAATCCACATGCATTTCACGTCCGTGAAAAATCAGCTGTGCAGTAAAAATCAATATCACCTGACTTGTAAAAATCGATAGCAGTTGACAGATCGGTACGCGTGTACGTGTAATTGCGGACCTGAGCGTGCCAGTCCTACGCGACATCATTAGCATCTTTGATCGTTTATAACTTAAAAACTATTGTAGCCTTGATATTTTTGTATTAAGATTCTTTACTCTATTTTATCTCTAAAAGATACTATTAAAATATTAAGCGGTAGTTATGAGACACCCTGTATAACATAATATTAAACTCAAAAGTATTAACTATCGTAATTAACGCATATTAATAATTCATAAATATTTAATGTTCTGATATTTTATTACTATCAATATTATTTACTTTTTACAAGATCACATAAATCTCAAAAAAGCATTTCACGTTGTCATACGCAACAAGCGCGCAACGTCGCTTTGATAAAAAGGAGACGGAACACGTATGTCCACTCGCTTCTACAAACTGAACGGCAAAGCGCACACGTACGTGTGACGTCACGATTCTCGTTTGTGTGCGTGCTTCCCCTACCGCGGTACTCGGGTGCTGGCAGTGTTGCGATATGGGACCGGTTGTACGCGCATGTGCGGCTCTGCGCATGCGCGGTGATGGAGATCCAGTGCCGTTATATGTTGTGTGTTAACCGTATGGCGGGACGTTTTGAGGAGGTTAGGTGATTACAAATAAGGTAAAATTTATATATTTACTAGCATGGAATTTACGGAGCCAGTAGCTAAAAAACCAAGAAATAGAAAATTTCAATTATCATGGCTACATGAGAATGTTTTTAAAGGATGGTTAGCTCCACATCCTACACTAGATAAAGCATTGTGTACTGTATGCAATAAAACCATCAGATGTTGTAAATCAAATTTAATTGAACATTCTCAATCGGATCAACATATTGAACAAATAAATTTTAAAAATTTAAACATTAATGTTTTGGGCAATAATAATAGTATTACTCTTTCACATAAAGATAAAGTAAAACGCGCCGAGATCAAATTAGCAGCATTTTTTGCTGAACATAATATTGCACTTTATTCCGCAAATCATTTAATTCCATTATTGAAAGATATCTGCATGATCCCTGAAGTTGTATCAGATCTTTCACTGGCACGAGATAAATGTACTAAAGTTATTACACAAGTAATTGCAAAACGCGAGATTGAAAAAATTATAATAAATCTACAAAAATGTAAATTTTCAATTCTAATAGATGAAAGTACAGATATTTCAGATAAAAAGCTTATGTGTGTTCTTGTGCAATATGTTTCACCATTGACTAAAAAAGTAACAACACAATTATTAGATTTATTGTCTGTAGACGCAACAGATTGTTCCGCGAATAAACTTTTTGAAATTTTTAAAAATATGTTACATAATAAAAAAATTCCTTTAAAAAATATAGTCGGAATGGCAAGTGATAATGCATCTGTAATGATTGGATGCAATAATTCTTTTATGTCACGATTAAAATTAGAAATACCGGGTCTTGTTACGTTAAATTGTATTTGCCATTCATCCGCGCTTGTAGCAAGTAAAGCATGCGAAAAACTTCCAGAGTCATGTGAAAATTTGATTCGTGCAGTTAGTACTTACATTTCAGGCAGTGCAAAGAGATGTGCAATTTTAGTTGAATTTCAGGAATTTTTCAATGTGGAAAGAAATAAGATTTTGAAATTATCAAATACTCGGTGGTTGATATTGCATAAATGCATTGTTAGATTATTAGATAATTGGAAAGTTTTAAAAAATTTTTTTGTTTTGGCTGTAGTAGAGGATAAATTACAATCTGCGGAAATAATTTTAAATCAATTGAATGATAATTTTATAAAAGCATATTTATTATTTTTAAAATATTCGTTGAATTTTTTTAACAATTTTAATGCTCTTTTTCAATCTCGTAAAGTTTTAATACATACGTTGTTTGAAAATAGCCAACGATTAATTCGCGAAATAGGACAAAATTTTCTTATTCCACAAGCTGTAAAGTGTATTGTTGATTTAAATATAGACGATAATAAAAATATTCAAGATATAAATAATATATATGTTGGTCCGGAATGTGAAAGTTTTTTAGAAACATTATCTTCGGAATGCGCGCAAGAAATAAAATAAAATTGTTTACAGTTTTACATAACTGCAGTTCGCGAAATGTTGAAACGTTTGCCATATAGAGATACTGTTTTTGAACAATTAATGTTTTTACAGCCGAAAATTGCTCTTTACGATGAATCTAGAGTCAAATTTAAAGATTTAACATTTATTGCAACGCGTATAGGAAATATTGATATTACTAAATTAGCTTTTGAGTGGAGAATTTTACCATCCGTTTTCACTAACGAAGAAAAAGAAGAGCTAGCTTCTCTAGAAATCGATGCGATGTGGAAAAGAATATTAGAATTTAAAAATTTTAATGGGGAAAAAATGTTTCAAAATTTAGAGTCATTAGTCGAAGTGGTTCTTTCTTTTCCTCATTCTAATGCTGAAGCGGAAAGAATTTTTTCAATAGTTACAGATATCAAAACTAAAAAAAGAAATCAATTATCAAACGAAACTGTTTCCGCGATTTGTATTATACGTTCTAGTTTTCAAGCTGAAGGCATTAATTGTACAAATTTTGAAATTGATTCCGGGCATTTAAAATTACACAATTCGCAAAATTTATATGGAAAACCAGGTAGTTCATCTGATG
This sequence comes from Linepithema humile, assembly GCF_040581485.1. Taxonomy (NCBI): domain Eukaryota; kingdom Metazoa; phylum Arthropoda; class Insecta; order Hymenoptera; family Formicidae; genus Linepithema; species Linepithema humile. Next base: position 11,037,684 of record NC_090133.1, read on the forward strand.
GTTCTTAATGCTTTTATGTTTAATATATTTTTTTGTGCAATTTCAGTGCAATTTTTCATATTTATTTTGTAAATATTATTTATTTTTTTTTTGCATAACAGACACATCTAGCCAATAATTTTTAGTTGCATGTTAGTTATATAGATAAAATTATTAATATTGTTATGTTTTTCAGATTTTAATATATTTTTTATTTAACATAATGTGATATTACATAAAATGTGATACATATATAAGTACCTGACGAAAGCCATGCAATATTATTTTTATTTTTATTAACTGTGCATTTTATTTTTATTAATTAAAGATTTTAATAAGCAAGTTAATTAAAGATCACATGGCTGTCAAAATTTTTTATTTCTACAATTGTATTTGTATTTTTATATTATGTTTATATTTTTATTTTAAATATATATTTATTATTAATTAATGAATATTATTTTTGTTGTATAAATACTGGTAAGGTTTTAAGCAGTTTTCCTTACCCTTGCAACGAATGTTGGTATTTTTTGAGATCTCTGCTAAATAAAAGATTTTAATTTTATTTATGTAAAAAGTGTTTTATTTGAAGAATATATAATTTTTTCCCCTTTATTTCTTCCTTTTTATTATAATTAATATTTAGAAAATATTTAATATATATACATATATCTTATTATATATATATTTTATTTTTAAATACATTTTTTTTTAATTTTGAAATATTTTAAATGTAGGGGGATAACGACGCCTTGTTTAACTCGTATGAGATACTATACTGACGCCGTATTGTCGCACATGCGCGTACAACCGGTCCCATATCGCAACACTGGGTGCTGGCCGGCAATGCTGCCAGAAACGAGCGGCGGCATCACACTAATACAACCGAGAACCGATGACGTCACCCTATCCGTGTGAGCTCGACCCGGTCGACCAATGGAAGAGAACGCCGTTTCCCTTCCACCGAGCCGACGCAACAGACGATAAATGCTAAGAAGTAAGTGTTTCTAAGGCATGTGGCTGGAATATGAAAAATCCCGTGTTCGAGATTTGCTTCTCGCAACTTTCTTTTCTTTTTTCCGCATTTGTTTCTAACAGTGTAAATTATCAAATAATCTTTTTTTTGCTTAAAAAATAATAGTTTATATTTATTAATAATATTCGCATATGTTAAAACTAACAATTTTTGAAATAATTCAGATTTGCTATTGTCAATAGAAAAATGAAGTTATTTTGCAATATTGCAACAAAGTGTAAATTTAACATATACTATGTTCTTGCCATTCGCCTTATTCGTTTAGCCATGCTTGCTTTGGCATTTATGTCTATCGACTCGAAAGATTTTACATACCTGTAAAACTTTTAATTATTTCCCAACTTACAATTAGTCACTCGCGTCCTGATATTTTTTCTCCCGTTCAATAATTTTCTATTCGTACATTCGGAGAATCCGAATAGTGAGATCAATAATGTACTTAATTTTCGTACACTCTAGTATCTCAATCTGAGATCGGTGTACATTTTAACGTGTCAAATGTAGACGAATTATTTCTATATAAAAGATAATTAAAATTTTCACACCAACAATCTATGATATATGCTCCATATGCCATATTATATTTTATTCCATTTTTAATCATTTATTTTAAACTACTGCATATTAGCAAAAGTTACTGTACTATGGAGATGAGTGGAGGAGACGGTAACATATATTATAAATGCAGTCAGATTTATTGTACTCTTGTTAAAATATTGTAAAAATAATGTATTATTAGTAATTATAATAGTATTTATTAGTAATTATAATAGTATTATTAATAGTGGTCTTCCGCACCACCTTCGAGGTTCCACTAACGGCGCGTTAGGTTTTTTTAGTGGACCTTCGCCAGGAGCCCTATTATACCACATTTCATTAATCTTTCTATATATTTCTTTTATACATATGTGATGTCATTTGTAGACAAAATACTTTTTTTACACTTGTCATTTACAAGTGCGGTGTCATTTGCAGACAAGATACTCTTTTTACTCTTGTCATTTACAAGTGCGGTGTCATTTGCAGATATACCAAATTTTAAACAATTTCAACAAAATTTGGCAAAATTACGACGATTTATATCTTAAAATCTTATTGAATTTGGGAATAAAAATTTTTCAATTTTTTATTTTTATTATTAAAAATAAGCATCGAACAAAAAAACTGCAAATAGAAAAAAGTTTCGTCTCATCATTCTCTACAAGCCTATGTTTAAAAAAAATTAATTTTGCGACTTTCAAAATTTTCATGCTTCGAGACGTTTAGACGATATTTTTACACGATTTCGAGCGCAGAGCGATTTCGTTGATGCGCGTCCTCAATTGTGTTTATAAGTCGCGTACAAACAGAGATCAGACTAGTTCCTTCGGTTCCTTATCAGTTAATACACTTGACGGAAAAGTTGATTTGAAGAATATTGCGAAATATGGATCGTAAGTAGAAAATTAAATTATTATTAAAATCATCATAAGAGATATAAATTATTATTATTTATTAATTAAAAATAAAATTTTTAATTAAATAATATGAAAAACGGCATAAGAGTGATGACTAGATTGATTATGACTAGAATTATGTGTTAAGAATTAGGAATAATTAATACATTTCGTTATCTTATTTCAAATAAAATAATTCCAATTTGATTTTCCTAATATTTAATATTTATTCCTATTCCTAATATTTTCTCTATTCTACGTAGAGAATCTTTATTATAATATAACGTTACTCCAATAATCGCTAATCTCAATCTATTGTTTCTATGTTGCAAGTTTCTCAAGTAGCATAGCTTTTTAAAAAAATTTACATTAAATCTTGCTTAAAGATTAAAATTTTTAATTTTATGTATTTTGAATATTAAAATTGCTGATTCTTTTAATTTTATGTATATTGAGAATGGTCGAATAGTCAACTGTTTATATTCTTAAAGACAATTTTGTAAATATAAGAAAGGTTAACACATATTATTTAGCTGTAGCTCATAATTCTTCTACCGTTTTTCATGTTATTTATTTTGTTAGCAAAATGTTTAATCTTTAGTTTCTTTCTCCTCTCTTATACATATATAACAGTTTTTATTTTTTTTAAACTCATAAATGTATTACTAATTTAATAAATATATATTAATTTTTGCAGAGGACATGACACAAAGAGTGGAAAGTATGACGCTGGAGGAGAAAGATGCTGCTGTACAACAGTTGATGCAACAAATGTTGCATCAACAAGAAAAATTGGTACAAATGCAGCAGCAGCTGCATTTGTTAATAAGTAGTGGTGCAACAACGCAGCAGCAGCAGCAGCAAAATACAAACACAGAAAATATCCAAGAGCAGCAGCAGCCGGAGGAACAAACAAGAGGTACATTATTTTATTTTTTTATTTTTTGTAACTAAATGATTAATTTATATGCATGATTGTTTTATTTAATATAGTACTTATCTGTAAATGTGCTTATTTTTTAGAAAAAAGGAGAGGAGGCGGAAAGTCTCGCGCTCGCTGGTATCACCAGCGAGGTGGAAGAAGTGAATGGGGAGGCAGAGGTGGATGGGGAGGCAGAGGTGGATGGAGAGGCAGAGGTGGATGGGGTGGCAGAGGTGGGTGGGGACCGAGAGGTGGCCAGGGCGGAAGAGGCCATATCATAATAAAAAAATATTATATAAATTAAAAAAATATTAGATAAATATAAAAATAATTTTATATATTAATTTCATATTAATATTAATTTTATTTTTTTAACAAACTTTTATTTTTTAATATTTTTTTTGTATTTTTTATTTATATTTTTATTATTTTTGACGATATTTTTATTATTTTTTAATTTTTTATTTATATTTTTATTTTATATTTTTTTTATTGATTTATTATTATTATTAATAATATGTTTTTTAATCTAATTTATGTGATAACATTATAATAAATATATATTGACTAGTCATATTGTGATAATTTTATATTAAGATTTATTTTACATATATATAAAATAAAATTTCAAATAAAATAAATTATCTCGTGCTAACTCTCTATCCCGTCACATATTTATAGATAAATAAAATATTACTAACATGTCTACAAATGACATCACATATGTATAAAAGAAATATATAGAAAGATTAATGAAATGTGGTATAATAGGGCTCCTGGCGAAGGTCCACTAAAAAAACCTAACGCGCCGTTAGTGGAACCTCGAAGGTGGTGCGGAAGACCACTATTAATAATACTATTATAATTACTAATAAATACTATTATAATTACTAATAATACATTATTTTTACAATATTTTAACAAGAGTACAATAAATCTGACTGCATTTATAATATATGTTACCGTCTCCTCCACTCATCTCCATAGTACAGTAACTTTTGCTAATATGCAGTAGTTTAAAATAAATGATTAAAAATGGAATAAAATATAATATGGCATATGGAGCATATATCATAGATTGTTGGTGTGAAAATTTTAATTATCTTTTATATAGAAATAATTCGTCTACATTTGACACGTTAAAATGTACACCGATCTCAGATTGAGATACTAGAGTGTACGAAAATTAAGTACATTATTGATCTCACTATTCGGATTCTCCGAATGTACGAATAGAAAATTATTGAACGGGAGAAAAAATATCAGGACGCGAGTGACTAATTGTAAGTTGGGAAATAATTAAAAGTTTTACAGGTATGTAAAATCTTTCGAGTCGATAGACATAAATGCCAAAGCAAGCATGGCTAAACGAATAAGGCGAATGGCAAGAACATAGTATATGTTAAATTTACACTTTGTTGCAATATTGCAAAATAACTTCATTTTTCTATTGACAATAGCAAATCTGAATTATTTCAAAAATTGTTAGTTTTAACATATGCGAATATTATTAATAAATATAAACTATTATTTTTTAAGCAAAAAAAAGATTATTTGATAATTTACACTGTTAGAAACAAATGCGGAAAAAAGAAAAGAAAGTTGCGAGAAGCAAATCTCGAACACGGGATTTTTCATATTCCAGCCACATGCCTTAGAAACACTTACTTCTTAGCATTTATCGTCTGTTGCGTCGGCTCGGTGGAAGGGAAACGGCGTTCTCTTCCATTGGTCGACCGGGTCGAGCTCACACGGATAGGGTGACGTCATCGGTTCTCGGTTGTATTAGTGTGATGCCGCCGCTTGTTTCTGGCAGCATTGCTGGCCGGCTCGAGTTTGCATCACTGATTCACACAAAACATTCATCCACCATCAAAACCACCACATAAACAAACAACATTAGGAGCACCTCCTGTACAATGCAATTGCCTATCACCAGCCAGACAAGGATATGAAAAAGGGACAAAAGAGATGGGAACATCCCGTGATATAATGCGGTCTCTAAAGTAAGTTTCATAAATAATTACAAGATAGTCGTTTATGTGCACGAATAAAGACATCAAATTTTATTTCAGAATGATCATGGCGCAACTACGTCGTATGGAAAAGCGACAAATCTTTATTGAAAATAAAACCGAGTAAGTATTAATTTTATGACTATTTAATTACTAAGGAATAGCAAGCAACTTATTGTACTATAAATGAATTTTTAATCCCATAATTTAATTTTTTTCCTACAGTGAAAATGGAAGAACCATTAAACGGTTATTACGAGAGTCTGCAGTGAGGAGACCAGCAAAGCCACAGGGGGTTTTGTTTAGAACCGTGGACGATTTCTTGGCCTTCGAAGAAGTTGACGAAGAAATTTACAATGATTTGGTAAGAATTTTTTCTAAATATACAGGATGTCCCACCAAAAGTAGCCACCTCCTTTTATCTTTTATTGTAAATTAAAAGAGATAGATCATAACAAATATATATCAAATTAAATAATTCAAACTGAACTTTATTGTGAGTATAATAGTTGCTTACAAAAGCTATTTGTGTTTATGGGCTTATTGCTCAAAGGATGTGTTCGACTCGGTTGAAAGTTTTATGAGAACCAATTTTGTTAGAAAAATATAATTTTATTTTTCTCGTCAGAGAATGAGTATATGTACAAGTTTCGTTTTCTGTTTAAATTAATTGATTGCGTCAGAGGCGCTTTCTCGGTGAAGGTGTAAGACCGAGAATTAAAAAAAAAATATACGGGCGCGGTAAGAAATTACCGGCCGCGTCTTGGTATACTGAACGGGTCCTAAAAAGGACGGTTCAATCGAATCAGCTCGTTGTAGCTCCTTTCCCGGTGTCGGTGGAACTCCGTTCGGAAAGTGGTCTTCCGTCTGACAACTGCTCTCCGAGCAGGCTCTAGGCGGCGAAGTCTGGATAGCCACGGAACGAGTTTCCGGTGTGCCGGTGGCTGCAACCGTCTCGGCTCTCGGTATTACGGAATGCTCCGTGTACCGGGGAGAGAGAGGTCTCCGAATTCGGATGTCGCCTGGTACTAGAGTGTCCCTTGGTGGCCGAGTCAACCGGACGCAGAACTCTAGGGAAATTAGCTTCCACGCTAGAGTCTGAGGAGGTGACGGCGGTACTGAAGTATCAGTGGGCCGCTTGATTGAAGTGTGCGGCCGATGCTGGGACTCTGTTTTTCTTTTACGTGCCTTGCGAGGCAACGTGAGAAAAACGTCGAGACAATTTGCCTCTGGTTAAGTTCTGCTAAAGCAGAGTAAGACTTAGCTCAAGGGCCCTTGGAGAGAGCTCGCCTTGAAGCGAGTGAGTGAGTAAAGATTGCGGAGAAACTCTTTTATATCGCTTCGATCGAAGCTTGATCGCGAGAAAGCTCTTCACTGCCTGCGCAACCTGGCGGTGTATCCGTAAGCTCGTAACTCAGTAGTAGGCTTGCGGCGCGTAGCGGCGCCGCGGCGTATTATGCCGCGTAAGTGTAGCGGTGTGGCGGTGAGCCGCCACAGTGTTAACAAACGGAGAGGTATGCATAATTTTTTTAAAATAATGTAGATATTTTGATGTAAGAAAAGTTGTAGCGCTGTTTGAAAAGAATACAACGATGTATAATTTAATATAAATATTTTACATATTATACGAGTTTTATCGGCTTAAAGTATTGCGGGCGACGCGACGTCTACCTTTTCACTTTCGGCCTTACGATATGGCCAACTTCTGACTCGTGCGTTAGAGATTGACATATGTCAATTGAAAGTGTAGCGCTGTTAATTATTAATTAATTATTGAAGTTGGTCATATCGCAGGGCCAAAAGTGAAAAGGTAGACGTCGCCTGTGACATTTCAAGCCGATAAAACTCGTATAATATGTAAAATATTTATATTAAATTATACATCGTTGTATTCTTTTCAAACAGCGCTACAACTTTTCTTACATCAAAATATCTACATTATTATAAAAAAATTATGCATACCTCTCCGTTCGTTAACACGAATAACTTTTGTAAGCAATTTATTATGCTCAAAATAGAGTTCAGTTTAAACCATTTAATTTGATATATATTTGTTATGGTCTATCTCTTTTAATTTAAAAAATAAAAGGAGATGGCCACTTTTGGCGGGACACCCTGTATATTTACAGTAATTAAATTTGCTACAAAAATTTTGTATTAGGTGGTGTACTTTATTTACATTGGACGGGCCAATCCAGTTGATTGCGCTGCAGAATATTTTTGCAGTGTATTTCTAGAAGATGAGGAGTTTTCATCACACCTCACCTTAAATGGAAGAACTGGACCAGGGGGATGTAAACTGCGAGACAGTCGCTTTGTACAAGCATGTCAAGGTTTGTAAAAAATACTGTTAGTGTTTATATTCTACATTGATTACGTTTACACGTCAAACTTAATCGGGTTTAGTAACATTCGTAGTTCTGAGGTTGGTTAATCACAGCCATTCTTCTAAAAAATGGAACGGTTGTCATTGACTAGCCTTGGAACAACGGATCCCAGTAAACGAGAAAGTATTGAAAGTTCAGAAATAGGATTGAAAATTATTGAGAAGAATTCATTTACGATGATGCCAAATTCTATTTAATTCTTTTCAATAATTTTCAATCCTATTTCTGAACTTTTAATATTTTCTCGTTTATTAGGATGTCATTAAATTTGATTAAGAGTGACATGTAAACGTAGTCATTGAATACATGACGATAACTAAGGTGTTTCTCGTCGATTTTTCCAGATGCCATAAACTCAAATAAACATTTTTCCAACCCCAACAACGTCGAATTTCATGAAGCTCTGGAAAAGGCTCTAAAAAGCCTTAAAACCAGAAAATTATAATAAAAAACGACGACAAGAAAATGAAGAGGAATTCTTACTAAATCAACGCCGGCGAATGGACAATGAAGATGAGGTCTGTACTCTTTTTTTTTTACTAGTTGTACTAGTTCAGAATTTATCTTTTATCTTCCAATGTGGAGGGAAAAAGATAAACTCTGAATTAGTGCAGCCAGTTTAGTTAAAAAGAACAGATCTATGATCTACAGGAAACTACAGGATTCGAGGACATCCCGGAGGAAACCGAAGACGGCAACGAAATGAAAGAGACCCAGCACACGGAAGAAACTGAGGACACCGACGAAATGGAGAACACTCACAATCAGCTCTGGTAAAAAAATGTCATATTTTCTTATAAATCTTTTAAATTTTAGAAATTTTTTATATTTTAGTTTTTTTATATTTTAATTTTTTATATTTATAATTTTAGAAATTTTTTAAATTTATGAAGAATTCTGAAAAAAATATAAAAATTTAGATTTTTTAATATTTAGAAAATTATAGAATAAGAAATCTACTATAGAATACGAAATTTACTATAAAATACGAAATACATTGATCTTATTATCGAAAATCTGAATGTACGAATTAAAAAGAGGAAGGAAGTTTTTTAAAGGAAGGAAGAATGAGAGAAAAAATATTAGGGCACGATATGACTAAGCGAATGACTAAGCCGGGAATCGAACCCGGGTCTTCCGCTTTTCGGGCAACTGTTCTCTAGCCACTCGCGCCCTGATATTTTTTTTTCTCGTTCTTCCTTCCTTCAAATAACTTCCTTTCTCTCTTTAATTCGTACATTCAGATTCTCGATAATGAGATAGATGTACGCAATTTTCGTACACTTTAGTATCTCGAATCCGAGATCAGTGTGCACTTAATATGTTTCTGTAGATGAATTGAAATTTTTACATGGAAAACATTAATAATTTTCGCACTATCAACCAGCGATAGCTCGAGAAGCTCTGTAATATATATTAATTTTTTGAGAAAGTTTTAGAATTTTTATAGAAAATATAAAAAATTTTATTTTTTATCAGGGAGGACAACAATATCGAGGACACCCAGTACATGGATGAAGATGACGCCGACGAAACCAAGGACAACGTAGACGACGACAAGATCCTAGAGGAAATGGCACAGGACGAAGATCTGCAGCTGCCATTGGAACAGCAGGGAAATTTCATAGAAGATACAGAATATTTGTGGTAAATTTTGTATTTTTTTTGGACCTTGGAGAAGCAGTATCAAATTTGGATGTGCTTCACAGAGAACGGCGGGGTGGGGCCGTTCTCACCCCTAATTAATTTTTCTTTTTCAGGTATAAAGTATGGAGGGGCAAAAGGTTGGTTGTGCCTCACAGAAAAGGGCGGGGATGGGGCCTTTTTCCTTTCATATTAAAAATTATTTAAAAAATTATAATTTTTTTAGAATTTATAATTTAATTAATTTGTTAATTGTAATTTTAAATTTAAATTATAATTAATAAATTAATTAAATGTATATAAATTAATTATATACATTAATATATAAATATGTATATACATAAATACATAATTAAATAAATTAAGAAAATAAAGAAGAGATAAGTACGAAATAATAACAAAAAATAAAAATAGAGGATATTCGTGCCTAAATCGCTGGTTATTATTTGCTAATTTTTACAATCTTCTCGTTTGATACATGAGTGTGTTAACAATCTTTGTATAGAAAATAAAAATTAAAACAATATTTAGACGTTTCGATCAGTAATTTGATCATCTTCAGTAACGCAGGAAATTCGCAAAATAAAACCGTTTAATTGTCATACTATAAGATTGCTATTAAAAAGTATGTTAAAGGTATATATTGTGGAATAAATTTGAGTTGTCGAGACAAAAAAAAACCAACATTTATTCGACAATGTGGACCTATTACATACTTTTCAATAGCAGTCTCATGGTATGACAATTAAACGGTTTTCTTTTGCGAATTTTTTGCGTTACTGAAGATGATCAAATTACTCATCAAAACGTCTAAATATTGTTTTAATTTTTGTTTTCTATACAAAGATTGTTAATTTATGTATCAAACGAGAAGATTGTAAAAATTAGCGAATAATAACTAGCAGTTTAAGCACAAACACCCTCTATTTTTATTTTTTGTTATTATATAAATTAATTATATTATAATATATTATATTAATTATATTATATTGATTATATACATTATATTATATATTATACATATTATATATTATACATATACAGATGTACACACAGAGAGAAGACTGAGAGTGGACATGCCCGCATTTTTCGTGTTTCTGTGGGCTAGCGCCTCTATGTGCACAAAACGTGCACATTGAACTACGTAGCCAATGTCCACGAATCCCGTAGGTAATGTCCACGATCTTTTGGGTCTCTTCCGTGCTATGTCCACGACTTTTTGGTTCCGATATGTGCTATATCTACAAAGTGTCGGTAATGCATACTTGTAAAACATGATTATGTATATCAATCAGATTTGAAATATAAATACACACGTATTGTAAATACATGTATTGTAGCATTTATTTTTGCATTTACAGTTTATTTAGCAAAAGATCAGTTATTTTCAATAACCTGTGTAATTTGAAAATGTACATTTAAATTATTTTAATAAATTACTTCTATAATTTTGTGTGTGTGTGTGTGTGTGCGTGCGCGTGTGTAAATAAAATGTTGCATTTTTGTCAATATTTAAAAAGATGATAAACTCTTATAGATATTTCATACAGTAATGACCAATAACTTATTTTGAATATTAAAAGCCAGAATTGGGCGTTTACACGTAAACTATAATAGATGCAAAAATACTCGCATATTAAACACGAATACAAGCTAAACAGTAAAAACAATCTTTTCATCTATAATTTGAGAAGACTATAGTTATGAAGCGTCGCAAGAAAGTGTGCAAATTGTAATCTTGAATTTTAGAGTACAATTTACGAAAAATTACGACATAATGTAAAATGAACAAAGATATACATTTTTAATTAACAATCTAACACATATAAAGGAAAGGCTCAAATGATAGCTATCACATAATATAATAGAAGAGCATTGAGAGCCGTCGCGGGATGTTAGTGCGGAATTTTAATTTTTCTTAAAGAAATTAATTTATTAGTCTACGTGAGACAGTTAACTTTGTACACCGATTTCTGGTTCGAAATACTTAAAGTGTATGAAAATTTTAGTACATTGTTCTCACATATGGAGAATCAGTACATAATCAATAGACCATGTTATTTCATAATCGGGATATGATGCTATTATTTTTCCATCGCAATACAAATATTTGTTTTCTTAACAAGCTTGCCAATCTTTTTACCAAATGTGGAAAATCAAATAATGCGTAATATTTTTTTTCATTATGTATAAAATATGTCTTATCTGAGTGCACACCAAGTTGAGCATAAGCGCTTTGATAAGATGGACCTTGATCGCACGTTATAAGTCGTACATCAGCACCCGTTTTGCTCAATATATCTAAGCATTCTTTCATTAAAATCACTATTTCTTCCGCTTTCATACACTTTCCTGGGAGAAAATATGCTAGCGGTTGACGCAATGGATGAAGCGCATTTATACTATCCACACAAAATACAAATACGCATTTTGTCCTTTCACTTTTCCTTCCTAAAGGTCCAAGATCAACGAGTCCTTCTATTTGATCCAGACTAAATGAGTATTCTTCATATGATTTTATATACATTTCATCCCATTTTAAAGCACAAACTCTTTGTTCTACAGGCAACTTTGAAATTTTTTCCTGCAATTTGCGGAATATAACATCACAAAATCCTGGCATTATATTAAATTCTTCGTGCCATCTTCTAATAGTTCGTTCTGCAGAAAAATTGCAACCTGCCTTTCGTAAACGACGCAATGCAGATGCCGAATAATAAAAAAGCTATTTCAAAAGAGTTTTTTCTTTCTCTGTATATGCCGCATATGGAGTATAGAGTTGTTAATTAATCATTGCTTTTGCAACGGGATGCAGATTTTGTTCATTAATTAAATTTTGTATTTTTTTTTGTTATTTTTTTTATTTATTTTTTTCTTAGGTACTTGGCGACGTTGTAAACGCAATTTTAAACGCTTTATAGTCTGCCGCAAACGAATATTTTCACGTTTTAAACTTTTAATTATCTTTTCTGGATTATATTCTTTTTCACAATTTTGTCATTAACAGATCACACTTATCAATGTTTTCATATCTTACAGGTTCTAAATGCATCCATTCTGTAATATCTTTCTCTTCTAATGATTTGTCAAAATTTAATTTTGCTGGAAGATAAGTTTGTTTGAATCGATCTAGTAATTGCTTATTTATTTTATCATTATGATCGATATTAAATGATGTTCCTGCAATTGCGTTATTATATGTATTTCCTACTTCTTCCATTTCTTTTATTTGGTTTTGTTCTTTTTTTGCTTTTTGCATCTCTCCTATTTCCATAGCTGCCTCAGATTTTTCTTCTAAATTTATCAAATCATTAAATCGAATTGGCACAGCATCGCGTTTTAATGTTTTCTTGCCTTCTCCCTTAAATGAGTTAGCATTAAATGATCTGCACACAGACCAGCACGACAAAATGAATTGACAGTCCATTTTTCTAATTTAATATTTCCTAAAATAAAGTAATGAAAAACGATTGACAAATAGTAAATATTTTGAAAGTACTTTCAAAACATAATTATTTTATTTTCAAATAATAAATGAGATAATAATTGAGGGCGCGGATCAAAGAACTCACTCTGCGCTCAAATCGTGTAAAAGTATTGTCTAAACGTCTCAGAGCATGAAAATTTTGAAAAATTAATTTTTTTTTAATATAGACTTGTAGAGAACGACGAGACGGAACTTTTTTCTTTTTGCAGTTTTTTTGTTTGATGCTTATTTTTAATAATATAAATAAAAAAACTGAAAAATTTTTATCCCCAAATTCAATAAGATTTTAAGATATAAATCGTCGTAATTTGACCAAATTTTATTGAAATTGTTTGAAATTTGATATACGCATGCAGTATAGTCTAGCGATGCCTACAAAACAATAAAGAAGCTGAAATCGCCTATTGTTTAATAATAATTAATTGCAAATTGAGGCCAATCGGTAACCATGTTTTTTTTAGTTTTGCCGACAAAAAGTATCGAGGGAACTTAAAATTTGGAACAACTTCCAGTGATACATTTGTTCCTCACCACTGAAGGAAGATTTCTGGAAATTTTCAGATCGATTCATTGAAAATTTGCGGAAATATGTATTTTATAAGAAAACATGCGACGCCAGCAATGATAGCTTCGTGAGCGCTGAGCACCATCAGGCAGCGTACTCGTCGTTCGGTTTTCCAAGACTCGATTTTATAATAATTTTTTACAACTTTAACTATTGTTATTTGTTAAATTATTATCGTCCTAAAAACCGCGTCTCTGGAGTGTATGTGAAATATTTCGAAATAATAATAATAAAAGTATTTAATTAAGAAACCGTATAAATAATAGTTCATCATTTCGATATTTCGTGGGAAGTGAGCGATTGTTCAAATGTATAATCATTAAAAAATCATTATCAAATCGAGTCCTGGAATCCGAACGGCGAGTACGCTGTTTGATGGTGCTCAGCGCTCACAAAGCTATCATTGCCGGTGTCGCATGTTTTCTTATAAAATGCATATTTCCGCAAATTTTCAATAAATTAATCTGAAAATTTCCAGAAATCTTCCTTCAGTAGTGAGGAACAAATGTATCACTGGAAGTTGTTCCAAATTTCAAGTTCCCTCGATACTTTTTGTCGGCGAAACTAAAAAAACATGGTTACCGATTGGCCTCAATTTGCAATTAATTATTATTAAACAATAGGCGATTTTCAGTTTCTTTATTGTTTTGTAGGCATCGCTAGACTATACTGCATGCGTATACCAAACAATTTCAATAAAATTTGGCCAAATTACGACGATTTATATCTTAAAATCTTATTGAATTTGGGGATAAAAATTTTTCAGTTTTTTATTTTTATTATTAAAAATAAGCATATTAAAAATAAGCAAAATAAGCGAACAAAAAAACTGCAAATAGAAAAAAGTTCCGTCTCGTCGATCTCTACAAGCCTATATTTAAAAAAATTAATGTTGCGACTTTCAAAATTTTCATGCTCTGAGACATTTGGACAATACTTTTACAGGATTTCAAGCGCTGGGCGAATTCTTTGATCCGGGCCGTCAATTCTATCTATCTGTTGCGCTCGGTCGACCCGCTGAACTTATTTTTAGCCGAGCGCGCGTCACACAAGTACAGCGTTTCGTGTGTGCGTGAGATGTGCTTGGGCTCGAAATCCCGCTGATCTTATCCGCACGCGCTTATATTGTACTTTATTTAACTATTCTTTAATTTTTTTTTATAAACTTCTTATATCAAAAAGTTTAATTTTTTGTGAAATCTTTACATATTCAGCAAGCACTAAAATACATATTGATGCGCGAAAGATGCTGAGATCATCTCTCTATTGCGCAATATATAATTACCAGGAAAATATCAGAATAACAAAAGTCTTAATTTATTTTATCCATAAATTCGTAATACGTTCTTTAGCCTATTAAAAATCAAATATCAAATAACTTTGCTCCACAAGATATCAAAACTCGAATTAAGAGTATCATTTTTAAATCATTTTGTAAACAAATTTAAGATTGCTACTTTTACTTATACATTCGACAGCAAACTTAAAGTATCACTCATTCTGCTCTCTAAAAATAAGCAAATTTCGAATGAGTGTAACTTTGTCAAAAATGATCATAATGAAATATTCTATATTCAAATTTTAAATTTGAAATCTTTACTTTTCAGATTGGTACTTTATTAAACAAGTTACTGATTTTTTACGAAACTATACGGATACAAATAAAGAATGCAAAATGCGTTAAATTTCAAAATTTTTGTATGAACTTTGCAAAGTTCCATGACATGAATTAAAAATTGCACACAAATGCGGTTTATAGCTTTTGAAAGTGTTAATATTGAAGCAAAAATAATTTTTTTTACTTTAACATTGAATAATTTGTTGAAAAAATTGCACAACGTTCAAACGAATAAATTAAAGGTAAAGATTTACGCTTTCAAATAATGTAAACCGTATTTGTATGCGATTTATAAATCACGCATTGGAACTTCTCAAAGTAAAAAATTTTAAAATTTGACGCATTTCTTTATATTTGATGTAGTTTTGTAAAAAATCAGTAAGTCATTTACTAAAATACCGATCTCAAAAGTAAAGCTTTCAAGTTGTAAAATGCTTCTCAGAACATTTTATTATGCCTACTTTTGACGAAGTTATAAATTCTCTTGAAATTTGGAGGGCAGAACGGGTGATGCTTTAATTTTGCTGTTAAATGTGTATACATCAACACATTATCATTGGATATATTTATATCATTTAAAGAAACATTTCTTATTTTTATAAACACGATTTCAAAAATATGCAAAAGTATGCTTTTAAAAAATAACTATAAACAAAACTTACCACTATTGCGTATCCATAATTTTTGTCTTGCATCTTGCTTTGATGGAAATCTAAATAAATGTGAACCTGTAGTATATCGTCCGTTACGACAGTTTTTATAAGCACATTTATCATAAATTGTTTCCATTGTCCACTGATTATTTATTATACTTTATTTAATAAATGTTAAATATGTTTCATAAACTTTTTAAATATAAAACTAAAAAACTATATAAATTAAAGGATAAAGTTCCGATTAGCGGAACCCTCCGATTTTTTTGAAACTACACTATTTTTTGTATTTTTGCACGTTGATTACGAATATGATAATGAAAATCGCCGACAAGGTCATTTTCAAGGTCAAAACATTAAAAAACTGAAAAAATATCACGTTTTTAACATTATTTCAATAAATATTGACGTAACAAACAAATGTTTCAAATAAAAGTTGTAGTTCTTGTAAAAATACATTATTTATGTTCTATGCATTTTTTGTGTAAAACTGATAATTTTAAAGAAAATTGACGTTAAAGATTAAAAACTTTGGTAAACAGGTAGGCCTTAGCTTGCATGCGCATGCCGTTCAAGAATGTAGCGGCGTGTGTGCGTATACAATTTATGTATATTTATTAAATCTTTGCCTTGCTAAAAATCTAATGAGTCTACAATATACCTACTAAAAATACTAGATACTGAAAAGATTAGCAAGACCCCAACGCAAGGTGTGTGCGCGCAGAAAGTTTATATGAATTAAATCTTCGTCTTACTAAAAGTATGAGTCTACAATATACTAAATATTATTAGATACTGAAAAGATTAGCAAAACCCCTACGCAAGGTGAAGAGCATATTGTGTTTGTAAGTTATTTTAAACTTTTATAATAGTGACTAGCCACATGTAATAGGCGGGGGGAGGGGCTCTGCCCCTTTAGCGCCTTCTGCCTTCTGCCCCCTCGGGGGGACTTCTCTCCCCCTAACCCTCTTTTTTTCGTCCCCCCGAATCCCCCTTACCTGTTTACCAAAGTTTTTAATCTTTAACGTCAATTTTCTCGAAATTTATCAGTTTTACACAAAAAATGCATAGGACATAAATGATGTATTTTTACAAAAACTACAACTTTTATTTGAAACATTTTTTTGTTACATCAATATTTCTCGAAATAATCTAAAAAAAGTGATATTTTTTTACTTTTTCTGACCTTGTTTTGACCTTGAAAATGACCTAGTCGGCAATTTTCATTATCATATTCGTAATCAGCGCGCCAAACTACATAAAATAGTGGAGTTTAAAAAAAATCGTAGGGTTCCGCTAATCGGAACTCCACCCAAATTAAATAACAATTAAACAGAAATAAAAGAAAATATAAAAACGATATTTTATAAAACGATAATATTGCAAAATGAGAAATGTGAAACGAAGCTGCACGGTAACACACAGACTTTCCGTTGCACACTGACTATAGTGTATTTATCTCAATTTTTACCGAGATGCTTGCTGTTTACTTGTTTTGCCAGTGCTCGGAATTTGTTGAACATTTCAGCCGATTTCCGCGGTATACCCCTTTTTTTGTCTCCATACCGCGCTTGCTGCAGCCGCTAGGGTCAACGCCGCCGAGCGTTAGGAGCGGCACTATTTAATTATGAGTGGATTCTTTTCTTTATTTATTAAAATTTTAAAAAATTTATTAAAATTTTTTAAAAATAAATTTATTATTAAATTTATTAAGTGAAAATATTTCAATAGATTTCTACGTCACCCATGAGGTACTAATGCTGACGCGTTTTTTTTAAAGTGGTTTTTCCAGTAGGTCTGCTCCACTGAAGATAAAAATGCGTCAGCATTAGTACCTCATGGGTGACGTAGAAATCTATTGAAATATATTCACTTAATAAATTTAATAATAAATTTATTTTTAATAAATTTTAATAAATTTTTTAAAATTTTAATAAATAAAGAGAAGAATCCACTCATAATTAAATAGTGCCGCTCCTAACGCTCGGCGGCGTTGACCCTAGCGGCTGCAGCGAGCGCGGTGTGGAGAAGAAAGAAGGCGTATACCGCGGAAATCGGCAGAAATGTTCAACAAATTCCGAGAACTGTGCTAGGAGATTGTTTTATAAAACTATAATCTCTCTCAGGACTGTCGATGATATATATATACTGTGAGTCACAAAATTATTTGCTCAGTCAAGAATGCAACAAAGATGAATAAAATAATGAGACAACAAAGGACTTTTTGAAATTTTTTAATTTGGAAATACATAATTTACAGTTCAATATAACAGAATTGTAAAAAAATTTGGAACATTGTGGTTTATAATTATAGAAAAACAGGTTATAACAATTCTTTACACGTTTCCACGTCACAAAATTATTTGCTCATTTTGTAGAAATTATTATTTTAATAAAATTTATACTTAGTGGGATACCCTTTTTGTTTTATAACTTCGGCAAGTCTTTTTGGCATCAATCCTACTATTTTTTTCAAATAATCGCTGTCTATTTTTTGCCATTCCTTTTGTAATCTATTTTGCAACTCAGTTTTGCTTGTAATAGAATGTTTGCGAATTTTTTCCGTAGTACTCTTCGAACTGTTTCGTGGGAAACTTCTTTTTCAGAGAAATTTTGAAGAAGTGAGTTTATTCGGGGAGTACTTATCTTCGGATTTTCTTTAACTTTCCTAACTACAAACGCTCTTCTGAGGAATTTAATAATTTTTTTCTACCACGGCCTGTTTTATTTTCTATTCGTCCTTCTTCTTCGTATCGTTTAATAACGTATCGCGCCGTCAAATAACTTTTACAAACAATACTTCCAATTTCTCTTAAAGATTTACTGTTTTCTCAATAAAAAATAATTAATTTCCTAACTTCAAGATTTGTTTCTTTGCTTTTTCTGCCCATGATAATGAATTATTGAAACGAGAAGTTAAAAATTGAAATCGATGCTTACTGAATGCTTTTCTATGTTATACTGACTATCTTAAGCAACAATCAGAAATAAATACCCATCGAAGTTAGTAGACTGCATTTGTTTTAGTCAATTCATAGCGTGAGCGAATAATTTTGTGACGTGAAATCGTGTAAAGAATTGTTATGACCTGCTTTTCTGTAATTATAAACCACAATGTTTCAAATTTTTTTTTACGATTCTGTTATATTGAACTGTAAATTATGAATTTCCAAATTAAAAAATTTCAAAAAGTCCTTTGTTGTCTCATTATTTCATTCATTTTTGTTGCATATTTTTATTTATTAATCTTTTATAAATAACATTTTTAAAATAATTTTTGACAATATCTGATTTATAAAGGATTGGTAAATACACAATTTTTAAAAAGAGCAATTTTTAGGGTAGTCATATTTTAAAAAATAAACAAGTATTCGATCCGACCAATATAGTTTCAAGTTTTATGACACGGTTTTTTTCAATTGATATACAATATTTGTTTTAGAAAAAATTAAAGTCTTCCAGAACAAGCACACAAAATTTTGTGTATGTGTAGTGTTAAGAATATAGAATTAGATTTAAACTTAATTGTTAAATGAAACTTTGTGCGGTGCACACTTGCTTGCGGCGGTTCATGACTATAGTCCTCTCAAATTATAAATAAAAAGATTATTTTTACTGTCTAGCTTGCATTCGTGTTTAATATGTATTTTTACATCTATTATAGTTTACGTGTAAACGCCCAACCCTGGCTTTTAATATTCAAAATAAGTTATTGGTCATTACTGTATGAAATATCTATAAGAGTTTATCATCTTTTTAAATATTGACAAAAATGCAATACTTTATTTACACACGCTCAAGCACACACACACACACACAAAATTATAGAAGTAATTTATTAAAATAATTTAAATGTACATTTTCAAATTGCACAGGTTATTGAAAATAACTCATCTTTTGCTAAATAAACTGTAAATGCAAAAATAAATGCTACAATACATGTATTTACAATACGTGTGTATTTATAATTCAAATCTGATTGATATACATAATCATGTTTTACAAGTATGCATTACCGACACTTTGTAGATATAGCACATATCGGAACCAAAAAGTCGTGGACATAGCACGGAAGAAACCCAAAAGATCGTGGACATTACCTACGGGATTCGTGGACATTGGCTACGTAGTTCAATGTGCACGTTTTGTGCACATAGAGGCGCTAGTCCACAGAAACACGAAAAATGCGGGTATGTCCACTCTCAGTCTTCTCTCTGGTACACATATATCATTATATATACATTTATACATATATAAAACTTTTAAAATTATGTATACATATGATGTGTAAATGAATAAATGCTTTTTAATTACAATTGAAATAACTAATACTGTTTTTTAATGAATAACCTTTATATATCTTTATAATAATAAAAAAAAGGAGCGAGAAGGGGACGAAGAGGGAGGGTAGCAACACCACCTATAGACAAGGCCTCTCCACTGAAATCATGACGTCATCACTAGTAGGCCATTTATCCTTCAGTTTTCTAACGTAACCTTGTGTTTCATGCGACATTAACGTGAATTTTTTAATAGTGTAGTGTGTTTTGATAAGAATTTTTTGTTGTGGATAGTTGATGAATGCTTGTATTATTGAGGTAAGTCATAATTTTATTAATTTACCGAATTATGAACATATTTAGAAAACTGATCATAATAGGTTAGATTTGGATCATACTTCCTTATTATTGAAATTATGTATTTCTTTTATAGCAATGCCTTTCAAATGTTGTGTGCCAAATTGTAACGGCAACTACAAAAATGTTAATTATAAAAATTACACATACACTATCTAACATCCTTTTAAACAATTACACAAAAAGACAAAATGATATCATAAGAAGAAAAACAATGCCAGACTGCAAAAGAATGAAACCATATATATAAACTAAAGCTGTTTTATTATTTTATTCAATAAAGTCAAAATGATATCATAAGAAGAAAAACAATGCCAGACTGCAAAAGAATGAAACCATAAACTAAAGCTGTTTTATTATTTTATTCAATAAAGTAATTTAAATTACTTTATTAAATATAATAATAGTAAATTCTTTGAATAAAATAATAAAACAGCTTTAGTTTATGGTTTCATTCTTTTGCAGTCTGGCATTGTTTTTCTTCTTATGATATCATTTTGTCTTTTTGTATAATTGTTTAAAAGGATGTTAGAGAGTGTATGCGTAATTTTTATAATTAACATTTTTGTAATTGCCGTTACAATTTGGCACACAACATTTGAAAGGCATTGCTATAAAAAAAATACATAATTTCAATAATAAAGAAGTATGATCCAAATCTAACCTATTATGATCAGTTTTTTAAATATGTTCATAATTCGATAAATTAATAAAATTATGACTTACCTCAATAATACAGGCATTCATCAACTATCCACAACAAAAAATTCTTATCAAAACACACTACACTATTAAAAAATTCACGTTAATGTCGCATGAAACACAAGGTTACGTTAGAAAACTGAAGGATAAATGGCCTACTAGTGATGACGTCATAATTTCAGTGGAGAGGCCTTGTCTATAGGTGGTGTTGAGAGTAGCCGGTACGAAAATGCATTCTTATGCTGGTACTTTATTGGTACTTTATTGTGAGAGTACAACGTACAATCATAATCTTATATCAAATGCACAGTGGCGCTACGGTAGCGTTACCGCATACCAATACGGTGTACTGGTAATGTACGCCTATGGTACGCACGTACGTGGTAGGTATGGTACTGATACGCAGATTACGACGTACGTTTACCATACCAGTACCGTAGAAGTATTTTGTTATCTGGGTAGTTTTATGTCGATGTACGCCGTAATGGTACGGTACAGTTCCTATTGTGTGATATGTATCGAACAATATGCAGTATAGGTATAGGTACAGGGCTTGTTCGTTTTAGCTGCACTGGGGCAGCTCTGGGTCTGCTCTAAACAAGATAATATAGGACAAACTATTTATCTGTCCTGTATTATCCTGTGTAGAGCAGACCCAGAGCAGCCCCAGTGTAGCTAAAACGAACAAGCCCACAATGATGATACGCTGTACTATAATATCATGTATACTTTTTGTACCGCTACCGTACAGTTACGCCGTACGCCGCCATCTCGCGGCAGTACAGTAATAGTACGATAGCGGTATTTTGTGCGGAAATCGCACGCTTGGTTATCTGGGTAACTATTGACTAAAATATATTTCATAAATTAAAAAAAATTTGAAGTATTTACAATATTTTAATAGGAATAACTTTGTAAAATAATATATAAAAAATATTATATAAAAAATACTATTTAAAAAATACTATACAATAAAAAATATATATTATGCTATATAAAAAAAAATAAAAATAAAAAAGTATTTTAAAAAGTTTGTTTATTTTTAATTTAATTGCCTTATTTTTGATATTAAAAACCTTTCATAAATTTATTGAAGAAAAAATCTTTACCATAATGATTTAATAAGTATTTTACAATATTTACAATAAATATTTTTACGATATTTATGATAAATCTTTATGATCCATTCAATCTAAGACCACAAAAATATTTATGAAACATTTTCATAAATATTTATAGAATATTCAAATAATTTTTAAAAATATTTCGTACATATTTTATAAATATTGTGTGCTGTCTGGAATATCTCATATGAGTAATTTTGCTGAAATCCCGTTTGAGTTCTTACCAGAGTTCTCAGTTAAATTCTCAGTTGTTATCGCAAATGAATTTTTTCAATAGGGAAATCATTTTCAAATTCACAAGATTAATAAAATTTGGACAAAGCACGTTTTGTAATTTATGTGCCTCATACTATGTCAGCAAAATGTTATCAATATTCTAGCAGGATATGCCGTTTTAGCTAATGTCGACAGAAACGCACCAAAAATCAAGCACAACGTGCGTCACGATTTAACGGCAAAAATGCGTCAAAAATTGAGTAGCGTTCACCAGCATAAATATATAAATTTCAAACATTATATGTTGGCACGATATGTCGGTAGAATGCACACCGAGATTAACCTCCTGTCATATAACAGCAGAATGCTGTCAGAAATCAAACTTGTCTGTGAGCACATTATGATGGCAGAAATGCAGCAAAAATGCAGTATGTTCTGCTATTACAATGAGCTGCAATTATTAGTGTGAAAAAAATATATATTTTAATATATTAATTCTAAGTATAAATAGTCTAATGGTAAGAACATTTGCCTATCAAGCGGAAGACCCAGGTTCGATTCCCGGCTTACATTAAGACATTTTTTTATTTTTGTTGTTAATAGCAGACCCTGCTTTGTTTCTGCCGTGTTTTTGCTTTTATATCGCGACAGCAGATTTTTGCTGCAATTCTGCCGTTATATTGTCTTGGCACATTGTACTGTTAGAAATAAAGCTTAATGAGGACGCAGTGGAGCGAAATCTGCTGTAAATTTATGATTATACTGTTGTCATTTTGCTGACTGGGTTAGCTCATTGAAATAACCAATCGGTGCCTATGTTGCTACCGCAACGAGGAAAGTTGATTGGTACAAGTGGCAGGTTTTGAGGGAATCCCACTCTCATTACGAATTGCATTCCGGACCCGAGTAGTGAAGGATATATAGCAGTATTTCTAGCTTCCCATAACCAATATCCTAACAAACAAATTGTTGTTGTTGAATTATACCAGCTATGTAAATAAATTCATTCATGACACTTCTGTTTAACACATAAATTCTTACCTAAGTTATCGGTGTAGAAACGAAGAATGATGTAGCCCTTGTTTGGTACAACAAAAGTATCTTTTCGTACTGGGTTTAGAAGATTTCGATGTATTTTTCTATCACGGTCCAAGGATATAATTTCATCTTTTGTAATGGGTTGATTGAAACTCTCTTGGCCCATAATACTGGCATTGTAACCATGTAAGTGGAACGTATGAGACACGTTGCCTCCAAAACCTGGGAAAAAATACAGTTTCTATATACAAAGTAATCAATTTTATTAATTTTTAACTTAAAAAGAAGGAGTATTTAAATTTATGATATGATAATTCAACTTTATTAAAACATTATCAATTATTTATTACATTTAACTACTACATGTAATTAATTTAATAACTTAATGTTGATCATTTCGAAACATGCGCGATGATTACCTTCATCTATTAATACAATTTCAATAGTTTTTTGTGATGAAACTTGAAGTAATTGTAGACACTCGCAAAACAATGGTGTGTTGGCGCATTCGTTAGAACGTTTATCAAGAGAACACATTGATTTCTCCAAGATGTTTTCTGGTTGCGATAGTATTGGGGATGCAGGATATTTGAAAGACATGCCATTAATCTGCGGTATCCTTGTTACACCTTTTTCTAAGCCTAAAATTTTCTTCAGTATACAATAATGATAAAAATGTTATTCTGTTAGTAAATAAATATGTCAATATCATTTCATTATACAATACAACATACAGTGAGTGGCAAAAGTTCCGGAACGGCCAGTTATCTCAGAAAATATTGATTTATTGGAAAAAAAGTTTCAAACAAAAAAAAATAGGGTTTAAAAAAATCTATTAGTTGATAATATTTATTTGACCATAGGATGACCTTGAAAAGCCCGGTCAAGGTTAACATAAAAATCTTAAATAGAAATCCCCATTTTTTATTTTATATTCTTGTAGCTGATTTCAAGATCTTTTTAAAACACTATAATAAAGTATTTTTTCATTAAGCACTTTTCTTTAACACTTGAAAATTACAGTATTTAGACATAAAATACAAAATATCTTGTAAAACATTCAGTTTTCGGTAATCTTACCTTAATACTTTTATGCACAGAATAATGAGACAAATCAATTGGTGTAAAGAAAACACATAATTGCTTTTAAGAAAAAATATGTAATTTGCAACATACAGCTGGATATTTTTTTTAAAAGCAACTATGTGTTTTCTTTACACCAATTGATTCGTTTCATTATTCTGTGCATAAAAGTATTAAAATAAGATTATCGAAAACTGAATGTTTTACAAGATATTTTATGTCAAAATACTGTAACTTTCAAGTTTTATAAATCGAAAAGTGCTGAATGAAAAAATATTTTATTATAGTGTTTTGAAAACGTCTCGACTTCAGCTACAAGAATATGTAATAAAAAATGAGGATTTCCATTTAAAATTTTTATGACCTTGACTAGGCTTTTCAAGGTCATCCCAAGATTAAATAAATATCAGCTAATAGATTTTTTTAAATTTTACTCTTTTTGTTTGAAACATTTTTCCAATAAATCAATATTTTCTCAGATAATTGGCCGTTCTGGAACTTTTGCCACTGTATAATTTATACTTATGTATGATATGATTATACAGGGTGTCTGGCAATATTCGCCCCACCGGTCATATACAGGTAGAGGAGGTCAAATCGAGTAGAAAAGTCCTTTACCATTTTTTAATTTTCATAATAAGTACTGAGTAATTAACGAAAAAAGATCGGCGAATCCGCGCGAGTAAAGCGCGCGCGGTGAGAAGGACGTCCCACTGCTACGCGATCACTAGGACACAAGGATCTAGCGTTACGCGCCGCTCGTATGTTGCCATTGTCATTTGTAGAGCGCTCCTCCTAACGCTTCATCGCGCGCCTAGTGATCGCATAGCAGTGGGACGTCCTTCTCACCGCGCGCGCTTTACTCGCGCGGATTCGCCGATCTTTTTTCGTTAATTACTCAGTACTTATTATGAAAATTAAAAAATGGTAAAGGACTTTTCTACTCGATTTGACCTCCTCTACCTGTATATGACCGGTGGGGCGATTATTGCCAGACACCCTGTATATGCAGAGGACAGACACTGAAACTAATATAAGCTTTCTAAAGTAATATATCTCTATTTCTCAGAAATTTAGTGTTGCATTTTATTAAATATAAATAATATAAATATGATAAATATGATAATATAAATATAAATAAAATAAATATGTTTAGTTAGTTAGCTCATTAAAAACCTATAGTTCTTATATTCCTTGTTTATTTATATGCTAAATCAGCTTATATCGTGTTCTTAAAGTTCAAAAGTTTCGTTTTTATGACTTTTTTAGAGAATTATGTAGTCTAAATAAGAGTAATTATCTTTTTTGATATATCAATTATTCTACATGCTTGTAGCTTTCTATAAAAGTATTTTACTTCTAATTTTATTTTTAATGTTTTCTTTACGGTACGATTTGGAAGATTTAATTAGGGTGTACTCACAAACCGACATATCTTGTGATTGGCGATCTATTATGTATGTATTAAGTATGTAAATTAATATAAATTTTGTTTTAAAAACAAATAATTGGATTGTATCTATCTAGTTTTTTATAGATACCTTGCACACAAAAAGAAAATATGGCACCACTATATTATTAATACATTAATGATATTATTTATGTATTGTAATACAGAATTTGAAATAGATTTGTATTATTGTAGTATTATATTAATAACTTAATACACCGTTCAACCAGGTGCCAGACTATTTTACATTCTAGGCAAAGCTAATTAATTTTATCCCCTTCTTCTAAAAAAAAAATTGTTAACTTTGGTCTTGATAGTGGTTACTGTGTTTCTCTGATTGTGAGCTTTGCGCTCTAGGCAGCTGCCTAATTGGCCTAATGATAGAACCGGTCCTATAATGAATAATTTACTGCAGTATCTTTTCATATTTTTAATGTTTTGTAATTTTTAATAGATATGCCAGTTTTGAAACTCAATTTCTCAAAACTCAATTTTTTGTGTTTTAGAAAAACGTTATTTTCTTAAAAGTTAGGACCAATATTATAATATAAAAATGATATAGTCACAATGATAGATGAAGCAGTCTCTCATATCTGTGCATATAAATTTTTATTTTAAGTTTTTAGCTAAAAGATAACTTCCAAAAATAAAATGATATGTCGTTTTTGGTGACTTTCCTTTACATTTATTAATATTTTCTAATATTTTCTAATAATTTTATCTTTTGTTATTCAATAACAATAATGAGTTTTAAAGTGTCACACTGTTAAACAAGCGACCATTTTATCTTTGAGAACTATAAAATACTTTCCAATGATAAAAAAAACTTTCTTACTCAAGTAAGCTGGATAGTATCTTGATGTGTAAAAGTTGTAAGAATTATCCGTCATGTCGTCTGTAAAGAAGGAGAAAGCGTTCATGTCGAAGGGTGCATAAATCGTTTCATCAGCTTCTTCTTTCAATTGCAATGATTTTGTATTCTTCAAATCTAATGAACAAATGACATTTCTCGATATTCTATGACAATGATGACCACTTTCAGCGATTTTAAACGTCCGTTCATTGAAACTATCAGCGTCAGTCCTTATTGTATATGAATTCGACGTGGCATTTTCGTAAAGAATATATGCTTCATGATGTAATTTTCGACAATCCAGAAGACCTTGTATATCAAGTGCATACTTGCCGATTGCCTTTTCCGTTATTAGAATGCCATCAAGTCTTTCACCTGAAAAGAAATTTGATATTGTAATTTATATGCTGTATATATATTCAAAGTTCTTCTCACGTTTTATATTAGATATGTATGGACTCTTATGATCAGTTCAAGAATTTTTTTTTCTAGTATCGACGAACATTTCATTGAAAGTAATCAACCACTACTGAGTCTATTGAAATATAATGAAAAAAAGTGAGAGTTTGAACATCGAAGGAATAATAGTGACAATAACATTAACGCTATAATTTTTATTGAACAAAAATATGTATTCTCTCTCTCTCTCTCTCTCTCTCTCTCTCTCTCTCTCTCTCTCTCTCACACACACACACACACACACACACACACACACACACACACACACGCGCGCGCGCGCTTACAATGTATACATAAAATTTACATACAAAATATATATCTAATAATCACGAGAAACTATCAAATATTTTCCAAGAAGAAAAGAAATGCATTCAATCGTGTTCGCATACATGTAACTAGTTTGAGTTTAGCTACGATCGTGCAAAGCTGCTCACAAGCTAATAGTATTATTAAATTTACATTTTGATGAGTTCTTTTTTAATATTTATATCAGATCATAAACTACTTGGATTATTAGTTTTTAGTTTTAGCTTTTTTCGAATATTTATATTCAATTGTTTACAACTTTCTTGCTTATATTATTGATTTTTGACAAATTTTAATCAATAAACGCTACATAAGCATTTATTTTCATTTATTTCGTGCGAGTATTTTAAAGTTACAGAGACATCATATTACGCTACTTATTGGGACTAAATATTTCAAATGATAAAACATCGATACAAATATTATTAGGATGTATGCTTAATTCTCTGGTGTAATAATTTACCTCGGTATTTGCATATAAGATAGACAAATCTGTAAAATTATATCATATTATAGATTAATCTAAACCTGTAAATAATTTATTATGTCTATCTTCCATGCAGTTATCGTGGATTTAAAACCTTAGCACTAGAGAAAAGAATAACTACATTTATTTATCTATATCGGGTTATTAATATTGCATTTGTAAGAAATTGGAGCGATATTGTAGCAATGACAAATAAAAAATACCGCATATCGTTTCACATTCGTATTTCATTATTACTAGTGCTTTTTCAAAAAGTTAGAAGAATACGGGTTAGTAGTTTCCCGCATTATTCTGTATTACTGCTGCATAAAAAATAAAGTCAAGCTAATTAAAGTTAATCAACGGACAATGCCATAATTATGAACGTTTAATTGAAAACAACAACAAATATTAATGCATCAATTAATATAAATAATTCCCCTTTTTGTTATGCGCATACTTTATATACAAATATTGGAGAAAAATGGAAACTGATGTTATTTTCACTTGTTGAAAGGATACTAATTTGTTTAATATTGATATATTTTCGCTCAGACACTTACGATTGCCTATTATACAGTCTTGATCATCGATTCAGTCTTTAGAACTATCTATCTAGTTTATAAACGGCGGTGCGTTTGTGAAAGTCACGCGCATGCAAATAAATTCGTTGGCGTTTCACATTGATTTTATGTCGCATACGTAAACGTATACGTATATAATTTTTTTAAATCTACAATGCGTAATAATTTAAATTATAATTGCTTCTTTCAAAAAGTTAAAATTGATAGAAATGAATCAAATGTGGGAAGTACATGGATGCTCATCTTGCAGTAGCATGTATTGTACTGGTAACATGAAATCGATCGGTCTCATGTCGAATTTCATTTCGTCTTTCTCGGCAAGGCTTTTTACAATTATCCCAAATTCTACTAGATTCAGAATGAGTTCTTTTTAATTATAACTGGAGCAAACATAAATTGACATTGATAGCGACGATGCGTAATGAATGCGACGGTTTCTCCACTATGATTTTCGCCGATCGGCACATTAGCGACTTGTTTGTGCGTAGACTCCGATCTCCGCTTCGAAGAGAATCTGGTTGATTCTGAGTTTGGCAACCGACCTCGAATACGAGTCGGGGATTTCAGCAAGTTGCACGGCGATACTTTCGCCGAATTTGGCAAATTCTTCCTTCGTTCTTTTCTTTTCCTTTTCCGCATTCGGAACACCAAGTTTTATTTGTCCAGATTCATTGAGATCACCATCTGGGGGACTGTCCTGGCTTGGTAGAGAGCCACTGTACAACTCTATTGCTTTTAGGCTAGACGACGAAGACTCCTCAGCGTCCTCGCTCAACGAAGCATTGAAGGAACCGCTATTGGAACCATTTGTCTCTTCGTTATCGATGAATGTTATGCTTTCCGGATCGATGTTGCTCACAATGTATTCTTCTTGCAGCTTCGATTCCTCCTCGACTTTCTGTGAAAAGGGGATCAGGCTAGTTGAGGAATTTTATCGCGTGTTCTAGCGATAGCGACAGAAAAGATGTGCGTTTTTCAGTGTCATAATTATTTGAGCTGTACACAATCGGATTATGATCGTATAATTTGTTTTCAATTATGCCGCATTCGCACGATTCATTCATCTAATCTCACGCGTCCATCTTCATGAAGAAAACTGTTGCTGAAACTTTTACGCATTTTTATTTTCACCCTTTTATAGAACTTGGGAACTTGAGAATTGTGTGGTTATTAAAGTCGCTGTAGTGCATAAAGTATTTATAAGAATTATAAGTATCTGGTTTTTCGAAAAAAAAAAAATACAATAACTTTAATATACATTTAGAGCAGAAAAGTTATTCAAGATCTGTTCCTTCAGTTTATCAATACTGACGTAAAGGACGAAACTAATGCTAAATAATAACGTAGGAATTAATAAGGTGATCGAGTCGGCCATAGACAAAGATCGACTCGACTTTTTATCAGGAAATAGATGGTGACACATATCGCTACGAGTCAATAAAATATTTATCTCGATCAGCGACGTGTCATATCAGGATTAATATTATTGTTATACTAAAATTATCATAATAATATGAAGGTCAAGAATAGAAGGACAAGGACAGAGTCATAGTGTCAGTTTGTACAAAATCTGAGCTCGGTGCAGCGGAAAAATCAATACAAAAAAATTGATTAGCCGGTCAATGCAATGCACCATTATGTTTTTCTTGTTACGTTTATATTTATATTTAGATAACAAGTATTTAGATTTCAATTAACTATCGATTAGCCAGGACACGATTATGAATCTCGACTAAATTAGTTTTTGCTTATTTTTGAAAACTTTTTAAATGAGCATATAGTATTTGGAATGTAATTGTTATGCGCTTGAACGGAGTTTTTGGATTTTGCCATCCAGAAATTTGTATAATATATTACTCTAAAAACCAAAGAATATAATTCTAATAACGATACCGACCGATTTATCTGTCGTTATCGCTAAAAAATTTAAAAAAGTTATTTAAGGAGAAAGAGGGTGTTTTTTTCCGCCTACCTTCTTTCTTTTGCTATATCTACGCGTGCCAAATTGTAGGAACTGCATGGCTTTGAAGGCGAACCACTTAGAGACATAAACATCGTCTGGGCCAGTAGCAGCATCGCGGCTGTTCTGAATTTTGTGCACTTCTCGAGAATACTGGCACTTGAGATTAGTGATCTTCTTTTCAACTTCGAGAGTATTGCAGCAAAGAATTTCAGCAAGTTCCTGGATAGCTCGTTTGCGTTTCGTACGATCCCGATAGCCCCGGGCATTCCAGTCCCAAAGGACACGTCGTTGCTGGTATTCGCGTAGCAATTCCAAGGTCTTGTCGCGGGTCCACTCCATGCTGACGCGCGTTCCACTACTGTCCAGACTGTTCCAGAGTCCGTGGCTATACATGTAAAGTACGCCAATACAGAATGTTTAGATGTTCCACAGTGTTTTTGATCTGGAGGATGTCCGCACGTACGCGAGTATGCGAGTGATGCGGCTGAGAAGCGATGAACCGGTTGTCTACTGTCTTTTAATAATTCACGGGGAAGAAGCAATATAACGAAAGCCGCAGCCACGAAACGAGCACGCGTTTTAATGATTTTTGCGCGGGGCTCGCGCGCTTGGCTACCTTCCTTTCTTTATTTCTCTTTGCGGAAACCCGTCGAGAACACGAAGACAGCCGAGTCTGCGCGAACACTCGTACGCCTGCCGCCTCGATACTCCGCATCTAACCATCCACGTCGCTTACCGAACATGCTAACGCTGTATGAAAATGAGAGAAAGAGAGAAAAAAAGAAGAAAAGGATGAAAGAATCTATCTCTCATCCTATCTCGCTATCCTTGCCATTGTTGTTACTGCTGTCGTCACTGTCGATGATCATGCTAATAATATTTGTTGCCATCGAATTGCACTTTTCTCTCTCCTACTCTCAGGACTGTTTTGCTGCTCTATTAAATTTTAAGCATGAGCACAAAGTGGCATTAAATAGTTAAATCAAGCATAACACATTTGAATTATTATAAATGTAATTCATTGTGTTCATTGAATCATATAATTTCAAGCAAAATGTATGAAAGAATTGAATATGTTTGACTATTTTTTACTTTGCAGCCTCTGTTTCTTAAAATGTATAAACAAGAGACTATTTTTTAACCATCTCTATGTGTGATTGGTCTGCTATGAATCTACACATTAACAATGTCTAAGCTATGATCAAATGATTTTTTTCTCTCTCGTTTCGTTATTACATTATCTGGTTATATTTTTCTCTCTTGACGCAGTGAATACATGAAATGCGTGAGTGCAGTGTTGTTGGAGCACGGTGTATGCGCTTCGGTCTAATGCGTTTTTCTCTACATCACTTTTCTTTTTTCGACAATGGAATGCCTTTGTCTCGCATTATATCATATTTATCTTAAGATTATTACGTGATTTTTGTTGCAATTAATGCGATTCGATGTAAACAAATGTGTATGTATCGATTTTTGCGATATGTCGCACTTTGTCATCTATATTTTAATCTAGAATTGCATTTAATTCATTTCTACCTAATAATTATACTTTCCAATATCCGTTACATATAAGATATAAGAAATACTTTAAATTATATTTTATTATTTTATGTCCTTATATTTGTTAAATATTTAAACTACGGATTTAAGCATGATTTAAACAACATAAAAATTCAACAAAATAGAAATTCTAGTTATAAATATCTGATCTGATAATTTAAATTTTGAAAATAAATACAAATATTATGCACGTACAATGTATACAATATACGTGCATTAGATTTTTGCTTTCCTGATTATTGATTAATTCCATACATTCAAAAAAAATAGTTTATCGAATTTTATCAAAGTGTATACATTTGAAATTGGAAGTATTAAATTAATTTTTAATGTTTATTAAAGCATGCATAAAAGAATAAAAAAAGTGGCGATATAAAAGTGTAAGAGAACACTTGGATCCGCACACTTAAGTGTGATACTGGAAGAGAAATAGTTTGTGAAACATACCTGGGAATAAAACAATATGCGTGCCTGTTATCGATTGTACAGGATTGCCATCAGCAGACAATATTCGTAGTGAGTGTCCATGGATGGATAATAAAATGGGACAATTATGAGCATTGGCATTAATAAGGCGTAGAAAATAATTAAATCCATGTTTTACTCGTATAATTACTTCTTTCGCCTGTAAAAATTTCGATATGTCTTGAGATTAATTTATTTTTATTGTTTTATTTATATCTGGGGATAATTGAATACGGATAATGTCATATATGGCCATTTTTTTCAATTTGATACGTTGCAAAACAGAATTGTAGCAAGAGCGAGCGAGTTCTTTTCAGACGATTAGCGGTAATGTATATACCTGACCGTTTACGAGGAGCTCGCCTGGTGTAGATGAATGTAGACGTGGTCGTTGTGTCAACAAAGCTGGTAGCGGCCTTGATGATATTACAAGTATCCTTTCCATTCTAGGCTCATCTTGTGATTCTCGAATTATCACTGACCCGTATAAGCCATCGTTCTGCTGCGAAACTAATAATCCTCGATTTAATTTTTCTTGTTGGTGACTTATAAACCGCTACGGTTTTATAAAATTCAAGGCGTTGTTTTTTGGAAAAACAGCTCAGTGGGAATATCACGAGAACTAGACACTCGGCACATCTCATCGACTGGATCGAGTAGTCTGATTCACCGTTTTTGTTTCCCGAATTAAACAATGTTCCACGACACGTATATAGAGATTGTCTCGAACGAGTCATGTTTAATGTTGTATAATTAAAGTATTTAGCAAAGAGAACACAGTTATAAAAGAACCGTACGCGACCTTTATTTCTAATCAAGAAGCGACGAGGTTACGCGTTGCTAGTTCCTGCTCTTTTGAGTCCGGGAACGTTATTGATCTTGCTTTTCTTGATGCGAGCGCCGAACAGGATAATGTTCTACGGCGTAGACCGGAGTCAAAATCGAGCGAATCAATTGTAAACGCGAAACTAAATACACAGCTCGAGTTCGCGTGCAGAATGACCTTTCAAATTTTATTAATTTTATTAATTAATATAACAAAAATACATTATTTGGGTACAAATAATACAATAAGTATATCTCAATATCTACATGAAAATTGACGAAAGTAGTATATTTCGATATATATATACATATATGTTTTAGAAAAAATGTATATATGTTACCGTCAGAGCCTAAAGGATTCTATTGCCTAGGTAAAAATAAGATTGTCAAGAACGTTTTAGGCAATGTCCGAAATGAGACTTTATTTCGGCAAATAAAAAATAAAAAGTAAAAAATAAATAATAAATAATAATAAATAATAAATAACAAATACTAAGATTTTATTTTGGATATTGCCTAAAATCATATAACCAACTACATGGTTTTTGTTGCAACAATGACATACTTTCTATTTATACTATACTTTCTACCAATAACTCAAAAACATTTTGAGTTATTGGTATAAAAAGAATGCTTCTTATTTGTACTCTCTCTGTTTACTAGTGGAAGGCTATAATACTTTTTGTCCCACTGCAATATGTTATTATACCAATATAGCATACATTTCAACATGATGTTACCAAAATTATAATGATTTAAAACATTAAAACTCGTTTTTGGGAAAATCGTGATTTTTGAGTTATGTTACTGTTGCAGCAAATGAGAGATATACGAATATGAATATGATATGATATATGATATATGATATATGTATGTATATATAAATATTCAAAAAAATATTACGAGATTATAAGGCCCTGCGCACAATTGAGAAAATATTAAAAATAAGAACAAATATTAGGAATAGAAATTTAGAATTATTTTATTTTAGAACAAGAAAATGGGATATATTAACGTGTCATGAATTAAAAATTAAGAATCAGAAATAATTAATACATTTTGTTCCTTTATTTGAAGTAAAATATTTCCAAATTCTTCTTCCTAATATTTAATTTATTCCTATTCCTAATATTTTCTCTATTGTGCGCAAGGTCTAACAAGTATCAAAATTTGTTTACCTGAATGAGCATGGTAAAAGTATGTTCCTGCTTTATCAGGATTGAACTTATAAAGAAAACCATTAAAGGGTAAAATAGGACACTGTGTTATCATAGGCACACCATCCATATAATTATAACCCTTTTGTCGAATACCATGCCAATGGATAGCCAATTCGTCGCTTCCTAGCTTGTTATAAATAAAAACCTCTATCGTGTCACCGAGACAGGCCTAAAATATAATTCGCTTTGAAGAGATTTCTTCTCGCACTAGTTACATTTTTTTAAACAGTTTTGTTTAGTGTGTCGATTGTTGCAATAGAAAGTGATAATAATTAAAAATTACAATTTATTAACATATTTACATAAATATTTACTACATAAATCAAATTAGGCTTGTCAGAATTTGTTTTATTTTACAACACAATAAATGTAAAAATAATATTTGTGAAAACGTTTTGTAGTGCAAGAAAATTGTACCAATATTTACTTGTATAGCTGGTCCCGGACTTCTTCCGTTAATAGTCAAAATATTTCTTTCCATGGTAATATTTGCGCACATAAAGCTTCCGTTCATATTCTCGAATTTGTCGCAAAAACTGCTAATTATATTTAAAAAAAAACATTAACAAGTTAAAACACTGTAAAAAATGTTTCTTATTTTATCGCTTGGATTTTAAATATTAGACCTTATAAAATAATTATGTTTAAGTTTTTTACGAAACATTCATTAAGCAAATATGCTATTAAATTTGAAATTAAACAATTTATTTAATATGTATTTATTTTATATTATATTATATATAAAACGTACATATATATTTATTTTATATTGTATTATATATAAAACGGCGATAATCATTAATGTAAAAAATTGTTAATTATCAAAAATTCAATATTTAATAATAAATTTACATATTTGTAATCGGATGAAATACCTGGTAATATTGTCAGTATTAATAAGATTTGAATTCAATTATAAATAAGTTTGACATT
The DNA here is from genome assembly GCF_040581485.1 of Linepithema humile. Lineage (NCBI taxonomy): Eukaryota > Metazoa > Arthropoda > Insecta > Hymenoptera > Formicidae > Linepithema > Linepithema humile. Next base: position 11,073,310 of record NC_090133.1, read on the forward strand.
TACTTTCATTTAGCTTTAATTTATTGCTTGATATATTATTTTAAATGCATCAAGATTTCACGTATACATTCGAACAAAACTCATTATTCTCGATTAAAGCAGTAACAAACATGTCATTCAAAAGCGATTTGTTGTAATCAAGTCAAATAAATCGTGGAAAATAGCATAATATTATTCGCTTATAAATTCGCGCATTGCGAATTTATGTAAGATATATAATATATATGTATACAATATGTGGTGATAATTATCCGCTTTTTTGCGTTAAGTTTATAGTTTAATATGTGTCGATAATTAATTCAAGTGATAATACACTTTTGAGTGAACCACGGAACTTGTGGCATAGTGAGTGTAGAATACACTCGGCGGAATATTAACCGTTAGAAGGCTGCATTCCAATTCGCAAGTAAATGTTCGCGATAGAAGTTTTTGTTATACTTGCATATCACAATATATTTCTTAAAATAACTATTAAAAATAATAATTAAAATTGTCAGATCTTATTCAAAATTTTCAGGTTGCTGTTTCACTAAATTGTTTTCATGTTTATATTTGCTAATATTAAGTTATTTTTTCAATTATATTGAATTTTTTTGTTGCGTTGTTTTCATTCTTCGTTGTTTTGCTTATACTATTATATATAAGTCAATGAATGTTAAGCTTGTTTTAGTTTATATCCTACTCTTATTGCTAATGCATATATTTTACATTTATCAAATTTGTTAATATAAAGTGAAATATAATTATTTTATGTTTTTAATTATAATGTTGCCCTACCTTGTTGTACTATGTGACTCCATGACGAAGAAATGATAGACGCACGTTTTTCTCGAAGATACTTGATCAGAACAAGAACGCGCACATTCGTGATAATCGTCATCTACTTTTTTTAAATAAAAAAAAATTTAATTCATAAGCGATTTAATATGTTTTCACTAGAATTTTATCAAAATGTTATTGATTGCAACTGATCGATATATTATTGACGATCGTTAAGTTAATTTTACTATATTAAATATACAATGTGGCATATGAAAACAATATGTTATATGTATATGTATATGTTATATGTATATCTCTTGTATTTCTTTCGAAAATACAGTTTGCTTCTACACAGCAAAACTTGGGCATAAATATGAAGTGCAATTCAAAAGTAACGAATTCTGTGATTTTTCTTTGTAGTTTTTATGTTAATTTTGGATTATATCACGTATTTGTCGCAGTAGAAAACTTCACTCACCAGATATTCCAAAACACAAAACCAAAATCAAAGAAAAAATGAATATCAAAACTATCGAATAACAAAGGCACGACATGATACCCCAGAACTTGAGTTGATATCAAGCACATTCACGTACATAAGTTTGAATGATCCTGTGCGGATCTAAGTCAACGATTACCGCGATTCAGGAAATGAGCGCTTTACGGATGGCGGAACGGTTCGCTATTTAGAAGTTGCGAGAGTAGGTGAAAGCAAGGCCTAGGTTACATTGAAGTATTACACACAGGAAAAAGGCTGCTTCTTATCGCGAAGCTATGTTCATTATGTACTGCGACTAACAGTATTACCTTCACATCATTGAATAAACGTCTGAATAAGCATTTTATATTTAGAGAGAGGAGAAATACAAGAAGCAACGTCCTTTTTAAAAAATTAAGAACCGATAAAAGCTGATAAAGGAAAAGAGAAAAAGAGAAACCTAGGTAAGACTTTAGTATCCGATCCATGCTCGATGAAATTTGATAGATAGTAAAATACGTACATACAGGTAGTAATACTTTATATAGTACTTACTAAATATAGTCGAATGCTATAAATGTGAATTGAAAGAAACGTTTAGTTTCCGAGAAATTCAAATTTTAATTGTCCGGTTAAATTAACAATTTTTAAGATTTCAATACAAAAAAATTGTTAGATTTCAAAAATATTTTATTGTTTTATTTGATTAATATTTTAATAAATTATGGGTACTGTTCACGCGGATGATCTCGAAAGAAAAAGTGCATGTTTGTAACAAAAAAAACATTATTGAAATAATCAATAAATAATTGAAAAGTATACTTTCAATTACTGAATTCGTTAAAGACACTTAACAATAAACCGAAGAGAATGTCGAATAATCGCACACTGTTCTAATTATTAATAGTGTTCCGTAGCCGTAATTCCGTATTCAAGAAAATTATTCATACCGAAAAGAAGGGAATCGTGAAATTTCTTGTTTTAATTATCGTTGCTTAATCGCTGGTTTTCACCGCAGAGAGCGCGCAACCGCGCGGATCACTATTTTATAATATCTTTCAAAAGAGTTATGGAGAATTCACACTGCGTCCGATGTCTAACGTACGACGTCCGATATCCAATAATAGAGCTTGTTTTCTAAACAATAAAATATTTCTAGCTAGAATTTCTAGAAAACAAGTTGTATTATTGGATATCGGACGTCGTACATCGGACATCGGACGCAGTGTGAATCCTCCATTAATTCTGCATTGTTCACCTATGATGTGCTCTAAATTCAAAGGGCTGAAGGTGACTCCTAAGTGTCGTATGTAATTAGCCACTGTGGGGATTCTATGCCGTGTTATACGGTCCTGGGCATCGATCATGTAATTTTCTCCTAGGAGTGAAAAGTAAAAACTTTTATGTGAATTTGACAATTTTATTCGTCGAATTCACGTGAAATTTTCACTTTTCACGTTTCCGCTCATAGGGAAAAATTACATGATCGATGCCCTGAGCTACATGAACGTGCGTTAACTAAAAACGCTAATTCGACCTGTTGGAATCAGCCATGTGACGACACATGTTTCTTTTTTTGAATAAACCTTGTGATTTTTGACAATTACCGTTCCCTAATAGCACAATATATTGGCGCAATATTGGAAAATAATGTGAATGTAATATTATATATTGGGTGCGAATTGATCTCCAACATTGGTCCAACATTGTAAGGTGGACGCCTCTTCTCATATAGCCAACATCTAAGCAGCAATATTGGACCAATAGCAGTGGGCCAATGTTAAGCAATAATATATTATCTGAGAAACACAATGGCATTGCATATTGGACCAATATTGCATAAAAATATTCATCCAATTTTTATATTGGATATAGATTGTTTTCTGATATTGGATATTTTAATATTGTAAATTGAATACTTTTTTTTAATAATTAATTTTAAATTCTAATATTGGGCCAATGTATTATTCTTTTCTTGAACCAACATTCGCTATTTTTTCAAATCATGGATTTTATTCGAATATAATCAAGAATTGAAGAGCATTGTAAATTTATTTGTAAAAAAACATAAATTTACGACGTTTAATTTGAAGTTTTGCTACATATATGTAAATCCATAATCTGAAAAAATTATAGAACAATATTATTACTTAATTAAAATAAATTAACATGATTAAATAAAATCGATATTTAAAATTTTTTGTATTTGAAGTTTTCTTATTGTTATGAAAATTCTTCTATTAAAAAATTTTTTACAAAATTTATTTAATAACATTTATTCATATTGTGTACATATGTATATATAAATGTATATATATAAATGTCTACATACATGTATAAGACATATACATATATTTACATATATTGTATTATATATGTCTTATATATGTAAAACATTATATATTATTTAACACATATAAAGGAATGGCTCAAATGATAACAATCAATTAATATAATAGAAAGGCATAGAGAGCCGTCGCGGGATGTTAGTGCAAAATTATAATTTTTCTTAAAGAAATTAATTTGTTAGTCTACGTGAGACAATTAAATTTGTACACCGATCTCTGGTTCGAGATACTTAAAGTGTACGAAAATTTTAGTACATTGTTCTCACATATGGAGAATCAGTATGTACTGATAGGAATTATTAGAAAGAAGGGAATAGAGAAAAAATATCAGGGCGCGAGTGGCTAAGCCGGGAATTGAACCCGGGTCTTCCGCTTGCCGGGCGAATGTTCTATCACTAAACTACTCGCCCGGCAAGCGGAAGACCCGGGTTCAATTCCCGGCTTAGCCACTCGCGCCCTGATATTTTTTCTCTATTCCCTTCTTTCTAATAATTCCTATCAGTACATACTGATTCTCCATATGTGAGAACAATGTACTAAAATTTTCGTACACTTTAAGTATCTCGAACCAGAGATCGGTGTACAAATTTAACTGTCTCACGTAGACTAACAAATTAATTTCTTTAAGAAAAATTATAATTTCGCACTAACATCCCGCGACGGCTCTCTCTCTCTATGCCTTTCTATTATATTAATTGATTATATATTATATATTATAAACATCACATATTAACTTAAAATTTTTTTTTTTTTTTAAACAAAAATAAAATGCAATATTCTTACTTAAAAAAATAAATATTTGTAATACATAGATACAATAAGTGCTACGTATGCTTTAATAATCATAAAAATTATATTACTGTTATCGTAAAATATTAAAGCATTTAAAAAAAAGTATCACTTATATTAGAAATAAACATTTCTGATGTAACATAAAAAAGGAATTGTATCTTATGATACTATAATAAAACAATTTAATTTTTGTAAAAATAAAAGCACATTTTTCTATATAAATGTTATATCTTAAAAAAAAAAGTTAATGAAAAAAGTACAGTATGGATACCCATTGATATATTAGAGTAATTTATGTTTAACATATCGTAAGAACAAGGCAAAAACTGTTACTTATATTTAAAAAATACCAGAAATGAATTGAACGTAAAAGAGTGAAATATTTCGAAAGTACTCTCCTAAATAACTGAAGGAACTTGAGATTAATTGATTGGTTGAGGTGGATCTTTCTATTCTTCCTCCTTCTCTGTCTCCGCTTTCAGCAAGAAATTTTAATATTTTTTTAAAAATTTCATCTCTTGTTGCATTTGGTAACTTTCTTGATACTATATCTATAAACAGGAAGAAAACTTATGCAAATAGTCTCTTTTGTTGGTAAAGTATAAAACAATTTCCCGCCCTCAAAATACACTAAATACAATAAAGTTATTTATAGAGAAAAAAAAAGAAAGAAGTATAATTTCTTCACTTGAAAAATAATATTAATGTCAATTATATTTATCATATGTAACAGTACATATCAATAAATTATCGTTAATTTGAACCTAAAAGAATATATTTGTATAAAAAATTAGTGCACTTCTAGTTAGAATTAAAATTTTTTAAATATTTTATACTCGAATACTTTTATGGAATCATTTTAATCAAATTTTTATTTTTTGAAAAGTACAATTTTAAGCTTGAAAAATGTACTTTAAGTAGTATTATAATGGAAAAGAAGCATAACAAAATTTACCAAATACTGCAGCAGCAATTTTTGTAGCAGAAAAATCCCATTTCTTTTTCTTCCCGCAACCACTAAACTGTATGGAAATAGCCTTTTTTATAATCAGTTTCTTTACCGATGGCACCAGTTGGTTCAAAGTTTCTCCAGACGCAAGATTGAGATATTTTATCTAAAAATTAAAATATCGATTAATATAATCCCTAACAGCACACGATATCCTGCGTATCATCCCATTTTCATACTCATTCTACTGTGATTATCCGTTAAATACTGAGATCAATCCTATAATATCTTTTGCAGTATTATTCGGTTTTCTTTCGCACACGTATAATCTCAGGTTTGACTCAAACGTACGGAAGTGATACGTACGCACTTCTATCGCGCGCGTATAATCTCAGGTTTGACGAGACCAGCACTAACCTGCGCCATTTACATACGTAATTCCTATTTCCGGTCTTTTCCCGCTTGCTCGGCATCAAGTGACACGCAACACCACGTATCCGAGGTTTTACTGATATAGAAGGTAATCCTTTTTTCGTTTAAGTTTTATTTTACAAAATAGTGAATGAAGTGTAAGAGCTAGATAGTGTTTGTATATGATTTTTGTAATATTTTTATTATTTTTTATGTACTTGTTAAATTATTTTGCTTAAAATATTTTAAGATTATATTCTTAAACTTGCATTATAATTGCCTCTCACCTCTTTGGTTCTTGGTTAAATATACAATACATTTTCTTAATTATTTTTTAAACAATGTCTTAAAAAGATGATTTAACATAAAACTGTTTTCAGTTCGCAATATTGTTCCTTTGAAGTTCTCTAGCTTAGGCTTCTAGAACTTTATTTTATATTGTAAGTTTTATGTAAATATTTTTACGCTTACGGTCGTAATTTTAAAATAAAAATATCAATTAATAAGAAATTGACTGATTAATTAACCTAATCTAAATTATCCTATATAACATATGAACGCGTGCGCGTTTCAACGCTTGGCTGTGTAAATGTGTGCATGTATATGTGATCTACTGCAACATTCCCATTTTTATCCTATCTTGATACTGTCTTTAAACTATAGACCTTCCTGCGAAATTCTATGGAAGATGGTACCAGAGAGAAGACTGAGAGTGGACATGCCCGCATTTTTCGTGTTTCTGTGGGCTAGCGCCTCTATGTGCACAAAACGTGCACATTGAACTACGTAGCCAATGTCCACGAATCCCGTAGGTAATGTCCACGATCTTTTGGGTCTCTTCCGTGCTATATCCACGACTTTTTGGTTCCGATATGTGCTATATCTACAAAGTGTCGGTAATGCATACTTGTAAAACATGATTATGTATATCAATCAGATTTGAAATATAAATACACACGTATTGTAAATACATGTATTGTAGCATTTATTTTTGCATTTACAGTTTATTTAGCAAAAGATCAGTTATTTTCAATAACCTGTGTAATTTGAAAATGTACATTTAAATTATTTTAATAAATTACTTCTATAATTTCGCGCGCGCGCGCGCGTGTGTGTGTGTGTGTGTGTGTGCGTGCGTGCGTGTGTGTAAATAAAGTATTGCATTTTTGTTAATATTTAAAAAGATGATAAACTCTTATAGATATTTCACCCACACAGCACAGAAAGTTGAAATAACGTCGCTGAGACGTTGCAATGTTGAATGTTGAAGTATAAAGGTTTTTTCAACATTGAATCTATGTTGATTTTGCTATATTGATTGTTAAATGTTGCTATAACGTAGAAACAACATTTAACAATTATTATCTTTTAAAATAATATAATAATTATTACAATAATTATTAATAAGAAATAATAATATAATTATATATATATATATATATATATATATATATATATATATATATATATTTAAATAAAAATTAATTTTAAACATTTATTTCGTTCAATTTTTCAAAATATTATTATAATGCATAATATATATAAATTCTGCATTGAATAAATGTTGAATCAATATTGAATTAATGTTTCTTGTCTTGCAGACATTGCAATTCAGAGGACATTAGACATTTCTTCAATATTTTTTCAACATTGAATCTATATTTCGCAACGTTGCTGAAACATTCATAATGTTACAATTCTACGTTTTTTAGATATTGATTCAACGTTTGTGTGCTGTATGGGTCATACAGTAATGACTAATAACTTATTTTGAATATTAAAAGCCAGGGTTGGGCGTTTACACGTAAATTATAATAGATGCAAAAATACTCGCATATTAAACATGAATGCAAGCTAAACAGTAAAAACAATCTTTTTATCTATAATTTGAGAAGACTATAGTTATGAACTGTCGCAAGAAAGTATGTAAATTGTAATCTTGAATTTTGGAGTACAATTTACGAAAAATTACAACATAATGTAAAATGAACAAAGATATACATTTTTAATTAACAATCTAACACATATAAAGGAAAGGCTCAAATGATAGCTATCACATAATATAATAGAAAGGCATTGAGAGCCGTCGCGGGATGTTAGTGCGGAATTTTAATTTTTCTTGAAGAAATTAATTTATTAGTCTACGTGAGACAGTTAACTTTGTACACCAATTTCTGGTTCGAGATACTTAAAATGTATGAAAATTTTAGTACATTGTTCTCACATATGGAGAATCAGTATGTACTGATAGGAATTATTAGAAAGAAGGAAGAGAGAAAAAATATCAGCCGGGAAGCCTTCCCGGCTTAGCCACTCGCGCCCTGATATTTTTTCTCTCTTCTTTTCTTTCTAATAATTCCTATCAGTACATACTTAATCAATAGACCATGTTATTTCATAATCGGGATATGATGCTATTATTTTTCCATCGTAATACAAATATTTATTTGTATTACGATGGGCAAGCGGAAGACCCGGGTTCAATTCCCGGCTTAGCCACTCGCGACCTGATATTTTTTCTCTCTTCCTTTCTCTCCAATAATTCCTATATGTAAGTAAATGTTTCTCGATATGAGAACAATATACTTATAATTTCGTACACATACGTATCTCGATGTGAGATCGGTGTACAATTTAACTGTCTCTTGTAGATTAATTTATTAAAATAATTCTTTAAGAAATTAAATTAAAAATGTTGCACTAACATCCTGCGATGGCTCTGGATGCCCCTTCTATTATATTTGACAAATATTTATGTTTTTTTAACAAGCTTGCCAATCTTTTTACCAAATGTGGAAAATCAAATAATGCGTAATATTTTTTTTCATTATGTATAAAATATGTCTTATCTGAGTGCACACCAAGTTAAGCATAAGCGCTTTGATTAGATGGACCTTGATCGCACGTTATAAGTCGTACATCAGCACCCGTTTTGCTCAATCTATCTAAGCATTCTTTCATTAAAATCACTATTTCTTCCGCTTTCATACATTTTCCTGGGAGAAAATATGCTAGCGGTTGACGCCATGGATGAAGCGCATTTATACTATCCACACAAAATATAAATACGCATTTTGTCCTTTCACTTTTCCTTCCTAAAGGCCCAAGATCAACGAGTCCTTCTATTTGATCCAGACTAAATGAGTATTCTTCATATGATTTTATATACATTTCATCCCATTTTAAAGCACAAACTCTTTGTTCTACAGGCAACTTTGAAATTTTTTCCTGCAATTTGCGGAATATAACATCACAAAATCCTGGTATTATATTAAATTCTTCGTGCCATCTTCTAACAGTTCGTTCTGCAAGAAAATTGCAACCTGCCTTTCGTAAACGACGCAATGCAGATGCCGAATAATAAAAAAGCTGTTTCAAAAGAGTTTTTTCTTCCTCTGTATATGCCGCATGTGGAGTATGAAGTTGTTAATTAATCATTGCTTTTGCAACGGGATGCAGATTTTGTTCATTAATTAAATTTTTAAATTATATTTTCTTTTTGTTATTTTTTTTATTTATTTTTTTTTAGCTACTTGGCGACGTTGTAAACGCAATTTTGAACGCTTTATAGTCGCAAACGAATATTTTCACGTTTTAAACTTTTAATTATCTTTTCTGGATTATATTCTTTTTCACAATTTTGTCATTAACAGATCACACTTATCAATGTTTTCATATCTTACAGGTTCTAAATGCATCCATTCTGTAATATCTTTCTCTTCTAATGATTTGTCAAAATTTAATTTTGCTGGAAGATAAGTTTGTTTGAATCGATCTAATAATTGCTTATTTATTTTATCATTATGATCGATATTAAATGATGTTTCTGCAATTGCGTTATTATATGTATTTTCTACTTCTTCCATTTCTTTTATTTGGTTTTGTTCTTTTTTTGCTCTTTGCATCTCTCCTATTTCCATAGCTGCCTCAGATTTTTCTTCTAAATTTATCAAATCATTAAATCGAATTGGCACAGCATCGCGTTTTAATGTTTTCTTGCCTTCTCCCTTAAATGAGTTAGCATTAAATGATCTGCACACAGACCAGCACGACGAAATGAATTGACAGTCCATTTTTCTAATTTAATATTCCCTAAAATAAAGTAATGAAAAACGATTGACAAATAGTAAATATTTTGAAAGTACTTTCAAAACATAATTATTTTATTTTCAAATAATAAATAAGATAATAATTGAGGACGCGGATCAAAGAACTCGCTCTGCGCTCAAATCGTGTAAAAGTATTGTCTAAACGTCTCAGAGCATGAAAATTTTGAAAGTCGCAAAATTAATTTTTTTTAATATACACTTGTAGAGAACGACGAGACGGAACTTTTTTCTTTTTGTAGTTTTTTTGTTCGATGCTTATTTTTAATAATAAAAATAAAAAACTGAAAAATTTTTATCCCCAAATTCAATAAGATTTTAAGATATAAATCGTCGTAATTTGGCCAAATTTTATTGAAATTGTTTGAAATTTGGTATACGCATGCAGTATAGTTTAGCGATACCTACAAAACAAGCTAAAGAAGCTGAAAATCGCCTATTGTTTAATAATAATTAATTGCAAATTGAGGCCAATCGGTAACCATGTTCTTTTAGTTTCGCCGACAAAAAGTATCGAGAGAACTTGAAATTTGGAACAACTTCCAGTGATACATTTGTTCCTCACCACTGAAGGAAGATTTCTGGAAATTTTCAAATCGATTCATTGAAAATTTGCGGAAATATGCATTTTATAAGAAAACATGCGACGCCAGCAATGATAGCTTCGTGAGCGCTGAGCACCATTAGGCAGCGTACTCGTCGTTCGGTTTTCCAGGACTCGATTTTATAATAATTTTTTACAACTTTAACTATTGTTATTTGTTAAATTACTATCATCCTAAAAACCGCGTCTCTGGAGTGTATGTGAAATATTTCGAAATAATAATAATAAAAGTATTTAATTAAGAAACCCTATAAATAATAGTTCATCATTTCGATATTTCGTGGAAAGTGAGCGATTGTTTAAATGTATAACCATTAAAAAATCATTATAAAATCGAGTCCTGTAAATCCGAACGGCGAGTACGCTGCCTGATAGTGCTCAGCGCTCACAAAGCTATCATTGCCGGTATCGCATGTTTTCTTACAAAATGCATATTTCCGCAAATTTTCAATGAATCAATCTAAAAATTTCCAGAAATCTTCCTTCAGTAGTGAGGAACAAATGTATCACTGAAAGTTGTTCCAAATTTCAAGTTCCCTCGATACTTTTTGTCGGCGAAACTAAAAAAACGTGGTTACCGATTGGTCTCAATTTGCAATTAATTATTATTAAACAATAGGCGATTTTCAGCTTCTTTATTGTTTTGTAGGCATCGCTAGACTATACTGCATGCGTATACCAAATTTCAAACAATTTCAATAAAATTTGGCCAAATTACGACGATTTATATCTTAAAATCTTATTGAATTTAGGGATAAAAATTTTTCAGTTTTTTATTTTTATTATTAAAAATAAGCATCGAACAAAAAAACTGCAAATAGAAAAAAGTTCCGTCTCGTCGATCTCTACAAGCCTATATTTAAACAAATTAATGTTGCGACTTTCAAAATTTTCATGCTCTGAGACGTGTGGACAATACTTTTATAGGATTTCAAGCGCTGGGCGAATTCTTTGATCCGGGCCGTCAATTCTATCTATCTGTTGCGCTCGGTCGACCCGCTGAACTTATTTTTAGCCGAGCGCGCGTCACACAAGTACAGCGTTTCGTGTGTGCGTGAGATGTGCTTGGGCTTGAAATCCCGCTGTCTTATCCGCACGCGCTTATATTGTACTTTATTTAACTATTCTTTAATGTTTTTTTTATAAACTTCTTATATCAAAAAGTTTAATTTTTTGTGAAATCTTTACATATTCTGCAAGCACTAAAATACATATTGATGCGCGAAAGATGCCGAGATCATCTCTCTATTGCGCAATATATAATTACCAGGAAAATGTCAGAATAACAAAAGTCTTAATTTATTTTATCCATAAATTCGTAATACGTTCTTTAGCCTATTAAAAATCAAATATCAAATAACTTTGCTCCACAAGATATCAAAACTCGAATTAAGAGTATCATTTTTAAATCATTTTGTAAACAAATTTTAAGATTGCTACTCTTTTACTTATACATTCGACAGCAAAATTAAAGTATCACTCATTTTGCTCTTTAAAAATAAGCAAATTTCGAAAAAGTGTAACTTTGTCAAAAATGATCATAATGAAATATTCCATATTCAAATTTTAAATTTGAAATCTTTACTTTTCAGATTGGTACTTTATTAAACAAGTTACTGATTTTTTACGAAACTATACGGATACAAATAAAGAATGCAAAATGCGTTAAATTTCAAAATTTTTGTATGAACTTTGCAAAGTTCCATGACATGAATTAAAAATTGCACACAAATGCGGTTTATAGCTTTTGAAAGTGTTAATATTGAAGCAAAAATAATTTTTTTTACTTTAACATTGAATAATTTGTTGAAAAAATTGCACAACGTTCAAACGAATAAATTAAAGGTAAAGATTTACGCTTTCAAATAATGTAAACCGTATTTGTATGCGATTTATAAATCACGCATTGGAACTTTTCAAAGTAAAAAATTTTAAAATTTGACGCATTTCTTTATATTTGATGTAGTTTTGTAAAAAATCAGTAAATCATTTACTAAAATACCGATCTCAAAAGTAAAGCTTTCAAGTTGTAAAATGCTTCTCAGAACATTTTATTATGCCTACTTTTGACGAAGTTATAAATTCTCTTGAAATTTGGAGGGCAGAACGGGTGATGCTTTAATTTTGCTGTTAAATGTGTATACATCAACACATTATCATTGGATATATTTATATCATTTAAAGAAAGATTTCTTATTTTTATAAACACGATTTCAAAAATATGCAAAAGTATGCTTTTAAAAAATAACTATAAACAAAACTTACCACTATTGCGTATCTATAATTTTTGTCTTGCATCTTGCTTTGATGGAAATCTAAATAAATGTGAACCTGTAGTATATCGTCCGTTACGACAGTTTTTATAAGCACGTTTATCATAAATTGTTTCCATTGTCCACTGATTATTTATTATACTTTATTTAATAAATGTTAAATATGTTTCATAAACTTTTTAAATATAAAACTAAAAAACTATATAAATTAAAGGATAAAGTTCCGATTAGCGGAACCCTCCGATTTTTTTGAAACTACACTATTTTTTGTATTTTTGCACGTTGATTACGAATATGATAATGAAAATCGCCGACAAGATCATTTTCAAGGTCAAAACATTAAAAAACTGAAAAAATATCACGTTTTTAACATTATTTCAATAAATATTGACGTAACAAACAAATGTTTCAAATAAAAGTTGTAGTTCTTGTAAAAATACATTATTTATGTTCTATGCATTTTTTGTGTAAAACTGATAATTTTAGAGAAAATTGACGTTAAAGATTAAAAACTTTGGTAAACAGGTAGGCCTTAGCTTGCATGCGCATGCCGTTCAAGAATGTAGCGGCGTGTGTGCGTATACAATTTATGTATATTTATTAAATCTTTGCCTTGCTAAAAATCTAATGAGTCTACAATATACTAAAAATACTAGATACTGAAAAGATTAGCAAGACCCCAACGCAAGGTGTGTGCGCGCAGAAAGTTTATATGAATTAAATCTTCGCCTTACTAAAAGTATGATGAGTCTACTATATACTAAAAATTTTAAATACAGGAAAGATTAGCAAGACCCTAACGCAAGGTGTGTGCGCGCAGAAAGTTTATATGAATTAAATCTTCGCCTTACTAAAAGTATGATGAGTCTACTATATACTAAAAATTTTAAATACAGGAAAGATTAGCAAGACCCTAACGCAAGGTGTGTGCGCGCAGAAAGTTTATATGAATTAAATCTTCGCCTTACTAAAAGTATGAGTCTACAATATACTAAAAATATTAGATACTGAAAAGATTAGCAAGACCCCTACGCAAGGTGAAGAGCATATTGTGTTTGAAAGTTATTTTAAACTTCTATAATAGTGACTAGCCATGTAATAGGCGGGGGGAGGGGCAGAGCCCCTCCCCCTGCACCCCCCTCCCCGCCTGTGCCTTCTACCCCCTCGGGGGGGCTTCGCCCCCCTCTAACCCTTCTTTTTTCGTCCCCCTAAACCCCCCCTACCTGTTTACCAAAGTTTTTAATCTTTAACGTCAATTTTCTCGAAATTTATCAGTTTTACACAAAAAATGCATAGGACATAAATGATGTATTTTTACAAAAACTACAACTTTTATTTGAAACATTTTTTTGTTACATCAATATTTCTCGAAATAATCTCAAAAAAGTGATATTTTTTCACTTCTTCTGACCTTGATTTGACCTTGAAAATGACCTAGTCAGCAATTTTCATTATCATATTCGTAATCAGCGCGCCAAACTACATAAAAGAGCGGAGTTTCAAAAAAATCGGAGGGTTTCGCTAATCGGAACTCCACCCAAATTAAATAACAATAAAACAGAAATAAAAGAAAATATAAAAACAATATTTTATAAAACGATAATATTGCAAAATGAGAAATGTGAAACGAAGCTGCACGGTAACACACAGACTTTCCGTTGCACATGACTATGAGCATAGCGTATTTATCTCAATTTTTACCGAGATGCTCGCTGTTTACTTGTTTTGCTAGGACAGTGCTCGGAATTTGTTGAACAGCCGATTTCCGCGGTATATCCCTTTTTTTGTCTCCATACCGCGCTTGCTGCAGCTGCTAGGGTCAACGCCGCCGAGCGTTAGGAGCGGCACTATTTAATTATGAGTGGATTCTTCTCCCTATTTATTAAAATTTTAAAAAATTTATTAAAATTTATTAAAAATAAATTTATTATTAAATTTATTAAGTGAAAATATTTCAATAGATTTCCATGTCATCCATGAGGTACTAATGCTGATGCGTTTTTTTAAAAGTGGTTTTTCCAGTAGTTCCGCTCCACTGAAGATAAAAATGTGTCAGCATTAGTATCTCATGGATGATGTGGAAATCTATTAAAATATATTCACTTAATAAATTTAATAATAAATTTATTTTTAATAAATTTTAATAAATTTTTTAAAATTTTAATAAATAGGGAGAAGAATCCACTCATAATTAAATAGTGCCGCTCCTAACGCTCGGCGGCGTTGATCCTAGCGGCTGCAGCGAGCGCAGTGTGGAGAAGAAAGAAGGCGTATACCGCGGAAATCGCAGAAATGTTCAACAAATTCCGAGAACTGTGCTAGGAGATTGTTTTATAAAACTATAATCTCTCTCAGGACTGTCGATGATATATATATACTGTGAGTCACAAAATTATTTGCTCAGTCGAGAATGCAACAAAGATGAATGAAATAATGAGACAACAAAGGACTTTTTGAAATTTTTTAATTTGGAAATACATAATTTACAGTTCAATATAACAGAATTGTAAAAAAATTTGGAACATTGTAATTTATAATTACAGGAAAACAGGTTATAACAATTCTTTACACGTTTCCACGTCACAAAATTGTTCGCTTATATTGTAGAAATTATTATTTTAATAAAATTAATACTTAGTGGGATATCCTTTTTGTTTTATAGCTTCGGCAAGTCTTTTTGGCATCGATCCTATTATTTTTTTCAAATAATCGCTGTCTATTTTTTGTTATTCCTTTTGTAATCTATTTTGCAACTCAGTTTTGCTTGTAATAGAATGTTTGCGAATTTTTTCCGTAGTACTCTTTGAACTGTTTCGTGGGAAACTTCTTTTTCAGAGAAATTTTGAAGAAGTGAGTTTATTCGGGGAGCACTTATCTTCGGATTTTCTTTAACTTTCCTAACTACAAACGCTCTTCTGAGGAATTTAATAATTTTTTTCTACCACGGCCTGTTTTATTTTCTATTCGTCCTTCTTCTTCGTATCGTTTAATAACGTATCGCGCCGACAAATGACTTTTACAAACAATACTTCCAATTTCTCTTAAAGATTTACTGTTTTCTCAATAAAAAATAATTAATTTCCTAACTTCAAGATTTGTTTCTTTGCTTTTTTTGCCCATGATAATGAATTATTGAAACGAGAAGTTAAAAATTGAAATCGATGCTTACTGAATGCTTTTCTATGTTATACTGACTATCTTAAGCAACAATCAGAAATAAATACCCATCGAAGTTAGTAGACTGCATTTGTTTTAGTCAATTCATAGCGTGAGCGAATAATTTTGTGACGTGAAATCGTGTAAAGAATTGTTATGACCTGCTTTTCTGTAATTATAAACCACAATGTTTCAAATTTTTTTTTACGATTCTGTTATATTGAACTGTAAATTATGAATTTCCAAATTAAAAAATTTCAAAAAGTCCTTTGTTATCTCATTATTTCATTCATTTTTGTTGCATATTTTTATTTATTAATCTTTTATAAATAACATTTTTAAAATAATTTTTGACAATATCTGATTTATAAAGGATTGGTAAATACACAATTTTTAAAAAGAGCAATTTTTAGGGTAGTCATATTTTAAAAAATAAACAAGTATTCGATCCGACCAATATAGTTTCAAGTTTTATGACACGGTTTTTTTCAATTGATATACAATATTTGTTTTAGAAAAAATTAAAGTCTTCCAGAACAAGCACACAAAATTTTGTGTATGTGTAGTGTTAAGAATATAGAATTAGATTTAAACTTAATTGTTAAATGAAACTTTGTGCGGTGCACACTTGCTTGCGGCGGTTCATGACTATAGTCCTCTCAAATTATAAATAAAAAGATTATTTTTACTGTCTAGCTTGCATTCGTGTTTAATATGTATTTTTACATCTATTATAGTTTACGTGTAAACGCCCAACCCTGGCTTTTAATATTCAAAATAAGTTATTGGTCATTACTGTATGAAATATCTATAAGAGTTTATCATCTTTTTAAATATTGACAAAAATGCAATACTTTATTTACACACGCTCAAGCACACACACACACACACACACACAAAATTATAGAAGTAATTTATTAAAATAATTTAAATGTACATTTTCAAATTGCACAGGTTATTGAAAATAACTCATCTTTTGCTAAATAAACTGTAAATGCAAAAATAAATGCTACAATACATGTATTTACAATACGTGTGTATTTATAATTCAAATCTGATTGATATACATAATCATGTTTTACAAGTATGCATTACCGACACTTTGTAGATATAGCACATATCGGAACCAAAAAGTCGTGGACATAGCACGGAAGAAACCCAAAAGATCGTGGACATTACCTACGGGATTCGTGGACATTGGCTACGTAGTTCAATGTGCACGTTTTGTGCACATAGAGGCGCTAGTCCACAGAAACACGAAAAATGCGGGCATGTCCACTCTCAGTCTTCTCTCTGATGGTACCGCGGACATACGATGATTCCTAGAACGTACTACGTACCAGGTGTGTAAATATGAAACCGGAATTTATCAATAGATGGCCATAGCAGTCAATGTTGTTGCCGTCAGACGGCGCCATTACGCCATTTCCTTGTTCTCACATTTGGCAAAGATTTTACACTCTCCACAATACAAGTTTCATACAACAGTACAGTTTGTAATAGCGTTGAAAATGTCGAATTTTGTGCCTGGAAACTGCGATTTGCGGACAGCATTGATTTTCTGTTACCATTTGAAGAAAACTGCTGCAAAATCGCATCGAATGCTTGTCGAAGCTTACGGCGAGCATGCTCTTGGTAAATCACAGTGCTTTGAGTAGTTTAAAAAATTCAAAAGTGGCAATTTTGACGTGAGAAACGAAGAACGTGGAAGACCACCGAAAAAATTTGAAGACAGCGAATTGCAAGCATTGTTGGACGAGGATGACGCTTAAACTCAACAACAACTCGCGGATCAATTAAATGTGACACGAGAAGCCGTCTCCATACGTTTGAAAGCCATGGGAAAGATCCAGAAGATAGGAAAATGGGTTCCACATGAACTGAATGAAAGACAGCAGGAAAACCGGAAAACCACTTGCAAAATGCTGCTCGCCAGGTACAGAAGAAAGTTATTTCTCCATCGAATTGTGACTGGCGATGAGAAGTGGATATATTTTGAGAATCCCAAGCGTAAAAGATCATGGGTAACTCATGGACGGAAGACAATGCTCTGTGTTTGGTGGGATCAGAAAGATGTGATCTATTATGAGCTGCTAAAACCTGGCGAAACCGTTAACACTGAACGCTACCGTCAACAAATGATCAATTTGAATCGAGCTTTGTGTAAAAAACGACCGGAATATCAAGACAGGCAACGCAAAGTGATTTTGCTTCATGATAATGCACCATCACACACAGCAAAACCGGTCAAGGAAACGATTGAGACGTTTGGTTGGGAAATACTTTCGCATGCGGCTTACTCACCAGACTTGGCTCCGTCCGATTACCACCTGTTTACATCGATGGGACACGCACTTGCTCAGCAGCGCTTCACTTCTTACGAAGATGTGCGAAAATGGCTAGATGGCTGGTTTAGCTCAAAAGAGCAACAATTTTTTTGGCGTGGTATCCACAAATTGCCAAACAGGTGGAAAAATATACAACTAGCAATGGGCAATACTTCGAATAAAATATTCTTTATCATTTTCATGCAATAAACGTGCATTTTCTAAAAAAAAATTCCGGTTTCATATTTACACACCTGGTACATCGCAGTACATTTGAGAATGTTCTGAGAATATTACAATTATACTTTTGCGATATTCTCAGATTGTTCTCAGTATCTACATGTGCTGTTAGGGATATAAATATTTATTTAAGATAAATAAATTGCTTGGAATTACGGTTTATAATACAATATAAACCGTATTACAATATCTCTATTTTATAGTACTATTTAATAAAAAACTAATAATGTGTATTTAATAAAAAACTAATAATCTGAATTTCTGTACTCGTTTCTTTCTATGCTTTTATGCAAAATATTTCCTAGTATAATATGCTCATCCAAAAATTTTATAATATTAATCAATAATCAAATTATTTCATTATTTTACTTCGTTATATTTTTACCAGAGATACAAAATCCTCTTGAAAGTTTGCCAAAGAGTTATCAATTTCGTTGAAAGATTCTATGGAAGTAATTGGAAGAAGCCGACTGAATTTATTTATGCTTATATTGTCATTTGTTGTCAATAAAACATCTATTCCTCCTTTAATTTCTTGCTGATTTTTTCTTATTATGGCCATTTCAAATTTCACTTTTTTGATCATTGTAAAGATCTTAGGATTCCTGTAGAAAAAAGATATAAAAATTGTAATGCTTATATTAACAAAAACGAGATAAAAAGTATTTCTTTTTAATTAGAATATAAGGCTTTGGTGATTGTTAAATCAAATAAAATCAATAAGAAGTGTAAAGAGCCACAATGCTAGATCTCCGTGCGAAGGTTATGATATATTCGTTAAAAATGTTTACAAACGTTTCGACCTGCCATCGGGTCTTCTTCAATGTACAAAATAAGTAATATAAAGATCCGCTCGCAAAGATTAAATAATTAAAAGATGTGGAAGACGTATTTGCTATCTTTTATCGTCCATATTGTTGTTTGTTAAAAAATTAGATAGGACAATAGATGCAAAGAATACAATAATAGTTAAAATAATTAAAATAAAAAGAAGGTAAAATAAAGAAAAGCGATAAACGTACTTGTATTAATACATGATGGAGAAGCGCTCGCCTAAGTAGAAGGAACGAGGTGGAAAAGTTAAGACCATATGTCTTTCCATGTTGAACTTGAATAACTTAGTGATCATAAATTGTTAGAGAAATTCAGAAATTCCGATTGATGGTAGGAAGGGAGAGGGGGGGGGGGAAAGGAGGAAGAGTCAGTAGGAAAGGAGAAAGATGGGGGTAAAAAGGGAATTGGTAGAGGAAAAAAGGAGGGGAAAGAAATTTATAGAGGAGGAAATAAATTAATAATCGGGAGATAGCCATCAGGTAAATGATCCGTGTCGTTTTGATTGTTAAGCCCTGCATTTTGTCTTTTAATAAAGACCATTTCAGAAATGAGTCTTTTCGGATAAGAGGATTCACCGTCTAATATCCTAACATTATTCCAATCAAAATCATGGGAAGAATCAATTCTGTGTTTAGAAATGACAGAAGGAGAACAGCTCTTCTTATTAATGTCGTTTTTATGTTCTTTCATTCTGGTGTTAAGTTGTCTTTTCGTCTGTCCAACGTAAGTCATATTGCAATCACGACACGGAATCAAATATACAACTTGGCCATGTAAAAGTTTATCTAACTTATCTTTCTCTGTTTTGATAAAACATTTTAAATTGTTCGTGATTGAACATGCTAATTGAAAGTTGAAAGTTCTAGCTATGGAATTAAAATCTTTATATATAGAAGAGATGTAGGGAATGGTTAAAAAAGTTTTAGAGTCATTCTTGTCACCGTCATTATTAGAATTAGTTGCTATTAAAATATTGTCAATTTTTTTGTTATAAATTAAAAACTTAAGTCTCTGGTGAATAGTTGAATAAATAAAATTTAAAGGATAACAGTTGTTTAATAAGATGTTAATTACAGATGTGAAATTCTTATTGTGGAATTTTGGGTGGGAAAGTAAAAAGATCCTATCCGTTAAGCTTATGATAGTCCCCTTCTTGTGTGAAATGGGATGGTATAATAATTCAAATATCTACCAGACGACGTAGGTTTTTGATACCAGTCAAACATAATTCTATTCCATTATCTTCCAAAATTAAAGACACATCAAGAAAGTTAATGCGATTGTTTATACAAAAATCAACTGTAAAATTTAATCTGTTATGGTAAGAATTAAAAATGTCAGTAATTAAATTTATCGAATTGGTAGGAGCAGCCAAAATTATGTCATCAACAAATCTATAATAAAAAGGCAGTTTGAAAGGCAACCTGTCAATAGCACTAGCTTCTAGGTCCTGAAGTACAAGATCGGCAATTAATGGGGATAAGGGAGAGCCCATAGGAGTACTAAAAGTTTGTTTATAAATTTTGTTGTTGAAACTAAAAAATGTAGAACTCAGAATATATATATATATATATATATATATATATATATATATATATATATATATATATATATAAAACGTATCCCCCTAATAAATTCGTCGAGAGGGATGGAGATGTTTAAAGAAATTAAATCCCATCTTTTAGTAATGCTTTTAATAGCTAATTCTATGGGGATATTAGTAAACATGGATACTACATCTAACGATATTATTACGAATTCATCTTTAATCTCAAAACTATTAAGTTTCTTTACGAAATGGAAACTATTTTCGATATGACTAGCAGAAGGAGGTAAACTATTATAAATGATTTTATGGAAAAAAAGCGAAACTGCGTATAATGGACTATTGATGGAAGAAAAAAACTATTAATCTAAGAGGGCAACTAGGTTTGTGAATTTTTAGAAGCCCATAGGCTTTAGGAAGGATACCATCACTCGTAAAACAGATTAAATGTTTATAAATATTGTCTTCAATAAAGTCATTTCTTTTCCACCTAGTTAGTAATTCGCGTAAATTGCGAGTTAACGTTTTACATGGATCTTTTTTGTGCAGAGGTAAGTGTCAGAATCAGATAACATCAGTTCTAAATCATAGATGTATTTTTTCTTATCCATAGCTACAGTGGTGTTTTCTTTATCTGCCCGGGTAATAATGACATCCGAATTTTGTTTCAAGAATTGCTTGGTGGATGACCACCATGAGATTAATCTTTTTTCATTAAAATCATGAGTAAGCTCACTCTTGTAAAATTTCGATTACAGGAATGCATTTGTTTCTGATGGAAGAAGAAGTCTCGTCATCAAATTCATATAACTTTTTTTCAATGCTCTTGATAAGATGTATAGAAGATTTATCTTTGCTGGCGTTCATAATGGGCATCCCAAATTTGTCTTCTAGCTGTAGAAGGAGTTTTACTTCCTTGGGGAATTCTAACATAGTTAGATTAACAAACCAATTTTCTTTAATATTTTCAATATGAGAAGCCTCTTGAAAGGATTCACATATAATATCGACCTGGATGTTGTTGTTATTAGAGGTGTTGCAGAGGCCAAGTTCATAAGCAGATTGGTTATTAAGAACACCGTCACGATTCGGATTGTAAAAATATCTAATAGGTTGTATATTAGCTTTGATTGTTAAATTCCTTTTATGTTGTAACCATTGTATTTTTTTATCTATTCTTACACACTCTCTGCACCATAATAGATGATATTTTTTTTTGTATAAAAATAGATATGTAAGCAGCTATAGAATCTTACCCTCTTTAATTTCTTTGAAATTTTTTGGCTGTGTAATTGTGATTTCTTCAGTTCTTTCAGCGATTTCTGCCCTTTCATTGTTATGTACAATAGAACTGTTTGTAATGTGACAATTTATTAGTACATTTTCCTGACATACAACTGTTTGTGTACAATCTTTAATGAGAAAATGTATCAGATTTTAGAAACTTTTAAAAAAATAGTTTTGAATAATATGTTGAATAATTTTTTATGTGACATAAAAATTAAAGAAAAAAAGTTTTAAAAATAGCTATTTTACATTATACTATTTTACACACACATTATTTAACTTAACAAATATACTGAATTATTAATAATTATATAATATATAAAATATATTATAAAATGTAATGTTATTAAATATTACATATAAAGTACTTAAATTATATACAGGGTCATCGAAAAGTATCGGACCCCCCTAATATCTTCAGTTAGAATGCATTTTAGAGAAAATGTCCAATAGCAAAGTTGTATGGTTTCAAGCGGGGAGTAAGATGATGACCTTGACTTTGACCTTGACCATGTCCTTCAAGGTCATTTCAAGATCAACCTCATTTTTATAAATGGAACCCCCACATTTTATTGCATATTCTTATACCTTATCTCGAGAGCTTTCCAAAACACTAAGTTAACAATTTGTTAAGTGGCGTGTGATTCCGGCCAGTTAAGGCAAAAGTGGCGTGTGGGTCCGGCCAGTTAAGGCGAATTTCATTCCAATTGGTCAGCTTGGGCAAAATATTCAATTGTACCAAACAATTCACAACAAATGGCCGGACTAGAATCGTCATGAGACGATTAATATAATATTCCGCCGACATTGCGCAAGGAATCCTGTATGTTATGCTCATAAATAATAATGCTAAAAGCATAGCAAATGTGTAATAAAGATGATTAAAATACCTTCACAAAAATAGATACGATGTTCATGATCTCTTGGAAGAAGCTGTTGCGCTCGTTGAAAGTGATACGGTCGTAATTCGTTTCGACGTAGTGTACAATACACCGCGGATTGAGATAAATCGAGTGCACGAGCTGCGCGGCGCACGCTATTGCTAGGATTTTCCTCAAACGCACGCAAAATTCTCTTTTCATCATTTACATTTAAATGCCCTGGTGCACCACAGTTTCGAAAATTTGGCAAGAGAGATCCTGTCTCCCTCGCACGTACTAGCACACATCTATTGATAATGTTTCTTGAAGGATATCTTTCGCGTCCCGGAAATCGCTCCGCGAAATTTCGTGCTGCCGCACGGATATTTTCTCCAGCCATCCCGAACCCACAATCATTTGAAAGTAGTCCTCGCTAGTAAACTCCATAATTGATAAAGACACGTTTTACAGACACAACCTTCAATCTCTCGCAAGAAAAGAAGATGATCGTAATTAACATAAGAAAGCTCATAACAATAGCATACAACGCTTTACTTTTTTAAAACAAAAACATTGCACTCCTTAGTGCACCAGGGGCGTAAAAATCGAGACAAGTAATCAATAGATGTATGCGACGTGTGAAGAAGCCAGAATTTTCCTACCAAGTTTCCGAAATTGTGATGTATCAGAGCGATTTCGCGTAAACGATGGAAAAAAACGCATCTTGCATGCATTTGAAAAAAATCTCAGCAATAGCGTACACCATACGCTTATGCGTTTGCTTTTTTTCAATCCGCGTTGTATCATTACACTTGTATCACTATCAATGAGTGCAACAGTTTCTTCCGAAAGATCAAGAAGGTGCATCTACTTTTGTAAATGTATTTTCATAATCTTTATTTGCGATGCTTTTAGCGTACATTATTTATGGGCAGAACAATCACAGAGTTCCTCGCATTGTGTTGGCGGAATTTGTATTTCCTAGACTGTATTTTATGGACACACGCGGCCACTTTTAAACCAAACGGCGCGTTCAATTCTAAAAAATTGTTATTGTGACAAGAAGAAAATTGATACACTGTTTGCAAAAGCGCATTTTAATATTGTTGGTCGGTTAATGTCTAGATAGAAATAATTGGGAATAGAGTGATAAGTAATATGTTAAGAAATTTTTCTCCCGCGGCTGTGTCCGTCGGCGAATTTCAGATCGGTTCATACTTCCTTCCGTCCACCTTAATGGACAAATTTACGCAGAGTTCCTATAAAATAAGTTGCCAATATTCCTCGAAAACATTCTTCTGCATTTATGAGTAAAATTAATTTATCAGCATAATGAAGTTCCTACGCATTATTCGTGTCAGGCACGGCGAATATTAAGCGCACTTTTTCCGGAAAAATGGATAGATCGATGTGGCCCAATCACTTGACCGGCATGGTCACCAGATCTTAATGTTCTTGATTATGTTGTACGGAGCCATGTTAAGAATTTGGTAGAACATCGGCGTGACAGTACAAAAGATGAAGTACGCGAAGCAATACTCGCAGCCTTCAATATTATCATGTCGGATATGGCGCACCGTGCGACGCGCAATGTTGTACGAAGGGCAGAATTATTGTGCATTGTGTAACAAGGAAGCCACTTCGAACAGTTTCTGCATTAAATTATGAGAGTGAATTAGGTCTATAGGAAAATCGCTTTAAAAAAAAACGCACCTGGCTATCTACCGCAAGTTGGTGTGGAAATGAATAGCGCTACATTTCCTTTACATAAAATAATTTTATTTAAATTAATAAAACAAAATAAATAATGATAAAAAATGATAATTATAAAAATGGTAAAAAAACATTTTAAAAAAATAAAAAGACGCGAGAAAATTATCGTTCGGGCCAGTCTCACCTGCCTCTACCCGCTTGCCGCACATGTATTGCCCCTCTCTCTCACCATACGTTGTTATTTTTCGTTGCCGTGTGATCGTCGTTGCTGTCACGCCTACAGCGTTGAGCTTACGGTCTAGCCGCGCACAACGCGCGATTATTCGTCAATCCTTTTTAATTAATATCTCTATAATTATTGTGAATATTGCAAAATGGTAAAAGACTTTTATGTTTAGTTTTCCGTGCTCTACCCGCCCTTGAGCGTTGGCACGGCCATTATGAAACACCCTGTATATATATATATATATACAGGGTGTCAATTAAGTCCCGGGACGGCTGAATATTTTCTCATATAAGGTATTTTTGAAAAAGGTCAAGGTCATTTCTGAAGTAATTCTCAACGAGGAATTCAACGGTGACCTTCAATTTGACCTTGAGCTTGACCTTCAAGGTTATTTCAAGGTTAGGTTAGGTTTTTTAAATAGAAACCCCTATTTTTGATTCCAAAATCTAATAGCTGGTATCAAGAGCTTTTCAAAACACTATAATGAAGTTATTTTTCATTAAGTACTTTTCGAGTTATGAGGCTTGTAAATTACAGTATTTTGACATAAAATACAAAATATCTTGTAAAACATTCAATTTTTGGGAATCTTACCTTAATACTTTTATGCATATAATAATGAGACAAATCAATTGGTAAAAAGAAAACACATAGTTGCTTTCAAGAAAAAATATGCAGTTGCATGTTGCAAACTACATATTTTTTCTTGAAAGCAACTATGTGTTTTCTTTTTACCAATTGATTTGTCTCATTATTATATGCATAAAAGTATTAAGGTAAGATTCCCAAAAATTGAATGTTTTACAAGATATTTTGTATTTTATGTCAAAATACTGTAATTTACAAGCCTCATAACTCGAAAAGTACTTAATGAAAAATAACTTCATTATAGTGTTTTGAAAAGCTCTTGATACCAGCTATTAGATTTTGGAATCAAAAATAGGGGTTTCTATTTAAAAAACCTAACCTAACCTTGAAATGACCTTAAAGGTCAAGCTCAAGGTCAAATTGAAGATCACCGTTGAATTCCTCGTTGAGAATTACTTCAGAAATGACCTTGACCTTTTTCAAAAATACCTTACATGAGAAAATATTCAGCCGTCTCGGGACTTAATTGACACCTTGTATATATATATATATATATATATATATATAGTGTTGTGCCCGTACTATTTCACCGCTGATGCTGTGTGTGTGTTACAGCTGACGGACCGATCGATAATATCGATCGGTCATTAGAGAGTTGAAGCCATATGGCATTTATTAATAATCTTTCTTATATTCGTTGTCAAGACAACGAATATTGATTAACAGTTTAAAGGGTCTCTATGACAGTTATAAACAAACTGTCATATGTCAGATCTGAGATAGCTGTCTGCTCGGGCGGACGTATACGACAGCTCCGGTCTTTAAATCTTATATTTTCGGTTATTTATTGTATGAGTTACTGTTGAGTTACTGTTCTTATTAAAGTGTTCTCTGTTTATTCGAAGTGTTGTGTTGTGTTGCTTGATTTCGTGAGTTTCGTTGTCGTGCGTGAAATACCGGTTCGCGGACGCAACATTTTGGGGGCTCGTCCGGGATTGCTCATCTCTAAAATGACTTCGAGATCAGATATTGGAGTGGAAACGGGAAGAGTGACGCGGAAAAGATTACGGCCAATGACTCCGCTTTGTCCTGTAGAAGAGACGACTTCCTCAGAAGCAACGGCGTTACAGATCGCTTTACGAGAGATTAAACATCTACACGCTTAGCGCTTGCGACAGGAGGAAGGATACCGCACTGAACGCTTGCAACAGCAGGAAGAATTCCAGGAACAGCTACTACGGCGTGAAGAAATGTTGCACAGAATGGAGGAACAGCTGAGGAATATCCAGACAACTCAGCTAAGTCGTACAAATATAAGAGATACTAGTGATAGAAATTTAGATAGGACAACGATTAGTAATGAAAATAATTTAGAAAATTCAATAGTAAAAGAATTAGAGTTTAAATTGAAACCGGATAATTTCGATGGGACAGTTCCGCTTCGCGAATTCTTTTCCCAATTTGATTTAATCGCGCGCGCTAATCAGTGGTCAGAATCGACAAAAACGGTTGCACTCGTTTCGTGTTTACGCGGAAAAGCTCGTGCGGTATTGGAATGTGTGACTGATTTTGAAAATTTAGAATTTTGCGAATTAAAATCAAAATTAGAACTTCGTTTTGGTGAAAGCTATCTTTCACAGTCATATTATTCACAATTTACAAATTGTAAGCAGAAATTCGGTGAAGACGAAGCAACATTAGGTTCCAATATTGAACGATTATCACAATTAGCGTACCCGGAGTGTTCTCATCAAATACGTGATAAAATTGCATGCGCGCAATTTATTTCAGCTCTATCAGATCGCTTTGTAAAAAGAACATTACAGTTAGAAGGAATCACATCACTTAAGATCGCTGTTCAAAGAGCTATGACAGTTCGGGTAATTCAGGAGAATAGTTTTGATAAACAAAAACGAAATTTAAATGAAAATAAGTTTTACAAAGACAAACAATTTAATTCTAATAATAAGGATGAAGAAAAACATAATAAAAATAAAGAGAAAAATAATTTCAGTGAAATACAAAATAAAAATAAAAGTTATAAATTTCAAAAAGATAGAACTAAGAAAGAATGCTGGCAATGTGGAAGTTCAGGACATTTTCGTGCGGACTGTCCCGCATTAAAAGCAAAAGTCTGAGGAAAACTAGGATTAGTCGAACTAGTTGGGGCAAGTTCGGCGGAAGAACATGGAGCCCCAATAAGATTAAACTGTTTAAATTATAAAAAAAATAATTTAAAAAAAAAATGTTTTATGTAAAAGGCTTAGTTAATAAGAAAAATTGTAATTTTAAGATTGACACGGGTTCGGATGTTACTCTAATTAAAAGTGATTTTGTTAAATTTTCTAAACGGCGGGTTTCAGTTAAAACTACGTTGAATCTAAAGTATCCTACAGAAGAAAAAGTTCCTGTTAAGGATAAAGTAGAAATTTTAGTTGAAATAGGGAAATTTGTAGTGAGATTGTCCGCTTATGTTGTTGATATGGTTGAGGATTGTTTGTTAGGAATTGATTTTCTTTCGGAAGTCAAATTTGACACAATTTTTAATTCATTCTTCGAAAATTCTCCTTGTAAAAAGGAGGCTCTTATTTGTTCCAATATCATTAATTCTGTTGAAGGAATTCCTTCTTTCTTAAAGAAACTCTTCGAAAATGAAACAAAAGGGTTAGAGGAAAAACAAAAAGATCAGTTTGCTCAATTTTTAGTGGAGTTTCAAGATGTTTTCTCTGAAGACATTGTCGCAGGGAATTGTAATGATATTGAACATAAAATTGAAATTAAAGATTCTAATCCTATTAAACAGGCTCCTCGACGTATTCCTTTTCATTTTCGTAAGGAAGTTGATAAAATTATAAAAGAAATGAAACAACAAGGTGTTATAGAAGAATCGCAGAGTCCGTGGGTTTCTCCCGCGGTTTTAGTTAAAAAAAAAGATGGGTCTATTAGGTTTTGCGTTGATTATAGGAAATTAAATGCAGTCACTGTAAAAGACTCTTTTCCTTTGCCTCGCATAGACGACATGTTAGATCAATTATCTGGAAATTCTTGGTTTTCCACTTTAGACCTTAAAAGTGGATATTGGCAAATAAAAATACGATCTGAAGATAAAGAGAAGACAGCTTTCTCGATAGGAAATGGGTTATGGCAATTCACAGTGATGCCTTTTGGACTTTGCAATGCTCCGGCAACCTTTGAACGTTTAATGGAAAAGGTGTTTTGTCAGTTGTTAAATAAGGATTGTTTAGTTTATTTAGACGATGTAATAATTTTTAGTAAGGATTTTGATGGATTACTTGAACGATTAAGGAAAGTTTTTCTTCAGCTACGTTCTTCTAATTTGAAATTGAATCCCAGAAAATGTTCTTTCTTAAAAAAAGAAATTAAATATTTAGGACATGTTGTTTCTAAAAAAGGAATTTCTACTGATGAAGAAAAAATTTCTTCTGTTAAGAATTGGCCTATTCCCCAAACCAAGAAGCAAGTTAGAAGCTTTCTTGGATTTTGTTCCTATTATAGGAAATTTGTTAAAGATTTTTCTTCGATTGCTAAACCATTGTTCTCATTAACGGAAAATTCTTCAAAATTTATTTGGACGGAACAATGTAATTTAGCTTTTGAAAAATTAAAGGAACGTTTAGTTACTTCTCCTATTCTTTCTTTTCCAAGAGAAGATGGACAGTTTATTCTTGATACAAACGCTTCTAATCACGGAATTGGTGCAGTATTGTCTCAAATTCAAAATGATAAAGAAAAGGTTATTGCCTATTTTAGTAAAGTTTTGAGTAAATCTGAAAGGAATTATTGTGTTACGCGTAGGGAATTACTTGCTGTAGTAGATTCGCTTAAATCTTTCCACCATTATTTATATGGGAGAAAGTTTATTGTCAGGACTGATCATATTTCCTTACGTTGGCTTATGTCATTTCGGAATTTAGAAGGACAATTGGCACGATGGTTGGAACAAATTCAACAATATAATTTTGAGATTATTCATCGAAAAGGAAATTTACATGGAAATGCTGATGGTTTGTCCAGACGACCTTGTGAAAAAAATAATTGTAATTATTGTTTTAAAACAGAAATTAAAGAGGAAAAGGAAGTTGGACGAATTGTTTTCGATTCTACAATAAACTGGAGAGAAGAGCAATTAAAAGATTTTGCTATAAAAAAGATTCTTCGTGGAAAAGAGGAAAACCATCGACCTCTTTTACAAGAAATCATTTCACAAGATTCGTCAGCTAGAATTTACTGGACTCAAATGGATTCTCTTGTTATTAAAAATGGAATTCTTTATAGAAAATGGGAGTACACCTAATTTAAGAAATTCTATATTACAAATGATTGTTCCACGAGTAAGAATTAAACAAATTTTGGAAGAAGCTCATGATTCTTTTTCAGGAGGACATTTTGGAATAAATAAAACTCTTGATCGAATTTGAAAACGATTCTATTGGGCGACATGTAAAAATGATGTCGAAAATTGGTGCAGAACTTGTGAAACTTGTGTAGCTAAGAAAGGTCCTTTTAAAAAGAGGAAATCTGAGTTACAGATTTATAACACCGGTTCTCCATTTGAAAGGCTTCAAATGGACATTCTGGGTCCATTTCCTTCTTCTTCTCTAGGCAATAAATATTTGTTGGTTATTATTAACTGTTTTACTAGATGGGTAGAAGCTTTTCCTTTAAAGAATTTTAGAACTAAAACCATCGCTGAAGTTTTTGTAAATCAATTTATTTCTAGGTTCGGTGTGCCTTCGGAACTTCATACTGATCAGGGAAGGAATTTTGATTCGCGACTTTTCTTTGAATTATCCCAATTATTAGGAATTAAGAAGACAAGAACTACTCCGTTTCATCCACAGTCAAATGGTTTGGTAGAACGCCAACACCAGACGATAACAAATTATTTAGCCAAATTTGTTTCCACAAATCAGCGTGATTGGGATCAATGGTTAGGAATGTGTTTGTTAGCCCTTAGATCGGCGAGACATGAGTCTGTTAGAATTTCTCCAGCAGAGATGTGTTTCGGCAGGGATTTAAAGCTTCCATTAGATCTTCTTCGCGGTAGCCCTCCTCAAGAATCTGTTTATTCCAGAGATAATTACGTTTCTCGAGTAAAAGAAAAATTAAATGTTATTCATGAAGAAGTTAGGCAGCATTTGAATTTAAGGTCTATTAAGATTAAAGCTCTTTATGATCACAATGCTCGTCAGATTTTGTTTAATTCAGGACAAAAGGTTTGGTTATACAATCCTCGTAGATTTCTAGAAAGGTCTCCTAAATTGCAAAGTAAATGGGAAGGACCTTTTGAAGTCGTAAGAAGATTAAACGATGTAGTTTATTGTATAAGAAAGTCTAATAAACATAAAAATAAAGTGGTACATTTAGATAGATTAGCTCCCTATTATATATGAAAGACAAATTTTAGAATAAATAAATTTTTATAATTTTGAGTTTAAAGTTAACAATTTTCTTTCTATTTTTGAGATACTCGTTTTATTTTGTTTTCAGTTACAGTGAACATAGAAGATCCTTGAAGAAAGGGATTAATAACACAGAAAAGCATGGCGGTGAACTTTGTTCTCAATGAAGATTGCCTCGCCCACGGTTTTTGACCGTGGTTTTCCCGTGGGACGGAGGGCAAATGCCGAGGCAAAGACTTAGGGAGTCCTCAGGGACGTTGGGTCCACGGAAGTTATTCCCCCCCTTTGTCTGAAAATTAAGAAGTCGATGGGAAGTCAAGCCCGGTAACTTGCATGAAGTGCAAGGTAGAGCAAGGAAACAGTCCCTGGAATCGACAGCTTGAGGATTGGAGATATTCGTTCGGAAAATCTGTTGCAGCAGCTCAGAGAAGAACAAAGGAACATCTCAGTCCTAAAGGAAAAATTCAAGAATGATTGTCGGGACGATAATCTTGAAGAAGAGGGGCAGTGTTGTGCCCGTACTATTTCGCCGCTGATGCTGTGTGTGTGTTACAGCTGACGGACCGATCGATAATATCGATCGGTCATTAGAGAGTTGAAGCCATATGGCATTTATTAATAATCTTTCTTATATTTGTTGTCAAGACAACGAATATTGATTAACAGTTTAAAGGGTCTCTATGACAGTTATAAACAAACTGTCATATGTCAGATCTGAGATAGCTGTCTGCTCGGGCGGACGTATACGACAGCTCCGGTCTTTAAATCTTATATTTTCGGTTATTTATTGTATGAGTTACTGTTGAGTTACTGTTCTTATTAAAGTGTTCTCTGTTTATTCGAAGTGTTGTGTTGTGTTGCTTGATTTCGTGAGTTTCGTTGTCGTGCGTGAAATACCGGTTCGCGGACGCAACAATATATATATATACAGGGTGTCCCAAAAATTTTGACACAGCGGCCGTATGCCGGTAGAGCAGACCAAACTGAACCGAAAAGTCCTCTACCATTTTACAATTTTCACAAGGGTTAAAGAGATATTAATTATTAAAGATTACCGAATGCGAACGCACGGCTGAGATACGACCGCCTACAGACTACGGTCGCTAGGCGCGCGGCGTGCGGTAAGCGGTGAGCGACAAGCGGCGAGCGGCGAGCGGGGAGCGGCGAGCGGCGCGTCTCGCTAGACGTTGTTCTAAATAATTATTTTCTATTTTATAATTGAAATAAAATCTAATGACACAAAAAATATGCAAAATCTTTGTGCATGCGTACACGTATGAAAAAAACAAACGGTTTATGATAAACTATCACGCGTCGAAAAATAATTTCTCTTTCTTTTAACAATGCGCTATCGTTTCCACACTACCTTGCGGTAGATAATACGTTACAAAAGGAATCTTGTGTATATTTTACTGATTATTAATATACGTTAAAAATATTGTGAATATACAACGTTGATAACAATATCTTTACAAAAATTTACGAGTTGTTTGTCTTTTAGTAATTGCAATTACATATGCTGATAATAGAGCTGTAATCTGTTTATGCGTAAAATGTGATGTACAATTTTTTAGTACGCCTAAATTATGCATCAAACGATGCATTCCAGGATCTTCATAAATTAAAAGAATTGTTTTTTATCATGAATACGACAATGCACCTAATTGACAATTCCATGATTATGCACGAGATACTTTGTTTTTCAAAACTGCTGCATAATAAATTTGACGTCTCGTGTGATGTTGCGCACGCCTAACAAATTTTTTCTGTAAATCCATGTTGCGGCACGTGCGCTTTTTTCTGCAAATCTGTACACAATTATATCACAATATTCTTGTAAAGTAAATCTCATTGTTAAGAATCACTACACTGAGAAAAAAAAAAACTTAATAAGTAGTTATACTATGATGATTCTAACCCAGGGGCAATGAGGGGGGTGCGGGTGAAGAGGGGAAGAGGGGTATCAGATAACAGTGGAGGGGGTAATAACGTCATCGTTTTTGGAGGAGAGGGGGTAAATGTGGAGTGGTAGGGGTATCAGATTACAATAATTCCCGGAAGATAAGGATTGTTAATACAAATCGCGAGATAAGGATTCCCGGAAAAGATAAGGATTGTTTATTGGAAAGAGAACTGTTTATTGGTGCAGGTTTTTTTTTCTACACATCAAAGTAGAGCGCCATGTTGTCGGAATCATTATGTTTATAGTATGCAGGTTCGTGCAGATTTACGGATTGCGTCATCGCTGTATTTTAGAACAAAGAGGCAGCATTTGAGCGCCGTTTCTTAGAGGGTGTGATAATGATTGTTAATACAAATTGTAGGCATCGCCATCCATAATTTTGGAATGGTGGGGGGTATCAGATCACAATAATTCCCGGAAGAGATAAGATAAGGATTGTTAATGCAAATATGAGCCATCGATAGTTTTAATCAATGTCGTGTGCAACAAG
This sequence comes from Linepithema humile, assembly GCF_040581485.1. Classification (NCBI taxonomy): domain Eukaryota; kingdom Metazoa; phylum Arthropoda; class Insecta; order Hymenoptera; family Formicidae; genus Linepithema; species Linepithema humile. The sequence continues at coordinate 11,106,686 of NC_090133.1, forward strand.
CGGGTATATAAGGTCCATCATGACCAAGTCGAGGTAACAGTCGAAATGTTCATCGCGCTATTGGACGAACGTGACATTCTGAGCTTGTCCGCGGAGCAATGAGAAATCGTGCCGAAAGTGATTCTTATAAAAAACTTTGCTCGGTTTGTGGATCACGTGTGGGATAGGCTACCGGATCATTTAAGAGCGGATCCGGAAGTGCAAGGTTATCGTCGGTGCTCGTTGCACTACAACCAGTCGTGGCAGCGTGACCACATCGACGGGCCCCCACCGTACAGGAAAGATTGCACTTTGTGCAAACTGAAATAGGTAAAGTACACATTTTTAAAATATCTTTAATACACATTTTTCGAATGTGTAATAACTAATTGGATATTTTTATTTTAATAATTTTTATTTATTACAGAGATGGAAGACAGTCTCGCCTTACGAGAGGAAAATCTGAGTACTCTCACAGATTGGTTAACAACATGTCGGGGATGTAGAAGGAAGTATAAAAGCAGTGAGGAAATAATTGAAAAGTATACAACATTTCCTGCATTCATTAAACCATATATTCCGGATACTATATTTCGCCATCAATTTATCGAATGGACAAGTGAAATTGACGACAGTGTACTAGAAGACTCCGAGGAGGAATTTTCGGTGTTTTTGAGAGAATCTATCCTACCGATATTGATGCAAAAGTTGTGCTCGTTATGTGCTCAGGATAGTCTAAAATCAACGATGTCTTCAAGCTACTATAACTATATACATTATACGATACCGAAGCGGTATAGATCCGCGATACTTGAAAAAATTAGAAAAATGCATCCGGAGAAGGTGCCGACAGCGATACATTCGCACAAAGTACACACAACTCCTCAACATCAAACATCGATCGTACACATTTTGCAGAACCGGGAGAACGGAGTATGCAACACCTCGGTGCAAGAAAAGAATGAACAATGTTTTTGTAGAACCGGGATAACGGGGTATACAACACTGAACCATGTATGCGGAACTAATTATTTTTAATAAATATTATTTATCAATAAAATAATTTGAATTATTATTCCTGTGCCTCATCTTATTCACCGACCTAGCCTACTGCGAGATAAGCGCGCGCGTCATGTTACACTACATGATAGAAGGAAACGAGCGAACCAGTGACTATCATTTTTTTTTTCTTTTAATTGTGGCGAATAATATAGAGTGAATTATTTAAGTTATGCATTTATTCTAAACACCAATAATATACTTATGTTTTCTTCTTAATACAACTTATCCGCGGTAAAAATATAAATTTAATAGGAACTCTAATCTAAACTTAATATGTAATTTAAGGATGGTAGGTGAAAGGAGAAAAAATCGCAATAAGATTAGTATTAACAAATTTTATTCATATTTTTTTTTTCATCTATACATATTTTAAAAAAAAAAAAAAAATTGTTTCAACCGAGCCTTTAACGCCTTTTACGATTACGAGGAGGGACGGGAGGCGCTTGAGTCGTTCTCGGACGAGGCTCGACCACAGCTATCGGCTTGTGGTACACTCCGCAATCCTTACACTTCTCGTATTCGGAATTTTTTCTATTCTGATCACGCTCCATTTTCTATACTTTTTTTCTCCACCGCGTGCACACTTTGAACTGATAAATTACTCTCTTCCGCACACCTTATATACAGCTCGACGCAAAAACGTCAATTTCGCTGTAGTAATAAACGTTAAAAGACGTACAATAGACGTACGAGAGACGTTCAAAGACGTACAATAGATGTACGATAGACGTTCGATAGACGTTCAAAGATGTACAATAGATGAACGATAGACGTTCGATAGACGTTCAAAGACGTACCGATAGACGTTCGATAGACGTTCAAAGACGTACGATAGACATTCAAAGATGTACGAGAGGCGTACAATAGACGTTCAATAGATGTTAAAAGTAGTTCGATTGACGTTCAAAGACGCTTGATATACGTTCAATAAATGTCTGAAAGATGTACGAGATAGGCGTTAGATCATATTATATGGCGGATTATGTAACGGGTAAAAGGTGGAATAAAAGTCATACGAGTGTGATATACATCATTTTATTAGCATAAATCATAGTTGTTTTACACGTTTGTTACGCTCAAACCACCACTTGTACAATTTGCAAACATTCCGCATAGCGCAATGTCTCGTGTGATACGCGCAGCGCAAGGTTCCGATTACATCCAAGTTCGTCAGGCGTGCGATATCTTCGTAATCCACATCTATTGTTTCGATCTCTACATCATCTTCCAAAATCTCGCACAACCACTTTTTCTTCTCGAGTCCTTTCACGTATATCAGAGACGGTTCCGTACCAATGGCATTGTTGATAAGACTTTTCATCTGGCTGTACGAGACGTGTCGCCACGCTGTGCGATAAGCAGCGTTATGTCATCCACTACCGTAATCTGCAGCAATGCGTGCGACACGGTCTGCGAATTGCAAAGATTCACCGCGTACTGCAATTCGCGCAATCTCCATGGCTTCGCGGATACATAGAACTAAATACACAGTTTCGGACACGGGCGACAAACGATTTCGAGAAAAATTTATACAAATTGATGAACAACGCGGTTTTCGGCAAAACTATGGAGAATGTGCGAAATCACACGGATGTACGACTCGTTACACAGTGGGAGGGACGGTACGGAGCGGAGGCTATGATCGCGAAACCGAATTTCCACAGCCGAAGCGTGTTCTCGGAGAATCTGATTGCCGTAGAGTTGCGAAAACTCGAAGTGAAATTCGACAAGCCGATCTACGTGGGTATGTGCATCCTCGACATATCCAAGACCTGCTTGTACGAGTTCCACTACGAGTACATGGCGCCTCTCTACCGCGACAATTGCAAAATTATGTATACCGATACCGACAGTCTGATATACCTTCTGCACTGCGAGGACGCGTATCGGGATATGAAACGCGATATATCCAAATTCGACACGAGCGACTACTCCGAGGACAACGTTTACGGTATGCCGCGCGCCAACAAGAAAGTACCCGGTCTGATGAAAGACGAGAACAACGGCGCGATCATGACGGAATTTGTCCGACTGAGAGCGAAGATGTACGCGTTGAGAGTCACCGGTCAAAAAGACACCAAAAAGGTTAAAGGTGTAAAAAAGAGTGTAGTCGCTAGAACGATAACGTTCGACGATTACACTCGGTGTCTCAACGCCGAAATCGAGCTGACGCGGCGTCAATCGTGCATCCGCTCAAAGTTGCACGAGGTGTACACCGTGTCGGAGTCGAAGCTCGCGCTCAGTCCGTACGACGATAAGCGGCACGTCGTATCCGGTTCCACCGACACTCTACCATGGGGACATCGCGAGATACATTTGTAAATAATGCGTAGTAATTTATATAGTTTAATATTTTATGTATTATTGTTATTAGTTTTTTAAATGTATATATTGTAACATATTGTAGTAATAAAGAACACCATTGTATATATATATGTATAATAGTTTATTATAATACAATGTAAAATATACACAGTTTATTACAATACATCGTCTTTATTTATCCAAGAGTTGTGCGAATTGTCGAATCCCAACCACTTTACAAACACCTTATCGTCCTTTCGGCGCAACACCTTCTCCACGAGATAAACGTCGGGTTGAGCGGTCTTGAGCAATTCGTGCTCGTAAAAGCCTCCCGCGACCTGATCTCCGCGATAATCTTTAATCAGATACGTCACAGGATTGGTACGTTGCACCGTGGCGATCTTAAACACCTCCGTCGACCAATTCGGCGTGTATCCTTTCTCGAATACAGTTTTGAATTTGCTCACGCGCACCGAATCACCCACCCTGAATTTCGCCGGTGCGGCAATTTTTATGTTACTGTACACGGTGTTCAAGAGTCCCTTTGCGATCGCGGGAGTGACATCGATCGGACGCATACCGATCGTACGATGTTTACGATCGTTGTATTCCGAGACCAATCGCGGTAAATCGTCGATCCACTTGTACGATCCCGCGAGCGTAAAAAACTTCCACATTTCGTTCTTCAACGTGCGATTGAATCGTTCCACCACCGAAGCCTTCATGACCGAGTATGTCGAATAATGATTGATGCCGTGTTTCTTGACAAGATTTTGGAAATCTCTGTTGTAAAATTCTTTTCCATGGTCGGTCTGCAAGTTTTTCGGAATTCTCTCCCTAAATATCGCGGAAAATGCTTTGGACGTTTCGATTCCACCTTTGGTCTTTAAGGGCACGGCCCACGCGTACTTGCTCAGCACATCGATAACGGTTAGAATGTAGTTGCAGCCGCCGTTGGATCGCGAGTACGGTCTCATCTCGACAATGTCAGCCTGCCACAAATCGTCGTATCCTTTCACGACGACTGGCCGACGCGTAAAGTTTCTTCTCGCCGGTGCGTGGAGCTCGTCCACGAGCGATCTCCTCTCCAGGCTCACCGCTTCCTTCTTGCTCATTGTGATTCGTTTTGCTTCTTCTTCTTCATCGCATCATCGTAGTATTCGATGAAATTTTTGCAGCTTGTTACGACAGTGTACTAGAAGACTCCGAGGAGGAATTTTCGGTGTTTTTGAAAGAATCTATCCTACCGATATTGATGCAAAAGTTGTGCTCTTCCATCGAGTAGCGCCACACTCTCGTCGAGGAGACCTCTCAGATCGTGAATCTGTCGTTCCAACGCCACGTATCTGGTCTCGATGTAATCGTCGTGGTCCCTCTTCCAGGTCCGCTCGGTATTCTCCGAATCTTCGAGTCGCGAAAGTACTTCTCGCTTAAAATTTTCATGGAGCATACGATCTCGATTCGCACGATCGCTCATAAGCTTGAGGTGATGATCCAGATGCAGCTTGTTGACAGCGTCGGTGTCCGCTTCAGGGTCGGCGAGATGTCTGATTACGCGTGACTTGGCGTTGAAAACCTCACCATCCTTGCAGAGACAATTCTCGCGCACGTAATTCTTCGAGACTCCGCCGCTCTGTCTCGTCACCCTGACGCTTCCTCCTCCTAACTGTAGTCCGAATTTGTTGATAGACATTCCTGTAGCATCACACGAGCAATACTGGCGATAGTTGAAAAGCTGTGATTAATTTATAATCAGACCGGCTTCGCGCAGTTCCTCGATAATCGAGAGAAACTCGTTATCGTGCGCGTTGTTTCCCGCCTGACGGGAGGCGTCCAGCAATCGAAGGCGATCCACCAATTCGTTCGGATCATCCCAGTGCACGTAATCGACCGCGTTGTCGGTCACAGTCATGGTCTGTGGTACGTTACACTTGGGTAACGTGCGACCCACACCTCTCTTGTCGAGATGTGCAACACCTCCACCTTTCTTAGATATCAGAGGTGTGATGATATGTTTGTATTTGTATCCTTTGTTTCCCAAAACAGGTAAATGCGCGTTATGACCGCGTCTGTGAGCGTTAGTAGCGAGTAGTATGCTCTTGTACTTTTGTTTGTCATCCTCCGTACACAGCGTATCGTCGGGAAGTCTTTTAAATATTAATTCAAACAGGCCGGGTGTGCCAGCGTATTTCACACCGTCCACGATCACATTGTCGTCTTTATCAATGTCGAAGACCTTGTCTCCGAGAAACGTTCCCGCATCGTTAAAGTATACACCGTACACGTTGTCGATCCCTCTCTTCTTGTCACCGCTCAAGAGCTCCCCGATGTACTCTTGACCCAGCGGACCCATTTGGCCGTACAGAGCTTCCCGACCATCGGACGTTTGCATCGTCTGTCTCACGGATGTTACGAAAGACGGGTCCGTGGTTTCGAACACGTTTTCGGTCGGTAAATATGTCGGCGCTTCAAACACCAATTTTTGCGGCTGGAACGGAGTCGAGGCTTGTATCGGTGGCGTCAATGGGGTCTGTATCGGTGTCGTCAACGAGGTACGCTTGATTTTCTTCTTCTTCTCAGAGCTTGTCCGCTTTCGTTTGATGTCCGGTTCGTTTTTAATCTCGAGATCGTCAACCGAATCATCGTCACCCTTGATGTTCTCGACGATTCGTTTCAACGGCTCTACGATCGGTTTCAACCGTTTCTCCAATTGCACCTCTTGCTCCACTCTACCCGTCTTCAACGTCCGATGCTTCTTGCGAATCGACTCGCTCGTACGAGCGATTTCCTTCGCGATCTTCTCCCTCTCGTCGATATCTTTCGTGTCAAGCGTCATCGTCAACGTCTCGAGAACAACTAACCATTCCGCGGTACCGCAAACTCGTTAAAACCACGTCTGTAACGTCCATCGTTAATCGCACTATCCTTGTCTATCACTAAAAATCCGTACTTGTGCTGCCAACATGCGTGACACAATGTACCGAAATCTTCGTACGTCATGTCCGTATTCACATGATCGTTGTAGACGTGCTTAAGGTTTGTTCCATCCTGCTTGAATATTACGAGTAAATTCGCGTTGTCGCGCACGAGATGTTTCGGTATTTTTGCATATGTTTGGCACAGATAGAAACAATCGACTTTTGAATGTTGACCCATAGCAAAGTACTCGCGTATCGCATTCTGTTTGTCGCACGCTATATCGTCAAAGACGAATACGGAATTCGGTAATGCCTCGCTGTGCGGTACAATTGTGTTGTTGTCTGAGAATGTAAAGTAGCCGATTTCATCGATCGATCCGAGCAATCTTTCGAGATATCAATACTTTGGTTGATTCAACGATTTCGAGTACACGTACACGTTTTCGAAATGTACACCGTTCAGACTTTCTAGCAGACTAATCATTACATTGGTTTTACCGCAATTCGAGGGACCGCAAATGATACCGCGTATCGTGTTTGGCAGCATTTTACCATGTCTGCACGCCTTCTCACAAACCCCTTGCGTTTTATCATCCATGTTTTTTACGCGGATCGTGTACGGTTGTTGTACAAATTTCATTTTTTACCAGACTCTTTCTCATCCTTGTTATTACGCGACGAGTGCGCGGTATCGGATGTCGGAAAGAGCGGTGCTCGGATATTCGTCGCTAGATCTAAAATATCTCTATTTCCATACATGATTCGGACATTATCCTAAAAAAAAATATATTGTTTCAAACACACGATTAGCGATACACGTTTGCGATATTCACCTCCTTCCGTTCCTTCTTATTATCCCGGTTATTCATTGTACGTCGTCGTCCGACAAACTTTGATATTCCACTAGTTAGCGATCGATACGCGCCTCCTATTTATAGGTGATCGCTGTCGAAACACACCTCAGTTGGAAATGTGATTTACACGCGATACATTAGAATTCGCGTTCTATGAAACGATACAAGGGTGCCGGTTTACTGAACAGTGTGATAAATCGACTACCGTTGGAGCTGCATATACCCGGCTACCAATTTTGCGGGCCGGGGACTCGTCTGCGGAAACGACTCGCGCGAGGGGATCGAGGTATCAATCCGTTAGACACGGCGTGCCGCGATCACGACATCGCGTACTCGCAAAACCGCGAATTAGCGGACCGCCACGCCGCCGATCGCGTTCTCACCGATAAAGCGCGGGAACGGATCACCGCTGCGGACGCGACTCTCGGTGAGAGGGCCGCTGCTACCGCCGTATTTGCTATGAAAGCAAAGACGAAATTGGGGATGGGTATGACAAAGAGAAAGAAGAAGACCAAGAGGAGAACGCTTCCGGCGGCGAAACGCGGTGGTATGTTACCGTTGTTACCGCTCTTGGGAGTCATCGGTTCGCTTGCCGGTGGAGCGGCGGGTGTTGCAAAGGCGGTGAACGATTCTAAGGCCGCGCGACGACAACTCGAAGAGACGAAACGTCACAATAAAGCAATGGAAGGACGGGGGATTTATCTCGCTCCGTACAAGCGGGGCAAAGGATTGAAGAGAAAAAAAAAAATGTCGAAAAAACGATAGAGATGCCCACGGGTGCCACCACCAATCTACAGTTGTCACGAATAGCGAAGCGTATGCGAATACCGTATTTCCGAGGTGTCTACATGCGAAACGCTTTACCCGACAAGATACATAAAAATGAGAGCGGTATCGTGAATTTGGACGATGTCGACGGGCCGGGCACGCATTGGGTGGCGCCAAGAGAGGCGATCGCGCCGTATACTTTGACAGCTTTGGCAATTTGCAACCGCCGAAGGAGCTTACACGCTACCTCGGAGACACCGATACAACGATAACGTACAATCGCACGGTCTACCAGACGTACAATCAAACGATCTGCGGACAATTGTGCCTCCTGTTCCTCCAGAAAATAGATATAAAAATCGATCCGCCATTGATCGACATCAGTCGTCGATGGAATCTCGGCAATGTCGCTGACGCTCACTCTAAGCGGTAAAAGCAGCGTTCTCACGGTGGATTATTTTCCACCGATAAACTTGAGCGATGGAGACTACGAGCTCGGCCTAACCACGATGGAGACCTACAACACGATTCCGAACGTGACGGTAGCGAACAATAAATTTTATTTCGACGACAATGACGAAGAAATTACAATTCCCGAAGGATCGTACGAATTGGACGCCATTGCTTCTTATCTGAAACGCGCGATACTGCAAAAACGAGGAAAAAGTGAAGAGCAAGATTATCCATTGTCACTTCGTCCCAACGTTAATACCATGAAGAGTGAAATCATGTGCGCTTTTCGAATAAATTTCGCCAAACCGAATACCATCGGACCGCTGTTTGGATTTTCGACGGGTCGTATACTGGAACCGAGAAAGTTGCACGAATCAGATTCCTCGGTAAACATCGTCAACGTAAACATTATTCGAGTGGAATGCAGCATAACCACGGGTGCGTACGCCAACGACAGGTCAGTGCACACGATACACGAATTTTCACCGAACGTGCCTCCGGGATATAAAGTCTCGGAAACACCGGCGCAAATCATTTACCTTCCGGTCATCGCGAGGAGCGTTACCGATATCACCTTGCGTGTGGTGGATCAAGACGGACGATTGATCGATTTTCGCGGAGAGGAGATTACCATCAGACTGCACTTGCGGCGATGTGGTGCGAGGAAATGCTCGTGTTGAACGAACAGCGAGTGATTGAGAGAACAACGAAAATTGGGAAAACATCGCCATTCAAGAGGCTCAATACGACGAACGTAAACTTTTTAAAATCGTTGGGATTCGTTGTGAGAAACGTTTAAAGAGATGGATATACTCGACATCGCTGACGAGCCCGTCTTCGACGAGCGTATCGTGAAATATGAGATGCACACGTACAATCCGTACGCTAACACGACGTTGGGACACAGCGACGAGATACGAATACCGATACAGCAACAGGATTTGTACACGTTACCGTGTGAGAGTTTTCTCTACGTTGAAGGAAAACTCGTTACTTCTGCCGATGAGAATAGAGATAACGTGTGTATAATGGGAAATAATTGTGTCGCGTTCATGTTTGATGAAATGCGATACGAGCTCGACGGAGTTGAAATCGATCGTAACAGAAACGTTGGAATAACGAGCACGATCAAAAACTATGTATCGCTGACGACGGAGAAGAGCAAGACGCTGAAATACGCATCGTGGAATTCGGATGGAAATCCGTTGCTCGATGGAAACTTTAATTTTTGCGTTCCGCTCAATACTCTTTTAGGATTCTGCGAGGACTACAAACGGATTGTAATCAACGCTCGTCACGAACTTGTATTGATACGATCGCGCAACGATAATAATTCTCTCGTTGGACGAGTCGGTACGAATCCAACGATCGAACTACTCAAGATACAGTGGCGAATGCCGCATGTATCTCTGAGCGAAGTCAACAAGCTGTCTCTTCTTCGAACTTTGGAAAGCGGAAGATATCTGAGCGTGTGCTTCCGTTCGTGGGATCTGTACGAGTTTCCTCTGCTGCAGAATACAACGAAGCATTCCTGGGCGGTCAAAGCTGCGACGCAATTGGAAAAACCGCGATACGTAATCTTTGCTCTCCAAACCGGTCGAAAAAACGTACTGTCTGAAAACGCTACGCAATTTGACGCTTGTAAACTCACCAATGTGAGACTGCATCTGAATTCAGATTTTTATCCGTACGACGACATGAATTTGGATTTCGACAAGAGTCGATACGCTATACTGTACAATATGTATGCACGTTTCCGCAAAGCCTATTATGGACAGGACGATACGTATTTGGACATCGATGAATTCTCGAAAGCCGGTCCGTTCGTAGTCATAGATTGTTCGCGACAAAACGACTCTGTCAAGAGCGCCACCGTTGACGTGCGAATAGAATTTGATTGTAAGGAAAATATACCGGCCAACACCACCGCCTATTGTCTCATTATACACGATCGAATGGTCGAATATAATCCACTGAACAACATTGTGCGCAGACTCGTGTGAAAAGTTATAAATTAGACGTGTGCGAATGGGAACGTCAGTTTTCCGACGGTCGACGACGATGTCGAACGTACCAATTTTCGTCGACTTGCAAGGTTACGCGTTCAACAACATTTTTATCGTGAAAGAGGTAGCGGTACTTCGAGATGGCGAAACGCTATCTCATTACGTATTTCGTGAACACGTACCGTGGTATCTGTTGACGAAATCGGAAAAATCGCTGGCGTGTTGGTTACGGATACACCACCACGGCTTCCGATGGGAAGATGGACACGTCTCGTACAGTCAGATGAAAAGTCTTATCAACAATGCCATTGGTACGGAACCGTCTCTGATATACGTGAAAGGACTCGAGAAGAAAAAGTGGTTGTGCGAGATTTTGGAAGATGATGTAAAGATTGAAACAATAGATGCGGATTACGAAGATATCGCACGCCTGACGAACTTGGATGTAATCGGAACCTTGCGCTGCGCGTATCACACGAGACATTGCGCTATGCGGAATGTTTGCAAATTGTACAAGTGGTGGTTTGAGCGTAACAAACGTGTAAAACAACAATGATTTATGCTAATAAAATGATGTGTATCACACTCGTATGACTTTTATTCCACCTTTTACCCATCACATAATCCACCATATAATATGGTCTATCGCTTATCTCGCAGTAAAATAGGACGTTGAATAGGATGGGGAAAGAGTCTGGTAAAAAAAAAAATGAAAAATTAATTTATTTAATATAAATAATATTTATTAAAAAACTAAAAAAAATATATGTACATTTGAGCGAACAGAATTTTTTCAATTGTATAAAAAATGTTTTTCCGACGCCTTTCCACCGCCGCCGCATCGATATCCCTCCGCTTGCCTCGTTTCCTCCGTTCTTTCCTCGCGAGGAATCGACTGGCGAAACCGACGACTTCGAAAGCGCGCCGCAGGAACCTCGCCCGACCAAGTTTTCCTCCGACTCTTCTTCTCCACCACCACCTGTTTGAACTGCAAAAAGTCAAAATTAAAAATTAATGAATTAATTAAAAAAAATTTGAGTATGAAAATATAAAATCGAAAAAATTTGTAGTGTTAAATCAACTCACCTCTCGATTTTCTTCTTTTTACTTTACTCCCCCGTTTGATAATTGTAATCGGGAGAGTAAGAAATCACAGGGGGGCTGTATCCTGTGAAAATTTTATTGTTTAAAAAAAAATAAAATTCGAGCATAAAAGTAACTGTAAAAATTTTCAATCTTTCTTACCTCTGTCACCCATTCCCCATCCGTCTTGCGCGTAGCCTTCCTCATCCCCTCCTTCATAATACCTCTCCTCTTCCTCAGTCTGTAATTCCTCTTCCTCAGTCTGTAATTCTTCTTCCTGTTCTTCCTCCTCCTCGCGAAGTGAGCTCGTCGATTCGTCGCTCGCGAGATCGACGAGCTCAGGCGTTAGAACAATTCGAGCGCGAGCTGAAACATTAAATTTTTTTTTTTGTAAAATTTCCTAATATAAAATCGATGCTGTTATTTCATATAAATAATGTATACAGCGACTTACACGAGGGTCCGGCCTCAGGCGAGGTATCTGCTCGACGTCTTACCCCGAGACGTCGAGTAGCTCGCTCGTCACGGTTTTGACGCGTACCACGCACCACACCCTCCACCACCATGGTTTTTTTAGGTGTTGAATGTTGTAGCGTTCCTAAAAAAAAAAAAAAATAATTTTAATTTTTTTAAAACTTTGTTTTAATATTCATAATACAAAAAAAATAGAAACTTACCATTTTTTACCGCACCATGATAGCAATTCGAGCCTGATGATATAGCCTCCCACATCCTCTTCCTCGTTGTCGTTGAACGCTCGCCTTGTCTCGATTATTTCGCCAGCAATAATCAAGAGCTGCAGATAAAATCGAAAAATGTCCCAAACGGAATAAAACCGCGAGCACCGCACTAGGGCACGCACCCGCAAACTTTGCGAATACCGCATAATTATTATCGTCGTTGTCGGATAACGATGATAAATAATTATCGATGTATAGCCCGTTTAAGTTACACGCCAATCGCAAACACGAATCAATAATTTTCCGCAAACTAGACATTTTTAAAACGAATAACCAGCTCCCGGATGATTTCCTACGTTCCACTCGAGCCTTGAGAAGTTAATACGTCGATGCAATAGTTAATCCCGGCTTATATACCCTTACATCAAAGATGCCGCTAAATCTTATTATAATCTAATTATGTTCACAGATAGCTAACATTCGTATTGATATTCACTATAGTTTACAATAATATGTCGAAGACGAGATAACTCGCTCGACAGCAGCATTTCCTTTTCGAGGAACAGTAATCGTGGATCTAAGGTTTCGCTAGGACGATAGGTGCTAAGCTATTCGTCGCTAACTAACATTCGTATCGATATCCACTATAGTTTACAATAATATGTCGAAGACGAGATAACTCGCTCGACAGTAGCATTTCCTTTTCGAGGAACAGTAATCGTGGATCTAAGGTTTCGCTAGGACGATAGGCGATAGGCCAGCGTATCATATTTCCATTTATTCAACGTCTATCGTACGTCTTTGAACCTCTATCGAACGTCTATCGTACATCTTTTAACGTATTGTTGAACGTCTTACGTACAACTTTTAACATCTTTTGTACATCTTTTCAACATTACTTAAACCACTTTTAACATCTATCAAACGTCTTTTAACGTTTATTACTACAGCAAAATTGACGTTTTTGCGTCGAGCTGTATATAAGGTGCGCGGAAGAGAGAAATTTATCAGTCCAAAGTGTGCACGCGGTGGAGAAAAAAGTATAGAAAAATGGAGCGTGATCAGAATAGAAAAAATTCCGAATACGAGAAGTGTAAGGATTGCGGAGTGTACCACAAGCCGATAGCTGTGGTCGAGCCTCGTCCGAGAACGACTCAAGCGCCTCCCGTCCCTCCTCGTAATCGTGAAAGGCGTTAAAGGCTCGGTTGAAACAATTTTTTTTTTTTTTTTAAAAGATGTATAGATGAAAAAAAAAATATGAATAAAATTTGTTAATACTAATCTTATTGCGATTTTTTCTCCTTTCACCTACCATCCTTAAATTACATATTAAGTTTAGATTAGAGTTCCTATTAAATTTATATTTTTACCGCGGATAATTTGTATTAAGAAGAAAACATAAGTATATTATTGGTGTTTAGAATAAATGCATAACTTAAATAATTCACTCTATATTATTCGCCACAATTAAAAGAAAAAAAAAATGATAGTCACTGGTTCGCTCGTTTCCTTCTATCATGTAGTGTAACATGACGCGCGCGCTTATCTCGCAGTAGGCTAGGTCGGTGAATAAGATGAGGCACAGGAATAATAATTCAAATTATTTTATTGATAAATAATATTTATTAAAAATAATTAGTTCCGCATATACATGGTTCAGTGTTGTATACCCCGTTATCCCGGTTCTACAAAAACATTGTTCATTCTTTTCTTGCACCGAGGTGTTGCATACTCCGTTCTCCCGGTTCTGCAAAATGTGTACGATCGATGTTTGATGTTGAGGAGTTGTGTGTACTTTGTGCGAATGTATCGCTGTCGGCACCTTCTCCGGATGCATTTTTCTAATTTTTTCAAGTATCGCGGATCTATACCGCTTCGGTATCGTATAATGTATATAGTTATAGTAGCTTGAAGACATCGTTGATTTTAGACTATCCTGAGCACATAACGAGCACAACTTTTGCATCAATATCGGTAGGATAGATTCTCTCAAAAACACCGAAAATTCCTCCTCGGAGTCTTCTAGTACACTGTCGTCAATTTCACTTGTCCATTCGATAAATTGATGGCGAAATATAGTATCCGGAATATATGGTTTAATGAATGCAGGAAATGTTGTATACTTTTCAATTATTTCCTCACTGCTTTTATACTTCCTTCTACATCCCCGACATGTTGTTAACCAATCTGTGAGAGTACTCAGATTTTCCTCTCGTAAGGCGAGACTGTCTTCCATCTCTGTAATAAATAAAAATTATTAAAATAAAAATATCCAATTAGTTATTACACATTCGAAAAATGTGTATTAAAGATATTTTAAAAATGTGTACTTTACCTATTTCAGTTTGCACAAAGTGCAATCTTTCCTGTACGGTGGGGGCCCGTCGATGTGGTCACGCTGCCACGACTGGTTGTAGTGCAACGAGCACCGACGATAACCTTGCACTTCCGGATCCGCTCTTAAATGATCCGGTAGCCTATCCCACACGTGATCCACAAACCGAGCAAAGTTTTTTATAAGAATCACTTTCGGCACGATTTCTAATTGCTCCGCGGACAAGCTCAGAATGTCACGTTCGTCCAATAGCGCGATGAACATTTCGACTGTTACCTCGACTTGGTCATGATGGACCTTATATACCCGCTTGTTGCACACGACATTGATTAAAACTATCGATGGCTCATATTTGCATTAACAATCCTTATCTTATCTCTTCCGGGAATTATTGTGATCTGATACCCCCCACCATTCCAAAATTATGGATGGCGATGCCTACAATTTGTATTAACAATCATTATCACACCCTCTAAGAAACGGCGCTCAAATGCTGCCTCTTTGTTCTAAAATACAGCGATGACGCAATCCGTAAATCTGCACGAACCTGCATACTATAAACATAATGATTCCGACAACATGGCGCTCTACTTTGATGTGTAGAAAAAAAACCTGCACCAATAAACAGTTCTCTTTCCAATAAACAATCTTTATCTTTTCCGGGAATCCTTATCTCGCGATTTGTATTAACAATCCTTATCTCTTCCGGGAATTATTGTAATCTGATACCCCTACCACTCCACATTCACCCCCTCTCCTCCAAAAACGATGACGTTATTACCCCCTCCACTGTTATCTGATACCCCTCTTCCCCTCTTCACCCGCACCCCCCTCATTGCCCCTGGGTTAGAATCATCATAGTATAACTACTTTAATATTAAAAATTATTTACTCGGTGGGTGCTATTAGCATATTTATTTAAATTAAAAACTTAAAGTTTTGTAAATATTAATTTTTACTTAAAATTAGATATTTTTGCTTAAGTAATGTAATTATTTAAGCAATTTAAATAAATATGCTATTAGCACCCACCGAATAAATAATTTTTAATATTAAGTTATTTTGTCTCTGAGTGTACATACAAATAAAACACGATGCCAAAATTATTATGATAGTTTTTTGTCAACGCTGATATTCAATTGTTTTTTGTTGGATCTACACATCGTGTATGTACATACATCGCATTGTGTGTAATCCGTACATAGTGATTCTCAATAATGAGTATTACTTCAGAAGAATATTGTGATATGATAATTGCTTACGGATTGGCGGAAGAAAATGCACGTGCCGCGGCACGAATTTACACGGAGAGATTTCCTGGTCGCGCGCGATATCCTACGAGACGTCAAATTTATCGTGTCGTCCGACAGTTTCGGGAAACAGGATGTCTCATACATAATCGTGTTGTTGGACCAGTGTGTGGTCGTGTTCGTGATGAAGAAGCATTTCTTCAAGCTATCCATGAAGATCCTGGAATAAGTATACGTCTTCTGGCGCATGATACAGGTGTACCTAAGACCACAGTACATCGTATCTTATGTACAAATGGATTACATCCGTTCCATTATCAACGGGTGCAACAACAATTACCGGGAGACGCACAACTACGTGTAAATTTTTGTGAAGGTATTGTAAGAATCTCTTAGGATAACACCGATGTCGGTAAACGATATCGAATCGATTAGTCCTCATATATATCATTGGGGGCACTAATATACATTTCCAAAGATGCGCAAATCGCATCTGCGGCTCCGGAAATTAGAATATTCGAGAAAGCTCGAGAACAGTCGAAGACAGAAAGTATATAAACGAGTGCAAAGAGGTCACAAGGCTTTTTCGGCTCTTGTTAGTAGAGAGAAAAGTATAGAGATATAAGTGCGAGTGTTTCACAGCGTAAAGGACTTCGCTTAAGGAAAGCTCCGTTGATCTCAGAGGCAATAAAGGACTTTTGCCAATCAATTGTTAAATAACTGGTCAATTTTCCAAGAAGGACTTTGGAAAAGAGCTAGCCAGCTACAAGTTAAAAGAAATACATATATTTCTAACAAAGATAAGTTTAGTGGATAAGACATTTATCATATCTGTAAGAAATTGGGTTCATAACGGACATTCACATATTGTTCATTCTTAAATATATTAATTATTAATTGTTAACTAATCATTTAATTGAATTTCCTGACAAACAATATAAGAACGATCTTACAGTATTGTATACTCTTCATCTTTGTATACTCATAACACTTTTAACATAAAATAATTGTTAGTAAAATGTGTACAGGCTTTCTCGCGCAATGTCGGCAAAACGAATTTTTCCCGGATTATATTTTATGGAGCGATGAAGCTACGTTTACACCGAACGGTGTATTTAATTCGCGAAATTTTTTATATTGGGATGAGGAAAATCCTCATGCGATTCGCGAAGGCGCGTTTTAACGTAGATGGTCCATTAACGTATGGGCTGAAATAATCGCGAACCAAGTAGTAAGTAGTTAATTGTAGAAATAAAATAACTTTCCGTTACAAAATATAGTAATTATTTTAAAAAATAATTTTCAGATCGGTCCATATTTTTTCCCACCGCGTTTAAATGGCGATCTTTATGCAGAATTTTTACAAAATAAATTGCCAATGCTTCTCGCCGATGTGCCCCTAAATATTTGAGTGCAATTGATTTATCAGCACGATGGAGCACC
Organism: Linepithema humile; assembly: GCF_040581485.1. Taxonomy (NCBI): domain Eukaryota; kingdom Metazoa; phylum Arthropoda; class Insecta; order Hymenoptera; family Formicidae; genus Linepithema; species Linepithema humile. The sequence continues at coordinate 11,123,821 of NC_090133.1, forward strand.
AGCGCACTTCCGCCGCCGAGTTCGCGATTTATTAAATGCGCATTATCCAGAAAGATGGATTGGTCGAGGTGGCCCTATCACCTGGCCGCCACGGTCACCAGATTTAAATGTATTAGATTTTTTCGTTAGGGGCTACGTAAAAAGTCTAATCAAAAACTGTCGTAATGGTACAGAAAATGAAGTACGTGAAGCTATTATTGCGGCCTTCAATACCATTACGCCGGACATGGCGCACCGTGCAACGCGCGGTATTGTTCGAAGGGCCGAATTCTGCATACGAGAAAGAGGATGGCACTTCGAACAATTCTTGCATTAAAAAATGAGAGTGGATTAGGCCTATCGGGGAAACCACTATAAAAAAAGCGCACTATGCTATCTACCGCAAGGTAGTGTGGAAACGATAGCGCATTGTTAAAAGAAAGAGAAATTATTTTTCGACGCGTGATAGTTTATCATAAACCGTTCGTTTTTCATACGTGTACGCATGCACAAAGATTTTGCACATTTTTTGTGTCATTAGATTTTATTTCAATTATAAAATAGAAAATAATTATTTAGAACAACGTCTAGCGAGACGCGCCGCTCGCCGCTTCCCGCTCCCCGCTCGCCGCTTGTCGCTCGCCGCTTACCGCACGCCGCGCGCCTAGCGACCGTAGTCTGTAAGCGGTCGTATCTCAGCCGTGCGTTCGCATTCGGTAATCTTTAATAATTAATATCTCTTTAACCCTTGTGAAAATTGTAAAATGGTAGAGGACTTTTCGGTTCAGTTTGGTCTGCTCTACCGGCATACGGCCGCTGTGTCAAAATTTTTGGGACACCCTGTATATAAAATAATTTCTTACTTATTTTTAAAAGTAAATATATGTATATTAATATTTATTATTTCTTTTGTTTCAGGAAAAGAAAGAAAAGAAAAAAAAGTGGAAAAAGAAAATCAAAGAAAAATATATCTGTATTAAAATATATCAATCTATATTATAATTTTATATTGTAAATATAATTACACTAATTTTGTAAATATATAAAATAATAATAATTATACAAGCGTGTAATATTATATTATATTATTTTTGTATTATAATTATAATTAATACATCGTAATATATAATTATTGCATTGTAACATTTAATTGTATTAGTATTGTAACATTTAATTGTATTAGTATTGTAATTTATTTTTATTTGTGTCAATTAATAATAAATATAATATTGATACTGACGAGGACGACGACGACGACGACGACGACGACGACGACGACGACGACGACGACGACGACGACGACGACGACGACGACGACGACGACGACGACGACGACGACGACGACGACGACGACGACGACGACGACGACGACGACGACGACGACGACGACGACGACGACGACGACGACGACGACGACGACGACGACGACGACGACGACGACGACGACGACGACGACGACGACGACGACGACGACGACGACGACGACGACGACGACGACGACGACGACGACGACGACGACGACGACGACGACGACGACGACGACGACGACGACGACGACGACGACGACGACGACGACGACGACGACGACGACGACGACGACGACGACGACGACGACGACGACGACGACGACGACGACGACGACGACGACGACGACGACGACGACGACGACGACGACGACGACGACGACGACGACGACGACGACGACGACGACGACGACGACGACGACGACGACGACGACGACGACGACGACGACGACGACGACGACGACGACGACGACGACGACGACGACGACGACGACGACGACGACGACGACGACGACGACGACGACGACGACGACGACGACGACGACGACGACGACGACGACGACGACGACGACGACGACGACGACGACGACGACGACGACGACGACGACGACGACGACGACGACGACGACGACGACGACGACGACGACGACGACGACGACGACGACGACGACGACGACGACGACGACGACGACGACGACGACGACGACGACGACGACGACGACGACGACGACGACGACGACGACGACGACGACGACGACGACGACTGACGACGACGACGACGACGACGACGACGACGACGACGACGACGACGACGACGACGACGACGACGACGACGACGACGACGACGACGACGACGACGACGACGACGACGACGACGACGACGACGACGACGACGACGACGACGACGACGACGACGACGACGACGACGACGACGACGACGACGACGACGACGACGACGACGACGACGACGACGACGACGACGACGACGACGACGACGACGACGACGACGACGACGACGACGACGACGACGACGACGACGACGACGACGACGACGACGACGACGACGACGACGACGACGACGACGACGACGACGACGACGACGACGACGACGACGACGACGACGACGACGACGACGACGACGACGACGACGACGACGACGACGACGACGACGACGACGACGACGACGACGACGACGACGACGACGACGACGACGACGACGACGACGACGACGACGACGACGACGACGACGACGACGACGACGACGACGACGACGACGACGACGACGACGACGACGACGACGACGACGACGACGACGACGACGACGACGACGACGACGACGACGACGACGACGACGACGACGACGACACTGATAATCTTTTTACATACTTATATGCATTAAAAAATTTGTATATAAAAATATTATGTAATTTTTATTGTAATCTTTATTTGTGATTATAATAATAAGACGGTGTAAATTTTAATAATTTGTTTGAATTAATATTTATTATTTATTTAAATTTGATAAAAATATATTAATATCTTAATTAACATATATATTAATTTTTTTATAAAAAAATGCCGAGGCGTAAAACAGAACGTACTTTAGAAGAAAAAGTAGAATTTCAACAACGACGTCGTGAAAAAATAGTGGAAAGTCACCGTCGTTGTCGTTCGATTACTAAAACAGTAAAAGATAACTTAAAAACAATTAATTATAAAAAATATGGTGTTAATGCCGCTGGTACAATATATAGTAATCGTATAATAAAATTAAATGAAATACAACAAATTAATAATGATAATCGTGTAATAGAAGTAAATGAAGAAATAATTGAAGGTTTTTCAAATACTACATAATTAGGTCAACAAAATTATGCAAAATATTTATCCCATTATCGATTACGAAAGAAACAACAACCTTGTTTAAATATTAATAATTCAATATTAAGTGATGACATAGAGGAATATTATATTGGTTCCATGGATGTATCCTGTGTTCATTGCAATGCAAAACATTTTGCAGCCGAAAGAATATCTAATAAAGGAAATTCATTTCACGATTGTTGTAATCACGGCGCAATATATTTGCAACCATTGCCTGAATTTCCTCAATTCATTCGTACTTTATTCGATGGTAGTCATGTAAAATCTAATGATTTTTTTCAACATATTCGTAGTTATAACAGTTCGTTTTCATTTGCATCATTTAATGCCAATTTAATTAATTTTCAAAATAGACGACCAGGTCCGTACTGTTTTAAAATACAAGGACACATTTATTATCAAATTAATACAGCATTATATGCTGCGCAAAATGAAAGTCCTTCTTATGGCCAACTTTTTATCGTGGATTCAAATGAAGCAATTGATCATCGTATTAATCAAAATTTGTGCTTAGATCTTGAAATTGTACAAAACCTTGAACATATAATGAGGGAATCTAATGTATTTGCTCAATCTTATCAAATGATGGGTGAAGAATTAGAAAATTAACGACGTTTGAAAATGGAATCTGGTAAATTTTTACCAGAATTACAATTATTATTTGCTTTAAGACCAGGTATGGATCGACGTCGATATAATGCTCAAAGAACTAATAAAGTTGCAGCTGTTTTTTGCACAAATGCTGATGGAGAAATTCCAGAATCATACGTTACAATACGTAATAAAAATACTAAAACTTTGCAAAAAGTTAGTACTATGGATCCAAATGTTGAACCATGGATATATCCATTATTTTATCCATATGGCACTCAAGGTTGGCATCGTGATTTAGCAAAATTAAATAGCAATAAACGAATAACGAGAGGACAATATATTAAATATCGTATGGCTATTCGCGATGAATTTAATGTTTTTATATTAGGCCGTCGCTTATTTCAACAATGGCTTGTAGATAGTTATGTAAAAATGGAAGAAGACAAAATTGATTATTGCAAACTCCATCAAAAAGAATTACGTACTGAAACATATCAAGGTTTAAGAGATTACATACAAACTATGGAAAATAATTTAAATGGACGTATTGGTAAAATGGTTATACTTCCTTCCACATTTATTGGATCACCACGTAATATGATGCAAAATTATCAAGATGCAATGGCAATTGTTAGTAAATTTGGTAAACCAGATCTTTTCATTACAATGACTTGTAATCCAAAATGGCGTGAAATTGAAGAAAACCTTTTGCCTGGTCAGCAAGCTTCTGATAGACCTGATATTTGTGCTCGTGTTTTTAATATTAAAAAAGATTATTTAATTGATTTGATTGTTAAGCAAAAATTTTTTGGTGAAGTAGCAGCATTTGTATACGTTATAGAATTTCAAAAACGTGGTTTGCCACATGTCCATATGTTGATCACTTTAAAATACAATTTTAAAATAACAACTCCACAAATTGTTGACAAATATATTTCTGCTGAAATCCCTGATCCATCTGAGAATTATATCTTACATAATATAGTTATGAAGCACATGATTCATGGACCTTGTGGCGATTGGTGTTTAGTAAATGAACAATGCTCGAAACATTATCCAAAATCTTATCTTGAAGAGACTAAAATGGATGAAGATGCTTATCCTTATTATCGTCGACGAAATAATGGTAAAAATTTTGAACGTCCTGATGGATATATAGTTGACAATCGTTATGTTGTTCCATATTGTCCTATTTTATCGATTATATTTAATTGCCATATTAATGTAGAAGTAGTTTCAAGTATCAAATCAGTTAAATATCTGTATAAGTATATTTATAAAGGACACGATGTTGCTGCTATAACCATTGAACCAACAACAGAAAATATAATTATTGATCATGATGAGATACACAATTATATCGAAGCTCGTTACGTTGGACCTGTAGAAGCCACTTAGCGTATCCTCGGTAAAAAATTACAAGATAAAAGCCATGCTATAATACGTTTACCAGTTCACCTTCCCAACGAACAAAATATTATAATTGAAAATGAATCCACTGAAGATGCAATAATTATTGCTTTAAATCAAGTTACTATGTTAATCGATTATTTTTCATTAAATTTACGTGATGAAGAAGCAAGACAATATTTATATATTGAAATTCCACGCTATTATACATTTAAAAAAGAAAAAATTAATGGTAGAAATGTGTCGCGTTGGGTCAGACGCAAAAGTCATTATAATTGCATAGGACAAATGTATTCTGCTAGTCCAGCTCAAACAGAATTATTTCATTTACGATTATTATTACTCATAGTAAAGGAAGCTACAAGTTTTAATGACTTAAGAACTGTAAATGGAGAATTTTGTCAATCATTTTCAGCAGCATGTTTGGCTTTAGGTCTGATCGAAGATGATGATGAATGGAAACGAGCTATGAATGAAGCTGTTGGATGGATGATGCCACGACAACTTCGTAGATTATTTGTACGAATATTATTACATTGTCAGCCGCTACATCCTGAAGAACTATGGGAAAACTTTAAAATAGCGTTATCGGAAGATCACGTTCGACATTTTGGTGTGTTACAAGAACAGAAGAAAGCATATATACAAATCAATAATATGCTTTGTACTGAAGGCAAAAGTCTTGCTGATTTTCCACAAATGGAGCAATTATTAGAAACTGAGTTGTTAAACGAAGAGAATGATTATGTGATATTTGAACAAGCTATGGAAATAGGTACCAAACAATATAAACAATTAAATGATAAACAAAAAGAAATAGTTGATCTTGTGTTAAATAAATTAGATAACAATATTTATAATAATAACTATTGTTTTTATATTGATGGTCCAGGTGGATCAGGTAAAACATTTATATACACAACTATTTATTATTTAGCTAAAATTAGAAATAAACATGTGTGTACAATGGCTTTTACGGGTATTGCAGCGACATTATTGCCTGCTGGAAAGACAGTTCATAAGACATTTGGATTGCCAGTTCCATTATTTGCTGATTCATCATCTACTATTAAAATCCAGTCGAAAAAAGCTCAATATTTGAAAAATACAGATATTTTTATCTGGGATGAAACACCAATGGCGCCACAATATGCTTTAGAAATGATGGATCGAACATTGCGTGATATTATGAATAACGATGTACCTTTTGATGGAAAAATTGTTTTATTAGGTGGTGATTTTAGACAACTATTGCCTATCAAAGTGCATGGTACTCGAAGTGAAATTATAAATCTTTCTATTAAGTTTAGTTCTGTTTGGAAATATTTCGTAAATTATTCTTTAACACAAAATATGCGAGTTTTTCTAGAAGAAATTAAATTTGCAAAATTTCTTTTGGATATGGGAAATAGCATATTAAATGATTCTAATGATAATATACAAATTCCTGAATGTTGTGTAGCATCTATTGATACTGATATTGTAGAAGATATATATGGCGATTTAATAAAAAAAAGAATTTACCAAAATAGCTAAATGTGCTATACTTTCTGCAAGAAATGCCGATGTAGATGAAATTAATAAAAAAGTTGTTGAATTATTAGATATAACTGATGAACGAATTTATATAAGTGTAGATAGCACTGTAAATTGTGGTGATAATGGTAATATCGGTGAAGCTTTGTTACCAGAATATTTAAACAGCTTATCTCCATCATGTCTTCCTTCTTATGAATTACGTTTAAGGCCAAATTGCATTATCATGTTGATCAGAAATCTTAGCATCAATGAAGGTCTTTGTAATGGTACTAGATTAATGATTATAGAGCTTACAGATCATTTATTGAAGTGTAAAATCTTAACCGGTGATAAAACAGGAGATATCGTTTTTCTAAATCGTATAACATTATATTGTGAAAATGTATATCCTTTTACTTTTTCAAGAAGACAGTTTCCAGTAAAATTAGCGTTTGCTATGACAATTAATAAATCACAAGGGCAAACGTTTGACAGAATAGGAATAGATTTTCGCAAAGATGTTTTTAATCATGGACAACTATATGTTGCTTTTTCACGAGTTCGTTCTTGGCAAGCATTAAAAGTTTTCCTTGGTAATCAACGAGATAATAGACACGTTAAAAATTATGTATGTAAAGAAATATATATGTGAAATAAAAGTACACATTAAATCGATATATTAATTGATTTCAAAATTAACGATAATTTAATATTTCTTGAATAATTCAATGACTTCTCTATAATATACTTTACGTAATCTTTGATTATTCAAAAGAAGACTTGAAACTTTGTGTATTCAAAAAGTTCGATATGAGTTATTTTGATAATTTGATGATTATCTTGATTTTATAATAAAATTATTAAAGTAATATAATAAATGCGCGCGCGCATATAAATAATAGGAATAAGAAAATAATAATAATTCTCACGGGACACCGATTGATTTCTTCAATTGAAAAAATGTGATACATCAATAATAAGAATAAGAAAATAATAAGAATTCTCACGGGATACCAATGTTTTCTTCAATTAAAAAGATGTGGTACATCATAAGTTTGTCCCAAATAGTGACAATCAGCATTTTTAGTTCAAAATTGTGTCGTTTGCATTAAGCAATTCGCAAGAAACGGCCTGAAATGGTAGATACTGCATCACGATAATGCATCGGCGCACAGATCATTATTTGTATCATAGTTTTTGGTTATGCATATCTGTATCCTGTAATCGTACAGTTTCCATATTTATCCAATTTATTACTAGCTAAAGGGACTTTTTCCTGTCCCTCCAGTTAAAAAAGTCGTTGAAAAAATCCGCCGATTTGACAACAATAGTATTAAAGAAAGCTGCGAAAATTGGAGGCCGTTCCGAAATCAGTCTATAAAAAATGTTTTTAAAACTAAAAAAAGCGTTGGCATATAAGTGCATTGCACAGGAAGGGGACTATTTTGAAGATCATACGGAACAAATATTAAAAATATAAACAATGTGTTTTATTTACTGAGGCCTGAAACTTTTTTTTAGTAAAAATTGTATCTGTATTATATATAAAGCTAAATAGCACGCGCGTAGCGCGCGCCTGTATTGTTCTAGTCCACTCTTAAAAAAGGCATAAAAGATCGATATTCGAATGTATCGAAAGTCTCGAAGTTTATTGTTGACACTTTTCCGCGTCGCTGATTGGTTATCTCAATGTGAAGATTGACAGTTCGATTAGTATTTCGATGCGAAGGTTATATACAATAATACAAGTAAGATTAAAGAGGTAATCTATCTGAATCATCCTGTACGTAAATATGCTTTTGCGTGAACTGAAGTAATGAACACAATAAAATCTCAAATTTGCCTTTGATGGCAAATTTTAGTCGTTGCAGTAATCAAGAGATACGGTAGTGTCACAGTATAAGAAAGCACAATAGGTTCACTCGCGTCGGTACTTTTTGATCTCATGACTAAAAGATCGCCATATTGCTGGTTGTGCGCGGGCTCTAATTTGAAAGGCATAGATACAATAAGAAAGATATATGTCTAATAAGAATATTTAAAAAAAATTTTATTTAATATTCTAAAAGAAAATAAGACTCTAGAATAATAATTTACCTGATAGGAAGAAAGTCTGTGCCATCGTTACACGGTGCGTAAATTATTGTGTATATTTACAATAATTAATATCTGCGTTTATTTTGTACATATACGTATTAATTTATTTTTAATTAAAATACAATTTTATCAAAATTACTGTAGAAGTATACAATTATTATATGCAATAATTATCTAATTATTAAAATCCTAATAAATTCTATGTATATAAATAAATGTACAGAGCCTATAAATTATCAGAGATAAGAAAATTTAAGAAACATGATAATATTTTGATAATAATAATAATAACATGAATATTATTGTGTGTGCGTGTGCGTGCGTGCGTGTGTGTGTGTGTGTGTGTGTGTGTGTGTGTGTGTGTGTGTGTGTGTGTGTGCGTGCGCGTGCGCGCGTCTATAATTATAAGAGACGTTAGAAAAATATAATTTGATAACATTTACAAATGTGTATCCATCCTTGATCCATCAGTTATAATTTCAACATTGTCCAATTCTTCTTTTTTTTTCTTAATTTGAGTTTATTGATGCACGTTTCGTATACCTAAAAAATAATTAATTATAAGTAAAAAATAATTAGAAATATTAATTAATTAGCATAATAAATAATTAATTATACAAAACTAAATTAAATGCGAAATAAAGAGACATAGGTTTTAATAAATCGTGCTCCTGGTGAAAAAATCTAACAATAAATAATTATCTATAAAGTCATCATAAAAAATTTAGAAATTCTATAAATTGTTTTTTAAATTGTGAGAAAATATTCACCAGGGATTTCAGCAGGGTTACTTTCATTAAAAGTTACACTAGAGATGTCTTGTATTATTGCCATCTTTCAGGTTCTACGGCCATATGTTTACAACCGCCATGTTGCTGGTTGTGCGATTCGGTCATGCGCGAGAGACGATTATTAGGACACTTTCTAGCAGAGTGAACCTACTGTGCTTTCTTATACTGTGGTAGTGTCTCGCGCCAAGTTCACGCGCAGCGCACAACGCAAGCGCAAGACCGACCGTGTTTCTTTACGCGAGCCCGAAAGTTGAGACGAGCCGAGATTATCGGATCTCAATAACGGCTGGGCCGATTGAGTTGATAATAGGCTCAATCGATAGCGCATACCCAAATTACATAAGAAAAGTATGCTTGTTTTTACTGTAGGTGCTGTAGAAAAAAAGTTATAATAATCCAAAGTCGAAATGTTGAAATAATTGTCGTTTTCCTAGGATGTCCAGCTAATAAAATGTCCAGTTTCCGATTTCTGACGTTAGATGCGCTGATGGCGCTGAGAAGCCGCACGGCGCGCGCTTACGATTTGACATTTTTACATAACCTTTCAGATCAGAAAGTGTTATAAAAAAGTAATAATAATGAATTCGGTCTAACAAATTTGGTCACTCGCACTACATTGCTTTGTTACTTTGCTGCACACTCAAGACTGCTTATTAATCCGGAGCAGTGTAGTGCAAGTGACCAAATTTGTTAGAAATTCGTATTAAATGAAATAAGTGATATGTTGGTGAATGTGAATGTCTTAGTAAATATCTACTACACCTTTGAAAATTTTTTATTTTGCAAGTTATTATTCATACATGATTCGAGACTTTAGTGGATGATTTGTCTAAAATAAATAAAATTGAATAGCTCAAAGTTTAATATTTTTGTTCTGAGTATCCTAGATTAGTTTCAACGATATTTATAATTCTCAGTCAATTTTATATTTAAAAAAATATAGCATAAGTAGCCTTCTGTAATTAACGCTATGGTTGACAACAAAATTATCCACATCACAATGTGGGCAGAGAATTAAGTGTAAGAAAATGTTCATCTTGTAAGAGGCTAGTCACTAGAGTGTTGTGTTCCCGGCCAATCAAAAGCGTGAATGTCAGCCTTGAGCCGTTGGTTACTTGGGTTTCCCCAGACCAATCCGGTGGGTTCCCGCCAACGGCAATATTTCTGTATTCTCATTGGCTCACGTGATCGAGCTAAGGTGATGTGAGTTGGGTTGCATGAGCGTGACTTCGGACAAGGGAGTCTGAGCAATGTTGCCAGAAACGAGCGGCGGCATCACATTAATACAACCGAGAACCGATGACGTCACCCTATCCGTGTGAGCTCGACCCGGTCGACCAATGGAAGAGAACGCCGTCTCCCTTCCACCGAGCCGACACAACAGACGATAAATGCATGCTACCAATGCTGCCAGAAACGAGCGGCGGCATCACACTAATACAACCGAGAACCGATGACGTCACCCTATCCGTGTGAGCTCGACCCGGTCGACCAATGGAAGAGAACGCCGTCTCCCTTCCACCGAGCCGACGCAACAGACGATAAATGCTAAGAAGTAAGTGTTTCTAAGGCATGTGGCTGGAATATGAAAAATCCCGTGTTCGAGATTTGCTTCTCGCAACTTTCTTTTCTTTTTTCCGCATTTGTTTCTAACAGTGTAAATTATCAAATAATCTTTTTTTTGCTTAAAAAATAATAGTTTATATTTATTAATAATATTCGCATATGTTAAAACTAACAATTTTTGAAATAATTCAGATTTGCTATTGTCAATAGAAAAATGAAGTTATTTTGCAATATTGCAACAAAGTGTAAATTTAACATATACTATGTTCTTGCCATTCGCCTTATTCGTTTAGCCATGCTTGCTTTGGCATTTATGTCTATCGACTCGAAAGATTTTACATACCTGTAAAACTTTTAATTATTTCCCAACTTACAATTAGTCACTCGCGTCCTGATATTTTTTCTCCCGTTCAATAATTTTCTATTCGTACATTCGGAGAATCCGAATAGTGAGATCAATAATGTACTTAATTTTCGTACACTCTAGTATCTCAATCTGAGATCGGTGTACATTTTAACGTGTCAAATGTAGACGAATTATTTCTATATAAAAGATAATTAAAATTTTCACACCAACAATCTATGATATATGCTCCATATGCCATATTATATTTTATTCCATTTTTAATCATTTATTTTAAACTACTGCATATTAGCAAAAGTTACTGTACTATGGAGATGAGTGGAGGAGACGGTAATATATATTATAAATGCAGTCAGATTTATTGTACTCTTGTTAAAATATTGTAAAAATAATGTATTATTAGTAATTATAATAGTATTTATTAGTAATTATAATAGTATTATTAATAGTGGTCTTCCGCACCACCTTCGAGGTTCCACTAACGGCGCGTTAGGTTTTTTTAGTGGACCTTCGCCAGGAGCCCTATTATACCACATTTCATTAATCTTTCTATATATTTCTTTTATACATATGTGATGTCATTTGTAGACAAAATACTTTTTTTACACTTGTCATTTACAAGTGCGGTGTCATTTGCAGACAAGATACTCTTTTTACTCTTGTCATTTACAAGTGCGGTGTCATTTGCAGACAAGATACTCTTTTTACTCTTGTCATTTACAAGTGTGGTGTCATTTGCAGACAAGATACTCTTTTTACTCTTGTCATTTACAAGTGTAGTGTCATTTGCAGATATACCAAATTTTAAACAATTTCAACAAAATTTGGCAAAATTACGACGATTTATATCTTAAAATCTTATTGAATTTGGGAATAAAAATTTTTCAATTTTTTATTTTTATTATTAAAAATAAGCATCGAACAAAAAAACTGCAGATAGAAAAAAGTTTCGTCTCATCATTCTCTACAAGCCTATGTTTAAAAAAAATTAATTTTGCGACTTTCAAAATTTTCATGCTTCGAGACGTTTAGACGATATTTTTACACGATTTCGAGCGCAGAGCGATTTCGTTGATCCGCGTCCTCAATTGTGTTTATAAGTCGCGTACAAACAGAGATCAGACTAGTTCCTTCGGTTCCTTATCAGTTAATACACTTGACGGAAAAGTCGATTTGAAGAATATTGCGAAATATGGATCGTAAGTAGAAAATTAAATTATTATTAAAATCATCATAAGAGATATAAATTATTATTATTTATTAATTAAAAATAAAATTTTTAATTAAATAATATGAAAAACGGCATAAGAGTGATGACTAAATTGATTATGACTAGAATTATGTGTTAAGAATTAGGAATAATTAATACATTTCGTTATCTTATTTCAAATAAAATAATTCCAATTTGATTTTCCTAATATTTAATATTTATTCCTATTCCTAATATTTTCTCTATTCTACGTAGAGAATCTTTATTATAATATAACGTTACTCCAATAATCGCTAATCTCAATCTATTGTTTCTATGTTGCAAGTTTCTCAAGTAGCATAGCTTTTTAAAAAAATTTACATTAAATCTTGCTTAAAGATTAAAATTTTTAATTTTATGTATTTTGAATATTAAAATTGCTGATTCTTTTAATTTTATGTATATTGAGAATGGTCGAATAGTCAACTGTTTATATTCTTAAAGACAATTTTGTAAATATAAGAAAGGTTAACACATATTATTTAGCTGTAGCTCATAATTCTTCTACCGTTTTTCATGTTATTTATTTTGTTAGCAAAATGTTTAATCTTTAGTTTCTTTCTCCTCTCTTATACATATATAACAGTTTTTATTTTTTTTAAACTCATAAATGTATTACTAATTTAATAAATATATATTAATTTTTGCAGAGGACATGACACAAAGAGTGGAAAGTATGACGCTGGAGGAGAAAGATGCTGCTGTACAACAGTTGATGCAACAAATGTTGCATCAACAAGAAAAATTGGTACAAATGCAGCAGCAGCTGCATTTGTTAATAAGTAGTGGTGCAACAACGCAGCAGCAGCAGCAGCAAAATACAAACACAGAAAATATCCAAGAGCAGCAGCAGCCGGAGGAACAAACAAGAGGTACATTATTTTTTTTTTTATTTTTTGTAACTAAATGATTAATTTATATGCATGATTGTTTTATTTAATATAGTACTTATCTGTAAATGTGCTTATTTTTTAGAAAAAAGGAGAGGAGGCGGAAAGTCTCGCGCTCGCTGGTATCACCAGCGAGGTGGAAGAAGTGAATGGGGAGGCAGAGGTGGATGGGGAGGCAGAGGTGGATGGGGAGGCAGAGGTGGATGGAGCGGCAGAGGTGGATGGGGTGGCAGAGGTGGGTGGGGACCGAGAGGTGGCCAGGGCGGAAGAGGCCATATCATAATAAAAAAATATTATATAAATTTAAAAAATATTAGATAAATATAAAAATAATTTTATATATTAATTTCATATTAATATTAATTTTATTTTTTTAACAAACTTTTATTTTTTAATATTTTTTTTGTATTTTTTATTTATATTTTTATTATTTTTTAACTTATTTACTTATACAATATACTTATATTTTTATTTTTTAATATCTTTTCTATTTTTTATTTATATTTTTATTTTTTAACTTATATTACTTATACAATATACTTATATTTTTTTTATTTATATTTTTATTATTTTTGACGATATTTTTATTATTTTTTAATTTTTTATTTATATTTTTATTTTATATTTTTTTTATTGATTTATTATTATTATTAATAATATGTTTTTTAATCTAATTTATGTGATAACATTATAATAAATATATATTGACTAGTCATATTGTGATAATTTTATATTAAGATTTATTTTACATATATATAAAATAAAATTTCAAATAAAATCAATTATCTCGTGCTAACTCTCTATCCCGTCACGTATTTATAGATAAATAAAATATTACTAACATGTCTGCAAATGACATCACATATGTATAAAAGAAATATATAGAAAGATTAATGAAATGTGGTATAATATAGGGCTCCTGGCGAAGGTCCACTAAAAAAACCTAACGCGCCGTTAGTGGAACCTCGAAGGTGGTGCGGAAGACCACTATTAATAATACTATTATAATTACTAATAAATACTATTATAATTACTAATAATACATTATTTTTACAATATTTTAACAAGAGTACAATAAATCTGACTGCATTTATAATATATGTTACCGTCTCCTCCACTCATCTCCATAGTACAGTAACTTTTGCTAATATGCAGTAGTTTAAAATAAATGATTAAAAATGGAATAAAATATAATATGGCATATGGAGCATATATCATAGATTGTTGGTGTGAAAATTTTAATTATCTTTTGTATAGAAATAATTCGTCTACATTTGACACGTTAAAATGTACACCGATCTCAGATTGAGATACTAGAGTGTACGAAAATTAAGTACATTATTGATCTCACTATTCGGATTCTCCGAATGTACGAATAGAAAATTATTGAACGGGAGAAAAAATATCAGGACGCGAGTGACTAATTGTAAGTTGGGAAATAATTAAAAGTTTTACAGGTATGTAAAATCTTTCGAGTCGATAGACATAAATGCCAAAGCAAGCATGGCTAAACGAATAAGGCGAATGGCAAAAACATAGTATATGTTAAATTTACACTTTGTTGCAATATTGCAAAATAACTTCATTTTTCTATTGACAATAGCAAATCTGAATTATTTCAAAAATTGTTAGTTTTAACATATGCGAATATTATTAATAAATATAAACTATTATTTTTTAAGCAAAAAAAAAGATTATTTGATAATTTACACTGTTAGAAACAAATGCGGAAAAAAGAAAAGAAAGTTGCGAGAAGCAAATCTCGAACACGGGATTTTTCATATTCCAGCCACATGCCTTAGAAACACTTAGGGCGGTATTCATAGTCCGTTCTTATATTCAAAATCGTTTTAAGCACGGACTTATATTCGCTCTCTTCGTCACACATAGATTGTGTCTGACGAAGAGAGCGAATATAAGTTCGTGCTTAAGACGATCTTGAATATAAGAACGGACTATGAATACCGGCCTTACTTCTTAACATTTATCGTCTGTTGCGTCGGCTCGGTGGAAGGGAGACGGCGTTCTCTTCCATTGGTCGACCGGGTCGAGCTCACACGGATAGGGTGACGTCATCGGTTCTCGGTTGTATTAGTGTGATGCCGCCGCTCGTTTCTGGCAGCATTGCATGCTACTTGCATGTTAAAAGCAAGCGTTTCTGATTCAGAAAAGAAATTCTGAGGCGAGTGGCTGGAATATTAGAGATCACCTGTTCGAAACCTGCTTTGTGCAACTTTTTTTTCTTTTTTCCACATTTGTTTCTAACATAGTAAATTATTAGATAATATTTTTTTGCCCAAAAAAATATTTTCTATTTATTATTAATATTCGCATATATTAAACTAACAATTTTAGAAATAATACAGATCTGCTATTGTTAATAGAAAAATGAAGTTATTTTACAATGTTGCAACAAAGTGCTAATTTAACATATGCGAATATTTTTAATAAAAATAAAATAATTTTTTTTAGCCAAAAACATTATCTAATAATTTACTTAAAATAAATATCGAAAAAGGAAAAAAAGTTACAAAATCACAGTTTTCAAACACGAGATTTTTAATATTCTTGCCATTCGCCTTACTCGTTTAGCCATGCTTGTTATTTTACATTTATCAACATAAAAGATTACACGCCTGCAAAGCTTTTAATTATTTATTTTAAACTACTGCATATTAGCAAGAGTTACTGCAGTAACTACATATACATGTACTGTGGAGATTAGTGGAGGAACACAGTAGCATATTAAAACTGCAGTCAAATAGATGTAGATTGGTAATTTTATTAATACTATTAATAAGTAGTGGTCTTCCGTACCACCTTTGAGGTTCCACTTATGGCGCGTTCGATTTTTTTTTAAGTGGATTGTCGCCTGGAGCCCTATTGTACCACTTTTTTTTACACCTGTTATTTACAGGTTAAAATAATTTACAGTAGTTGACACTGTATTTTTGTATCTATATACTTACTGTACTTTGTATACTCACTGTACTTGTACTTTTGCGCGTTGCGCGTATATTGGCGAGTTGGGAAAATTACTTACTTTATAATTTTTTATAAATACAAAATATATTTTGTATTTATTATGCCTGCAATGCTATCAAGAGTAATGAGAAATACAAGGTGTCTCATTTTAAACAATCCACTCAAATATCTCAGAAACACCAAGTTAAATAATAAAATTTTTTTAATAAAAGTTGTAGGATTTGGAGAGGGAAAAAATATAGGGATATTTGTTTGACCTTGGATGGAAGCGCTTCTGAGATTTGAAGGTCATTTTTATTTTTTTAAATGGAACCACTTTAATTTTTTTATATAAATCGATTTCTCATAATATTTGTCGTAAAAAGTTATAAAACTAGGATGGCCAAAAATTGAATGGTTTACAAGATATTTTATACTTTAATTTGACATAATTTTACATAAACTATAAAATATCTCGTTAAATATTCATTTTTCAATTATCTTACATCAACACTTTTATGCACAAAATAATGAGAGGAATCAATTGGTGTAAAAAAATACATAGTTGACTTTAAGAAAAAAGTATATATATTTAAGAAGAAAGTATATTATATCATATCTGCTAAATATAGCTTAAATATAGCTCTGCTAGATTTTTTCTTAAAGACAACTATGTGTTTTTTTTATACCAATTGATTTCTCTCATTATTTTGTGCATAAAAGTGTTGATGTAAGATAATTGAAAAATGAATATTTAACGAGATATTTTATAGTTTATGTAAAATTATGTCAAATTAAAGTATAAAATATCTTGTAAACCATTCAATTTTTGGCCATCCTAGTTTTATAACTTTTTACGACAAATATTATGAGAAATCGATTTATATAAAAAAATTAAAGTGGTTCCATTTAAAAAAATAAAAATGACCTTCAAATCTCAGAAGCGCTTCCATCCAAGGTCAAACAAATATCCCTATATTTTTTCCCTCTCCAAATCCTACAACTTTTATTAAAAAAATTTTATTATTTAACTTGGTGTTTCTGAGATATTTGAGTGGATTGTTTAAAATGAGACACCTTGTATTTCTCATTACTCTTGATAGCATTGCAGGCATAATAAATACAAAATATATTTTGTATTTATAAAAAATTATAAAGTAAGTAATTTTCCCAACTCGCCAATATACGCGCAACGCGCAAAAGTACAAGTACAGTGAGTATACAAAGTACAGTAAGTATATAGATACAAAAATACAGTGTCAACTACTGTAAATTATTTTAACCTGTAAATAACAGGTGTAAAAAAAGTGGTACAATAGGGCTCCAGGCGACAATCCACTTAAAAAAATCGAACGCGCCATAAGTGGAACCTCAAAGGTGGTACGGAAGACCACTACTTATTAATAGTATTAATAAAATTACCAATCTACATCTATTTGACTGCAGTTTTAATATGCTACTGTGTTCCTCCACTAATCTCCACAGTACATGTATATGTAGTTACTGCAGTAACTCTTGCTAATATGCAGTAGTTTAAAATAAATAATTAAAAGCTTTGCAGGCGTGTAATCTTTTATGTTGATAAATGTAAAATAACAAGCATGGCTAAACGAGTAAGGCGAATGGCAAGAATATTAAAAATCTCGTGTTTGAAAACTGTGATTTTGTAACTTTTTTTCCTTTTTCGATATTTATTTTAAGTAAATTATTAGATAATGTTTTTGGCTAAAAAAAATTATTTTATTTTTATTAAAAATATTCGCATATGTTAAATTAGCACTTTGTTGCAACATTGTAAAATAACTTCATTTTTCTATTAACAATAGCAGATCTGTATTATTTCTAAAATTGTTAGTTTAATATATGCGAATATTAATAATAAATAGAAAATATTATTTTTTTGGGCAAAAAAATATTATCTAATAATTTACTATGTTAGAAACAAATGTGGAAAAAAGAAAAAAAAGTTGCACAAAGCAGGTTTCGAACAGGTGATCTCTAATATTCCAGCCACTCGCCTCAGAATTTCTTTTCTGAATCAGAAACGCTTGCTTTTAACGTGCAAGTAGCATGCATTTATCGTCTGTTGTGTCGGCTCGGTGGAAGGGAGCGTTCGCTCTCTTCCATTGGTTGAACGGCCGAGCTCACACGGATACGTGACGTAGCGCTTCTGTAAGGTTGTGTGAGGCAGCGGAGCCGGGACCGCTGTGGGAAATATCGCATCACTGCTGGCAGCATTGAGTCTGAGTCGAACCGTCCAAGCGTTAACATGCGTTGCGCCTTTTATTGTATTCACGGTGTATAATATCGAGTAATAAATTCTGTTCTTTTCATCCTGACATTAATCTAAATTAACTATACACCTTACGGTTTATTTTACCCCAGGCTCACTTACAGTTCAGAAGTGGGATGTATATTAAAAATCGGGACATTGCTGTTGGCGTCGTCTTTAGTGGTCACAAGTGATCTTGACGTGCGCTCCCGTTTTTACGAGTATTTGTGTTTCTCGTCGCGGTTGGCTTTGGTGGTTCCGGTTCCCGCGTTTTAGACTGGGCTAATCTATACGGGATAGTGCCTTTAGTCATATATTAGTACACGACACGTGGTTCGTGGTGTGCGTCGCCATTTTTGCCGGTTCTCGGGTTAGCGTCGCCATCTTTTCCGAGTTGCGTGGTCCTTCGTGTTCGTCGCCATCTTGGGCATCCATTTTGCATCTCTCTGACGTCACGCCATCTTGAACATAGATCGACATCGTCTAGAAGAGCTTTCCAACGAGGATTTGCAAGCCAAGGTTTGCCAATACGGCCTCGAGCCGCTGCCATACCGTGCTGGTTGGATCGACCAAATTATGGTGCATTTGGAACAATTTGGTCCGCTGAATGACATGCGGTAAGGACCATTGACATGTGGCAACACAGTGACAGCCAGTAATACTGTGCCACAAGTTCAAAACTCTTTAAGTGCGGCGTCTACAAGTGCAGTGTCTGGCAATACTGCACCGCCTGCACCATCTGTCAGTGATATTTCACAAATTTGTGCTTCTCTTGCAGCGGAAATGAGGCAACAATGGGATACCTTTCAGCAAGTCTTATCGGCTTTGCGAGCAGGGCCATCGGCTTCGCCCGCTCCTATCGGACAACTACAGTTGCCGTTCAGTGGTTTTGATCAAGGTGTTAATCCTACCGGGTCAGATAGACTCACCAGTGCCTCGCCGGGCGTTATTACCGCCACGTCAGGTATGTCTCGGATTCCGTGCTATATTCAGTACCAGCAGCACAGGCAATCAGTTTGCTTGCATCACAAATACCAAGTTTTGGTGGTACGCAAGACGAGAATATTGAATTGTGGTTACGAAAAGTTAAACGCGTATCGCGTATACACTGTGTTTCCGAGGACATTACGCTCTTGGCAGCCACGAGTAAATTAACAAAGCTGGCTCGCGAGTGGTTTGATCTCGACACAGGAACAATTAATGACACCTGGACATCCTTCAAACAAGCAGTCATCAGGCGTTTCCGTCGTCATATTCCGTTCTGTGTTATAGTGCAGAAAGTGGAAGCGAGAAGGTAGAATTTTACAAAAGAAACCTTCCAGGAGTATGCTCTTAATAAACTCAGACTTATACAAAATATGAATTTGTCTGACAGTGATGCAATTAACTTTCTTATCAGTGGTATTGGAAGTGCGTCTCTTAGAGCAACCGCCGCTTCTCTTGGTGCAATCACAGTGGATCAATTTCTTGAAAAAATCCACAATATCACTATTGTAAGTGGTGATCTTGGTAAAAAACAATCTTCATTTTACAAGGCTGAGAAAATGAAGCCTAGTAATTCTACAGTTAAAAACATTGACTCTACGAAAGTTAATAAAGACATTTTCTGTGTTTATTGCAAAAACAAAGGACACATCCGTTTGGATTGTTTGAAATTAAAGAAAAAGGAGCAGTTCCAGCAGTCGACTTCCCTGCCTACGAAGCAACCTGTCGTTGCAGCCATCGATGCCTCAGCCGATGCAGCAGCTGCCGTCCCAGCGGACTCGTCGTCTTCACTGGTAGCGTCCATTGCGCCGCAGTCGGCGAAAAGGTTGGAAATTTCTGATCCGCAAATTAAGGTTCTTACTATTAATAATATAACCTGTAATTTGTTTGCGTTGGTGGACTCTGGCAGTCCTACCTCGTTTATTCGTCCTTCGTTGTTTCACAGGTATTTTGACCGAACTACGTCAATTAACGTGGCAATTCGTTCTTATATGGGTCTCAATAGCTTACCTATTCCAGTTTTAGGAACGGTTTCATCTGTCATTCGCTTTGAATCATTACCTGATTTTAATGCAGATATAGAATTTCAAGTGTTACAAAACGATGTTTTTGTTGCAGATATTGTAATTGGACGTGATTTCTTACGCAAGCACGAGATTATCGTAATATTCAGTCCATCAGCTAAAGCTGCGGACGATATTCTCCGTCTTATACAGCAAGTCGCATCTGCAGATGTCTTGGAAGAATCATCTTCATCTATTTCATCGTTATTTGAGAAAATTGCTATTGATTTTGACACTCAGGTTAAAAAGCATTTGATTGACATCGTAACGGAAATTGAAAATAAAGAAATTCCGGTTGTCAAGGACGGATATTCGGTCAAGGTAGCCTTAAAAGATAATACAACATATGCGTTTGCGCCAAGGCGATTCGCCTTTTCCGAACGTCAAGAAATGCGCAAAATTACCGACGATTTATTAGCGCGAGATATTATTCAATACAGTTCGTCATCGTATTGTGCACGGGTTATTCCGGTACGTAAAAGGAACGGATCCCTTCGTCTATGCGTAGATCTACGGCCGCTGAACAATCGGGTGATAAAACAAAAATATCCTTTTCCTTTGATTGAGTTTGGATTGTTTATCTCATCTAGCGGATAAATCAGTTTTTTCTTTACTTGATCTTAAGGATGGTTTCCATCAGATTGAAGTCCATCCTGATCACACTAAGTATTTTTCTTTTGCGACCCCAGACTGGTAATTTGAGTTTAAAAAACTTCCTTTCGGTTATTGCGAAGCTCCAGCCAAATTCCAAAAACGAATAGTACACATTCGTCAGCCGTTAATCCGGAAAGATGCAGTAATTGTTTACATCGATGATATTCTTATTTCATCAAGTTCAGTTGAGGAAAACCTCGAGATTCTTAAACAAGTTCTGTTGCTTTTAAAAAGTTATTCTTTCTATCTAAATTATGATAAATGTCTTTTTTTGAAAACTTCAATCGAATATCTCGGTTATATTATTTCACCGGATGGCATCACTTTAAGTACACGTCATACGAATGCTGTCAAAAACTTTCCACGGCCTAAAAAGGTCATTGAAGTGCAAAGGTTCTTAGGCCTTACTAATTATTTTCGGAAATTCATAAAGGGTTACGCGTCCATCGTTAAACCGTTACATAACCTTCTTCGGAAGTCAGTCGATTTTGTTTTTGATGATACATGTCTTATCGCATTCGAAACTTTAAAGAAGAAGTTGACATCTCCGCCAGTCCTTAGCCTTTATAATCCCAATGCCGAGACTGAGCTACATACCGATACCAGTGCAATAGCGTTAGCAGCTATACTTTTTCAAAAACAGAAAACGGGAATATGGGGACCTGTAGCGTATTATAGTCAATCTACTAATCAGGCAGAAGCCAAGTATCATAGTTTTGAACTTGAAATGCTTGCGGTTGTAAAATCAATCGAACGTTTCCACATTTATTTGTATGGATTGAAATTCACAGTCGTGACCGACTGTCACGCTCTAGTTTGCGCAGTAAACAAATCCCATTTAAACCCCCGTATTGTGCGCTAGACATTAAGACTTCAAAATTATAAATTTCGAGTTTCACATAGATCAGGACACAAAATGTGCCATGTAGATGCATTAAGCCGCGTCGCGTGCTATGTTGAAAACTTACCTCTTGAAAGACAATTAGAGTTTAAGCAACTGCAAGATTGCAGACTTAAAGAAATAGCGGAAAAATTAGAATTAGAAGAAAGCGATAAATTCGAATTAATCGATGGCTTAATCTTTAAAAAGGGGCCAGACAAACCGCGTTTTGTCGTTCCAGAATCAATGATTCGGAATATTATTCGGGTCTACCATGATGAGCAAGCTCACTGTGGGACAGAAAAAACCTTTAAAGGTATTAGCGCCAATTACTAATTTCCTTCGCTACGTAAAAGAGTACGTAATTACATAGACAACTGTTTAGATTGTTTGATTGCAAATTCTTCAGTTAATTCTCGAGAAAGGGAGTTACAGTTAGTCGACAATCCCAATAGACCTATGCAAATTTTGCATTGTGACCATTTCGGTCCGCTCACTGAATCCTTTAATGGGTTCAAGCATATCTTACTTTTGGTAGATGCTTTCTCTCGTTTTACCTGGTTGTTTTCAGTTAGGTCTACCGGATCGAAGGAAGTAATGCAACATTTCCTTTCCGTCTTTAATATCTTCGGTAACCCTGAATCGCTGGTTTCAGACAGAGGCACTGCCTTTACCTCGCATGAGTTCTCTGAGTTCTTGGAGGTAAGAAACATTTACCACCGTCAAGTTGCTGTTGCAGCTCCATGGGCTAATGGTCTCGTGGAACGCCTAAATCGTTTTCTTAAAACTTCTTTAAAGAAAGTCGTAGATGAACCTCAAACATGGAGTTCCAAGGTAGAACTGATTCAGTACGTGATAAATAATACGTATCATTCATCGCTTAAAACGACACCTTCAAAATTGCTGCTTGGATACGATTTGCGTGGTCATTCCGATGTTTCTCTCGTCAGTAAACTGAACGATATTGCTAAAATTGAACTTAATTGCGATAAAGAACGCGATATTAGTCGCAAACTAGCTATAGAAGTCTCTAATAAAATACGAGACTATAATAAAATCTATTATGACAAAAGACATAGAAAACCGACCCAATATAAAGTGGGAGATTTCGTCTTAATCAGGGACACTATCCTCAAATCTGGAGAGGATAAAAAGCTGAAAACAAGTTATAAGGGGTCTTATCATATCGCTAAGGTTTATGATAACAATCGTTACGTGGTACAGGACGTACCAGGGTTTAATATAACTTCGCGACCCTATAACTCTATTTTGTCACCTGATCGGATCAAGCCGTGGGTCAAGCCAGATAATAACTAATATTTACTTATTATTTATAGTAAGTTTGGTTTATATTTACGCAATTAGTCTATAAGTTCTACGTTTTGCAATTTGTATTATCTAATGTGAAGTTTTTGCGACATTGTCTATCTGCGATATTAACCAAAGTATTTTGTTTTATTTAAGGAAAATGTAATATAAACACATCGAGTTAATTACCAATGCTCAGCGGAAAAATTGAAAGTTTATTTTGTGATAATTAATAAGTTACAGCATATGTATATCCATATTTTGTTGTTAGAAAAGCTTTTGTTGTATTTTAAATATTGTATTCCATTAGTATTACACATTCGGGTCGAATGCAATTACAGGCTGGCCGAGCTGTAAGAGGCTAGTCACTAAAGTGTTGTGTTCCCGGCCAATCAAAAGAGTGAATGTCAGCCTTGAGCCGTCATTGGCTACTTGGGTTTCCCCAGACCAATCCGGTGGGTTCCCGCCAACGGCAATATTCCTGTGTTCTCATTGGCTCACGTGATCGAGCTAAGGTGATGTGAGTGGGGCTGCATGAGCGTGACTTTGGACAAGAGAGTCTGAGTTGAACCGTCCAAGCGTTAACATGCGTTGCGCCTTTTATTGTATTTTACGGTGTATTTTACCGAGCAATAAAGTCTGTTCTTTTCATTCTGACATCAATCTAAATTAACTATACACCTTACGGTTCATTTTACCCCAGGCTACCTTACAAATCAAACATCCCATTCCAATAATCTTCGTCTTGTTTCAAGCTTGCACGAAATATTTTTTCTAACTTGAAGGAAACACAAAACGTAATCTTTTCACAAAGAGTAATCTTTTCCAAAATTTGACAAATTATTTTAATTAATTTTAAAATTAACAAAATTAACAAAATTTTATGAAGCTTCAATAATCTATGATTCAAATTCTAAATTCGATTAATCTTTATCTACTTCATTGATCACACTAGGACACTCCGACCGGTAGTGCACCACACTGCCAACATTCTTTATTCTATCTATTTTTTTTTTTTTAATCTTTAAAATTTATTTCTTTTATTTCCATGATTGCTTTCGCCCTTTCAATTGCCAATTTAAGTAATGTTAATCCTTTTAATTGAAGGATTCTCTTAATAAAGCCATCATTTAAAGCGTTAACAAATTGTGCACACGAATTTTTTTGCGGACTTCAACCGTACATTCCGAATATTATAATTTAGCAAGTCTTTCTATGTTAGCACCCAAATTTAACACATCTCTAAATTTTTGCCGGCGATTAGTAAATTGTGTATAATATGTGCCCGAGAGACATCCCTTTCCAAAACGTAATTCTAATTTCGATTTTTAACTCATAGAAATTTAAATCTTCTATTTCAGACACACAATCTAACACTGAACGTGCCTTTCTCCTTAAACAAGAAGCTAACGCGAAAGTCTTTACTCTATTTGACCAATTATTTGCACTAGCTATTAAATTAAACTGTACAAAAAATTCGCGTAAAAATCCCGAACCGTCATAAACATCGGGTTTTAACTTATATCCCAAATTTACATTAGCGTTCGCGCACATTTCATCCCGCAGTATCGAATTTTCGCGACAAATGTTATTTTGGAAAATATTATAAATAGTTATACTAGGGGGATTCTAACCCATGGGGCAATGAGGGGAGTGCGGGTGAAGAAAGGAAGAGTTTGAGGGGGAGGGGGTAATTTTGGAGGAGAGGGGGTAATTTTGGAGTAGAGGGGGTAACGAGGGAGGTGCGGGGGAGAGGAAAAGGTATCAGATTACATCAATTCCCGGAAGAGATAAGGATTCCTGGAAAAGATAAGATAAGGATTGTTTATACAAACATGAGTCATTGAGGGATAAGGATTCCTGGAAAAGATAAGGATTGTTTATACCCTTTACAGGCACGTGCAGGTTTTTTCTACACACCAAAGTAGAGCGCTTGTTTAAATTACATCATCGCTAGTTTTAGGACAGACAATGGAGGGGGTGATAAGGATTGTTTATACAAATTTTAGGCAGCGCCATGTTGCCAGATTTCAATTTTGTGTGACATTATCGCTATTTTTAATTAGTGTCGTGTGCAACAAGCGGGTATATATGGTCCATTAAAAACAAGTCGTGGTAACAGTCGAAATGTTCATCGTGCTCTCCGACGAACGCGACATTCTGAGCCTGTCAGCGGAGGAATTAGAATTCGTGCCGAAAGTGTTTCTTCTGAGCAAGTTTGCTCGGTTTGTGGATCATGTGTGGGATAGGCTACCGGAACATTTAAGAGCGGATCCGGAAGTGCGAGGATACCGTCGGTGCAACGAGCACTACAACCAGCCGTGGCAGCGCGATCACATCGACGGGCCCCCGCCGTACCGCAAAGATTGCACTCTGTGCAAATTGGAATAGGTAAAAAAAATATTTTTTCTAAATTATAATTTTTTTAATTTTTTATAATTTTTTATTTTAATATATTTTATAATAATAATTTTATAGTGTTTATAAACGTTTATAAACGGGTATTTAAATCTAAAGAAACTATTATAATATATACATCATTACAACTTTATAAATTGTTTTAGGTTCACAATGAACAAGCATCAACCGAAAAGTCTCACCGAGCTTGCACGCAAAGCTATAAACAAAAACATCAAATCTGTACCACATCTCAGGGACTTCGCGCTTCCACCGAGGCTCATTCGTGACCTGGAGGCAATGTTTGCAGAGGATCGTCATGATTATGAACAAATGGCAGCTCTAAGGAGGTATACGGAATGTGACTTTTGCGAATTTTTCTTGTAACGGTGCAGCCCGCAAGCTGCATCGTTACGGCTACGGACCGTCCATCGTCCGTAGCCCACCAAGGGCGCATCGAGCGCCGATAAATTTCTTATCGTAACAACGGCGATCAACCGCCGAAAATTCCCCACACCCGACCGTTCCGAAATTCCGTTTTGTGGGGGACTCGCCGCCGAAACCGCCGATGCTTGCCGATTCGAAACCATTCGGCTGCCAGCCGGGTATAAAAAAGGCCCGGCTGAACGTCTTCTCACCAGATCCTGTTCGCTGCTAGCCAGCAAACAATCCTGCTGCGAGCGTTCTCGTAGTTCGCCGAGAGTACTCGGATTCTATGCCTTATTCCAGGTACACGAGCGTTTTCGATACCGTTGCTATCTCTGATACGAGCGTCCTCGTATACCCCGTCGAGCGTACTCGGCTCCTCCAGGCATCGATCTCCGTATGCAGGGCACTCCCTCATACTTAGTCGAGTCGCCGCTCTGAATCCGCCTTCGTACGAGTGTTCTCGTACGTCCGCCGACCAGTTTCGGCCTCAAAGCCTCTAGTGCGAGCGTCCTCGTACTCCCGTCGAGCATACTCGACGTCCTGGTCCTTGTTTCGCGTTGCCACGCACCGGGATTCATCCGCAGAATCCATTCAGCGGGCAAACTACGTCGACCAATCCGCGCCGCCGAACGACCCGTTACGATCTACGATCGAACGGACTCGCGATACCACCACGAACGCACTCGCCGACGAGCGTTGCGTTGTACCAACCGTTGCGACACGATCGCTCGCGCTTGCGCTCTCTCTGATCGCACCGAAACGCCTCACGTCGAAATTTAATAATCTGTTCGACCATTTGTTCTACATAACTATCTCGCCGTTCACGTAAATAATTATTTCACCGTCGCCTTCGAATTTATTTCACGCCGCCTTCAATAATTATTTCACCGTTCGCTTCAATAATTATTTCACTATTTCCGATACTTCATTTTTATTTCACGCCGCTTCCATAACTATTTCGCTGTCACTTATTAATTATTTCACCGTCGCTTATACCAACCTCACCGATACTTGTATATTTATTTTCACGCCGCTTTAAAGGATTATTTCACCGTTGCTAAATTATTTCACCGTTGTTAATATACCGATCGCACCGATACTTGGCTAATTAACTCACGATTCTTGTATACTTTTCCGAATTCGCTTCGCACACGCTTCGCATGTACGCACGAGCATTGAAGCAGATCATTTGAAACAGTCATTTCAACATCTTTCTCAAATAAACGTTGTTTTCTTTACTTTATTATAATCAAGCATTTGTTTTATTTGATATACCTCCAACCGACCGAACCTGGATTCCGGCGAGCTACTCCGCGTCCGCCGAAGCTCACACGGTTTCACTCTTAATGTACAAAGAAAGATCATACCCGATGAACAAGAATGAACCATGTATGCGGACCTAATCATTTTTAATAAATATTATTTATTATTAAATTAATTTTTCTTATTCCATCTCTTTCCTGTGCCTCATCTTATTCACTGACTTATCCTACTACGAGATAAGCGCGCGCGTCATGTTACACTACATGATAGAAGGAAACGAGCAAACCAGTGACTATCATTTTTCTCTTTTAATTGCGGCGAATAATATAGAGTAAATTATTTAAGTTATGCATTTATTCTAAACACCAATAATATACTTGTAGGGCACTCAATTTATGGAACTCCAATGGAGCGAGGGTTCGGTTTAAGAATCGACACGCATGATGCAGTAAACAACTGTAATAGTAATAATATGTACACATTAACAAAGACCAGAAACATTACAGTGAGCGAGTGAACCAAAACTAACCTGAATCAATACAATTGCCGATGGCAAACCTTTATCTGTCTCCGTACGATATCATCGATACTCTCAGCTCGGAGTCTTGTTACATACTGCCTCTCACGCGCGAGTCGACAAGCCGCGACAAGGCCAAGCTTGATAACCTACAAGCTTACATCCCCCCCTTTTTAAGACCGGGGGTACACTCCTTCGGATTGAGGAACAAACTTACTAGCATGGAAAATATTTGACTCCTTTTTTCTAAATCTACTATCTAACAAAAACATTACATTAGAAATTTTCTCTTTACTTTTAAACGGACCTGCTCTAATTGGATCTATTTTATTTTTGTTCAATTTATTAACGCTTTGTACATAAACTAAATCTCCTACTTTATAATCTATCTGTTTTACGTTCTTATCGTAATATTCCTTATTCCGATTGTGAATTTTTTTTGAATTTTTAAAAGCTATTTTCCTATTGTTTGCCAAATTTGTCAAATTATTATCGTTTATCTCATCGGGTATGTGGCGGCTCACCGCCACACCGCTGCACTGACGCGGTATAATACACCGCGGCGCCGCTACGCGCCGCAGGCCTTCTACCAGTTACAAGCTTGCGGACCCACCGCCAGGTTGCGCAGGCGGTGAAGAGCCTTCTCGCGATCAAGCTTCGATCGACGAGATATAAAAGAGCTGCTCCGCAGATCTTTCCTCACTCACTCGCTTCAAGGCGAGCTCTCTCCAGGGCCCTTGAACTGAGTCGTACTCTGCCTCGGCAGAAGCTAACCAGAGACACATAGTCTCGCAGTTTTCCTCACGCTGCCTCGCAAGGCGCGTAAAAAGAAAACAGAGTCCCAGCATCGGCCGCACATTTCAACCAAGCGGCCCGCGGATACTCCACTTTCGCCGTCACCTCCTCAGTCTCTAGTGTGGAAATTAATTCCACTAGAGTTCTGCGTCCGGTTGACTCGACCACCAAGGGACACGCTCACACAAGGCGACATCCGAATTCGGAGACCTCTCTCTCCTCGGTACACGGAGCAATCCGCAATTCCGAGAGCCGAGACGGTTGCTACCACCAGCACATCAGAGACTCGTTCCATCGCAGTACAGACTTCACCGCTCAGAGCCTGCTCAGAGAGCAGTTGTCAGACGGAAGACCACTTCCCGAACGGCGTTCCACCGACGCCGGGAAAGGGGCTGCAACGAGCTAACTCAATTGAACCGTCCTTTTTAGGACCCGTTCAACACACTAAGACGCGGCCGGTAATTCCTTACCGCGCCCGTCAATTTTTCTTTTGATTCTCGGCCTTACACTCTTGCCGAGAAAGCGCCTCTGGCGCACTTAATCAAATCAAACAAAAACTTGTACTTTTACTCTACTTTTCTGACGAGGAAAAATAAATTATATTTTTCTGAGAAATTGGTCTCAATATTTCAACCAAGTCGAACACAATCCTTTAGGCAATACGCCTATAGGGTAAAAATGAATGGTTTAGTCCTGTCAGCAAATAATTAGGAGTGAATCCAGTCGAACTGTGGATTGTGTTGTTGTAATCTTTTACACATTCCTCTGCTATCTGGGGCCATGATTTATCTTTATTCTCATGGATTTTACATCGTATTCTGTTTACCAAGGTCTGATTTGTCCTTTCGTTTAGTCCATTGAAAAACGAACAATCCACTGCTGTAAAAACCAGTGCTACTTTCTGTTTATTTAAGTATTGCTTAAACTGCGCCGAATTTATACCAGGATATTGATCTGATAAAACCAATTTAATACCTCCATCTTTTTCTACTTTCTTAATTAGATTTATGAAGTCTCTTGCCACTTGAGTCTTTGAAGTTATTAAGTACGCAAATCTTGTAAAATGATCCACCGCCAAATGTAAGTATTTTTTTGTACTTTTATTGCCTTTGAAACCTCCTATTGTATCAATAGACACTATTTCGAGGGGTTCCTTTGCTGGACCGAGTTGAGACAGAGGTGCTTTAAAGCAACCTATTCTTGATTTATTTTTAATGCAAGTTTCGCACGATCTGCAGGTCAATCTTATGTGTTTATACATATTTTTAAAATAAAATTTTTGGCCGAAAGTTAGAATTAACTGTTTTGTGCCTATATGTCCCTGGTGTACATGTACGTCGGTGATAAGAGACTTTCCAAATTCTTCAGTGGTCCATATTTTCTCTTTGTTATTTAAAGTTTTGTAAATTATATTATTTTTAATAATGCATTTATCATCAATTTTTAACAATTTCTGGTTTTCTTTGATATCATTCAATCTCAATAAATTTGAGATTTTGATCACAGAATCGTTATCTGTGTCTTCGTGTGATACCAAAACCGGATTTCTCGACAAACAATCAGCTTCTATATTGTCTTTCCCTGGATTATATACAATTTCATAATCAAACTGCGAAATATAATTCAAAATCTGCACTAGTTCCATATCATTACTTTTTTTTATATTGAGATTTTCCAGTGGTCTGTCCGTAAATACAAAGAACTTTTTTCCCAACAATTAAAATTGCCAATATAAAATGGCTTCTTTTATTGCTAGGCATTCTATAAAAATGGCTTTCTTCTTTTTCTGAGCGTCTGTCAACTTTCTGGAAAAGAAAAACACCGGCTTCAGGGAATTATCTTCCTGTGGCTGCTTTAATATTGCTCCAACTCCTTCAATGCTTGCATCAGTGAAAATAAATATTGGGGCCTCTGGATCAAAAATTGCCAAAGCGGGAGCTGTACACAAATATTCTTTTGTCGAATTAAAACTATTCCTACACTCTTCGGTCCAATTGAAGGGTACTTTCTTTCTTAACAGATTTCTTAGAGGATCCAGTAAGGTGACATGATTTGGTATAAACTCCAGATAAAAATTAATCTTTTCTAAAAATTGCCTGACTTGTGTTTTTGTTTTGGGTGTGGGAAACTTCTTAATGGCCACTAAATTATCATTTATTGGTTTAATCATATTGCTTCCAATTTCGTGTCCCAAATATGTTATCTTTTCTTGGGCGAACTTACATTTATTTTTATTCAATTTAAAACCTTGTTTATGTAGTGCTTGCAGCACTTGCTCTACATGATATACATGCTCTTCGTAAGTCTTAGAGAACACCAATATATCGTCTATATAATTTACTGTGAAAACATCTAACTTGTTTTTTCTTATCACTCCTGCTAAAACTCTTTGAAAAATAGCAGGAGCAGATCTCAACCCAAAGGGTAAACATCTCCACTGCCAGTGTCCGTGATGTGTCACGAAAGCCAACTTATATCTATCCTTTGCACGCACCGGAATCGACCAGAACGCCGAATTCACATCCAATTTTGAGAAAAACTTACAATTTCTGGCGCGTATGGTAAGATCATCTATCCTTGGAAAGGGCTGACTTTCTGGCACTACTATTTTGTTGAGCTCTTTAAAATCAATACACAAGCGTGATCTTTTTCCTTCTTCTTTTTTGAGAACCATGGTTACGGGAGCTGCATAAGGACTGCTTGACTCCTCTATTAGACCTGTATTTAATAAATCTTCTACTTGTTTCTCGATTTCTAATTTATCTTGAAACGAGCATCTATAGGGTTTCTTTGAAACATATTTATTTTCTGTCAGTTTCACTGTGGCTTCATAATCCTTTTCTGATCCTATATCGAACTTTGATTTGGCGAAGATTATCTCGTTATTTTTTATAATATTCTCTATTTTATTAGTACTTATTTCATTAGTGTTATTTTGCTTATCTAAAATTTTTTTTTTCCTTTTATTTGTTTCTGTGATATGGTTAAATTTTCATCCTGGCAGAGTTTGAATTTTTTTATTGAGTTTAATCCTAATAGAAATTCACAATCAATGCCTTCCTTAACTATGAAAAACTGAAAATCCTCTTCTACATTACAAATTTTAATACGTATTGTTATAATCCCTTCCGTTTTCGCCGTTCCCGCTACACCTTTAATGGTATCTCTCCCACCTATTATTTGTTTGGTATTTCTTTTATCGTTCAAAAATGTACTACTAACTAGAGAGACATTGGATCCGGAGTCATAAAGACCAATTGCTGGGCAACCATTTGCAAAAATCTTAATTTTAATAAGTGGGGGGACTATTCGTTTTTTGTCTCCTCATGGCTTGCTACTACTTCTTGTATTTCATTATTATTTGTAACCTTGATATTTTCGTTTTTTAAGTTTTTAGTTTGTCTCTCTTTATTACGGCATGCGCTTTCTAAATAAAATCTATTTTTGAAACCTAACCTATTACAAATGCTACATGGTCTTTTTTCGTTTAAAATTCTCTTGTTTACATTATCATTTTTCGATTCATTAATCTTTCCAAATTGTTTCAATTTTGCCATTAAGTTTTCTATATTTATAATAGATTTTCTATCTATCTTATTTTGGATAAAATTTGGTAAGCTAATAACAATCATGTTGATTTGTGTGTTTATAGACAAGCTATCATCCGCTTCTAACAATAATCTTCTTTTCTTTAACGCATATTCTAATAGCGAGCCATTATAGAACTTAAAGTTATACGCATACGTTATATCTGTCCAAGACTGTGCAGAGAAGGTATCAATAAAGGCGTTATTCCATGCCTCCCAATTTAGCACAGAGTTCTGCATGACAAATACATTATACCAATCTAGTGCAGATTTCTCTAAAAACAATCTTAATACTTCAGCGTATTTGTTTTGGGCAATCCCCACTCTGTCACAGTCCTGCACAAATAAATTAAACCAGACCGTCGCATTTATACTTTCACCGTTGAATTTTTCAATTACTATGTCCTTTATCAAGGAGCTTGTTTTTCTTTCAAATGTTCCTGCTGACTCACTGTTTACATTCGACTCTTGCTCTGTGGTAATCTCTTCCAAATATTCGTCGTGCAACACAACATTGCTTTCTGTGTCCCGATAAATATTCTCAAGTTCCTTAGATAGTGTCAGCACAACATTGCGAAATTTATTGCGTACCTTTAAACTTTTAACGACATTTTTCACAATTGGATTTTCAAAAAGCTGTTTATGTTGAGCACTAGTCTGCTTATCTGCTGGAAACAAAAAACTTTCCTCTTGACCAAGCAGCTGAATTCTTTTAACTTTTACTACAGAACTTTTCGTATCTGCACCAGCCTCCGAGACAAAATAAAACTTTGCTTTATTCTCCATTGTATTGATTTGTAGGGCACTCAATTTATGGAATTCCAATGGAGCGAGGGTTCGGTTTAAGAATCGACACGCATGATGCAGTAAACTACTGTAATAGTAATAATATGTACACATTAACAAAGACCAGAAACATTACAGTGAGCGAGTGAACCAAAACTAACCTGAATCAATACAATTGCCGATGGCAAACCTTTATCTGTCTCCGTACGATATCATCGATACTCTCAGCTCGGAGTCTTGTTACATACTGCCTCTCACGCGCGAGTCGACAAGCCGCGACAAGGCCAAGCTTGATAACCTACGAGCTTACATACTTTATGTTTTCTTCTTAATACAAATTATACGCGGTAAAATATAAATATATAAATTCAATACAAACTCTAATTTAAATCTAAACTTAATATGTAATTTAAGGATAGAAGGAGAAAGGAAAAAAAGATCACAACACAAATATTTTAAACAAATTTCATTCATATAAATATATAAATTCAATACAAACTCTAATTTAAATCTAAACTTAATATGTAATATAAGGATAGAAGGAGAAAGGAAAAAGAAAGATTACAACATAAATGTTTTAAACAAATTTTATTCATAGTTTTTTACAATTTTGTGTGTGTGTGTGCGTGTGTGTGTGTGTGTGTGTGTGTGTGTTAAAATGTGATAAAAAACTATGATAATATACGTATAAAAATCCGCGGGTCCATCATCTGTAACAGATAAAAAATTTATCAATTAATAAATTAAATAAATTAAATAAATTATATAAATTAAATAAATTTTAAATGTGATACTTACGGTTGCACAGCGTCCGCAGAAAGCGTGTTCTGCACCACCCTCAGCAGTTCCGCGGTGCGCGCAGCCTCCTGCTTCATCTGATTATACATCGTGCTCAGTATTTCCACCTGAGTAGTTGTCAATGCGAGACTCTCTCGTATGTCCCGCCTGCAAAATAAAAAATAGTATAAATTTAAGAATAAAACCTAGCTAGTTTTACATAAAGTAGAAAAGAATTTTACTTACAGCGACGCCAGTATCACCTCGTTTCCGTCCTCGTGTACATCGTACTCTACGTGGTACGATCCGGGGACGTGTCGCTGCACCATCAGGGTGGCCTCCCGAAATTGGTGGATCGCGCCGTGTAGGACGGCGATCCGGTCCGTAAGGGTCCTCAACAAATGCTCGATCACGTGAATCTTGTTCACATATAACTGCGCCATTTTTTTTCAAACTCTCCTGAGACTCACTCGCAAAACTGTCACACACAGATTCTCACGAACTACAGGAGACTTGTGACCGTCCCAGCCTCCGATGCATTTTTATAGTACATCCCTTAGATGTGTTGCAAATCTATGTAACCGCTCTACGGGGGTTATCTTTTCAAACATACTCCAAATTTATAATTGTGAAACATAATTCTTCTCCCGAGTAACCGAATATCGGTCTATAGGTGTTTGATAAATCTAGTATAAACTACTGCGGCATAAACAATTCTCGTAACAGATATAGCGATTCCATAAGATAAAATCTTCGTAAATACTCGAGGGTAACTTACACTCATTTACAAACTACTGTGGAATAAACAAATCTCATAAGAGATATCATAGCGACTCCATATAATGAGTTTGGCACCCGTGAATATTTCTCTCACGAGGCTGTTTTACTCTTATTCATAAACTACTGCGGCGTAAACAATTCTCGTAACAGATATCATAAGATACGTATGACACACGTGAATACTTCTCTCACAAGGATGCCTTAGACTCATGAAAAGTAAAAGTTAAAAGATGTATGATAAAGACGTTAAAAGATGTTAATAATTGTTCAATTAATGTATGATAGATGTTAAAAGACGTTGCATAGATGTTTAATTAATGTATGATATATGTTAAAAAAAATTGTTTTAACTGAATTTAGAGCCTTTAACACCTTTCACGATTACGAGGGGGGACGGGAGGCGCTTGAGTCGCCCTCGGACGAGACTCGACTACAGCTATCGGCTTGTGGTACACTCCGCAATCTTTACACTTCTCGTATTCGGAAGTTTTCTATTCTGATCACGCTCCATTTTCTATACTTTTTTTCTCCACCGCGTGCACACTTTGAACTGATAAATTTCTCTCTTCCGCACACCTTATATACAGCTCGACGCAAAAACGTCAATTTCGCTGTAGTAATAAACGTTAAAATACGTTTGATAGATGTTAAAAGTGGTTTAAGTAATGTTGAAAAGATGTACAAAAGATGTTAAAAATCGTACGTAAGACGTTCGAGAGATGTTGAAAGACGTTCGATAGACGTGCGAGAGACGTTCGATAGATGTACGAGAGACGTACAAGAGATGTTCAATAGACGTTCGATAGACGTACGAGAGACGTTCAAAGATGTTCGATAGGTGTTCGATAGACGTTCGATAGATGTATGAGAGACGTTCTTACAAATAATAATTTATTATATCTCATGAGATAAGCGACAGATCATATTACATGTCGCATAAATGTTCTTACGTATAATCTATTATACGTCGCGAGATAATCGATAGGTCATATTACATGGTGGATTATGTAACGGGTAAAAGGCGGAATAAAAGTCATACGGGTGCAATATACATCATTTTATTAACATAAATCATAGTTGTTTTACATGTTTGTTACGCTCAAACCACCACTTGTACAATTTGCAAACATTCTGCATAGCGCAATGTCTCGTGTGATACCCACAACGCAAGGTTCCGATTACATCCAAGTTTGTCAGGCGTGCGATATCTTCGTAATCCACATCGATCGTTTCAATCTCGAAATCATCGTCATCCAAAATTTCACACAGCCACTTTTTCTTCTCGAGTCCTTTTACGTATATCAGAGGCGGTTCCGTACCAATGGCATTGTTGATAAGGCTTTTCATCTGACTGTACGAGACGTGTCCATCTTCCCATCGGAAGCCGTGGTGGTGTATCCATAACCAACACACCAGCGATTTTTCCGATTTTGTCAACAAATACCACGGTACGTGTTCACGAAATACGTAATGAGATGACGTTTCGCCATCTCGAAGTACCGCTACCTCTTTCACAATAAAAATGTTGTTGAACGCGTAACCTTGCAGATCGACGAAAATTGGTACATTCGACATCGTCGTCGATCGTCGGAAAACTGACATGTCCGCGTACGCATCTCCAATTTATAAAAATCATACGAGTCTGCGCACAATGTTGTTCAGTGGATTATATTCAACCATTCGATCGTGTATAATGAGACAATAGGCGGTGGTGTTGGCCGGTATATTTTCTTTATAATCAAATTCTATTTGCACGTCAACGGTGGCGCTCTTGACAGAGTCGTTTTGTCGCGAACAATCTATGACTACAAACGGACCGGCTTTCAAGAAATTATCGATATCCAAATACGTATTATCGAATCCGTAATAAGCTTTGCGGAAACGCGCATACATGTTGTACAGTATAGCGTATCGATTTCTGTCGAAATACAAGTTCATGTCGTCGTACGGATAAAAATCTGAATTCAGATTTAGTCTCATATTAGTGAGTTTACAAGCGTCAAATTGCGCAGCGTTTTCAGACAGTACATTTTTTCGACCGGTTTGGAGAGCAAAGATTACGTATCTCGGTTTTTCCAATTGCGTCGCGGCTTTGACCGCCCAAGAATGCTTCGTTGTATTTTGCAGCAGAGGAAATTCGTACAGATCCCACAAACGGAGCACATGCTTAAATATCTTCCACTTTCCAAAGTTCGAAGAAGAGACAGCTTGTTGACTTCGCTTAGAGATACGTGCGGCATTCGCCACTGTATCTTGAGTAGCTCGATTTTTGGATTCGTACCGACTCGTCCAACGAGACAATTGTTATCGTTGCGCGATCGTATCAATACAAGTTCGTGACGAGCGTTGATTACAATCCGTTTGTAGTCCTCGCAGAATCCCAAAAGAGTATTGAGCGGAACGCAAAAATTAAAGTTTCCATCGATCAACGGATATCCATTAGGATTCCACGATGCATGTTTCAACATCTTGCTCTTCTCCGTCGTCAGCGATATATAATTTTTGATCGTGCTCGTTATTCTAACGTTTCTGTTATGATCGATTTCAACTCCGTCGAGCTCGTATCGCATTTCATCAAACATGAACGCGACACAATTATTTCCCATTATACACACGTTATCTCTATTCTCATCGGCAGGAGTAACGAGTTTTCCTTCAATGTAAAGAAAACTCTCACACGGCAACGTGTATAAATCATGTTGCTGTATAGGTATTCGTATCTCGTCGCTGTGTCCCAACGTTGTGTTAGCGTACGGATTGTACGTGTGCATCTCATATTTCACGATACGCTCGTCGAAGACGGGCTCGTCAGCGATGTCGAGTATATCCATCTCTTTAAACGTTTCTCACAACAAATTCCAATGATTTTAAAAAGTTTACACTCGATGTATTCAGCTTCTTGATTGGCGATTTTTTCTCAATTTTCGTTGTTTTCTCAATCATTCGCTGTTCTCTCTCGTTCAACACGAGCATTTCCTCGCACCACGTCGTCGCAAATGCAGTCTGATGGTAATTTCCTCACCGCGAAAATCAATCAATCGTCCGTCTTGATCCACCACACACAAGGTGATATCAGTAACGCTCCTTGCGATGACCGGGAGGTAAATGATTTGCGCTGGCGTTTCCGAGACTTTATATCCCGGAGGCACGTTCGGTGAAAATTCGTGTATCGTGTGCACAGACTTGTCGTTGGCGTACGCACCCGTGGTAATGCTGTATTCTACTCTTATGTTTACATTGACAATGTTTACCGAGGAGTCTGATTCGTGCCACTTTTTCGGTTCCAGTATACGACCCGTCGAAAATCCAAACAATGATCCGATGGTATTCGGTTTGGCGATATTTATCCGAAAAACGCACATGATTTCACTCTTCATGGTATTAACGTTGGGACGAATTGACAATGGATAATCTTGCTCTTCACTTTTTCCTCGTTTTTGCAGTATTGCGCGT
This sequence comes from Linepithema humile, assembly GCF_040581485.1. NCBI lineage: Eukaryota > Metazoa > Arthropoda > Insecta > Hymenoptera > Formicidae > Linepithema > Linepithema humile. The sequence continues at coordinate 11,162,377 of NC_090133.1, forward strand.
TTCAGATAAGAAGCAATGGCGTCCAATACGTACGATCTTTCGGGAATTGTAATTTCTTCGTCATTGTCATCGAAATAAAATTTATTGTTTGCTACTGTCACGTTTGGAATCGTGTTGTAGGTCTCCATCGTGGTTAGGCCGAGCTCGTGTGGAAAATAATTCACCGTGAGAACGCTGCTTTTACCGCTTAGAGTGAGCGTCAGCGACATTGCCGAGATTCTATCGATGACTGATGTCGATCGATGGCGGATCGATTCTTAAATGTCGGAGGAACAGGAGGCACAATTGTCCGCAGATCGTTTGATCGTACGTCTGGTAGGCTGTGCGATTGTACGTTATCGTTGTATCGGTGCCTCCGAGGTAGCGTGTAATCTCCTTCGGCGGTTGCAAATTGCCAAAGCTGTCAAAGTATACGGCGCGATCGCCTCTCTTGGCGTACGCCATCCAATGCGTGCCCGACCCGTCGACATCATCCAAATTCACGATACCGCTCTCATTTTTATGTATCTTGTCAGGTAAAGCGTTACGCATGTAAACACCTCGAAAATATGATATTCGCATACGCCTCGCCAATGCAAACAATTGTAGATTGGTGGTGACACCCGCGGGCATCTCTATCGTTTTTTCGACGTTTTTTTTTTTTTTCTTCAATCCTTTGTCCCGCTTGTACGGAGCGAGATAAATCCCCCGTCCTTCCATAGCTTTATTGTGACGTTTTATCTCTTCGAGTTGTCGTCGCGCAGCCTTAGAGTCATTCACCACCTTTGCAACACTCGCCGCTCCACCGGCAAGCGAACCGATGACTCCCAAGAGCGGTAATAACGGTAACATACCACCGCGTTTCGCCGCCGGAAGCGTTCTCCTCTTGGTCTTCTTCTTTCTCTTTGTCATACCCATCCCCAATTTCGTCTTTGCTTTCATAGCAAATACGGCGGTAGCAGCGGCCCTCTCACCGAGAGTCGCGTCCGCAGCGGTGATCCGTTCCCGCGCTTTATCGGTGAGAACGCGATCGGCGGCGTGGCGGTCCGCTAATTCGCGGTTTTGCGAGTACGCGATGTCGTGATCGCGGCACGCCGTGTCTAACGGATTGATACCTCGATCCCCTCGCGCGAGTCGTTTCCGCAGACGAGTCCCCGGCCCGCAAAATTGGTAGCCGGGTATATGCAGCTCCAACGGTAGTCGATTTATCACACTGTTCAGTAAACCGGCACCCTTGTATCGTTTCATAGAACGCGAATTCTAATGTATCGCGTGTAAATCACATTTCCAACTGAGGTGTGTTTCGACAGCGATCACCTATAAATAGGAGGCGCGTATCGATCGCTAACTAGTGGAATATCAAAGTTTGTCGGACGACGACGTACAATGAATAACCGGGATAATAAGAAGGAACGGAAGGAGGTGAATATCGCAAACGTGTATCGCTAATCGTGTGTTTGAAACAATATATTTTTTTTTAGGATAATGTCCGAATCATGTATGGAAATAGAGATATTTTAGATCTAGCGACGAATATCCGAGCACCGCTCTTTCCGACATCCGATACCGCGCACTCGTCGCGTAATAACAAGGATGAGAAAGAGTCTGGTAAAAAATGAAATTTGTACAACAACCGTACACGATCCGCGTAAAAAACATGGATGATAAAACGCAAGGGGTTTGTGAGAAGGCGTGCAGACATGGTAAAATGCTGCCAAACACGATACGCGGTATCATTTGCGGTCCCTCGAATTGCGGTAAAACCAATGTAATGATTAGTCTGCTAGAAAGTCTGAACGGTGTACATTTCGAAAACGTGTACGTGTACTCGAAATCGTTGAATCAACCAAAGTATTGATATCTCGAAAGATTGCTCGGATCGATCGATGAAATCGGCTACTTTACATTCTCAGACAACAACACAATTGTACCGCACAGCGAGGCATTACCGAATTCCGTATTCGTCTTTGACGATATAGCGTGCGACAAACAGAATGCGATACGCGAGTACTTTGCTATGGGTCAACATTCAAAAGTCGATTGTTTCTATCTGTGCCAAACATATGCAAAAATACCGAAACATCTCGTGCGCGACAACGCGAATTTACTCGTAATATTCAAGCAGGATGGAACAAACCTTAAGCATGTCTACAACGATCATGTGAATACGGACCTGACGTATGAAGATTTTTGTACATTGTGTCACGCATGTTGGCAGCACAAGTACGGTTTTTTAGTGATAGACAAGGATAGTACGATTAACGATGGACGATACAGACGTGGTTTTAACGAGTTTGCGGTACCGCGGAATAGTTAGTTGTTCTCGAGACGTTGACGATGACGCTCGACACGAAAGATATCGACGAGAGGGAGAAGATCGCGAAGGAAATCGCTCGTACGAGCGAGTCGATTCGCAAGAAGCATCGGACGTTGAAGACGGGTAGAGTGAAGCAAGAGGTGCAATTGGAGAAACGGTTGAAACCGATCGTAGAGCCGTTGAAACAAATCGTTGAGAATACCGGAGACGATGATCCTATCAAAGAGCCGTCTACACCGGAGTTGAAGAAGAAGAAGAATCGAAAGCGATGGAGCACAGTGCAGCACAGCAACGTGCCAATGGGTAAACGAATAAAGCCGGATATCTCGCTCCAACCGCAAAAATTAGCGTTCGAAAGCCCGATGAGGTCGAATGAAACCGACAGCGCGGATCCTTCTCTCATGACATCCTTGCGAGAGACGATGCAAACGTTCGAAGACCAGGAAGCTCTGTATGGTCAAATGGGTCCGCTGGGCCAAGAGTACATCGGGGAGCTCTTGAGCGGTGACAAGAAGAGAGGGATCGACAACGTGTACGGCGTATACTTCAACGATGCGGGAACGTTTCTCGGAGACAAGGCCTTCGACATTGATAGAGACGACAATTTGATTGTGGACGGTGTGAAATACGCGGGCACGCCCGGACTGTTTAAATTAATATTTAAAAGACTTCCCGACGATACATTGTGTACGAAGGATGACAAACAAAAGTACAAGAGCATACTACTCGCTACTAACGCTCACAGACGCGGTCATAACGCGCATTTACCTATTTTGGGAAACAAAGGATACAAATACAAACATATCATCACACCTCTGATATCTAAGAAAGGTGGAGGTGTTGCACATCTCGACAAGAGAGATGCGGGTCGCACGTTACCCAAGTGTAACATACCACAGACCATGACTGTGATCGACAACGCGGTCGATTACATGCACTGGGATGATCCGAACGAATTGGTGGATCGCCTTCGATTGCTGGACGCCTCCCGCCAGGCGGGAAACAACGCGCACGACAACGAGTTTCTCTCGATTATCGAGGAACTGCACGAAGCTAGTCTGGTTATAAATTGATCGTCGTTGTCACCGCTGTAACCAGTATTGCTCGTGCGATGCTACAGGAATGTCTATCAACAAATTCGGACTACAGCTAGGAGGAAGCGACAGGGTGACGAGACGTGGATCGTGGAGCGGCGGAGTCTCGAAGAATTACGTGCGCGAGAATTGTCTCTGCAAGGATGGTGAGGTTTTCAACGCCAAGTCACGCGTAATCAGACATCTCGTCGACCCTAAAGCGGACACCGATGCCGTCAACAAGCTGCATCTGGATCATCACTTCAAGCTTATGAGCGATCATGCGAATCGAGATCGTATGCTCTATGAAAATTTTAAGCGAGAAGTACTTTCGAGACTCGAAGATTCGGAGAATACCGAGCGGACCTGGAAGAGGGACCACGACGATTACATCGAGACCAGATACGTGACGTTGGAACGACAGATTCACGATCTGAGAGGTCTCCTCGACGAGAGTGTAGCGCGACTCGATGGAAAACTCGTCGGTCACGAGCGAGAGACGAAGAGTCTTGTCGAGTGAGAGATTCTCAATCTTCGTAGAGCTATGAGAAAAAATTTCATCGAATACTACGATGAGGCAATGAAGAAGCAAAAGGAATCGCAATAAGCAAGAAGGAAGCGGTGAGCCTGGAGAGGAGATCGCTCGTGGACGAGCTCCATGCACCGGCGAGAAGAAACTTTACCCGTAGGCCAGTCGTCGTGAAAGAATACGATTATTTGTGGCAAACTGACATTGTCGAGATGAGGCAATACTCGCGATCCAACGGCGGCTACAACTACATTCTAACCGTTATCGATGTGTTGAGCAAGTACGCGTGGGCCATGCCCTTAAAGACGAAAGGTGGAATTGAAACGTCCAAAGCATTTTTCCCGATATTTAGGGAGAGAATTCCGAAAAATTTGCAGACCGACCATGGAAAAGAATTTTACAACAGAGATTTCCAAAATCTTGTCAAGAAACACGGCATCAATCATTATTAGACATACTCGGTCATGAAGGCTTCGGTGGTGGAACGATTCAATCGCATGTTAAAGAACGAAATGTGGAAGTTTTTTACGCTCACGGGATCGTACAAGTGGATCGACGATTTACCGCGATTGGTCTCGGAATACAATGGTCGTAAACATCGTACGATCGGTATGCGCCCGATCGATGTCACTCCCGAGATCGCAAAGGGACTCTTGAGCACCGTGTACAGTAATATAAAAATTGTCGCGCTGGCGAAATTCAAGGTGGATGATCCGGTGCGCGTGAGCAAATTCAAAACTGTATTCGAGAAAGGATACACGCCGAATTGGTCGACGGAGGTGTTTAAGATTGCCACGGTGCAACGTACCAATCCTGTGACGTATCTGATTAAAGATTATCGCGGAGATCCGGTCGCAGGAGGCTTTTACGAATACGAATTGCTCAAGACCGCTCAACTCGACGTTTATCTCGTAGAGAAGGTGTTGCGCCGAAAGGACGATAAGGTGTTTGTAAAGTGGTTGGGATTCGACGATTCGCATAATTCTTGGATAAATAAAGACGATGTATTGTAATAAAATATATTTATTGTACAATAAACAATTATATACATGTACTGCAATGGTGTTATTTATTAAATAATATATAAACTATACATAAATATTAACACTAGTGTATAAACAATATAAATAATATAATGTATAAACTATATACAACATAATAATAATCTATACATAAATACTAATACTACAATTGTATTTTATAATGTCCCCATGGTAGAGTGTCGGTGGAATCGGATATGACGTGCCGTTTATCATCGTACGGACTGAGCGCGAGCTTCGACTCCGACACGATGTACACCTCGTGCATCTTTGAGCGGATACACGATTGACGCCGCATTAGCTCCATTTCGTCGTTGAGACACCGAGTGTAATCGTCGAACGTTATCGTTCTAGCGACTACATTTTTCTTTACACCTTTAACCTTTTTGGTATCTTTTTGTCCGGTGACTCTCAACGCGTACATTTTCGCCCTCAGTCCGACAAATTCCGTCATGATCGCGCCATTGTTCTCATCCTTCATCAGACCCGGTATCTTCTTGTTCGCACGCGGTATACCGTAAACGTTGTTCTCGGAGTAATCGCTCGTATCAAATTTTGAAAGATCGCGTTTCATATCGTGATATACGTTCTCGCATTGTAGAAAGTATATCAGACTGTCGGTATCAGTATACATAATTTTGCATTTGTTGCGATACAGAAGTGCTATGTACTTGTAGTGAAATTCGTACAAGCAGGTTTTGGATATGTCGAGGATACACATACCCACGTAGATCGGCTTGTCAAATTTCACTACGAGTTTCCGCAATTCTACGGCGATTAGATTCTCCGAGAACACGCTTCGGCTGTGAAAATTTGGTTTGGCGATCATAGCCTCCGCTCCGTATCGTCTCTTCCACTGTGTAACGAGCCGTACATCCGTATGATTTCGCACATTCTCCATAGTTTTGCCAAAAACCGAGTTGTTCATTAATTTGTATAAATTTTTCTTGAATTCATTGCTCGCGAGTGTCCGAAATTGTGTATTTAATTCTAGTAGTATGTTGGCAGGTATGGGGCGTCACAACAAACCCCCACCACCTACCCCATATTTGACCCAGTGACCTACTTATGGTCTGGCGTCAAAACATCCCCCCACCCCTCTCTGACGGGATGGGTAAAAAGATGGCGGTCAAACAAGATGGCGGCTCGGGTAAACAAGATGGCGGATGTTGACAAGATGGCGGAAATTTTTATTTTTCCGAATCGAGAAAATCCAAACGGGGTTTGAACCTGGATCGCTGGATTTCTAGTCCTGGTCCTAGTCTGCTGGGCTACCTATAGATCTAATGAAGTAAGTCGTAGGGTCGTATTTATAGTAGGCGCGGGGATGACGTAAATTTTTATTTTTTTCCGAATTGAGAAAATCCAAACCGGGTTCGAACCTGGATCGCTGGGTTTCTAGTCCTGGTCCTAGTCCGCATGGCTACCTATAGATCAAATGAAGTAAGTCGTAGGGTCGTATTTATAGCTATGGGGCCTGGCAGGTATGGGGCCTGGCAGGTATGGGGCGTCAAAACAAATGACGTCACACAGACGCGAAGGGGTCGTATTTATGGTGGGGCCGCGTCTATATGAGGTACCCCGGACTCTCTGGCAGGTATGGGAAATGTAAACAAACATCGCCAAGGTGTCGGGCGGGGGATGATAGAACTACGACCTGTGAGCGGGCAAGTATGGGAGAACAAAAGAACGACGGAGTCAAACGGTGGATTCTGCTAAACCGATATTCGACGAGATGACGACTAAGGGGGTGCAAACGGTATAGAACGTGCGCCGGTATAGCGAACAAAAGAACGCAGCGACGAATGATCGGACACCTTTTAGTCTGATATTCGGCATGTTGGTTAAGGAGGCAGCGATATCGCGTGAACGGAGTGAGCCACCTGTTTTCGCGGATTGAGCACGCTGTATGGAATGGCGAGTGCAGGAACATGCAAAAAGAGGAAGGAAACAAACACGAGAAATGGAATACAAAATTGTTTATTTGGAATTTTTCTTAAGAATACATAATTGAACATTACAGTCAAAATATAAAAATATTTTATTTGACTTACTGAATACGTTCTAAAAATATTATTTCAAAGCATGCATCGAAAAATGTTAAATATATGAAATAAAATGTTTTATTTGAAATTTTTAAAAATACATCGTTGAATATTACAACAAATACTTGTACGTACTTTCGTTTGCTCATTTTTTTTACAATGAAAAATTTTGCGATATAAGCATACTATCAGTCTGTCGTTTTGGTTATAATCATCGGTGAAAAGACGAAGAAATTGCTCAAGATTGTAACCAAGAGACAAATAGTAAAGAAACACGCAACAATATTGGCCGCATGTTTGCGAAAAAAATCCTTGTAGCTGCACGGTGTTCCATCAATACGTGGTGGAATTTCGTCGAAGTCGCAGATGAAATCGTTGATCCGAGTGTGGCGGGATTTCGTAACTATCGAAATATGTGCCGGTATCGTGCTCGTCGATGTAAAAGGCGACCCAGTGTCTTCCGGGGCGATCATGCTCGTCTGTATTAGCGACAATGGCTGTCGACCTCGTCCACATCCTCGGTAGTCTGTCGGCAGAATAGACTCCCGCATATCTGACATTGAGACGATGCAACGCATGTAAGATTTCCAGCGAATTCATTTGTTGCGTAACAAGACGGTGCTCGTACGCGGGGAATTATCTGTATAGTAGAGTCGCAGGGGTTTATCTCCTTTTGCGTAGAGTAGACGTTCTCGAATGTGCGGAGATGGTTTGTTGAGCGTTGCTATCGGTAGGATATTCTTCTTTCTTTACACATGGTATATTTTTTGCAATGTAATTACGTGATTGATTCTTCTTCTTCTTCTTTTTCTTCTTCTTCTTTTTCCGTACGCCACGCCTCGATATTGCGAATTATATCGAGATTTTTATTCTTTTTCATAAAAACGTCAGCTTTTTCGCTTATGCTCCAATTTTCATGAGAAAGATCAGCACAGCGCAAAACAATGCTACACTCACTGCTGGTGTTTTGAGCGCCTATCCAACGTTTCAATTTGCCGGCGTTGCGTAACGCGCAAAGAAATTTGTCTGTAGAGCAAAATCGAAAACCGTGGTAAGAGCATCGATGTCCGCTCTCTTTGTCTTCCGACAAATTTTTAAACGCCGGAGAAATTTCTTCTAGATTATATACGTTTCTGGAAAGTAGACGCCTCAGATAGCGGGCCTTTTCTTGCCCCCTGCTATAGATGTAGCGCACTCGACGTGTTATTTCTCGCAGCTGTATTACGAAACATTTAAGATCGGTTTCGCCATCGAACCACTCGATTCCGTGATAATTTCGCGAAAGTCAGTTGTTTTCTCGTCTCGATTTTTCAGGTAAATCGTCAAAGGGATAGGGAGGCGTCATAATCCAGTGTCCGATGATTGCGGAGTTAAGCGCGACAACAGCCACTTCTTTCGGAATAAACTTCTCGTCGGCATCGCGGAAACTCTGTATATCGATGACTATATCCATGGTTATGTCCAAGTACTCGCTCTTTCTTTTCAAACGAAGCAACGCCGTTCGCGTCTCGAACAAAACTGAATCTCTTTCCGCTGCTTTACACGTCATTTAAGAAAACAGACGTTAGGGAAAAATGTACGTAGTAGTGGTAGTAGTAGTAGAGGTGGGGGGTTTGACGTTATAAAAACCTAACCGCCAAAATCGACGATAACTTGTCGAGAGGAGTCTATTTATAGAATATTGTCGAACTCTGCATAAACGATACAATTAACGGTCGTGGTAAGCGCCTTATCAAATTTCACTTCTAATCGCAAACTACCATGTTTCGCGAGATTCCAATGTCCGGCGCAATAAGCGGACAAGTCGGGGGTAAGATCAAAAGCGAAAAGAGTGTAGCCCTGGGCATAATCCTCTCTACTTATAGAATTTCCCTCGTTCAAGAAGTGAATGCCGGTTCCCGAAAAGAGCGTGTGGTAGGCTTCGACGTAAAGCTTTTCGTCTTTCGAGAAGTTCGGTTGTAACGGCCTACTGGGAATTTGCATACCATCGGCATACAGAGAAAAGAAATTTATACCGTAGTTTTTGAAATTAAACGGATTCAATTTTCTATCGCCATTAAACGCTCTGTTATCGACAAAACCGACTATTACACGTTTCGGCAGTTGTCCGAGTATTACATTATCTATCGATTCTTCTACGAGTCCGGCGTGAATCGTAAATGTTTTAACCTCGACTTTTGTGAGAGGATATTTGGCGGTGGTTTTACTCAACATTCTCGCGTGCGAGAGTAACACACCGGGGCTTATCTTTGCTCTTCTAACGAGCAGACTAGCGTCTAGAAGGCGTATTTTTGACACCGAATTAGATTCCATGAGGCAAAACGAATCTGTCGAGCGAACGAGCCTCATTCTAACTTCCACCCCGTTGATTAAGAATTTATCCTGATTGAAAACGTCGCAGTGAAGATGACCTATGAGATCTAACGCCTGTCCGTCTCGAATGTAACGCGAGCGTCTCACGAGAGCCTGATTCGTGGCTTGCGACTCTAGGAGAGCGTCCATTAAGCCCGAGGTATCCGCGTCCCACAGGCAGGAGGTCAGATGAGAGTTTTTTGCGGGTGAAGAATAATTTAATAACGCCTCGATACGCCCGAGTAAGCCCGATACGCGTAAGCGTTGTTTGGGGGTGACACGAGTTTTTGATTGAAATATATGTCGATTTGGTTGAACATGGAATGCAGTAAATGATTTACAGGGCCTACTTTGAACTCGGGGGTGCCAGCGGCAGTACCGCCTCCTGCTAGGGGGGAAGATTCTACGCGTACGCGAAGATTCAACATGGTGTGTGTGAGATCTAGATAATCTTCCCCATGGCCGGGTATGACGAATTCTATAGGCGCGTCGTCCGCGAGCGACGTTACGGGTTTGTAATAAATCCATTGCGATCTCTCGATGCTGGTTTGTGTAGGCGGTAAAGAAAAGAGACCGAGTTCACTCTTTAAGCACTCGTTTGAATGTGTATGAAGAAAGGACATGCTCCGTAAATTCCTAATTCACACGTCGATTAAGAGAATATGTCGGCTACACTGCGTTTCTTGACTCGACGACAGCGTGTGGATGGCTTTTTTTTGTTGTTGGTCTTTCTACCTGCCGTGCGTATTTTCTTCGTTGCCCTTTTTTTGTTCGTGATTTTTCTTCGCGCGTTGCTATTCTTCGACGATTTCTTTTTGTTCGTCTGACGACGACGGCGCTTAGAAACAGCGTTGCGTCTTACGTGACTGAAGAAAGGAAACTGAAGCGCAGCTGTTTTCGCGGATACTTTATAACCTGTTCCCTTCATCAAGCTAGTTATTTTTTCTTTGGCTTTTCTTTTGAGATTTCCGCTCGATTCCTTGAGACGAGATTTGACCGCTTCCTTGAACGGCGTATTATTTTCGACATCCTCCATTACGTTAACGCAGGCTCGTAAAGCTTCTTTACCAACCGCTCGTACACCTTTACTCAGATAAGGAAGCACCCTCCTGAATAATCCTCCGAGAAAACTACCGATTCCATGTCCTCGTTGATAGGGTGCTCCGACGAAAACCCTCGTGATTCCTCCGCTCCTACCTCCGCTATCGTAATATTCGTGGTCCTCCGGTCTAGCCATAGCGAGCGGCTTTTCCGACTGATTTTTTCTTACTGGAAACGTCTAAAGTGCAACGTCACCGTTAGCGTTCCCGATTGGAATGGTATTCTTTTTCCGAATTGATCTTTTATATCTATTTCAATCCTGCGGAAATACGTTTGTCGTAATGGGATATAATGCGGGACGGAGAAATGTTTCACTTGATTCGCGCCGTACGCGTAATAATGTCCGTAATGTTGCAGCTCGACCGGTACTATTCGAAGAAGTGGAGTTTGCACATCGCCGGTTATATAAGGTTCGCAAATATCGCAATAAACAAAAAGTTTATCGGGAATACCACGCAGCAATTCGTGCGGTTCGACGGTATAGAAACTTCCAGCGCGCACTCCTTGTTCCGTTTTAATCCCGAGTTTAATAAAAGGCGCTGTAAAAATATCTTTGGAATTAGGTTTAGTCGCAGTGAGCATGATATAATATGCGATTTGTAGGCGATTGCTAGGCGTTGGTATGGCCTCGCCGCAGCCGAGTATTCGTAGAAGATTATCGGAAACGTTCATATGATGAATCAGATTGCATTTATTTTCATCGCATGTAATGTCGAACAAGATTTTACCGCCGCTAGCGTCTTCTAGTTTCAAATTAATATGCGAATTCGCATCTTTGCAAGCCGAATTAATAGCGGAGATAAGTTCCTCGATATTTTTGTAAATACCATTTGGTATTACGCCTTCCGTCGACGTTAATGGCGCCCCGTTTTTCCTCGTCTCGTGTCCATTTTCAATATCGACGAATCTAATGACATTTTCAACGTGGTTTATGTGTAAAAAAGTAGTGGGAAATTGGATCTCGTTAAGCGCGACTTCCCATTCGCCGTGTAAATGTATAGGTTGAGGTAATTCTGTGGTGAAGGAAGTGGTTGCATTGTGCGGAAAATAACGCATACTGCTATTGCTGGGAAGAATCAAGAGAAATTGATCCGTCCTCATTTGGAACAAGCGGGGTTAAACTCGAAGCAGGGATCCAAGAATCAAACTTACTGGGATAACCACGCTAGCTAACCAGCACCTGCTTATTATTACCGCGACCCCGGCTTCTTATCACACGGTCGACGATAAACTCCTCCTCCTGCAAGTTTTTCTCAACCCGAGCCAATTCTTGTTCGTAAAAAATGCCGTCTATGACTTCTCCCGCTAAATCGCTCAGCTCGTACACACGTGGTTTTCGCCAATTGAGTATACGATGAATTCGAAATATCTCCTCACTCCACCGCGCCTCGTATCCTTTCTCGAAGACGACTTTTGCTCTACTAATACGAACGTGATCACCGACGCGGTATTTAGCCTTTCGGCGTTTTTCGTTCGCTTCGCCGTTGCTCCTCCATCGGCGCGTTATATTTTCACGCGCGATACGCGCATTTTCTCTCGTAACAGCATACGGTTGCATTCTGGTGCTCAAATGACGGGTGTGATTATAGGCGTTTACGATATTCTGCAAAATATCGATGTAGCGTCGTGTATTTTTATGCGTAAAATAACGCCACATTCGTTCTTTCAACGTTCTGTTGAAGCGCTCGACGATGGGGGCTTTGACATCCGGATTGCGGGCTACGCGAAAACGAATGTCATTTTCTTCCAAAAACTTTTGTAGCGATCGCTCGACAAATTCTTTACCCTTGTCTGTTTGTAGGTATACGGGCGCGCGTCCGTTACTTCTCGAGAGCACGTTCTGAAAAGCTCTCATTACGGAATTACTCGTTTTGTCGCGCAATGGTTCTACTCAGACGTATTTACTAAGTACATCGATAATCACGAGTAAATACGAATATCCCTCGTTGTAACTTTTGAGATTTCGGAGTTCGATCAAATCTGCCTCCCACAGATCGTCGATATTCGTTACGTTGTAATGCTTTCGCGGAAATTTCCGTCGCAATGGACGATGCAGTGTGTAGGCGTTTTGCGCTTCGAGCCATCGCTCGACATTGTTACGGGGTAAATTCGCCGCGCGAAACAGATTATCGACAGCCGAATAGCCGGCATAATGCGCGGGATCGTAGTACAATTTTTCAAGAGCCGTCATTCCAATTTTCTCCATTCGAACAGGCGTCTCGCTGGTGGAGAATCCGTGTTTCTCTGAGGAGTGGAACTCGTCGCAGGACCGGTAAGTTTCGCGATATTTTGCGAAGAACCGGCTGTTAATAATTTTTTATTTCTTACTAGTGCGGAGGGAATGTTCAAGTCGTGAAGTAATCGCGCAAACTGAACTCTTCCCGCGGCTTTCACGGTTTTTCTATCGCGCATCGCCTCGTTTATCAGGTCTGAGATATTTGAATCTTTTACAACGTTACCGTCTATGGTCACGACTCCGTACTCATCCCAGTTAATTCTAGTCGACGATGCTTTATCGAGCAAGCGTTTCGTCAGTAAGCGAGCTTCGGCACGGTAAGATTTCGGTACGCTTTCTACTATTCTTTCGACGCTTTTCATCACCCCGAGACTCGCGTCGTGTTCTTTCGGGAGGCTTCTCGTACGACTAGAGCCCGGAGCGAATGAGTCCGTGAGATCGCTCGGCGGTACTTCTTCGCGAGTGTCCATCGCGTCTTCTTCCTCTTCTTTCTCGGCGTTACGCGCGTCTTGATTTCGTCGTCCGTGTGCTACTTGTACAAAGTGAAGATATCGCCAAAGAACCTCTTTGTACGTCTTCCATCTCTCGGCTTCGTCGTTCGGATAGGGCGAATTAAGAATTCGACTCATCTCCGCATCGAGTTTGGATAGAGTGGTTCCGGGTGTTCGTACAGAATTATAATTATTATTATTATTAGCGCTTTTGTCCGGTGTTTTCCACGAGCGGTGCGCCGTAGTCGGTAGTCGGTTGATGCAATTGACGCTGCATTTTCTCGAAATTTTCCGTAGAAATTAAAACCATTTTTTTCGCCCTTTCCATAACACTCGATATTATTTTCTCTCTTGTGTTTTAAGCCGTCACCTTGTCTATGATTCGCGAAAATAAGGCCTCTAATAGAGGAACGATAATATATTGGGTCAAAGTTGTTCAAAAAGTCATTGCGTTTTTTTCCAATAGATAGCGCTGTTCACGTTTATTTGTATCTGAGCGTGACATGAATGTCACATGTTTATGCGCATTTTGTTGTTGACACTTAACCTAAAAACCAAAAAAAAAGTTGACGCAATTCGGTCGAGTTTTGTGTTTGTAATTGTGGTTTAAACATGGAGAATTTTGAAGAGAATATTCGCCATATTTTGCTTTATTACTTTAAAAAAGGGAAGAAAGCAACTGAAGCATGGGAAGAGTTGCGTCAAGTTTACGGCAGAAATGTCATCGAAAAATGTCAGTGCCAGAACTGGTTCGCCCGATTCCGTGGTGGTGATTTTTCAGTTAAAGACGCTCATCGCTCCGGTAGGCCTTCTGAGATTGACGACGATAAAATCAAGGCATTGATGCAAGCAAATAGGCATTCAACGGTTCGGGAGCTTGCTACCGCTCTAAAAGTGTCCATTGGAAGTGTTCATGGTCATTTGAAATCGCTTGGTTTCATGAAGAAGCTCGATGTTTGGGTATCGCATGAGTTAAAAGAAATTCATCTGACGAAGCGTATGAACGTCTGCGATCAACTCACCAAACGCGAAGAAAACGATCCGTTCTTGAAGCGTATGATCACGGGCGACGAAAAATGGATTGTCTACAACAATGTGAACCGAAAAAGGAGTTGGAGTAGGCGAGATGAAGCACCGGAAAGGCAAGCAAAGGCGGACATCCACCAAAAGAAGGTGATGCTGTCAATCTGGTGGGATTGGAAGGGACCAGTCTTCTATGAGCTGCTTCCAAAGAATAAAACGATTAATTTCGATGTCTACTGTGAGCAGCTACAGAAATTAAGTGATGCCATCGCACAGAAACGTCCCGAGCTAATCAATCGTAAGGGTGTGGTGTTTCACCACGACAATGCGAGACCACACACAAGTTTGGTCACTCGGCAAAAATTGTTTCAGCTTGGTTGGGATGTGTTGCCACATCCACCATATAGCCCAGACCTTGCGCCATCAGACTTCCATTTATTTCGCTCTTTGCAAAACTCTTTGAATGGTAAAACGTTTGCTTCTGAAGACCTCATCAAACAGCACCTTGACAAGTTTCTCGCAGAGAAAGATAGGAAGTTTTATGAACGCGGTATTATGAAGTTGCCCGAGAGATGGCAAAAGGTCATCGAACAAAACGGCCAATATATTATTGATTAATGTTCATTACGTATATTAAATAAACACACCTGAAAATCAGATGAAAAAAACGCAATGACTTTTTGAACAACCCAATAGAATAAGAATCCACCCGTTGTACCAATAGCTTTCTTTTATTCTTTCAATTTCCACGCTTTGACGCGATATGACGTAGCGTCGTTTTGTATTTGCTTAGATGATTTTTTTCGCGCCGTTCGAGCGCAACGTTACCATTGAGCGTGTTGAAAACGCATTCGCAAATACAGCGAATAAATTTTTTGTCCGCGGTTCGCAGGAAGGAGCTGCGTTGATTTTTGTTCAGATGACACAGTGCCTCTAGAAGACAAACGTTTCTCTTTCCGATCAAACGTCTAGCGGTTTTCGTTGCACTGTCCGACGCCGCTTCTTTCATCGTGAGAAAGTCTCTCGCAACTGCCGTCTCGCGAGCGATGGTGCATACTTTTTATACGCTGGAGAACGATCTGCGCGGTACGTAGACGTAACGCAACGCATCGTCGGGAAAGATGCTTGTCCGAAATCGATATTTGTCCGGAGTCGATTGTTTCAGATCGAGTAATAAATATCCGTGGGGGCGCGAGGTTGCGTCAAAGTATGCTTCTTCTAGAAACTTTGGGTCATCGGGGTACACCTGTCGCGCGAGATGGCGAGTTTGAGCGCGATCGCGCGGGTTCTTGAAGACGACGATGTAATTGGTATTAAGCGATATGTCGCGCTGACAGCGTCCCTGGTGAAATAAATTTTGCGTGATAAGTATAATGCTGAGATTCTTATGGTGACTACCCTTTGTAAAAAGATCCACGATGACGTCGCACGAGGATGATTCTCTCATAAGATCGTTGATTATCACCAACTTTGGTGTGAGAGGATCGTGGGAATAATCATGCGCTTGTGGCAACCCCTCGCGAAACTCGATTGCATTTTTCTTTATTTTTCTCGCAGCGTTCTTTTCTTTTTTCTCAAACGCGTATTGAAGTTGTCGATAAACATCCTGCCATTCGGCGTAATAAAATAAAACTCTTTGGAAAGAAACATCTGCCATTTTGGATAGATATTTGAAAAAAGTTTTTACAAAGACCGTTTTGCCGCATCCAGTGGGACCGCTGACAATAAACGTCCAAGGATGTGTTGCGCCTACTATGGTGGCGGTAGGCGCTGCGTATAGATTCGGGATTCGCCGTGCTGGTCAAGGGGGCTTTGGCTCGGAGAGTTTAGAATAATTAAGCACTTCTGAATATATATAGAATAGCTTTTATTTGGTATCTTCTTATTACACTTGTCACCTCACTTATTCGGCGACCGTACTACCGTGGTTACGCGTGTACGCGACGTGTCGTGCTTCGTCCGGAACTTTGCTGATAAAAACCCGCGGCGCCTTGTGTGCCGCCTTAATTTATACGGATCAGTATTCGGAACACAATGAGACTTGAACTATATCGATCCATTGTGTTACCAAAATGCTGATCTGTTTAACCTACTTTAGACGCAAGTGACACTCGGGCTTCTAAGAACGAGTGCTCGCGTCAGCGCCTAATTGTTTAATAATTAAATAACTTTTGTCACAGGATTCTCGAGAAGTGGCCTCGATTAATGGCCTTCTAAATGTTTATTATTGTTATTGCCTAATTAACCTATAATTATTACGTTGTGGTCTTTCGACACACAACATCCCTCCCCCGTTAAAAGAAGAAAACGGAGGTACGAAGTTTTCGTTTGTTTAGTGCAGTTGTCTCAGTAGTAGCCTGAGTAGTGCATGTTATAATGATTTACAATTTCACGCATTCCGGGGTTGCGAGAGTTCTCGAGTTTCCCTTTTTCTTTTCGCTAGAACAATTACCATTCCTATTAATAGGGTTAACACAATAACTACGATGGCTACAGAACTAGTGACCATAGGATAAATAAATATTGGCTTTTTGAATTGCACAACATTACTTTCTTCTAATTCCTTGTTAATTTCTTTTATTTCTCTTCCTAAATCCATGAGTTCCTTAGGGCTCTGGATGATTTTCTTTAATTTTATTGGTCTGATTGCCTCCTCTGGCTTATTTATGACCGTCTCTTTTATTAGAGTTAAATTAAATTTCGGCAAAAAGGCTTGAATGCTAGTGTCGCTTGTTGACGTTAAAGTCCTGATGGTCATGTCCGTCGTAATTATTTTACAATTATTTACTAATGTAATTCTACCGGTGCGTTCAATTTTGATTCGCATATCCCTTTTATTTTTGCACTGTATAATTATTTCCTGTTCTTTATTAGTCGAATACAGCCATGAATTTTCTTTGCTTAGAGCTATCCAAATCGTTTGGTTAGATTTAATATATCTAACGTCGCACGCATTTTCTTTCGCTAGTCCCGCGTACAACTGTACTTCACAGAGTGCTCTCTGATTTATAGAGTATACTGGACTGTCTGGTTTACAAATATACTGATTTACGATTTTTACACACTTACTTAAATTTTCTACCGTCATGGTTACATAGGAGGGTAATTCCAGATTAACGGCAATTACATGTTGATTTATTTCCGTAAAGGTAAATAGTTCGCCATGGTTATGGACAGGTAGAGGAATTATCTTTATTAACTTATATTTAGGATAAGATACAAGTGGAAATCTTAATATAGTGTACACAGTGTCGTTCGCATAATATGCGTCAACAGTGGTCAATTTCTCTAGTAACGGCCATCCACTATTTTCGAGGGCAAAGGGGAAGTGCGTCCCTTGAGGCAAGTGTGGCGTTATCGCTCGCAATTCGCTAAAAATTTGCTCTACCGGAACTAACCTAGGGTGTATAATTCCGTGTGTAGCGTAGGACAAGTAGTCATATACGTTCTGTACGTCACGTTGTAAATCGGTTAACATTTTATTAATAATAGTATAATATTCGTTTATTTCTTCGCTTTTGATAATTAACAATGTGCCGCTGTAGATACGCTTATCTAGATCGTATAATCTTTCGTTATTCTGTTCGATGGTTTCTTCTAAATCACTGATATGCGCTATTGTAGTATTTAATACTTTTAATTGGTTATGCGTTACGTGCGTAAGCGTCTTCTGGTTACTTTGTATTAGCATCAGTTGTTCGTTTATTTGTTTTTCATCGTCGGCGTCCATAGTGCCGAATAACGATTTAGCTAGCGAACCTATTCCGTTAATCAGTCCGCGCTTTCTATTTGATGAATCCTTATAGATACTGTTTAATCTGTCTATTAGTGCAGCTAATCTAACTTCATCTTTCTTTATTAATTCTAACAGATTCGCGAATTTGCTTTTCTCTGGACGATTTGGATGTATCGTGTCCCTCGCGCTTTCGGCTCGCTCGACCCATTCTCTGATATGCTCATGACGCTGACCTAACGACGATATTTCGAGTTTGATTACTAGTTTCCAGGTAGAGTCTATAATGTTCAGGTCTCCAATCTCCTCGAAATATAACCCAGGCTCTTGCTGGAATCGGTCCACGGTGACGGGTAGGTTTGTCTCAGGTTGCGTTGCAAGCGCTTCCCGGAGAATTAGATACCTGTTATCAGGTGGTTATAAAGTTACATTGGATATGAATGAGCATTTTTTTTTTTTTTTACCAGTGGGTCGTTATAGAGCGAGTGGCGCGTAGTTTAGTACTGTTTCGATTCGCGACGATGAATGAGACCTTCCTCGTTGAGTCTGATACGATCGCGGGAACGCGGCGCGTGTTTCGCCTCCGTCTACCGCGGAAGCCTTTCCCGCTTCGCAAGGATTTAATAGACGTGACGGCGAAGTTCGAGGGAGAGTTGCCCCCAAGTTTTCTCCGGGGGTTTTTTCCGGTTTGGCGTGCCGGTAGCGCATATGATAAAGTGCATGGAGAAGCAAGGAGAGGCGGAGAGGTAAGTGTTTATTGTTCCACAAATAATTTTAAACGATTCGCATGAACGACCATGCTTTTCCTCCCCGCTTTTATAGTGTAATTCACGTCGGAATTTTGTTTAATTATTGTATGCGGTCCTCTCCATAAAGATTCTAATTTCTTAGAGCGTCCACGGCGCAGTGTTTCATCGTATAGCAATACCTTGTCGCCTGCTCTAAACGTGCTTATATTAGCCTTTTTGTCGTAGCATTCTTTTGATTTTGCTTTCTCCTCTTGCATGTTCGCTTTCGCTACCTGGTGTGCTGCGCGCAATCTTTCTTTGAACTCGGATACGTAGTCATCATACGTATACGTTAATTTCGGAGGACATGTCAGGGCCGTAGGGAGCGTAACCTGGTGTCCGTACAACAGTTCAAATGGCGTATAGCCTGTCGCTGTATGTGGTGTAGTATTGTATGTGAACATCGCGTAGGGCAGCCATTCGTCCCAATCGGTCTGATCTCCGTTTATGTAGTGTCGCAAGTACTCTGCTAGTGTCCTGTGCGATCTTTCGAGCGCGCCGTTACTTTCCGGGTGGTACGCGCTTGTACGAATCTTCTCAATTTTTAACAGTTTGCAAGTGCTCTTAAACACTTCGCTCATAAAATTCGTTCCTTGGTCGGTGAGAATTTTATCAGGCACTCCGTATTCCAAAATTATTTTTGTAACGAATGCCTTCGCTACTGTACCAGCTTCCTGATTTTCGATGGGCATTGCCTTGCTCAGTTTCGTGAAATGATCTTGGAATGTTAGTACGTATTTGTTTCCGGTTAGAGTTACGGTTAACGGTCCTACTATATCTAGTGCGCATTTTTCGAATGGCCTATCCGGAGTATCGGTAATAATCATTGGCGCTTTACTTCGCCGTTTTAATTTATTCTTTTGGCAATGCTCGCATTTGGCAATGTATCGTTCTACGTCTTTTGTTAACCCTCTCCAATTGTGAGTCAAACGGATTCGATTTATGGTGCGTTGCACGCCTTGATGCCCGCCTATCGGTGCATCATGATACTCATACAATATTTGCTGTTTCTCTTCCTCCGTGTACCTTTTTATCTCTTTTTCGCTATCTCTTTCTTCTTCCTCTTCGTCACTCTCTTTCTCCTTGTCGATTATATGTATATCGTGAGCGACGTTGCGACTTAGTGCGTCAGCATTTGTATTGTACTTTCCGGCTTTGTGTACGATTTCATAGTCGTACTCTTCCAATTTCAGTCTCCATCTAATTAGACGAGATCCTGGATCTGTCACGTTAAACAACCAAATTAGCGGTTTATGGTCGGTGACAATTTTAAATTTGGTCCCGTATAGGTACGGTCGAAAATGTTTGACCGCCCACACAATCGCGAGTAATTCTTTTTCCGTCGTGTTATAATTTTGTTCTGCACGAGAAAGAATTCTACTAGCATAAGCTATTGGTCGGTCTTGTCCTATCACTCCTTGTGACAAGATACCTCCTATCGCGAAATCCGATGCGTCGGTAGTCAGTATAAATTCATCGTTAAAATTTGGATACTGCAAGACGGGAGCGGTAATTAATTTCTCCTTTAGATTGTCAAAAGCTTTTTGCTGCTCTTGTGTCCACTCGAATTTTACTCCCTTTCTAATCAATTTCGTGAGTGGTTTGACTATTTTCGAAAAATTTTCGATAAATCGTCTATAATAGCCCGCCAGTCCTATGAATGATTGCACATCCTTGACTCGTTTTGGCGTAGGGAAATTCTTTACTGCCTGGATTTTTCCAGGGTCAGGCATAATTCCGTGTTCGGTAATTATGTGTCCTAAATATGCCACTTCTTTTCTAAGAAATTCACACTTGTCCGGCTGTAATTTCAGATTATTGTCGCGTATTTTTTGTAATACTTCTAATAGTCGCCGGTTGTGGTCTTCTAAACTAGCGCCGTATATCACGATGTCGTCTAAATAGACCAGACACCGTATTCCTTGTATGCCCGCCAGAATAGTATTCATTAATCTTTGAAACGTTGCCGGGGCATTCTTTAGCCCGAACGGCATCCGATTAAATTCATAATGCCCGTAGGGCGTTGAAAAAGCCGTTTTTTGCTTATCTCCGTCTGCCATGGGTATTTGATGATAGCCCGATGCCAGATCTAATGTTGTAAAATATTTCGAATTCCCTAGTTGGTCCAAAATATCTGTTATATTTGGCAGTGGAAAAGAGTCTCCGACTGTTAGGTCGTTTAATTTTCGGAAATCGACCACGACTCGCATTTTAGGTTTTCCCGAAGCGTCTGTTTTCTTCGGTACCACCAAAAGTGGTGCGTTCCATTGACTCGAGCTTGGACGTACGATATCGTTTCTTAGCATTTCCTGTACCTGTCTATTTACTTCGGCCTTATGCTTCTCCGGTAATCTATACGGTCGCGTATTCGCAGGTGCCGTACCGGCTCGAGTTACGATCTCGTGTTGCAGTGCCTCGGTGCAGGTCAGGGGTTCTCCGTCCAAATGGAATATGTCACTGTATTTTTCGCAGATTGCCAATATTGCTTTTTCTTCTTCGCAATTCATATGCTCGGTCCTTATTGACTTCTTTATTTTTCCAATACGCGATAAAGGTACTGTATCTTCCTCTTTGCATTTTCCGGTGGTTAAGATTTGTGCTTCCACCTTATTTTCTATGGGCTCAATATCGACGTGTGGGGCTTGTATTTCGATCTCTTCGTCGGTGGTGTTTATTACGCTTATGGGACAGCTATAGTCACTGGCGTTTACTAAACAACCGCCGATGATCACCCCTGGTCGTGTCTCCAATACGTGCACGACTCCTAGAGCGTTTTCGCTTGTCGTGGCCTGCACGACTGTTTCACTTCGTGGTGCCAATGTTATTTTCTTATAAGGAAACAGCTTGAATGTAGTTTCTCCTATGGTTAATCGCTTAGTGGGGTACTCCCAATGCGTCACATGCCGTTTCAAAAAATCTGCGCCCAGAATTCCTTCATGTGTTATGGGGAAATCATCTCCCACTACATGTATCTTGTGTCTTATGCGCTTGTTGCGCATGGGTATATTGGCTTCAATTATCCCCAAAGTTTCCGTTTTTCTTCCGGTGGCGCCAATTAATGTAATTTTTTCGTCATAGATTAGCGTTTCTCCCTTCAGATGTTTTAACTTTATTAATGTTAATGTAGCGCCGGTATCCACTAGCATGGTAGATATTTCTCCTTTTGTTTCTTTAACAGGGATTTTAATTAGATCCAAATCCGTGTTTGTTTGCGCTATTTTATCAGTATGTGCGACTTGTAGAGTTTTTGCTGGTCGAGCTGTTCTCTTGGCAGTGACCTCGCTCTCGTTGTCGCTATCGTCGCCCTTGCCCTTATCACTTTTAGTGTATTTAATGGCTCTTGGGCGTACATTATCGTTTGAGTTGGCCCCCTTTTCGGGTCGGCCGTTTAGCAGCCAACACTCGTCGCGCAAGTGTCCTGTCTTTTTGCAATGCTTGCAATATTTTTCAAGAGCGTTTACTCTTTGTCCGTCCGCCTTGGGTAAGTTGAATCGGTTAGCGAAGCGACTTGTGCGGCATTCGCGTCCGTGATGGCCCCATTTGCCACATTTTGCACATTGCGGTGGTTTTTCTCGCGTGGTACCTACCGCTTTGTAATTAGGCTTATTCATTACGTTTGGGCCTCTCATTTTTTCTTCTGAGGCAGCTACTGCTATCGCCTCTTGCAGATTGCTGTAGTTCCGCGATCGGACTATTATTTTTATGTCCTCCTGCAATCCTAATTGAAAATTTTGCAGGGCCTGGCCTTGTATTGTTCCCTTAATCGTGTTCTTTTCGGCCACGGTGTGTCCCTTGCCTTCAATCGTTGACTCATAGAGTTTCATTGCGAGCTGATCCACTCGCAGGCCATATGCTTGAGCGCCCTCCCCCTGCTTTTGCTTGAGTGTGTTAAACTCTAACTGCAGGTGAGCAATGCTTTTACGGGTCGTATAGCATACCTCGAGTTCTTGCTTCAGTTCCGCGAACGTTTGTATGTTTCGCGTCTGGAAATCGAGCATGACCTTTCCCTTTAGCTTAGTGCACAATATGGCCTTGAGTAACTGTGACTCTTCTGTAGGATTTATGCTTTCCATTGCATATGTGCTTGCGCTTACAAATTCTTGAATTTTGTGCTGCGAGGTACCGTCAATTTCCGGTATTATACTCCGCGCCTCTTTTAATTGCATGTAGCTGGTCGCGGGTAGGGACCTACTTCGTATATCGGATGGGCCACGTCCGTATGTCACGTTCGTCTCTGTTACACGTCGTGGTGAAACCTGTGCCCTATTATCAGGCCCGAACGCGACTGGTCGGATCGTGTTTCTTATATCGCGTTGCTGTTCTTGTAGATCGACGAACTGCTCTTGTAAGCGTAGTATTTGCGTGTGGAAGTGTTCCTGTATCCCTTGTAGTTGAACTCGCATGTCGCTCATAAATTCGACCATTATTTCCATCTGCTCAGTTTCGCGATTTCTATGCGTTCCAGCCTCTATTACGGTCTCTTCGCCCTCGTTACTTAGTTGTTCGCGTAACGATTCTATATCCTCGTCTATCGCGCTGGCAGTTATGTTGCGCGGTGCTTGGGCCATCGTGCTCCGGTATCTTATCTCGCGCGGATCGAATATACTGCTATCGTATGAGGTCAGTTCGGACTCGCTATTTGCTGACGCGCGACTCGGTGTTCTACTGCCTATTTGTCTGTTTCGACGCGTTTCCCTATCCTCGCTTTCGGGTATTAGACTAGTATCTATTTCCCCGAAAGAGTAGTGTCGATTTACTTCTATATTCTCGTGGACTTCCGGATTCTCGCTCGCGTTTTCGGTACTAGAACTCTGTGTTTCGAGTTCGCGATTTCCGCGTGTCGCACGCTGTGTTCCCTGACTCGGGTTTATAAGTGCGCTTATCGCTCGTTGGCCCTGGCTGCTGAATAGCCAGGATCGATTAAGTTGCACGTTGGGGTTATCGCGTTCCTCGGACATTAACGCCGCTTAACTTTTAGTGTACAATTTTTTTGTCAGTAACTTACAGAATTATTATCGCTCGCATGTTGAATCGCTGCTCGTGCCGTTGCGTCGGGCTGTCTTCTGCGTCCGGCTGTCGGCTGTTGAGGCAGGTCGCGGTTCGTCTCTGCGATAAGGCCGCTCTGCTCAGGTTGCGCTGATTCAGCTCCTGCGGCGTTCTGCTAGGCTCACGCTGTCCCTCTGCTGTTTGCTGCTGCGGGTTGCTTCGGCCTTGTCACTTTCTTGGTCACCAGTTTCAACACTTTAACTTTCGTTTTGCGTTGTTTTTAGCTCTGGCGCCTGCGCTTCTAACTTTTCGAGTTAGGCTTCTTGGTCCAGCTGCAGCCGTGCCCAGGTCATCAGGGTATTCAGAACATCCAGGTAAACGGTAAAGATGGCGAATCCCACCGCTGCCACCAATTTGTTGCGCCTACTATGGTGGCGGTAGGCGCTGCGTATAGATTCGGGATTCGCCGTGCTGGTCAAGGGGGCTTTGGCTCGGAGAGTTTAGAATAATTAAGCACTTCTGAATATATATAGAATAGCTTTTATTTGGTATCTTCTTATTACACTTGTCACCTCACTTATTCGGCGACCGTACTACCGTGGTTACGCGTGTACGCGACGTGTCGTGCTTCGTCCGGAACTTTGCTGATAAAAACCCGCGGCGCCTTGTGTGCCGCCTTAATTTATACGGATCAGTATTCGGAACACAATGAGACTTGAACTATATCGATCCATTGTGTTACCAAAATGCTGATCTGTTTAACCTACTTTAGACGCAAGTGACACTCGGGCTTCTAAGAACGAGTGCTCGCGTCAGCGCCTAATTGTTTAATAATTAAATAACTTTTGTCACAGGATTCTCGAGAAGTGGCCTCGATTAATGGCCTTCTAAATGTTTATTATTGTTATTGCCTAATTAACCTATAATTATTACGTTGTGGTCTTTCGACACACAACAGATGTTTCCAGCGTATGTCCATCTTGCGAAATGAACTCTTCGCCGTTCGCTCGCGCCTTCATAAACGAAAAAAATCAGCAAAACACTATGACGCGATAAGTTTACTACCCACTGACGGCGGCGGCGGCGGCGGCGACCGCTTGCTCGCGCTAGCGTACAACTCGCGGACTCGAACAAGCTGATTCGGTCCGCGGAGACGCTGGACAAGCGCAACCACCGAAATTGCTCGCGCCAGCGTCCAAGAGTGGAAACGCTACTTTGCGTTTTTTTTTCTCGGAAAAAAATGAGGGTTTTATACGGGAAAGTATTAGGAGGAAGAAAAATCTTTAAGAAAAATTATGCGAGAAAACATTTATTTTTACGAATAAAAGTACATGATTTGAGAAAAATAAAAATATTTGTTTTTATTTCTTAAATTTTTCATAGTTTTTATACAATTATACATTTTACATTTTAAAACTAACAATATTTTCTTAAATTAAATAAAAAAATTTTTTATTTATACTTTTTACAAAAATTTATAAATCTACTTAAAGCTATTTATATAAAGTCGGAAAACACGCGCTAACCGTCGACAGCGAAAGAGCGAAAGAACAATTCTGTAAAAATTATCGAATCGCGTAACCATAAGGAACGGAACAACGACTATTGAGAAATCTACGTTTCAATAGCATAGGAGTACAAGCTTTCACTTCGTCGCGAGTTATTAACTCGTGAAAAGCCGTACGCCGAATTGCTCTGAAACGTAGATTTATCGATGTTCTATTTGACTTTCCTTCTTCTTCTTCTTCACTTTCCTCTTCTCGTCCCTCTCGCTCTTTTTGCAATATTAATTCTCTTATACTATTAAAATTAACTAAGCATGAGTTTGCAAAGTTTAGGGTTATACCCTTTACTTTGCAAACTTCGTGCGTGAGTCCTTCCGGTGTGCGAACAACGTAAGCATAAAATTTCGGGCCACCGGATACAAACGCCTCGATGTAACTACCGGACCCATAGCTTTCGAGTTCGTTCGTCATATCGCCCAAAAAATTATCCGTACGCGGCTCGTATTCGGAAGGATCATCGCTGCTTACATAAATGCAAGAATCGGTATCGTAATATAAAACGCGCCGATCTAAGCGTTCTAAATATTTATACAACACTAATTGCGCTAGCGCCGTCGTGTACGCCGCTAAAACGACGTTGGTAAGAGGCGAGGGAACGTCGGCCTCTTCCCGCAGTCGCCATGAAACATACATCACATCTTTGTTTACCGGCAGTATTTCGGTTATTTCATGTTTGGGGCTTGTGAGCAAACTCGCTAATCGTTGCTGAGTTTTTACGATTTCGGTATTCGTTAGGTTGGGTCGTTGGCCGAATTTCCCCCAAAAAGAATTTAAACACAACTTCGCAATCCCGATTTTTTCGCGATATTGTTACTTTCGAGAACGATACCTTCGGTTTCCTCGTAATTGCGAAGATATCGTTCTTTAGCCTCGTCATCGGTACATTCACTCGGCCACCCGCTGGCTTCTTGTTTTAATTTTAAAAATGTATTAATATATTTGGCAAATAACCCACCCTGCCGCGTACCGTGATCGTAGCGTGTTGCGTTGTACTGCCAAATCTCGCTAACCTCCGACACGAAATAACCTTTTTCAAGCGCTTTGCGCAATTCGCACGATACCTATGTACCTGTAAATTCACGTTCGGAAGGCACGTGTGTACAATCTTTGCGTGAAAATGTTTCGCAGCAACTGCGGCACAACGCGAATAACAATTTTCCGCGTACGCGATACTGTAATACGGGGTGAAAGAGATCGCGCGGTGCGAGTACTTTGCAACTTACGAGGCCTTCGACGGAGTCAAAATTGTAATTTGGGCCTTCTCCGATTAGCACCGAACATTCCTCCCCGACATACACCGTGGGATGTCCGATCGGAAAAGTACCCGTTTTTAAAACATACGGATACAGAAAACATACATCGATGTATCGTATCTTCTCTGTACCCGTAATTTCATATCGAGTCGCGACATTCCCCGTACGGCCGCCGTAAAACGCATCGCGCGGATTGAGCGGTTCGTTTTCAACCATTTGATGGTGCTGTAAATATTCCCGCATTACGCTATTTACAGCCATCGCACGATCGAAATTGCACTCCCGTTTCTCCGTCACCGTGTATCCGCGTTTTCGAAGACGATATGTCGTTGCGACGGTATGCTCATAACGCAAATCGATCGTATCCCTACGTTCGCTGTTTACGGATAGGTTACTGTCGCGGTTGATTCTAAAGCACGACGGGCAACCGTACCAAAAGCATCCGTAAAATTGAAACACGTGATGTCGCGTTACGCCGTTTTCTAACGATTCGTAATATCCGTCGACGAGTGTGTCGTAGAGTACGCGATATTCGTGGGTACGCCCTGCGTGAATAATGGGATGACCGAGCTCTCGCTCCATCCACACCAACCAACGCAGTGCTTTGCGCGATTGCGTATTCGCGTGTCTGTACCCACCCGATGGAATTATACCAATCTCGCTTTCACGCAGAAAGTTTTTTCTAAAAACCCTCATACACGTGGAAGCGATTGTTGTACATTCCTCGAATGGGCACACTTTTCCGCGCCTGAGGAAAATTTTCCTAAAAGCCATGCACGCTCGCCTAAGAATATCCACGTCGTTGCGACAATAGCGCGATATCTCGAGTTGAAAATCAAAAACATAATTCGTCCGGGTTAACTCGTCGTGCCATGCTAAAAACTGTTCGCGTTCTTTCGTATTCATAGTTTCCGAAGAGTAATACTCGACGCCCGGCAATGGTCCTACATAGAATTGATTATTGAGTGTGTTAAATAAATGCTGAAAGACGCCTTTATCCAAAGTATTCGCCAGCCCGAAAGCCTTTGGTAATTTGGATAACCGCATCGGCATATAATTAAGAGGATGCTGAAGTCATATTGTTACCGACCGAAACTTCAATTTTCTAAAAAGGGTGGCGTTTTTTATTGCTTTAATAGAATTACAAATCCTTTGGTGTAAATAAAGTACATATGCTAATCTTTCGGCAGTTGGTCAAATTTAAACCAAAAAATAAAAAAAATTTTTGAAAATTCACCGACAATGTCACCTCAAAGAATTATATCTTTTATATCAAAATTATACTGCTTCAATCTGCAAAACAAGACCATGTGCCGAAGAAGAGCGTATAAAACAATAATGGAAAACCAAAAAAATAGAGCTTAGAGACTTATTTTCAAAACGCCACTCTTTTCCAGATTTATGTAAAGCATGTGTGCAATATAGAAAGAATAAGGTAAAAAAGAGCTATAGATTAGTTCCGAGATTTTGGGATAGAGGCGCTATACAGTTCTCAGTGCTATCTGTCATATACAGAATCTTTTAGGTTAGTTATGTGTGTGTTAGTTGTGCGTGTGTGTGTGTGTTTGTGCTACGAAACCCGGCTGAAAAAAATGGGTTGAAGGCACTCTGAAGGATAAAAAAGTGTATGTATTATACATAAATTTTGCAACATTTTTGCAAACATTTATATTATTTAATTACATACATTCATATTCTAATTTCTACAAAATACTTTTATTCATGTGCTTTATGTGTATATATTATGTATATTATGTGCTCCATATTATGTATGTTCACATCAAAGTATCTATGTAAAAAGTTAATATCATTTTGTATATTGTATATATTTTTATAATAAATGTATATGACATATAACTTATTTATAAAGCATGAAATATAAAGGTATTTTTAGTTTCTTGTATGCATCATTTGTAAAAAAATCTTGATAAAAAAAACATTAATTTTGTGACTTGCAATTATCTGTTTCAATATATACTTCTTTTAAATACTTACAACTAGCCTTATTTTATGCGTTTACCTTGGTATCTAAAATACACATCAAAATATAAAATTAATTTGTAGTACACGTGCGTCGAAAGTAGCCTATTACGCGCATGCTTTACGTGCGGAAAGTAGCCAATTTCACACGCAACATATTACCGCACGCTTCAAACTTATTACCGCACGCTTCCGGTTTATTACCGCACGCTTCCGGTTTATTACCGCACGCTTCCGGTTTATTACCGCACGCTTCCGGTTTATTACCGCACGCTTCCGCTTTATTACCGCACGCTTCACTTATTATTTCATTACAAAGCAACGCCATCTTGCAGCGCGATAGAAAATAAATAGCCATTACTTCTTCCCTGTCCCAAAGTCTAATCTCAATCGCGCCCAACACGCAGTGACACATGTAAGAAACTGGTAAGGTAAAAAGCGCTCAGTCGATATAGGTAGAGAGAGGTAGACGCGAATATGTTTATAAGAAGGTTTATGAGGGCTCTCACCGAAAAGCGAAATTGCTGGCATGGCCTAATTGGTCAAAAAATCCGGAGAGACGAGAAAAGGAGAACGATAAAAGAAAATCGCGAAGAGTTCTCGGGGCAGTTGGTGACCACTGTACTAAAAGACAAAAAAAAAAACGAAAGCGAGAAAAGTGGCGAGAAGACGGTCAGAGAAATACAAAGAAGAAAATTGATAGACGAGCAGCTGAGATATAAGGTAACCACTCAAAAAAACAATTATTCGATAGTGCAACCGTTCTCTACGCGATGTTATGATATGTGTATTTATTTGATGTCACCTTTGGAAATAAATCGGCTTTAACGCTTTAAATTGTACGGCACGTAACCCGGCATATGTTACAAAGGAAAAACGGGTAATAAATTATATCTACGAGTTAATTGCATCTTCAATCTAATTGCATTCCTACTTCTTGCCGGTATCTTGACAAATTATCACAATAATAATCACAATAATAATTAACAGCTTGGGAACTTACACACGTGACACATCCAGTCGTTTCAAGTCAAAATGACCGACAAAAATCAGACAATATTAGAAGACAGCGATACACCTCCGGAGATCGCACAAATTGCAAAAAATACTATACAAGGTTTGTTGCCGCAAAAATCCAAAGAAAAATATACAGCCGCATACAAAAATTTTATAGACTGGACAATCAAAAAAAATATAAAATTATTTTCTGAGAACACAATGTTGGCATACTTCACACAATTGTCACAAATGTACAAACCATCCAGTGTATGGGCAACATACTCGATGCTGAAGACCACCCTCAATATCAACAATGATATTAATATATATAATTACGCTAAACTCACTTCATTTATGAAACAATTATCAAAAGGATACCAACCCAAAAAATCAAAAGTTTTAACATCATCACAAGTTAAAATATTTTTAAATGAAGCTGAAGATAACAAACATTTGCTTACAAAGGTAGCGTTTCAAATATAAAACTAAATTTTCACATTTAATAAAAAATTCTAAACATTATTTATACGTATTCGATTATCTACATGTATAAGCAATTATCTTACGTATACTCAATTATCTATACGTATATTCAATTATTTATAGGTAGCTATGATTTTTGGAATTTCTGGCGCATGTAGAAGAGAGGAACTAACGAAACTAACAATTAATAACATTAAAGATAAAGAGTCTATCCTTCTCATAAAAATTCCAACAACAAAAAATAGCAAACCAAGATCTTTTGTAATCGACGGTGAATTTTATGCTATTTGCAAAAAATATATAGCTTTGAGACCAAACAATGTTGAAACTTTAAGATTTTTTTTAAACTACCAGAACGGACGATGCACCAAACAGCCAGTTGGAATCAATAAATTTGGCAAAATGCCACAGGTCATTGCATCATATCTCAAACTACCGGAAGCAAATTCTTATACTGGACACACCTTCCGTCGTACTTCGGCCACACTACTGGCAGATTCAGGAGCTGATATAACAATGATAAAACGACACGGTGGATGGAAATCCAGCACAGTTGCTGAGGGATACATAGAAGACTCCTTGCAAAACAAAAAAAAAATCTATGACCAAATTACACAATCAATAATAGCCAGTTCTTCAACTTCACAAACATCAAAAACAAAGATAAATATCAATGATCAAGATACATCAACATTAAACACCATTAATAATGAAATTATAGATATAAATAATGAAAATGTAGACATCTCGAACAAAATATTGCATACACCACAAACTAAAAACATTTCAGTCACATTTACCAACTGCACAATAACCAACGCCAACATATTTAGTACAGAAAAAAAAGACTAATTTATTTTATTAATTTAATTTTTTTTCATTATTGTTATTGTAGTTATTGCAGAAAAAATTTATTTTATTTAAGTATCAAATTCAAATATTTTATATAATGTATAAATATTTTATTTTATTTTATTTTATTTTTATTTTATTTATTTTTTCATATTTTTTTATTTCTTTAACCAAAGAAAAAATAATTTAATTTATTTTATACTGTTTCTTTTTTATTGACTTGTAGACAAAATGACTAAATAAAATATTTTTTATATTTAATAAAGTTAATATCATATTGCGGGGGGCGGAGCCCCCCGCAGACCCCCCGCCGGGGGCTTCGCCCCTGGACCCCCACCAGGGGGCTTAGCCCCCTGGACCCCCTTCCCCTCCCTTCACTCCCACGTCTTATCATTACACTTACCCCGCACTTATACTACAAAATAGCATATGTATCACGTGCGGGATGGCAATTGCCAACTTCCCGCACTTGATACACAATATACTATTCTAGTTCAGTAGAAAAAAAACATTGTAGTCTTACACCAGAGAGGAATGGGAAAATATCATGTATATGTAATAACAAATAAATCACTTTTCCACTGACATTATACACAACTTTGCAGAAATAAATTTATTCTGTGAATTTTGAATGTGTAGTGCAGTTTAAAACACACAGTCGAAATATGTCTATATTTTTGAAAAAATAATTCTGATTTTTCATGAATCACAGTGGTTTTATAAAATGTTCAATTTTAACCGTTTTTATTGGACTGTACTTTAGACAATATTATATTTTGCCATTTCTCTCTGTTGTAAGACAAGAATGTTTCTTTTCTACTGTAATAGAAATACATTTTTGATTTTGATACGTATTTTAAATACCAAGTTAATCACATAAAATAAGGCTAATTGTAAGTATTTAAAAGAAGCATATAATGAAACAGATTATTGCAAGTCGCAAAATTAATGTTGTTTCTTTTATCAAAATTTTTTTACAAATGATAGACACAAAAAAATAAAAATATCTTTATATTTCATGCTTTAGAAATAAAAAATATGGCATATATCATATACATTTATTGTAAAAAGAGTATACAAAATGATGTCAATTTCTTAGAAAAATATTTTGATATAAATATAGATAATGTGGAGCATATAATATACATTATATATATATACATAAAGCATATGACGTAATAAAAGTATCTTACAATAAAGAATAAGACAAGCCAGAAGCGGTTTCCTCGTGGACTGGCAATATAGAATAAGACAAGCCAGAGGCGGTTTTCTCGTGGACTGGCATTAGAAAACTCTTATTCTTGTCTTCAAGCCAGAGGCGGTTTCCTCGTGGACTGGCAATATAGAATAAGACAAGCCAGAGGCGGTTTTCTCGTGGACTGGCAATATAGAATAAGACAAGCCAGAGGCGGTTTTCTCGTGGACTGGCATTAGAAAATTCTTATTCTTGTCTTCAAGCCAGAGGCGGTTTCCTCGTGGACTGGCAATATAGAATAAGACAAGCCAAAGGCGGTTTTCTCGTGGACTGGCAATATAGAATAAGACAAGCCAGAGGCGGTTTTCTCGTGGACTGGCATTAGAAGAAAATTCTTATTCTTGTCTTCAAGCCAGAGGCGGCTTTGTCGTGGACTGGCAATATAGAATAAGACAAGCCAGAGGCGATCTTTCGTGAACTGACAATTTTAAATAAATATAGTCAGAGGCGATCTAACGTCAGCTGACAGTTTAGAAGAAAGAGAGCTAAAGGCGATTTATTCGTGAACTGGCAAATTGTAAGAAATATTGTCAGAGGCGATCTATCGTGAGCTGACAATTTTA
This sequence comes from Linepithema humile, assembly GCF_040581485.1. Classification (NCBI taxonomy): domain Eukaryota; kingdom Metazoa; phylum Arthropoda; class Insecta; order Hymenoptera; family Formicidae; genus Linepithema; species Linepithema humile. The sequence goes on from NC_090133.1 coordinate 11,195,020, forward strand.
AATAAATATTGTCACAGACGATCTAACGTCAGCTGACAGTTTAGCAAAAAGAGAGCTAAAGACGATTTATTCGTGAACTGGCAGATTTTAAGAAATATTGTCATAGGCGATCTAACGTCAGCTGGCAGATTTGAAGAAATACGTATTTATTTTAGTTAGCAATTTACTACACATGTGGTCTGTTTATATTTTATCAGATAATTTATAAGGTCATTTAACCTTTTTTCTCGCAATTGAAATTCTATCGTATGGCTGAATGATGTACATACGAGACAAAATAGACTTATACAAGGTGTCTAATAAATATAAGTTAGATATGATAAAATATTTTATTTGAAAAATGTATGTATAATACTATATATCTAATTGGAAATATATGTTATATGCTTTTCCTATTTTTATTCTTATGTAATAAATACAAAATAAATAAATAAGTTAATTAATTATTGAATACATACATATACATATTGAATATAGTTATTTTTATTTTGTATTTTATATAACTGAAATAATATATACTTTCATTATTTCAGTCATTATCATATAAAATACAAAATAAAGATAACTATTTATTGAATATATGTGTATATGTATATATTAATTAATTGATTAATTAGTTATTTAGTATTTACTACATAAGGATAAAAGTAAGAAAAGTATATGACATTTTTCTTCAATGATATATATAGTATTATATGTATATTTTTCATTTATTATTTTGTCATATTTAGTTTGTATTTATTTGACACCTTGTATACGCTTATGTTTTTTCGGACATTATATTGCAGCCTTGCGACGAAATTTCAGTCGAGGAAACAAGCGCAAGCATCGTTTGTTTACAAACTTCCGATGACACACGTACACAGACCACACGTCAGTGTAGTGAGTCACCACTACAAACAAATGCGTACACACGGACCTACGCGGCATAGGTCCGTAGGCTGCGCCGATAATGTCATTTCATTTTTAGTACCATCGAAATGATGGCGCTTTCGCGTCGGAGTTCGCCCGTCACTTCAGCATCCTCTTAACACTGTCGATAAATTTGGTATTTCCTACCGTTAGTACTATGATTTTAGTACCGCTCAAAATTACACGAGGTTCTGTCGAAATACCGCTTTCTACTAAATATCGGAGGATAAATTGCGCGTCGAACGATTTTGCGTTATGAGCAATACAAATTATTTTTTTTAAATATGTCGTCGGACGCGTCGCGAAATTTACAAATTCTTTAACGGGATCGTGACGAAATGTAAATTCGCGGATACCGCACCAACGACACCGCACCGACATATCTTCTAATTCCGCGCACGATTCGCAAATCTGCTGCGCGACGCAGAGAGTAGGCACGTGAATTTTTACATTAGCGGTACCTCGAAGCGTTTCATCCTGTCGTGTTTCGAAATCGTAGAACACGAATGCGGAGCGGTTTTCTGTTTTCGACACGTGTTTATCCTCATTTTGATCTTCGAAATGCTCTTCCGAAGAGCAACCCGCAATGCTACTCGAAGCTCGATTGATCGGCATCATGCAGCAATAATGATTTAGCGGTTGGTGAGAACGACACGTGGAACAGAAAGCCGCGCCGCATTTGTGCTGTTTCTTTCGTTCAATTACACGACCGCACTCGCTGCAAAATCGTATAACGCTGCAAACGCTTTGAAGCGAATGCCCGTCGTACGATTTTTGCGCGCGATGACGCTCGAGGCACGCGCGATTAAGAAATTCGCGATTACATTCCGTGCAGCGTATTCGCTCATGTTCGAATCTCTTGCAAGTTGGAACCATGTTACAACCTTAGAACATATATACTGGAAGGGGCATAGCCTATCTAAATACACATAACAAAAGTGTCCCCTACATCTATCTATCCTTGTCTGTACGAAATCGGTCAATGCGCTTGCGCGAATGAATAACCGCTTAAGGGGAACACCACGGTGACGGTTTCAAAAAATCGATTTTTTTTTTTTGCATTTTTGTGATGTTTGGAGTCTTAAAAATATGTCCCTATAATATTATGGTGAAATTCGTAACGGAACTATAGTAAATATGTCATAGAGTAGAACTTGGTCAGATGCCGCTAGTAGAACCGGCCGCGCGCTACCTAAAAAGATTCGGCAGTCCCCTTGATCTGTCTGTAGGGAGTTTTACCGGTATTCTTTTGTTGTCTACGTGCTTGAGTTCTATTGCTTCAGAAGGCACTTCATATGCACCCGGATTGGACGCACTTTGGTTCGTTACAAAATTTTATCGTTTTATATGAACCAATTAGTTGTAAAACTTTAAATGCGTTTTTCTCGAAACCACGTTTTCGTAACTGGGCGCTCTCATATCTCGGCCAATTTTTATCCGAATAACTTGAAATTTGGACAGAATGTTTACAACAAAATTGTCTTCAGTTGCACGTACGGATTTTTCAATCGGATTATTAGTTTTTGAAAAACAATTAAAGAAGTAACGAATTTTTGTTGAAAAATCGAAAACTTTTTTTTTAAACAGTGCCATTTTGTCAAAAATTATTTTATCAAAAAATCCGTACGTGCAACTAAAACTACATTCATATACTTTAAATCACAATTTAAAAAATTTATTTCAGAGCTCCCGTTCAGATGCAGCACGAGCGCCCGTGCACCTATGTTTTTTCAGACGAGGTGCACATCAATCACCATAGTTATTATAAATATGAATATTATTTTATGAAATTTTTTTTGTAACATAATATAAGTATGTACTTTTAACATATATAGTTTATAAATTAAACAAACTATTAGATAATGAAAAAAAAATTCACGAAAATAGCCTTTTTTTTCGGCCGTCACCCTGGTGTTCCCCCTTAAGTTGAAAGTAGAAAGATTTAAAATAGGTGGAAGGCATTTGAAAATTTAATTATAACAATTTATTTTTTAAGTTATATTATAATATAATTGCAATATATTATAAATTATATATAATAATATGTAGTAATATGTAATAATAGTCTTGCAAAATAAAATATAAAAATAATGATGCACATAACCAAAAACAAATACTGTAATAAACAATAATTATATACAGGATGTACAGGATGAACTAAAATAAGATAACAAACTTTGAGGAGCGAGACCAAACATGAAAAAAAATTTGACATCAACATATGTCCGTCAAACCCACTGTTACTGATATAAAATATATATTATTAATGAAAAATAAAAAAGTAATATTTATTATTATGTAATATTCTCGCTCCTCTAAAGTTTGTTATCTTATTTTAATTATATCTTGTATATATAGTAACTAGTACAATAAAAATTATTATAATAAATAATAAAAAAAATATTTAAAAACTTCATTAATGTTTAAATAGTATTAGTTTTGTATACTTTTTTATGATTATTTCTTTAGACTTGATTATATTGGAAGGCTTGTCATAGATAAGCTTGTCTAGTTTGTCATCACACACATCAACATAATCGACGCATGCGTATTGCAATAAAATGTACAGACAAGGATAGATAGATGTTGAGGACAACGGCAAGTCAGCTATGCCCCTTCCAGTATATATGTTCTAAGGTTACAACGCGGGCATTTATTAGAGCATCGATGCCCTTTCGCGTCACTGCGATAAGCTACGTTGCACGGAATGCAATACCCTCTACTTCCAGCAGCGGCTCTTAAATTTAAAATCACGCTATAATGACGCGATTCGGCGACAAATAAAATATTTAATCGAGATATAGGTTCTCGATGTAGAGAGGCTAGCACCGCTGTTCCGTCGAATAACGGTTTACCCCCGCGACCAAAAGTGTCGAAATTGTAAACTATTATCGCGACATTTTCCGCGGTTAAATATTGTTGGAAATGTTCGATTTCCCTAATTCCGCAGCCGACTTCCGGAATCGCGATACCGACTTTTTTCGTCAACTCGCCGGCGAGTTCGCGTTGCAACGACGAATTTTGTGTTCTCACCGCGTTTCATCTCGCATGCAGCTCGCCCGTACGCACATTTCCACGCTCGTTATAAATCTGTGCCGTCACGAGCGCGCGAGGAAAACACAGATTATCGCTGTTGTTTATTGTTAAAATCGAACGTTTACCAACAATATGTAGAGCGTTATATCCACATCCCGCGGGAGGAGTGATACGAAAAACACGGATATTAAACTCTTGCGCTACGTTTAACCCTCCTGAACTTTGAGCTAATAAACTCACGAGATTCCAAATGTTCTCGGGAGTCAAATCGTTCGCCGGACGGAACGATATTCCAGCGGGGCCATGAGAAAGAGCCGGAGAGTCGAAAGACAATCCAACATAATCTCCCGGTACGCATGAAAATATCGCGTAAGAGTGAATTTCGCAAAACGCGTTTTCCAATCGTGTGTAAACCTCCCCTCCTCCCTCGGGAATCGGAAGTATACGGAATCTAGCCTCTCTACCCTCTATCCCGAAATTTCTAAACCTACGCGTGTTTTCCGATACTAATTCTATATAATTAAAATTATCGCCGACCTGATTATTATTCCTTTCCGCCGCCGATGCTGCATCGATATCCTCCTCGCCTCGTTTCCTCCTCCTCCGTTCTTTTCTCTTCCTGCGGCGCTCTTTCGTCGTTTTCGCCAGTCGATTCAACGCTCGACCGAGTTTCCTCCGGCTCTTCTTCTCTACCACCACCTGTTTGAACTGCAAAAGTCAAAATTAAAAAATTAGCGAATTAATTAAAAAATTTGATAAAATATTATATTTTATATCTTCATGCTCGAATTTTATTTGCAATAAAAATCGAAAAAGTGTTAAATCAGCTCACCTCTAGATTTTCTTCTTTTTTATTTTACACCCTCGTTTGATAATTATAATCGGGAGAGTAAGAAATCACAGGGGGTCTGTATCCTGTAAAAATTTTAATGTTTAAAAAATAAGATTTGAGCATAAAAGCAACTGTAAAAATTTTCAATCTTTCTTACCTCTGTCACCCATTCCCCATCCGTCGTGGCTTTGTTCATCCCTTCCTTCATCCCCTCCTTCATAATTCCTCTCCTGTAATTCCTCTTCCTGCTCTTCCTTCTCCTGCTCTTCTTCGTCTTCCTGCTCTTCCTCTTCCTCTTCCTCCTTCTCCTGCTCTTCCTTTTCGTCGTCAGCCCCGGGTAATATTACTCTCTGTTGACGGTCGTTATCTAAAAATTTACGTTATTAATTTTTCAAATTTTTAGTTATTTTATGCTTCTGCTAAGATAACTTTTCTTATCACTTACTGTACAAAGGACTGAATATTTCCTCCTCATCGAACGAGCTCACTTCGCGAGGAGCCGGCTGACTCGTCGATTCGTTGCTCACAAGATCGACAAGCTCCGGCGTAAGAATAATTCGCGCGCGAGCTAAAACATTAAATTTTTTGAAAAATTTCCTAATATTAAATCAATGCTGTTATTTCATATAAATTACTTTTACGAAGGTCTATTACTTACACGAAGGTCCAGCCTCAGGCGAGGTATCGGCTTGCCGTCTTACCCCGCGGCGTTGAGTAGCTCGCTCTTCGACATAATTTTGACGCACGCTACGCGCCACACCCTCCACCGTCATGACTTTTTTCGGCTCGTGACATTATAGCGTTCCTAAAAAATAATGATTTTAATTTTTTTAAATTTTGTTTTAAATATTCATAATAAAAAATAAAAACTTACCATTTTTTACCGCACCACGATAGTAATTCAGCAGGCCGGCGATATAGCCTCTCGCATCCTCTTCTTTGTTGTCGTTAAACACACGCCTCATCTCGATTATTTCGCCGGCAATAATCAAAAGCTGGAGGTAAATCGAGAAATGCCCCAAACGGAATAAAACCGCGAGCACCGCGCTAGGGCACGCACCCGCAAACTTTGCGAATACAACATAATTATTATCGTTGTTGTCGGATAACAACGATAAATAATTATCGATGCAGAGCCCGTTTAAACTACGCATCAATCGCAAACACGATTCGATAATTTTCCGCAAACTAGACATTTTTAATTCAACGCGGCTTCGATACGCAGTGAAATCACACGAAGACGGAAATACAGATCGCTATAATCCCGAATGCGCGAGAAAATGTGAAACTGTGCGATTTTTCAACGTCTTCCCGTTTTATACCAGTTTTCCCCCCACCTTGAGAAAATTTAGGAAAAAAGCGTCGTTTTTAAATATTTTTATTACACTTCCTTTGAAACTGGACAACGGCCCAGGTCCTTTCGGCGTACAACGTTTCGGTCATTTCGTCATACTTTTCACGATAATCCTATTATTCAACGAACGATAGTTCAAGATAGGAGAGCAAGGTGCTTCGGAAAAAATAAAATATCAAGTTGATTGATTCAGGGTAAGAATAATCCTATAGTATTAAACACGTAGTAACAATTCCGACGATAAACTTGTTAAGAAATACTACGCAACGGGTAGAAATTCTATTGATTGAATAAGAATAATGCACTATATATCAATTGCGTAGTAAAAACCACAATAATAATAATAATAATAATAATATTGTAACGGGGGGTCGTTCCTCTTTCGATGCACCGCCCGCGGCACCCAGACATTGTCCATTGTGCCTCCCCTCATAAACTTACTTATGAGAGACCTGTTTTTCTCCAAAAGAGAATCAGATCCCTCACCGGCAGTTTCCTGATCTGCTCGGGCCCAAGTAGTGCTGAGCCCAGCATCTTGTGTCTCAACCCTGCCTGTGCAGGACAGTCGCTGAGCACATGAAGGCTTGTTTCCTCGTCGTCTCCACATGCCCTGCACTTGGATGTATCGCTACGCCCAAGCTTGTACATGTGGTAGTTTAAGGTGCCATGACCCGTCAGTATGTGTACCGCTGTCCTGGCATCTTTCCTACTCAGAGCCCTTATGCTCCAAGTCAGTTCCCTATTAGGAGTATCCCCCATCAGAGCTCTAGCCTGTCTGCATTTGGACTCAGATTCCACTCTTCAGTGTCTTAGATGTTCTCTGCGGAGCCATTCTTTGATCCTCTTCTTTCCTAAGCAAAAGGGGATTTCCAGGGCCGGCCCCGGTCCTACCATCGTTAATTCTGAACCCGCTTTTGCCAGCTGGTCCGCACATTCATTACCTTGGACGCCCGAGTGACCCGGCACCTAGGTAACGGTAACTTCTCTCTCTCTCGCCAGTTCGTTCAAAACGCATCTGCACTCCCGAACCAACCGCGACGTTATTGTCGGAGCCCCCAGCGCCTTGATGGCTGCCTGGCTGTCCGTAGAAATTCTGATGTGCTCTCCCGCTTCTACCCTACTCCGTACGGTCTGAGCACAGCTTAGGATAGCCACAATCTCCGCTTGGAATACCGTGGCATAACTGTCGAGAGAAATGCTCTCCTTCCATCCCTCTCGACTGCCAAAGAAGCCGGCCCCGGAGCCCGTGTCCGTCTTGGAGCCGTCCGTATACCAGACATTTCCTCCACGCACTCGAGCTCCTAAGTTTCCACCTTCCTTTTCCCATTCCTCCGGCCTCGGTATATGCACTTTGAAGCGCCTACCAGAAGCCCGAATAATAGGTATTCTGTCCTGTCGCATCTCGAATATCGGATCCAGCAGAACGTCTTCCGGCAGCCTCGTATGCCGGGCTCCCTTCTTCCATTTTAGTTCGCATCTCAGATGGTATGCCGCCATTGCTGCAGCAGCCACCACCACCTAATGAAATGGTTCGATGCCGAACATTACGCCCATTGCCGCCACTGGTGTCGTAACCATAGCACCCAGGGCCCCTCTCAAAATCAGAGCCCTGACATGCTCCAGCGCAACTTTGGCTGTTTTCTTTTGCACCCTAGTCCACCATACTACGGCTGCGTATGTGAGTCTGGGGCGAAGTATGGCTGTGTAGATCCAGTGTATCATACTCGGTTTCAAGCCCCAAGTCTGGCCAAAGGTCCTTCTACACGTCCAAAAATACTGGCACAAGCTTTTGCACCGATTACGAAGGTGCTCCTCCCAAAGCAGTTTCTTATCCAGGATAACTCCCAAATATTTCACCGATTCGGTCGGAACTAACCTTACTCGTCCAAGAGTGGGTTCCACAATGGTGCCCACCTTGTATTTGCGAGTGAAGACAGTAAGACCGGTTTTCAGTGGATTCACCGCTAAACCTGTCCTCTGACACCACTCTTCTACAGCTTCCAGTGCCCCCTGCATGAGCTCTAGAAGCGTCTCTAGGAACGGGCCTCGCACAAGTATTGCCACGTCGTCCGCGTAGCCTTGTGCAGTGAAGCCTCTATCGTCCAGTGCCCTTAATAAACCGTCTGCTACCAGGCACCATAAAAGTGGGGAAAGTACTCCGTCCTGCGGGCAGCCTCTTCCCACCCACCCACAGACTTTCGCAGTTCCCAGCGAAGTCATCACACGCCTCCCTAGCATGCCCCGGATCTACTCAACGAGCTTTATTGGGACACCCCTTCTGGCGGCTTCCTCACACACTACCTCGTGCGGTGTGTTGTTAAAGGCGTTCTCTATGTCCAAGAAAGCACCCACCGCGTAGCCCTTCCTTTCCAGCTGCTCCTCAATATACGCTACCGTCTGATGTAGAGCAGTCTCGGTGGAATAGCCCGAACGATACGCGTGCTGATTCTTGTGGAGAGGGTGACTCCACAGAGTTGTCTCCCTCAGATACGCGTCCACCAGCTTCTCCAATGTCTTAAGGAGAAACGATGTTAGGCTAATTGGCCTGAAATCCTTTGCCTTGGTGTAGCTCGTTCTTCCCGCCTTCGGAATGAAAACTACCTTGGTCAGTTTCCATGCGCTGGGTGTGTAGCCCATCGCGATACAAGCCCTTAAGGTTCGGGTCAGTGGGCCCACGATCTGTTCCAGTCCCTCTTGTAGAAGAGCCGGAAAGATACCATCCGGTCCCGCTGACTTGTAGGGCTTAAAGATGTTAATTGCCCACTTGATCTTCTCTGGCATGACAATCTTGGCCGCCATTCGCCAGTCCGCTTGTCGGGCTCTTCTGAGTGAGCCCGGCTCCTTATATGCAAATAGCTCTCTCTGCTCTCTATGGAAGCCCGGAAAGCTCACTTCCAGTAGATGCTCCAGACATTGCTCTCCAGTCACCACCGTCCCATCAGGGAGTGCGATGGCTTCCAGAGTCGCATCCGGGTTCCTAGCGAGGATCCTGCAGATTCTTGCCGTTTCAGGCATTCCCTCTACTTCCTCGCAAAACTTTCTCCAGCTTTCCACAGTTTCGCCCTAACCACAGAGTCTCTATATTCCTTCTGTGCCCTCCTAGAGAGCTCCTAGTCGGATTGGCGGCCCGTGTTCCTGGCTCTGTTCCAGGCCCTACGAGCCGCCCCTCTGAGACCCTGCAGTCTAGGGGTCCACCAGGAAGTTCCTCTACTATTTGTAACCGCCCTTTCGGGGCAGTTACTTTCGTAGCAGTTTACCAGAGACCTCTGCAAATAGTCCACACAGGTCTCCAGTTCGTCCTCTGTCTCGTGCCTTTTAGGGAAGCCTTTAAGACTGTTGGCCAAATCTTCCTTATAGGAGTCCCACTTGGTTTTTCTCGGATTCCTGAATTTGACCTCTTTCCCCCTAGCCTTAGCTATCCTGAAGGAGATCTGCCTATGGTCAGAGAGCGAGGGCTCCGTCGAGACCCTCCACTCCACTACCTCCTGTATCAACTGCCTGGAACAGACAGTGATGTCGAGCACTTCTCTGCTCGCTATAGTGCAGAAGGTGGGCTCGTCTCCTGTGTTGAGGATTTCCAGATCCGTAGATGCTAGAAATTCCAACTTTCCTCCCTCTTTCATTGGTGTCCGAGCTTCCCCACACGGTGTGATGCGCGTTAGCGTCACATCCCATGATCAGGGAAAGCCGTTTCTCTTGGCAGTATTCTGCCAGTTTTATCACCGGTACAGGCGGCACCGCCTCCCCCTCGTTATGAGAGAAGTAGGCCGAGCAAATAACCATCTTCTTCCTGTCACTGGAGTCATCAGTGAAATTCACTTCTACAGCCGCAACGTCCCTGGAACACAGGTGAGGTATCAGCTGGGCTTCCATGCCCTTGACGGCCACGCAGGCCCTGGGCCGGTCCACTGATGGAGCCCTAAAGAGCCTACCGCAGGCCGCCAAACCCCTGATGCAACCTCAGATTACCCAGGGTTCTTGCATCAGTGATATGCATGTTTGTCTCCCAGCTTGTTGCCTGGCCAAAACAGCCGAGGCCCCTTTGCTGTGATGCAGATTAACCTGGGTGAAGGCTATCCCTCTTGATCCCGCCATTTGGCTGCGAGACCGTTTTAGGAGGGTTCTCCTTATCCCTCTTTACCCCCCCTGGGCTCCACTTACCCGAAAGACAACCCTGTCGAGCCCAAAGAATGGTCTGAAATCCAGTGTCTTCAATTTGAGGACATTGGACCCCGGGACACCGAGGACCAGGTTCCCACCCTCCCTGGTGGTCCCTACCCCCTCCGCGAACACTTTCCAGCTGCCGGTGATGAGACCCGGGTTCTGCTTCTCCAGCCGCTTCAGGACTGTGGCCGCGCCCTTGGGAAGTCCCGGGACCCAAACCACCGCCCTGTGCTGCTTTTGAAGCGCGTCTAAGCCCATCACCTTGAGCCTGGCGCCCTCCCACGGAGTGATGCCGCCGATCCGCCCCACGAGCCAATCCAGCAACGCCCCATCCGCGCATCTTAACTCCGCCGCACTACTCCTTAGAAAAGTGCCGTGGAATCTGGGCACCGGACCCTCCTGGATCCCGTCGATCTCCTCCAAGACCGCACCCCTCAACAGAGTCAACTGCTCAGCAGTGATCCCTGTCTCGGGGTAGCCCTCCGCCACAATCACCTTTGCCAGAGGGTCAGCAGCGTCCGAGTAAGCATGTTGCCCGTCGCGAGTCCTTTGCTTTTTCAGTGGACGGCCGCCCGATAGAGGGGTATCCTTGGAACCCTTCCGACGTTTACCGTCGGCGTGCCCCTTCACCACCTCCACCGGCGTACAGGGGGAAGCCACGGGAAAAGAGCGAGCCCCTTCCAGAGCCGCTGCTCTCATCTGCTTCGCCCTCCTTTTTTCGGCCCTGCACCGATTCTTCTTCGTTGGAGGTGAAATCTTCTGCCGCGCAGCCGGGCCGGCCTTACTTCCGGAGCCCTTAAGGGTCCCGTCCGTCACCGTCCTAGCTCCTTCCCTCGGAGACCCGTCACGCGAGCCCTTCCGACTTTCCACTTCGTTCTCTACGTTTAATTTTAAATTCGAATCCATAGTGGTCCCACAAGTAGCTAGGGAACTACACGGTCCGCCCACGCAGAGCCCCGCATGCGTGGGTAAGGCTGGATACTCTGGGGTTTCGCCCGGTTCCCCAGAGGTATCGTTCGCGACACTGCTCCCCCAGTGACATGCAGCCATCGCCACGATGGCTTACAACTTGGCTTGGGGAGCTGGTCCGCGGCAACGGTCTTCCCTTACCCTCTACAGGGTTTTACTTCCGTGGGGCCAGGTTATAACCGCCACTACCCAGCAGCACTAAGTCCCCTCAGAAAACTCACACCTACTGGGCATCCTCCTATCCGACACCTGGAGACGCGCCCGGTGGGTAGCTCAACCCCCGGGAAAAACCACAATAAAGTAGCAAAAATTTTTCCGTTGTAAGATCATGAAAATTTATTCCGTAACATGTTGCGACACGAAAATTGAAACTTTCTTTATCTAGTAGAATTTTCGTGGGAATTCGGAAAAGTAATATTTGTTAATGCGTCGTCTTTGCGCCCAATCATAGTGCATAAAAGTTTATATGTGTTCAAATTTCCCCCACCATTTTCCGATTTTCTGTTACGCGGAAGATTGTAACATTTTTCTCATTCGTCTCCTAGCATTCGAACCTACAAGTTCAACAGCGAACAAGTTTCAGTTTTCGTATTTTTGTTTCGCGTCTGCGTATAAAAATCAGTGTCATGGATAAACGACGGGAAATTGTGAAATCCGAAAAGCCGACAAAGTGCAGCGACACTTCCGAAGCAAGATGCGACATCTCCGAAAAAATTGTGCAGAATTGCATGCTGTTATCTACAACATATGGATTAAATTTTTCCTATACAAAGAAAATTCATGTTGGGCTGCAAACTTCAATCAACGGCGACGAGTTTGATTTTCAACCTTTCGTTAAATTTTCGTCCAAGGGAGCTGATGGTATTTGCTTCAACATGGCGGAATGGCAAAAATTTCAAGAAAATATGAAGCAAATGTCGGATTACTTAAATGGAAATAGTATTACGGCAAACTCGATTATTATCAACAAGATAATTATAAATTTCACCACTGTTTATGGAGCAAGAGCTTTGTTATTGACATATCGAGAAAACGGACAAGAAGTTCAACCTTTGGAAAATATCACGACTAAAGAAGAAATTCATGCTCCGAAGAAACGCCGGACTTATTTGCTCGCTATAGCAATGCAGAGAGCTAGTTTTCTGGGGCTAGAAAATATACTCGAATGTGTAAACGCTAATTTGAATCGACTGAATATAATCACCACTAGTGCCAATGATTGCGCTAAATATCTTATTAATGAAATACAAATAAGACTACCTATCGTGGGCTATATCGAAAACGATATTATAAAACTCGCGTTCAAATCAAATTGTCACGAAATACAAACTAATGTACGTACGCAACTAAAAGATTTAACATTTCTCGACGATTAATTTGAAATTGTATTTTTAGAATTAATCGCTCTTTACTTCGATCAAATTGTACATATAATTAGATTTCAACGAAAATTGTAATTCATACATTAATGTATACTTTTATCATTTATAATTAAATTTGATTCTATTGAAAATCATAAAATGTATAAACTTTATTTTGTCAGTACAATTATGTATTCTTAAGAAAAATTTCAAATAAACGATTTTGTATTCCATTTCTCGTGTTTGTTTCCTTTCTCTTTTCACATGTTCCTGCACTCCCCAATCCATACAGCGCGCTTAATCCGCGAAAACGGGTGGCTGACGCTCACTCCGTTTACGCGATATCGCTGCACTCTTAACCAACATGCCGAATATTAGACTGAAGGGCGTCCGATCATTCGTCGCTGCGTTTTTTTGTTCGCTATACCGGCGCGCGCTCTATACCGTTTGCATCCCTTTAGTCGTCATCTCGTGGAATATTGGTCTAGCAAACTAGAATCCACCGTTTGACTCCGCCGTTCTTTTGTTCTCCCATACTTGCCCGCTCACAGGTCGTAGTTCTATCATCCCCCGCCCGACATCTTGGCGATGTTTGTTTACATTTCCCATACCTGCCAGAGAGTCCGGGGTACCTCATATAGACGCGGCCCCACCATAAATACGCTCCTTCACGGGGCGACTGTGTGACGTCGTTTGTTTTGATGCCCCATACCTGCCAGAGAGTCCAGGGTACCTCATATAGACGCGGCCCCACCATAAATACGTTCCTTCACGAGGCGACTGTGTGACGTCGTTTGTTTTGATGCCCCATACTTGCCAGAGAGTACGGGGTACCTTATGTAGACGCGGCCCCACCATAAATACAACCCCTTCTCGACTGCGTGACGTCGTTTGTTTTGATACCCCATACCTGCCAGGCCCCATAGCTTGTGACGTGACATTTTTGAAGTCCGTCACAAGGGCGAGAAAGCCCGATTGAGGAGGGAAATTTGAGGTCGGAGACCCCACCGCGGGGGGCGACGACCTCTCCCTCTTAATTCTCTTTTGGAGATTTTAGATTTTGCGTTGTAGCGAATTAAGCGAGTCGTGGTGAGTGGCCAAACTCCCATATTGTGAATTACCGTGGAGCAGCCTTCGTGGGACCTACGAGGGACTCAGCAGGCAGGACGACGGAGGCCCGGACGGCGTGCAGACGGATCCAGGATAAGGGCAAGTAAAAACACCCTTGCAAATATCATTAGATTCCAGACACAGTCGCTACCGCAGTTACGATTTCAGATACGGAGCATATCGAGGCCGGTGAACGCACCGAGAGAGATGACGCCCGAGAGGGAAGCGCGCTCTCACACGCCGAAGACCCGGGGTGGAGTACCCGAACAAGGAGCTGTTGTAACGAGCCAGGAAAGAAGAATCCGGTCGGAACCTGGCCAGTTCCCGAATGATTCAAAGAAGGTTCGGATCCGGAAACGGAGAAGGCCACGAAGGGCGTTAACGGCAGCTGCCAAAAGAGAGAGACCGGGGTCACCTCGGAAAAGCGTCACCGAGGGCCGAAATATCGAGGAGCGACGCGAGGATCGAGATCGCTAGATATATCGAAGGATCAAGTAGCGCTAATCGATAGCGCGGATCTACATGCGCAGGACGATGCGCGGAATGTCACCGCTGTCCGGCGAGCCTCGCTGTCGTCACTGTTCGGCGAGTCGGCAACCTAGGCGGAACCTCGAGGACCACTACGGGCGTACCAGCGATTTGTAAGGCCACCACTTCGACTTCGCGGTAAGAGCGGTATCAGCAGGCGGCCCGAGCCTCGCGGACTTAAGAACCCGCATATTTTGCGTAACGAATATAGCTTATCTCGAGATGCCTCGCGCTATCATGTGAGGTTAGATTTTGGCCGGGCCCCGCTGACTACCGCTTCTGTAGATTAAGATTTCGCCATGCCTTCTTTCCCCTCGGGGCTGCCGAGCCGACAGTCGTTTTATATGGAATAATGTCTTTTTGTGAGTAACCATTTCGCGTCGATTTATGTATTGCTGTACCGAGCGTTAAAATCTTGAAGTTAGCCTATCGCGTATTTCTCGCCTCGGCCTTCTGTCGAGCGTTTACTATCCGAACCGTGAGAATAATATTGAGACAGAACTCGTATTGTAGGCTAACCGTTAAAGAGAAAGGTTAAAGTTGAGTTAATCGTAACAACTGTATTTAATGAGAGTGATCGAGCTTGCACGCCAAATATTATACCGTGTGAGACGAGAGTACGCGGATTTCCGCGAGTCGAACAGCCAAATCCTAAAGCCTCTCACAGAGATAAAAGAATGTCTCCCCTTCGCGGGACTGTTAAGGCGTCTATCAACCGGCGTCAACCTTATTTAACCTAATTACAAGGATTAAATGTTACTTGTTATCAAATAAATGTGTTCTTAATAATCAACTTCTTTCAGACTCCTCTCTCCCAAATCAGTCTTGAGCTTCTCTAAAGAACCTCGCCCCTCTGCCAGTTGTAGAGTGGGCTAGTCGCGCTTATCGCCGTTGCTTTCAAACAAATAAAATATTGTTTTGATGTAATTTGTTCGTGCGGCGCGTTAATCCGCGCCTGGCGCCCAATCATAAGAATTGTTGAAATTGTTGACATCCAGTAAATAAAGCAACGAGGTTTGATACGCTTACCGGCGGGTCTACTTCTGCCCGACGGAAAAGTCGTCGCACTACATTACTTTTATACACGGGAGAAGTTGTCAGTCCACAGCGTCGACTGCCGGAAGATGAACGACTGCGCCGTCATTCTTCCCAACAAAGACAACAAGTGGCTGACGTTCCGCAACTACAACCGGAAGGAGCGGCTCCCGTTTGTAGTGTACGCCGATTTGGAATGCACGCTGGAGAAAGAGGAGGGACAAAACCATACCACATACGCCTACCAACATCACAAGGCGTTTAGCGTAGGATATTATGTAAGTTGCGCTTACGATAACTCATTATCTAGTTTTAAGTCTTATTGCGGTGAGGATTGCATAACATGGTTCGTCAATAAACTCCACGATTTGGCGCGCCGTGTGAAAGCGATCCTTACCACCGTCGTCCTCATGGCGGATCTTACGCGGGAGGAATCGGAGGAATTCCGTAGCGCCGTAAATTGTCACGTGTGTGAAAAACCGTTCGCACCGGAAGATACGCGGGTGCGCGATCATTGTCATCTTACCGGACGTTACAACGGTGCCGCGCACTCGTCGTGCAATTTAAATTACAAAGACTCCCACGTTATCCCGGTGATATTTCACAATTTATCCGGTTACGACGCGCATTTTATAATCAAAGATGTCGCTAACGCCTTTGAAGGCAACATTGATTTACTACCGCTGACAAAAGAGCGATACATTTCTTTTACTAAAAACGTTAAAGATACGGAGGATGAAAATTCCAAAATTTGCGTGAAATTATGTTTTATAGATTCGTTTAGATTTCTCGGCACCAGTCTGGAAAAATTGGCATCTTATCTGACAATAGATGAATTAAAAATTTCACGATCGGAATTCAATCATTTATCCGCGGAACATTTCAATTTGCTTACTCGAAAAGGTGTGTTTCCCTACGAGTACGTCGACAGCGTCGACAAGCTCCGGGAGACTTACCTACCTCCGCGCGAATCATCTTACAGTTCGTTGACTGGTGAAACGGTATCCGAGAGTGATTACGCGCAGGCGACAAACGTCTGGCAAACTTTTTTGATCGAAACTCTTGAACAGTACAGCGATTTGTATTTAAAAACGGATGTTTTTTTGTTGGCGGATATTTTTCAAAATTTCCGAAACACGTGTATCAAAAGTTACGGTTTAAATCCCGCTCAGTATTACACATTACCGGGATATACGTGGGGCGCCATGTTGAAGCACACGGGCATCAAGTTTGAATTACTCACAGACATCGATATGGTCATGTTCGTTGAACGCGGTATACGCGGCGGTCTCAGCCAATGCTCCAACAGATACGCTCGCGCAAATAATAAATACATGTCATCGTACGATCCATTGAAACCATCATCGTACCTCATGTACTTTGATGTAAACAACTTGTACGGCTGGGCAATGTGTCAACCGTTGCCCTATGCCGATTTTCAGTGGGTCGAAAATGTCGAAAACTTTGATGTAATGTTCGTAACATCCGATTCGGCTACCGGTTATGTGTTGGAAGTCGACCTTCCGTATCCGATGAATCTTCACGCGCACACTGACTTACCGTTCTGCCCAACGCGCGATAAGCCGCCCGGCAAGCGGGAGGTCAAGTTACTCGCTACGCTGTGCGATAAGCAGCGATACGTCATTCACTACCGTAACCTGTAGCAATGTATTCGACACGGGTTGCAGGTTACAAAGATTCATCGAATATTGCAATTCGCGCAATCTCCATGGCTTCGAGGATATAAAATTAGTAGTATGTTGGCAGGTATGGGGCGTCACAACAAACCCCCACCACCTACCCCATATTTGACCCAGTGACCTACTTATGGTCTGGCGTCAAAACATTCTCCCACCCCTCTCTGACGGGATAGAAAAAAAGATGGCGGTCAAACAAGATGGCGGCTACGGGTAAACAAGATGGCGGAAATTTTTATTTTTCCGAATTGAGAAAATCCAAACGGGGTTCGAACCTGGATCGCTGGGTTTCTAGTCCTGGTCCTAGTCTGCTGGGCTACCTATAGATCTAATGAAGTAAGTCGTAGGGTTGTATTTATAGTAGGCGCGGGATGACGTAAATTTTTATTTTTTTCCGAATTGAGAAAATCCAAACCGGGTTCGAACCTGGATCGCTGGGTTTCTAGTCCTGGTCCTAGTACGCATGGCTACCTATAGATCAAATAAAGTAAGTCGTAGGGTCGTATTTATAGCTTGCGACGACTTTCCCGTCGGGCAGAAGTAGACCCGCCGGTAAGCGTATCAAACCTCGTTGCTCTATGCAATGGATGTTAGTGATTACTTCATTATTTAAAGTTGGGCGCCAGGCGCGGATTAACGCGCCGCACGAACAAATTACGTTAAAAACAATGATTTTCTTTAACGAGCAACGGCGATAAGCGCGACTAGCCCACTCTACAAATGGCAGAGGGGCGAGGTTCTTTCGAGACGCGAAATACTGATTTGGAGAGAGAAGTCTGAAATAAGGGGGATTATTAACAACACATTAATTTAGTAACAAATAACATGTAATTAGAAATTAGATTAAGTGAGATTGACGCCGGGTGATAGGCGCCTTAACAATCCCGCGAAGTGGAGACATATTTTATCTCAGTGAGAGGCGTTACGATTTCACTGTTCAACTCGCGGAAATCCGCGTACTTCCGTCTCACGCGGTATAATATTCGGCGTACAAATTCTGTAACTTTCATTCGGTACGGTTGTTACAATTAACTCTACTTTAATCTTTCTCCAGAACGGTTAGCCTACAATACAAATTCTATCTCAGTATTATTCTCACGGTTCGGATAGTAAACGCTCGACAGAAGGCCGAGGCGAGAAATACGCGATAGGCTAACTTCAAGATTTTAACGCTCGGTACAGCAATACATAAATCGACGCGAAATGGTTACTCACAAAAAGACATTATTCCATATAAAACGACTGTCGGCTCGGCAGCCCCGAGGGGAAAGAAGGCATGGCGAAATCTTAATCTACAGAAGCGGTAGTCAGCGGGGCCCGGCCAAAATCTAACCTCACATGATAGCGCGAGGCATCTCGAGATAAGCTATATTCGTTACGCAAAATATGCGGGTTCTTAAGTCCGCGAGGCTCGGGCCGCCTGCTGATACCGCTCTTACCGCGAAGTCGAAGTGGTGGCCTTACAAATCGCTGGTACGCCCGTAGTGGTCCTCGAGGTTCCGCCTAGGTTGCCGACTCGCCGAACAGTGACGACAGCGAGGCTCGCCGGACAGCGGTGACATTCCGCGCATCGTCCTGCGCATGTAGATCCGCGCTATCGATTAGCGCTACTTGATCCTTCGATATATCTAGCGATCTCGATCCTCGCGTCGCTCCTCGATATTTCGGCCCTCGGTGACGCTTTTCCGAGGTGACCCCGGTCTCTCTCTTTTGGCAGCTGCCGTTAACGCCCTTCGTGGCCTTCTCCGTTTCCGGATCCGAACCTTCTTTGAATCATTCGGGAACTGGCCAGGTTCCGACCGGATTCTTCTTTCCTGGCTCGTTACAACAGCTCCTTGTTCGGGTACTCCACCCCGGGTCTTCGGCGTGTGAGAGCGCGCTTCCCTCTCGGGCGTCATCTCTCTCGGTGCGTTCACCGGCCTCGATATGCTCCGTATCTGAAATCGTAACTGCGGTAGCGACTGTGTCTGGAATCTAATGATATTTGCAAGGGTGTTTTTACTTGCCCTTATCCTGGATCCGTCTGCACGCCGTCCGGGCCTCCGTCGTCCTGCCTGCTGAGTCCCTCGTAGGTCCCACGAAGGCTGCTCCACGGTAATTCACAATATGGGAGTTTGGCCACTCACCACGACTCGCTTAATTCGCTACAACGCAAAATCTAAAATCTCCAAAAGAGAATTAAGAGGGAGAGGTCGTTGCCCCCCCCGCGGTGGGGTTTCCGACCTCAAATTTCCCTTCTCGATCGGGCTTTCTCGCCCTTGTGACGGACTTCAAAAATGTCACGTCACAGTAGACACCTGTAATAATTTGTATGATT
Source organism: Linepithema humile (assembly GCF_040581485.1). Lineage (NCBI taxonomy): Eukaryota > Metazoa > Arthropoda > Insecta > Hymenoptera > Formicidae > Linepithema > Linepithema humile. The sequence continues at coordinate 11,214,335 of NC_090133.1, forward strand.
AAAACTGCGAATAAAGTTTCGAATTATTCTATAAATGTGTTTTTACTCACCGATCACAAATGTACTTTTTATGTGTGTGCTTGCTCAATTGCGAGCTCACTAGCCGAGACAGATCCTTGATGCACACAAAATGTGCCTCGTTGTTTCCAGGCACATAGAGAAGGTTGACACGCTTCTCCATCTTGTCGTTGGCGAGGCGTAAAGGGATGATTTTAGAGTCTTCGGTGGTAAAGACGTTGACGGAGATGGTGTTCAGTTTCTCGAACTTTGATATTTGCGGAAGCGTCATGGGGAACTCGATATCGCACAGATTCAGCACCGTTGAATAGTGCGGGTACTGCGATACTCTTTTCGGGGTACTTTTCCGCTGGATGTAAAGCGGCGACGACTGCCCACGCGAAACATGCATTGTCCGTTGATTGCACGTTGACCACCGCCCTTTTTAGTATAATTTTTCGCGGTAACTGAATGTGGCATCCCGCGCGTAGAGGATTGAATTTGTTGACGTTGATGCTGAGATCCAAGATACGTGACAATGCCCAGCCGCTGTCGCGTTCTTGAAACTCTTCCAAAGACGCCAGGATGATGTCAACCACATGCTTCGTGTACCACTCTTGTAAATCAGATACTGGAAAGAGCTCGCGGTTCTTGGTTGCGATAGTCTTTACGGCAGTCTTGTCACCCGCGATAAATTCTCCGTTGAACGCGGTGTTGATTTTAACGCTGTTGTGTTCCACCATGACGCTTTGGATCCGCTCGATGATTGTATTTCTTATCTCTTCCAAAAATTCGCGTGGATTGATGTAGTCGGAATTGATAACCGCACCGGTTAGTATTCGATTCCTGAAGGCTGTCTCGATTTCTTTCCAGGTGAATCTTCTCTGGGTTCCGTATCCGCCGCCGGTGGGTAGAAAACGCTCTTGAATGATCTTCCTCACACCCTCCAAACGCACTATTTGCGCCACCAGAGAGTGAATTACTCCGGTTTGTTGCTTCTTGCAACATTTTTCCCTCAGAGAATCGAGGTACTCGTCGCATTCGTAGTCCCATGGGAGGAACTCTCCCAACGTTTTGATATTCGCTGCTCGTACGGTAAGATCGCGCTTTTTCTTCATTGCGAATGACTTTCAAGATTTATATTTTTTTTCACTTGCTTTATATACCCGCTTGTTGCACACGACACTAATTAAAAATAGCGATAATGTCACACAAAATTGAAATCTGGCAACATGGCGCTGCCTAAAATTTGTATAAACAATCCTTATCACCCCCTCCATTGTCTGTTCTAAAAATAGCGATAATGTAATTTAAACAGGCGCTCTACTTTGATGTGTAGAAAAAACCTGCACGTGCCTGCAAATCATTTTTGTATAAACAATTCTTATCTTTTCCAGGAATCCTCAATGACTCATGTTTGTATTGTAAGTTGCAACCGATTACTACCGATAGTTGGCGCCAGCAGACGGCAGCCAGAGCATCGATAGCAGCTCCACGATATAATCGATTCTGCGCGGGCGCGCTCCCGCTCCATATATTTTCCTCTTGTTAAATTGTAACCGATAAAATGATCGAGAATCTTCTTGCGAGTCGACCTGATAGATAACACAAGAACGAGAAGGCACTCTCTATCGCCGAATCAACCAGAACAGTCGCACAATCGAAAGTATAGAGAGACAGTCGGGCCGAATTAGTCGAATCGAAACTTAGTCGTTTTTCGCACAGTTGTAATATTTCTACATAAAGACAGTTTGTTAAAAATCACGTAAAGCCAGTGTCGATATTATTTGATCATTCAGAACCATCCTTTCAATTACCGTTTTCATTAATATATTTTCTTTAATAAATAAAACATAATATCCGGGGTCATGTCTAGGACGTAACCGTCGCAGCCGTTTAAAATTAATTGTGTCGAGTCGAACTACTTTTTATCAAGAATTTAGAACGAATCTTTCAGCTCAGAAGTGGGATAACGGGCCTATTTAACCCGTGTCGGAAAAGTCGAAAAATTTAAAGTCGAAAATTGCCGTGTCGTGTCGGAAGGGATTGCAGGCCCTTTGAGTCGGAGTCGAGTCGAATAAAGTAGACGAACTTTGTCGTAATAGAACATTTATTTGAACATTTTTCGGACTGAATAAGTCCGCGCCGAGTCGAAAAAGTGACAAAAACTCTTGTCGTGCCGAGTAGAAGCAGTGTGCGGGCGGAAGTAATCCGCGTCGAGTCGAAAAAGGCAAAAGTTGCCGTCGGAGCGTGGCGGGTCGATCAACGGATTTTTCAAAGCCGCGTTGAGCTTTAGAATGCCGAAAACCAGGTCCATGATGGACAGAGAAGACCTAGAAAAGGCTTCGTTAGAACAGCTCCAGAGAGAAGCGAAAAGATACCAATTACCGGTCTCAAACGACCGCGATTTATTGGTAGATCAGATTCTGACTTACCTGGAGAGGACGAGCCATACCGAGAGGACGTTGGAGATGCCGAGAGAGACGGGTCTGATGCATGACCCAGCAGAGTCGTCCTCAAGTCGAGCCACCGATGCAGATCCACCAAACGCAGGAGCTCTCTGCCAGACTATCACAGAGATGTCGGTGATGATGCAGCAGCAGCAGCAGATCTTGCTCCAGGTGTTGCAGAGGTTGGCGCCACAGGAAGCGAGTGCACCGACCGCCCAGGATGCAGGGACAGCAGGTCCGAGCGGGCTGGTAACTCTGCAGAGATCATCGTCCGGTAATGTACGATCGAACCATAGTCATTATTCTAATAACGGACAGAGTCGATTAATGTCGAATGCGAGCGCCTTACCGGCCGGAAACGCGGTAAGCTGGTTGGCCTCGCAAATACCGGAATTTGGCGGGAGTGACGACGAAAATGTCGAAGTGTGGTCGAATCGAGTAGACAAGGTGGCGGAAATCCACGGCGCGTCCGACGGGATAACGTTGCTGGCCGCGTCCAGTAAACTCGTAAAGTTTGCCCGCCAGTGGTATGAATTCCAGACGGGTGAAACGATTGAGTCGTGGCAGGCGTTGAAATCAGACTTAATGAAAATATTTAAAAAACAAGTGCCGTACTATAAGATTATGCAGAAATTAGAGGCGCGAAAATGGATTCCGGGAAAAGAATCCTTTGATCAGTACGCGATCGCGAAGCTCGCGATGATGAAGAGTCTAAATTTGACGACGAGTGACGCGATTCACATGCTGATAGGCGGTATATCGCATGGTTCGCTAAGGGCTATAGCCCTCTCAATAAGTGATACCTCGATAGACAGATTTCTCGCGAGGATGCGAACAATCGCGGAAGGAAATTTTGAGTCCGACAGAAAATCCACGGCAGTCGCGAGCGCGGTGAGATCAGTACATACTACCGCGTGTAGAAACTGTGGTAAAAAAGGACATTCACATAAGGACTGTCGCGGTGAACTTACGTGTTTCTACTGTAAGTCGAAAGGGCACCGTCAGTTTGACTGCCCTAAGGTAAAGGAGAAAAACGGCGGGAATCCGCCGACGGCTCAGCGGTCTTCAAGGGCCACGGTAGCAGTCGCCGTTGCCGTCGATGAGGAGGAAGAAGAGGTGGTAGCTTGCGTTTCCGTTGCCGCGGGTGGAAACTTGGAAATCACCGAACCATTTGCAGAAATCTCGAGTATCTGCGGAAAAGAATGTAAAATTCGGGCGTTAGTCGATACCGGAAGTCCAGTCTCGTTTGTCGATAAAAAGATTTATTCTGAAAAAATCAAGCCGTTTGTTGAAAATTTTAAATTGTCGAATAAAAATTTCGTTACACTCAATCGAGAAAGATTAAATGTACAGGGATTCGTACAAACAGAAATCACATTGAGCGAACTTGGCGAAAAAAAGTACGAAGTCGACTTGTATATATTAAACGAACCGTTCGTCGGAGACATAATATTAGGAAGAGAGTTTCTCGACAAACAAAAACTCACCTTGATTAGACGAAGCCGTGAGTCAGCAGATTTCACGAGCACTGTTAGATTATTCGAACAACTGCCGTTATGCGTAAATAATGAGAATGTCGTTAATCTGAAAAGAGATTTTGAAATAGATATTAGTAACCTAGATGTAGAAACAAGAGACGAATTGCTTAACTTATTAAATAGAATAGAAGAAAAGAAAATCGTACCTGTCGATGACGATTATGAGGTGAGGGTTCATTTGAAGGATGACTCCATCTACGCGTATGCGCCACGACGTTTCGCGTATGCGGAACGCATACAGATACGCAAAATAACTGATGACCTCCTCGAGCGTGGCATCATAAAAAATAGCGTATCGCCGTATTGCGCCAGGGTAATACCTGTGAAAAAGAAAAACGGTGAAATTAGACTCTGCGTTGATTTGAGGCCGTTAAATTGTCGAGTCGTTAAGCAAAAATATCCTTTTCCATTAATCGAGGACTGTTTGTCGCGCTTGAGTGGAATGTCGATATTTATGCTACTTGATCTTAAGGATGGGTTCCATCAGATCAAGGTGCATGCCGAGTCGACGCGTTATTTTGCTTTCGCTACACCCGACGGACAATTCGAATATGTGCGCTTACCTTTTGGCTATTCGGAAGCGCCAGCCGAATTCCAGAAACGGATCATACAGATATTGAATCCGCTCATACGCGCCGATAAGGTGATCGTCTATATCGATGACGTGTTGATTCCGTCGAGGTCAGTGCGAGAAAATTTAGACGTCTTGGCCGAGGTATTGATGACCTTAAAAAGTTACAGATTTGAATTGAATTTTAGTAAATGTTTGTTCCTCAAAAAAGAGATAGAATTTTTGGGGTATATAATTTCGGAAAAAGGGATGACGTTGAGTCCGAGACATACCGAGTCGGTAAGAAATTATAGAACACCATCTAACGTGCATGGTGTGCAGAGATTTTTAGGATTAGCAAGTTATTTCCGGAAATTTATAAAAGATTTTGCTTTGAAGGCCAAGCCGTTATATAACTTGTTGAAGAAGGATGTAAAATTTTCATTCGACGAAAATTGCATTAGAGCTTTTGAGATATTAAAAAAAGAACTCACCTCGTCACCGATTCTCGCGTTGTATAATCCAGCCCTGGAGACCGAACTGCATACGGATGCGAGCAGTCACGGCCTAGGCGCTATATTACTGCAGAAGCAGAAGAGCGGGACTTGGTGTCCAATAGCGTTTTTCAGCCAGGCGACAAATAACGCTGAAAAAAATTACCATAGTTTTGAGCTCGAGATGTTGGCGATAGTGAGGTCGATTGAGAGATTTCATCTCTACTTATATGGATTATCGTTCATTGTCGTTACCGATTGCAATGCGCTAGTACATGCTGTCTCAAAAGCGAATTTGAACCCGAGAATAGCACGGTGGACTCTTACCTTACAGAACTATAGTTTCCGAGTATCACACCGGCCGGGTACACGAATGGCGCATGTAGATGCACTCAGCCGATGCGCAGCGTACGTGCATGAACTGCCGCTAGAAAGGGAGCTCGAATTCCGTCAGCTCTCAGACGCTAAAATAAAAAAAATATGCGAAGAATTAGAAATTGCCGATAATGATAAATTCGAGCTTAATGACGGTTTTCTGTATTATAAAATAAATGGAAACTTATATTTTGTCGTACCTGAGGCGATGGAAATCAGCGTGATACGTGCACATCACGACGATATGGCCCACTGCGGGCTGGAAAAAACGATAAAGGGCGTCAGTAAAAATTTCTGGTTTCCCTCTATGCGAAGGAAAATTAATAATTATATAGAAAATTGCCTCACCTGCGTAATGGCAAACGATTCCGTCACGCGATTCGAGGGAGAGACAAGTCTCTATCCCTCAGCGTCAGCGCCGTTCGAGATATTGCATCTCGACCATTTCGGACCATTACAGGAAACTGCCGACAAATATAAACATATTCTGGTAATAGTGGATGCGTTCACTAGGTTTTGCTGGTTGGTTCCGACGCGGTCCACGACGTCTAGAGAAGTCATTGTTAATTTAGAAAATCTTTTCGCGACGTTCGGAAGGCCGAAAGAAATAGTGTCCGATAGAGGTACGGCCTTTACCTCGAAAGAATTTGCCGATATAATAGAGAAATTTAAAATTAAGCACAGAAAAGTCTCAGTAGCGGCCCCGTGGGCCAACGGGACGGTCGAGCGTGTTAACAGATTTATTAAATCGTCGCTCACTAAAATGATTAACTCGCCGAACGAATGGAAGAACAGTCTAAACACTTTACAATACGTCATTAACAATACATACCACGCAGTCACGAAGTCGAGCCCGTCGAAGCTGCTTTTTGGTTTCGAGCAGCGCAGTCATGCCGATCACGAGTTTGCTCATTTCACCAAGGCCCTGGTTGGACAGGATACGGACCTGGAGAATGACCGAGACGCGTCACGACAGGCGGCGCGAAACGCAACAGACGCGATACGAGCCTACAATAAAAAATACCGTGATGCGAAGTTAAAGAAAGCAACTGTATATAACGTAGGCGACTACGTGATGATTAGAAAGACAAAAGCTACTCCGGGTGAGAGCGCAAAATTGCGCCCGAAATTTGTAGGGCCATACACAATAAAAAAGATTCTAGGAAATAATCGATATGTGGTGCAGGACATACCGGGTTTTAACGTGACAGCGAAGCCGCTCAATACGATCCTGTCATGCGATCGGCTAAAGCCCTGGATCCGATGTAGTCCTCCCTGATGAATCAATAGTCGAGAGTTGATCTACGAAAAAAAAAAATTTTATTATTAGGTTAATCATTAATTATAAGAAGTATTAATAATGTACGTTTTAGGATAGAAATATTAGAGCATATGTGATAAAAAAAACTTACCGAAGATTTGTGAAAGATAAATGTCGAATCGGCTACAACGAAATATTTCACTTTTGTTCACTATTTACACAAGCAATAAATTGCGCAACAATGACGCAATAAAGAACTTCGGGACGAAGTCCAGCGCTAGGACGGCCGAACTGTAAGTTGCAACCGATTACTACCGATAGTTGGCGCCAGCAGACGGCAGCCAGAGCATCGATAGCAGCTCCACGATATAATCGATTCTGCGCGGGCGCGCTCCCGCTCCATATATTTTCCTCTTGTTAAATTGTAACCGATAAAATGATCGAGAATCTTCTTGCGAGTCGACCTGATAGATAACACAAGAACGAGAAGGCACTCTCTATCGCCGAATCAACCAGAACAGTCGCACAATCGAAAGTATAGAGAGACAGTCGGGCCGAATTAGTCGAATCGAAACTTAGTCGTTTTTCGCACAGTTGTAATATTTCTACATAAAGACAGTTTGTTAAAAATCACGTAAAGCCAGTGTCGATATTATTTGATCATTCAGAACCATCCTTTCAATTACCGTTTTCATTAATATATTTTCTTTAATAAATAAAACATAATATCCGGGGTCACGTCTAGGACGTAACCGTCGCAGCCGTTTAAAATTAATTGTGTCGAGTCGAACTACTTTTTATCAAGAATTTAGAACGAATCTTTCAGTATAAACAATCCTTATCTTTTCCAGGAATCCTTATCCCTCAATGACTCATGTTTGTATAAACAATCCTTATCTTATCTTTTCCAGGAATCCTTATCTCTTCCGGGAATTGATGTAATCTGATACCTTTTCCTCTCCCCCGCACCTCCCTCGTCACCCCCTCTACTCCAAAATTACCCCTCTCCTCCAAAACGATGACGTCATTACCCTCTCTCCTCCAAAATTACCCCCTTCCCCTCAAACTTTTCCCCTCTTTACTCGCACTCCTCTCATTGCCTCATGGGTTAGAACCGCCATAGCTATATTATTATTATATGCACGACTTAGCTGGGTTAATTGTTCTTCTAATCCCTGCATCGCCATGTCTCGTCGCTCGTATTCCGCCTGCAGGCGCTCTCGATCCTGCCTGCATTCCTCTGAAGCTGCTCCAGCTCCTGCAAGATTTCTCACAACGTTTCCGTCTCAGCAGACACCGCTGGGGTTTGTGAGTAGGGATGAGCGATATTCGATGCTTATTTAAATATCGATGATTTTTTTCCTGATAATCAATTATTTTTGTCGATGTTTCTGTAAAACAATTAATCGATTATCGATATTTTTTTACACAATATCGATGTTTCTTGTGTTTTTTCTGGGAGTCGATTGTGTATCATAAAATGAAGTAAAAATTACAAAAGTGAACAAATTTACTAAAATATCTATGATCTTATTGATCAACAACTAGTAAATTTATTCATTTTTGTAATTTTTACTTCATTTTATGATACACAACCGACTCCCCTGGACCCGTATTCTGTATGTAAACAGTTACCGCAGAGAAGTCTTCTCTCTGGTTACCGCAGCGACGTGCCTGTATCAGACTATGCATTGAAGATTGAGATTAAAGATTGAAGATTGGAAATTTGACCAATTCGGAAGAAGCAAACAAATATTGTTTCTTCTTGATTGGTCAAATTCCCAATCTTCAATCTTTAATCTCAATCTTCAATGCGTAGTTTGATACAAGTTTTATTACACAATGCCAGGCAACAGGCAATAGGAACAGGAAATAACATAGAAAAGAAAGAGAGAAAAGTTATTTCTCTCTCTTTTTTTTCTACATCATTCCCTATTGGGGCTTAGGGCCATTTGCACCAACACCTATTAATTTAATCGGCAATTACAGGGTTGTCAACTTAAGAACGTAATTCAATGAGAACATAATTCTAGCTATTTGAAAAAATTGTTGGCTTAATTCAGTGTTCCAATTAGGGACCGGTTTGTTTGCGCATGTGCGGCCATACGGTGTCAATGAAGTGTCTCGTACATATAAAAAGAGACCGTTACCCAGCTTCATTTAAAGTAATAAAAATTTTTTTAATGTATTAAAAAATAAAATATATATACATATATATATATATGTACAAAAATACATTATATATATATAATTTAATTATTTTATAAATTTTAATTATAATAAATAAAAAAGCCTTACCTTATTTCTATTTTCCTAACCTCATCCTGTCAAAAGTCCCGCGTAAAGTCCTGCACACGACGTGTGTCGGCACTGCATTTCCATCGCCGCGCAAGCGCAAAGCCACATATACGCTAAGCAACCGGTCCCTAATCGAAACACTGGCTTAATTAACAATATTACACGACAAAGTATGTAACGAAAAATTATGGTTAAGTACACCAGAAGTACAATTGGTCACTGAATTATGTTCTTAAGTTGGCAATCCTGTAATCGCCGATTAAGTTAATCAGCGTTGGTGCAAGTGGCCCTTAAATGTGCTTACTGGCTAAATTGGTTAAGTTATACTATTCGATTGTATTCGATATAAGATTATCAGTTAGATTAAGTTCATCTAACCAAATAAATAATAAATTATTTAAAAATAAAGTTCTCAATTTTAAGGACGATGCAAAACAATAACGCCACGTAAGATATGATGTTCATATGATATTCAGTTTTATATTGCATTGATTTGTAACCTCTAATTAATTTTTTTTTTTTTGAGAGTTTAATAATGCCGTTTAATGTGCCGTTTGAGAGATAATAAGTTTTATCAACTGTAGGTCAAAAGAAGCGAGTAATGTATGGAACTTTTTTAAAAAAATTAATAATGTGGTAGCCCATTGTAATCTTTGTGATAAGAATTACAAACACGGAGGAAATACTACAAATTTACGACAACATTTGACACGGAAACATTTGATTTTTTACAACGTGTTGTTGTGTGTCGTAACATACAACGTGTCGCTATAAGGTTAATTAAGTTAAATACCAAAATAAAATATTAAGAAAGAATTATTTAGCAAATAAAGAATAACGATGAGGCTGCAGAGAAACAACCTCGGATTCAAGGTGACACGAATCAGCAATCCGAGAAATATCAACAATAACATATCAATAATATTACAAAACTCTTGATTGCCGATTCGTATAAATACAGTCGCGCGCAAGCAGCGACGGATTCAGTTTACGATACGCGAATACACCGACTCGTTTCCCCGTGTCCGTACACGGCTCACGAAAACCTAACACCGTCCTGGCAGTTTGTGAGTGATTAAATAAATTGTTCGAGTCAAGGTTTGCGTCCAGTTATTCCACACCTCTAAGCAGTGCGTCCTGTTCCCCAAGCGGATCTCGAACTTACGGTTGCGATCGGAAAGACTCGCAACATAAATTTGGTGGCAGCGGTGGGATCCGCAATTACCGAAGTTCATTCTGGACACCCGATGATCGGGAATCGGCAGTGGTAACAGAGGGACCACTGAGAGAATCTATCACCTGGAGCTACAAAAGTGAGGTGAGAAGGCAGTGTGGAAAATCGCCTGGATTCACAAGGCGACGACAGTCCGGGCAACAAAGCGGCGGAAAGGTGCCTGGCGGAGCAACGACCAAGCTGAGCCAGCGTAACCCGAGAGGACGACGACAGACAAGGATCGCAACCTACCTCAACAACGGATCAGCTAACCAGCAGCGTGCATCATGCGAGCGAGCGGCCTAATGTAAATCGATAATAAGAAATAATATTAGGAAAAGCGAATGTCCGGGAAACGAGAGAAATTAGGCTTCCAATTTTGGTTGAACGACGACCGAAATCATAGTGAGGCGTTAGATAGTTCCGCGAACGGAGAGGAAAAGCGCGTAATCGTAGAATCCCAACCAAACCAATCTCGGTTGATCCGCAACCAAGATCAACGAGCGTTGAGCGTAAGCGAACAACGTAGTAAGACGACAGGAAAGAAAACTGGAAATAAGAAGCAAAGTACCGGGGACGCGAACACAGATACCATTTCGAAAAAACCAACCGTTGAGCGCGATTGTACATTGCTAGGGCTCGACAGTGCTTTGAAAGCTAATCGCGAGGACAAAAAACCGCGACAAAGTAGGCATCTGCCAAGTAGAACTCCGAGTCACGTATCGGAATACAGTGAGTTCGCACTCACATCTTATGATAGTTGCGTTTTCGACCCAGACGAGTTTCGCACTGAAGTAAAAATGAATAATGATCAAGAATTACCGAAGACTACCGAGTCAGAAATCGACCGGGATATTGAGTTACTAAGAAAGGAAATGACGCAAAACGCAGGGGCAAAAACTGAAGATGCGACGCGAAACTCAGAGCTAACAGATACAATGATGGACTTTGTGCGCGAAATAAGACAACAGTTGACCGAAATGCAAGAGCAATTCCACGAACAAATAGAAAACGTACGGGGGCAACAGCAAGAGTGGCAGCAACGGCTCTTAGCTATGCCGGGCCAACGAGAATTGAACGTACCACTGACTACTAGGCGCGTAACTGATAACGCGGATGTAGCATATGGACGGGGTATGTCGGACATACGAAATAGGCCGATAGCCATGCATGGGTATATGCAACTAAAAGAAGCGCGAAGCTTAATCCCAGAGATTGACGGAACGTCACAGGCTAAAATACAAGAGTTCCTCAGCGCGAGTACTTACGCGGTGGAAAGTATAGACCCTTTGGAAGAATTACAGTTGCTGAAGGCGATACTGTGTACTAAGTTAAAAGGAAAGGTCTTGCTCGATTTTCAAACGAGAGATATTCAAACGTTCGTGCAATTAAAATGAGAAATAGAAGCAGGATATACAACTCATAAGAGTATAACGCACTTGCAAATTGAATTTAACACGCTAAAGCAGAAGCATGGAGAGAACGCCCAAGCTTTCGGTACACGAGCAGATCAGCTCGCGATGAAACTTTATGAAGCGATGATCGATGGAAAAAGTCTCACGGTCATGGAGAAAAATACAATAAAGACCACTATACAAAACTTAGCGCTACAAAACTACCAAATCGGACTAAACGAAAGCATTAAAACTATAGTACGCGCACGCAATTACAAAACGCTACAAGAGGCGATTGCGATAGCGACGGCTGAAGAAAAATTGCAAAGTCCGTATTCCGAAAATAGGAATTATAACAAATTTAGTAATAGTAACGGCGCAAGAGAAAAGATACTAAAATGTATCAAATGCGGCAAATTGGGTCATGAAGGGCGTGATTGCAGAATAGGACGCTTTCATAATTATAATAACCGGTATCAATTACCGAGAGCTAGCGGCCAGAAGGTCAACATGATGAACATATTTTGTAAACATTGCAAAAGATCGGGGCACAATCAAGATACCTGTTGGTCATTGCATGGAAGGCCAGACAAGGACGACGCCCGAACGAGGAAAAACGCCAAGCAAGGCGAAGGAGAAGAGGCAAACATAAAAACAGCACGACCCGCAAAAACATTGCAGATAGCATCAGTAGGCGAATATGCACAGGCCGAACTTAATCTAGATTTAATAGCAGTACCTATGCAAGAAATTCAAGCAGCACGGGCAGTTATGCTCGTAGATACAGGAACTGCAATAACTTTAATTAAATTGAAAACCTTAAAAGAAGAAACTTTAGTTTACGATGAAAAGATAATGATAATAGGCGCTACTGGACAGAAGGCCGAAACGTTGGGCACGATAATGGCTCACGTACTGTTGAAAGGGCAAGTTATTACGCATAAAATGCATGTGGTGAAGGACAATTTTCCGATAAGTCATGAAGGAATATTAGGAGTTGATTTCCTTAAAAAACATGTGATGAAATGGGACCCCACTAAACGACTAACGATAGGGGACACCAAATTTAAACTATTTTCGTGCAGACCAGTCACATTAAAGTCACGAAGTGAGACCATAATATCCGCCACTACAAATAAAAATATTACAGGCATAGTGCATGCATTGGAAATGCAGCCGGGAGTTATCATAGGAGGTTGCGTGACGACAGCTCAAGATTACGGTTGTGTCATAAGCGTAATCAACACTACCGAAGAGCCGGTAGATATACAGACTCCACACGTAGAGTTAACACTGTTAGAAGCGGAAACAGGAATTCAAGTATTTAATACTGAAGTTAACAAGGCAACAGATAAGCCAATGTCTCGTTTGGAGAAAATAAGAGACGCATTAAGAATTGAACATTTGAACAAGGAAGAGCAAAAGGCAATAACAAAGATTTGTGAAGAGTACAGCGATATCTTTCATATAGAGGGAGAACCGCTGACTCATACCGTGGCGATGAAACACGAGATCGCGACGCGGCCGGGGACGGCGCCCGCCAACTTGCGACCGTACCGGTTGCCGGAAAAGCATAAGAAAAAAGTAAAAGCTAAATGGTATTACGACAAACGGGCTAATCAAGTCATCTTCCAGGAAGGTGATAAAGTGTTATTATATGATGAAACGTTACGACGAGGACGTTCAAAGAAATTAGAAACGTTATGGTGTGGGCCATACGTAATAGTAAAAAGGAATTCGGAAGTAAACTATACTATTAAAAAGGGGAGGAAAGAGATGACGGTGCATGCGAACCGTCTAAAATTATTTGTAGAAAACTAAAAAAAAGGAGGAATAAAAATATGACGGAATATATTAAGCAGTAGAATAAGTTATGACGACAACAGTTAAAGAAAAGTTTATTCTGTAGGTGCATTATATTTCTTGGAACTCTGATGTCAGCAACGAAAACCGAGACGAATTTAGCCGTGGAGATAGAAAGATTCTCACACGAACCAGGAATATACTTTGAAGAAGTAGGTGAGATTAACGTCATCGAATCATATTGGAAGTTCGTGATAACTGTAGATATTTCGGCATTAGGAAAACGACATATTCGTGTACAAGAATGGCTAGAATTAGCGGAAAGCGCAAAGAACACGATACACTCCACACGAGCAGAAAAGAGTCAGTTCGCGAATTTACTACGATTAATTAGAAAAGACGAAGTTAGAGTAGCAGCATTATTAAAGAAACTAAAAAGAGTTTACGGAAATCCGAACGAGAAGAAACGGGGTCTAATTGACGGGATAGGAAGGGTAGCGAAATATTTATTCGGCACTATGGATGCCGGAGATGAAAAACGCATCAACAAGCAATTAACACTGTTGCAAAATAACGAGAGTACTTTTAATCATGTCACGAGGCATCAACTAAAAATATTAAACTCTGCAATAGCGCACATAAGCGATTTGGAAAAGACGATCGACGAAAATAACGAATTGTTGTACGACTTAGACGCACGCATTTATAATGGTACTTTATTAATCATCAAACGTGAGGAAATCAACGAGTACTGTGCATTACTCGACAGAATGTTAGCAGATTCCGACAGAGATATTCAAAATGTGTATGATTTCTTAACGCAGGCGTCGCATGGAATGTTGAATCCGAGTCTATTACCCGTCGAACGAATTTTCGCCGAAATGCGGGCTGCTGCGCCGTATTTACCACGCGGAACGTATTTTCCTCTCAAGCTAGATGTAAGTGATTGGTCAACGTTTGAAAAAATTACAAGTGTAAACTCGTATGTTAAGAATGAGACTATATTTGTAACATTGAAATTGCCACTTGTAACATATCCGAAATACAGGTTAATAAAAGCCATACCTTTACCTGTCCCTGACCAACGCGAGATATTTGTATTTACCGAGATTAACCAACAATTGTTTGCTGTAAATCTAGAATTATCCGTATACCTAGCGATAAGCGAAGAAAACTTAGAAAAATGTATTGAGATAGACAAGAAATATATATGTAAATCGGATAGTCCGATATATAATATTAACCCTCGAGCGTTATGTGAAGTACAATTGTATGTAGGTTTGACAAAAAGGGCAATCTGCGGAAATAAGTATGTAAGTTTTAACCAAACTATTTGGATAGCATTAACGAAGGAAAATTCTTGGTTATATTCGACTAACGGCGAACAAGACGTAATGATTACTTGTTTAAACCATAAGGAAATACAGACCAAAATCACACGAACAGGTAGAATAACTCTATTAAATAATTGTAAAATAATTGCGAAGGACATGACCCTGAACACAGGAATAATAATAGAAGGCCCGAACATTCATGCATATATACCACGTTTTAATCTAACGGGAAAAGTAGAAGGTATAACTAATGGTGAAACGAGCATGGAAATCAAACCGTTAAAATTGAAAAAGATGATACAAAATTCAAAGGAATTAATAGATTTGGGAGAAAAAATAAGAGAAGTAGACGACGAGTTAACAGAGGGAAAAATTATTCAACCCTTGATTTTGTATCCTGTGGTCACAAGTTCGCTTGCCATCGTGATTATTGTATTAGCACTAGGCATAGGAGCAATACTATTATTACGAAGAAGAAAGACTACTGCGGAATAATAGGTAGACGGTAGGACAAGAACTAACTGTAAAACTATACACTCGCACCGCCTACTCCGCACGGAAACTCCGTACCTACATTTCCTTCCATTCGCGGGGGAGGGATGTTGTGTGTCGTAACACACAACGTGTCGCTATAAGGTTAATTAAGTTAAATACCAAAATAAAATACTAAGAAAGAATTATTTAGCAAATAAAGAATAACGATGAGGCTGCAGAGAAACAACCTCGGATTCAAGGTGACACGAATCAGCAATCCGAGAAATATCAACAATAACATATCAATAATATTACAAAACTCTTGATTGCCGATTCGTATAAATACAGTCGCGCGCAAGCAGCGACGGATTCAGTTTACGACACGCGAATACACCGACTCGTTTCCCCGTGTCCGTACACGGCTCACGAAAACCTAACACCGTCCTGGCAGTTTGTGAGTGATTAAATAAATTGTTCGAGTCAAGGTTTGCGTCCAGTTATTCCACACCTCTAAGCAGTGCGTCCTGTTCCCCAAGCGGATCTCGAACTTACGGTTGCGATCGGAAAGACTCGCAACAGTGTCTAACGAATCTAACGATGACCTTTCATCAGATACAAGTTCTTCTGTTAGCAATAAACGCCAGAAACTTGAATTTAAGGTAAGTCATCAATATGTGCATTTGTGTGTGAGGAGGGAAGTGTTTTTACGTGTCACGTACAAATGTACAAATTACAGGTGAAGCTCAGACAGCCCAATCGTGATGTACAAATCGATATGGCATTTGAGAGAACCAATTCTTTTAGAGGTTAGTAAAATTTTAACTTGTACTTATGAACTATTAAGTTGCATTTTGAAATTTATTGCTAGTATTTTGACTTTTAATATTGACAGTGAATTTTGAAATGCGGTCTTAGTTACGCTAAAAATATAAAATCTAATGTTTTTGATTTTATGGTTTATGTAGACGGCGGTTTGATGGCTAATCGAATAACAAACGCAGTGCTATATATGATCGCTACTGATAATGCACCTTTATCAATAATTAAAAATGATGGCTTTAAGCTGTTAATGAAAACGGCGGTGCCATTATATAAACTACCGAGCAGAAAGACAATTACAAGACTAATGGCTGTTAAATATGAAATGCTCAAAGAGGATGTTAAGCTGCATCTTAAAGAACTTACGTCGTACACAATAACTTGTGACAACTGGACGGATGTAAGTAATTTAAGTTATATTGGAGTAATAATCCATTATGCAACGACCGATGGAATATTAAAAAATAGATGTCTGGCAGTTGAACCACTGCATGAAAATCACACAGCACAATATTTATCAGAAATTCTACTTTCTGTGCTTAACTCTTTTGGGTTGAACCCAGAGATTGCAACAGCAATTGTAACCGATAGCGCAGCAAATATAAAAAAAGCTGTGTACGAGTTGCTCGGTCGATCTAAGCACCTACCGTGCTTTGCTCATCTTCTTTCACATTTGGTTCCCGATGTGATGGCTGGTCGATGGGATAGTTCGATAAATGTAGACGATATTATTACTAAAGTGAGAAATATCGTCGTTTTAGTAAAAAGGAGTATCGTAGCTACCGACGAGTTAAAACGCTTACAAATCCGTGACGGAAAAACTGAAGCCACAGCTCTTAAATTTATCCAAGATGTTTCAACTCAATGGAACTCAACATTATACATGCTGGAGAGATTCCTCGTTCTCAAAGAATACGTTTATCTTGTAACATTAAAGTGCCGAAATATCCCAGAGATGTTAACACGTGACGAAATTCAATTATTGAAAAATCTCGTTTGCCTGCTCACACCAATTGAAAGAGTCATTAGAGAAATAAGCGGTGACACATATCCCACAACAAGTTTAATTATACCTATAATTCATTGCATGGAAGAAGCGATACACTCTTGGGAACCAAAAGAAGATGACAATGATAATGTGAAGAAAACAAGTATGGAATTCAAGGATAAACTTCTAAAGGCAAAAGAACACAGGTTTAAGGAACAAGAATTGAATTCAATTCTTGCTGTCTCAACTATATTAGATCTAAGATTTAAGAAACTACATTTCCAAAGCGCGCTGACGGCATCCTCTGCCATTACAAAAATTAACTCACTTTTGAAATTTGATGCAGCTTCTGAAATGTCCAATACAATTCCAAAAAAGCCTTTCAACAGTGAATCAAATATCTGGGAATACCGTGATAAAATGGTGACCAAGAATATGGATGCGAGCAACGACAAAGAAGGTCTCAACTTGGAATTGCGGCATTATCTTAATTAACCAGTCATTCCACGGTCTGAAAACCCTTTAAAATACTGGATATCTGTCAAATCAGCATATCCGTCATTGTATAAATTAGCTATAAAATATCTCAGTGTTGTCTCCACATCAGTTCCATCAGAGCGATTGTTTTCTAGAGCGGGTGCAATCAAAACAGAAAACCGCAGTAGAATTTCGGGTGAGCATTTAAATCAGTTGCTTTTTCTTGGGTGCCTCTCTCGTGAAGATTGGAGACTGGCTTAAGTAGGATTCTAAGACATTCTAAAATCTATATATAACTATAATTATATATTATTTTTACAAATGTTCCTTCTGTATTCCATTATCTTTTTACAAATTAAAATTGTCCCATCCAAATATTCCATCTACACTTTTCTTTATCCTCACCTTAATCATTTTTTTACTATTACAGATACAGTTTTTATATATGCATGATATTTTAATATTTATGCATAGAAACATATATGTGCTATATTTTAGAATGCTCTTATTTCTTATATACTTAATAAAAACTTTGAGTCCGATAAAGAATGCCAAGAATAAGAAAAGTTCTAAAATTGTTAGAAAATCTTTAAGTAAGATGTTTAGTATTTGTATTGTCAAAAAATATGATTAAGACATGAGTTTGCTTGACGGTAACATATATAAATATGTTACGTCAATTCTTATACGATATTTGTAGTTTGTGTTTTTAATTGGCAATTACTACTTGTTTAAAATTATGAGTAGAATTATGTGTCTTTTACTTTAATTTCTTACAGGTCGTACTATCGTTTCAGCCAAGACATGAAATGATGACAACATGTTTATTTCTTCAAGATCTACCACTAATTTTAATTTATGTAAAATATGAATAAAAGGCATGAATTCCATACACAAATGAGCATTTTATAATTTAACTTATTTTCTTGAAGCTATTTTAATATATTGGCTTAGTTTACACCGATTGTTTGATACGCGTACCAAGTACTAAATGTGCTTCTTTGATTGGTATAGATTTTACCCTAAATGATTTATACCAATGGTTGAAATAGGCTTAGTTTACACCGATTGTTTAGTACGCGTACCAAACGATTGGTGTGAACGTTGGCATAATGTTGTAATAACGTATGTTTTATATATATATATATATACAAAATAATTGATGTTTCAATGTTTTTAAAAATAGCATCGATGTTTATAATCGATTTTTTAGATAATCGATTTTTTCAACATCGATTTTTTTCTCGAACATCGCCCATCCCTATTTGTGAGCGCGTTCTTCTTGGCGTTGTTGCCATTTTAAAACAATTAATCACTGTCCGATCGTTCGTAAAGATCCCGGACAAGCCACCAAAAATATTGCGCCCGCGAACAATCTTTCCGACACGTTACAATTGGCACTCGCAAAAAAAATTAAATCAAGAACACTTTTTAAACACAACAGAAACTTTAATACACACAACACTGAACAGAACTTTACAGAACAATACTGAAAGATTTTGAACACCGCTGAGCTAGCAGAAACGCATTCGCACTCTTCTGCAGCTCCCAAAAATCTGAATCTGTCACTTTGTTTACAATAACCAAGCAATCATTCTCTTTATTTACAATATCCTAGTAATCATTCTCTTTTATTAATTATAAATCAATATTTACAATTTCCTAGCAACTATCCTCTTTTATAAACTTCGCAAATCAATATATCGATCCGTTCTATCAGCTGTTAAACGCAATACCGGGCGACAAAAAATCAAAACGGCGAGAACGCAACACTAACACAAAATCAACGACCTCTGGGTCAGCATAAATTAGTCTTCGAAATATCTTCCATTTAGCTGAAAGGATTCCAAAAATATTTTCTATTGTTCTTCTGGCCCGTGTCAGTCGATAGTTGAAAATTCGTTTCTGATCATCTAAAAACTTATCTGGATAAGGTCGTATTACGTTGGTAGACATTTGGAAGGCTTCGTCGCCAACAAAATAACAAGGTGTTTTCTTATCACTTCTTGAGAGCCGAGCTGTTCCTCTTGGCAAACGTACCTCCGTACAATGCTTTTCTAAAGGCAGATCTCAAAAGAATTCCTCCATTGCTATCGCACCTACATCGAACAACGTAAATCTATATCTGGCATCACTAACGGCCATCAGTACAAGGCTGAATGTCTTCTTGTAATTGAAGTAGATCCTGAGTTCGGAGGTGCCTGAATCGTTATGTGCTTGCCATCAATCGCTCCAACACAATTTGGCAAATTCCACAATGCTAAAAAGTCTGCATAGATCTTTTCCCATTCAACTTTTGTGAGAGATTTGAAATAGATTGGCATTAAAACATTTACTAGAACGGAGCATGTTTCTTTTACAATCATATGAACAGTGGACTTACCGACTCTGTAAGCTAGAGCCACAAACAGCATTTGGTTTCCGGTTGCTAAATATCTGTAACAAAATTAATAAATTATTAGCTAATTATTAGCTTGTTAAAACGTAAGTAATAAATTTAATGTAGTCTTACTAATCTAATTAACTTAACCAGTTCAGTGGTAGACTTTTCCGAAGAGTTTGTGCCAAAAGTGGTAAGAGTAAAAAGTTAAAATATCGAAAAACAGTGAAACACGGGTTCAAAGTTTTCAAAAAAACTACTTTTCGGAATGGGTATGGATCGTCCCTCACGCCCTGGGGGGAGGAGGAGAGTAGAATAGAAGTGGAAAATATTAAATGGCACTATAAGTCGAGTGGAAACTCATTTAAAAGGGCTTTCCAAGACGAGAACAATAATTTTTGAAAATATTTATTACGACCTTCCAATAAAAAGTTATGATCGTGTAAACCAAAATGTTGGGGATTGTTAAAATATTTAACCAGCTAATGATAGAGGTGAAAAAGAATTCTTTATTTCGAAATTTCAAAAAAGCCTTTGTGTACCAAGTACTATGCAAATATGTTAGAAATTATTGGTTTATTATTATAATTATTTAAACAATTAATAGTCGCCATATTGAATCTGCCATTTTGAATTTTGCAATTTTGACATCAGATTTGAATTCAGTAGCCCAAAAAACCTTACAATATCAAATTTTATGCAAATCTGTTGAAAATTATTGGAGTTATTTAAAAATATACATATATGATATACATTACCACTCAACTGGTTAATTAACTAATCTAACTACTTGAAATGAAAATGTTTTACTTCAATGTTATTGCGAGGCGCTATTTTGGACATATCAATGGTCTTATACTCCTTTTTTCCAAATGCAATCCTACCAGTCGAAGCAGTTCATAAAATGTAGACACATCCATTCTTGTGTACCGGAAGAAGAGATCCGGGTCTTCTTTCAACTCCAAAAACAGGGTTAGAAAGTTGCCATACTCTTAGTACGTCTCTCATTTGTGGGACGTACCCATCACCGTTGGTTTCTCCAACGCTTGCTTTTTTGTGCCTTCCATACAGTGTACAATTTTAGCACAGCCACTTGCATTATGCAGATAAATGCTAATTCTTCATCTTCCATCTTATCTAAAAATAATTTGCGTGAAAATATAATGCGTAGAACAATATACGTATACGTTCTCTGTAATATTTCACTTGAAACACTATAAAACATATTTACCAAAATCTGCTCATAAAACCATGTTGCAAAAGTACTCAGTCGAAGGCAAATTCCAACGTTTTGATACGAAATATTGGTCTATTAACAAACAGTCCTTTTGACACTTTTAGGTTATGTTTACCCGAAGAAGATGGAAGAATAGACTACAGTCTATATGCGATTTGATTGGTTGGTCTTTATTTCTAGCGCGCGCGTGCGCTATTCAGTATAAGGTATTGCCGCCTTTTCGACGAATTATCTCAAGCAGTCTATTTCTCATATTAATACATCTACTAATTTCGTGTTGAGGAATTTTCTGCCAAATCTCTTGGAGAATCCTTTCAAGTTCTGCTAATGTCGTTGGCTGCCTTGGATGACTTCTCAACTGACGATCCATATGTGTCCCAATACTAATTATATACAGGTGTTCAAAGGGTTAAGGTTGGAGCACAGACTTTTACATAAGGCATAAAGCATAACGCATAAGGGAATTAACCAATCAGAGATCCGCAGAATGAAAAGTGGGGATAGAAATAAAGGACTCTGATTGGTTGATTCTCTTATGCGTTATGTCGTATGCCTTACGTAAAAGTCTGTGCTCCGGCCTTTAACTTGCGTGACATTAGAAGTATAAAATACATCACTATTCTCAATTCAGGAGCCTAGTTGTGACTCATACGATAAAATATACAAAACCACGTATAATCGACAATCTCTGTCTTGTTATAGTGAGAATTAATAATAAAGTTCCATAATAATCAGTCTAGTAACTAAAGAGTTACTGGATTTCAGATCAGTATGGCTAGTTCGGTATATCTCCACTCGTTCTGACATTTTAGTTTGTATGCCGTGAGTCTGGCAATGTTGGCAATGATTGTTTTATCCAGGGGGGGGGGGGGAGGAATTGAGTGCTATTTTCAGCGCCTCTGTTGCTGTCGTTCTCATAGCTCCTACTGCTTCTCTAAGATAGCTGCCTTGTAGACTTTTCAGTAGGCAGTGTTCCGATTAGGGACCGGTTTGTTTGCGCATGTGCGGCCATACGGTGTCAATGAAGTGTCTCGTACATATAAAAAGAGACCGTTACCCAGCTTCATTTAAAGTAATAAAAATTTTTTTAATGTATTAAAAAATAAAATATATATACATATATATATATGTACAAAAATACATTATATATATATAATTTAATTATTTTATAAATTTTAATTATAATAAATAAAAAAGCCTTACCTTATTTCTATTTTCCTAACCTCATCCTGTCAAAAGTCCCGCGTAAAGTCCTGCACACGACGTGTGTCGGCACAGCATTTCCATCGCCGCGCAAGCGCAAAGCCACATATACGCTAAGGCCGCGGTCCGAATCGTGTTTTCAGCACTACTAACGCTCACGGCATTAATGGTCGGTCCGAATGAGAAAGCACGCTATTGATAGTTCGTTTCGGACCAGTCATAAGCTCGTAAATTTGTTACAGTAAAAAACATAACCTGAAAGACAAATGGATAGTGTTCTGTGTGCATGTATCAAATAGAAAAATAAAAAAAAAAGAAAAATGGAACTAAATGAAAAAATAACATTGCTGCAGTTTATTGAATTTTCTTTTGAAAGCGAGGATGAAGATGATGACGACTTGGAATTTGTAATGAATATGTCTTCAAGTAGTGACGAGAACGAAGAAGAAGTAAGAAACCGTATCACTATTGTAGACTTGATTCTAAATACAAAAAAAAGTGAAATGCAAATTAGACCTCGCATCAAAGACTATGTGGAAAAAATTATTCTCAATTACACCGCTGAGGAATTTAAATCGCATTTTAGGTATGGCTGACCATTGTTTAAAGAAACATTGTAGTATCATAAAAATTTTTAGTTTAAAGTAATTGTTAATATTTACATTCTGAAATTTCAAATTTCCTTTATTTACAGATTGTGGCCTACAACTTTTGAATTTCTATTGGAATTAATAGGACCTACGTTAAGCGCCACTAAATCAATTAGTGGCAGAAAACCTTTGGCAGCGCAAAAACAACTTCTAATAGCTTTGTGGATGATGGCAACACCAGACTCCTACAGGTATAGTAACATCTTAATTATTTGTCAAAACTATAAGCTTTTTTATTTGCTTGTCTCTGGCTTATAGGTCTGTGTGTGTAAAATTTAATATAGGAAAGGCTACAGCAATTCGTACTATGAGAAAAGTTACTTATGCTTTGCACATTCTCGCTCCGCGATTTATTCAGTGGCCTCAAGGTGAAAGAGCAAATAAAGTGATGGAAGAATTTGAAAAAGTTAGTGCATTTCCTAAGATTATAGGAGCCATCGATGGCACTCACATTCGCATAAAAGCTCCACTGGAAGATAAACAATCATATGTGAACCGCAAAGGATATCATTCAATCCATGTGCAAGTAAGAATTTTAAAAATGTCTTTAAGTGATTGGAAGTTCTTATCGTTTAATAATTTGTATTTCACTTTTTTAGGCAGTTTGCACCTCAAAATTGCTTTTTACAAGTGTTTTAGCTGGGAATGTTGGATCAGTGCATGATACACGTGTTTTTCGGCTCTCTCCTGTCAGACAATATATTACAAATCCACAAATTTATTTTCCTAATGATTCACACATTATTGGAGATGTTGCCTATGGTGTTCATCCTCATATCATGGTGCCTTTTAAAGATAATGGGCATTTAACAGTTAGACAGAAAAATTTTAATTTTTGTTTGTCTTCAGCGAGAATGGCAATTGAGAGAACATTTGGGTTGTGGAAAGGACGATGGAGAAGCATTCTTGATTGTTTGCCTATGATCACCTTAGAAAAAATTCCTGAATACTTATTAGCTACTTGTGTACTACATAATATTTGTATATTAAAAGGAGATTTGATAGATTTTGAGCAAACACATGAAGAAGATGTATCCAGTGAAGCATTAATATCTGATAGAATGGAGGACGGCAATACTAAACGACAAAGAATTATGAATAGTTTGATAATGAGATACCATTGATATTTTCAATCTTATTTAATGTTTCATTGATTGATTAATTAATGTTTTAGTGATAGTTATTTCATTATTTTTGCAGCAAATTATATGATGATTATATGATATGATTAATATTTTTATTGCAAATTATTTTTATCAAATTTATTTTTGTGAGCGCGTATGTTTAAGATTGAATAGAAATAACCTTATTATTTTTGCTATAGATTGTATTAAATATTATATAAATAAATGTCTTATACCAATTTTTGTGTATTTTAGTAATACAAATCTAAATTTTTATTAATTATCGCTTATTAGAATGATAAAAATAAATCAAATTTTAATATTGTAAACAATATTTATTTTCTACACTAATTTATAAAATATAATATCACATTGGTAGAAGAATAAATATCATAGCTTATTATTATTTAACTAGAAGCTGAAAATAATAGTGATGTATCTATATAAACTTAAATAGTTATACATTAAATAAAAAAATATTTATCTTATTTTCACAAAAAAAATTGATTTCACATATTACGCCCATATTGACATTTTCTAAGTTTAAAATGAGCTTTAATATAAAAATTAAAAAACATAAAATTATATTATTAATACAGTATCACTAAAATAAAACAAGTGATGAGATTAATAAGAATAACTGTAATATATTATTCCAAAGAATGCTCATCAGGATAGGCAAATCTTTAAGCTATTAATTCCAAAGCTAACTTTAACTTTTATATTTAAAAAAATAATATTTAATTTATTAATTAATAGTCAATTCATAGACTAGAAAATCTTCAGTTATAATTAGACAAACTATTATGTATGCAAATAATAAAATGAAAAAGATAATAGATATTCAAGTAAACAATTTTTCTTAAGCTCTATAAGACTACCAAAATTACTACATTGCAGGTACAGAGAGTATCCATGAAAAATAAAAATAATAGAACTCTTGGAAATAAAAACTACACAAATCGCATTAAAATACTAAAGAAAACAGTTGTCCAATTATTTCTTGGTGATAGCTTCAAACAACTTCTGCATTATTTTAATTTTTTCCTGATGCTGTCTTTCTCGTTGATCTTTTAAGTCCTGAAACAATGCTTCTTTGGCTTGCCTTTTTTTCTCCCTTTCTGCTCTTTCTTCTTTCATATCTAAGATAAAGTTGTTTATAATAGTCTCAATCTTCCGTTTATTGGATTTCCCTTCATTATTTTTACAATTTTTTGAAGAAGATTCCAGTAGGATTGCTTCTTCATTCGATGTAGATGGTCCAGCTTCAGTGGCAATAGCTTTGGGATTTGCCCATCCTGATTTCCCAAAAATTTCGTGCATTCTCTGGAAGAAAACAGAAATATTTTTCAATAAGTTTTAGTCTAATATGATTGAGAAGTATGAAATTTATAATATATTTATTTACTTTTCATATAAATGCTTACTTGAAAATATGGCCATGTTTTTCTGTCATTTCCTGATACTGAATTATAATCAATATTTTTTTGTATGTCTTTTTCAAACCATTTAATTTTGATTGGCATTGTGGTCCAGTCATTGTATATTCAATATTTGTTTTCCTCATATTATCAGCAATGGCTTCCCAAATTTTATTATGACGTTTTGTGCCTGCTGAAAATTCTTCTTTCCATTCCTCATATTTATCGAGCAGTAGATATACGCACTTGGATGACCATATAAACAATGATTTATCATTTTCTGGAATTATATAAAAATTTTTATGTATAAAGAAGACTTGGAATGAATATAAGAATCATATTGTAGGGGAGCCATTATATTCTTTAGTCATACTCACTTTGATCTTTAGGATTATTATCAAATTCTTGTGGCTCTGGAGATGAAACGTAAGATGCACTGCTTGCAGTTCTTACAGAATCAGTCTCATCGTTTTCATCAATCGAAATTTGACTTTCTTGACTGATAACATTTTCGTTTCTTTTTCTATAAATATTCTTAATAAGACTTGTCATATAATTCAGATCTGGTAATACAAAAAAAAGTTCCTTCTCATCAGCATTAATCAACATAAATCATAGTCATTGACATCAAGCATCAATTATTTGATGTCAATGATCAGAGCTAATTAGTATTAGTAATAGCTATTAGTAGAGCTAATTATCCATACAGCACGAATATCGAAAAGTAGACATCCCGAAGATATCTTTGAGATATGATATCTTCTAAAGGGTTAAGTATAATTTTATTATTAAAATACAAAAATTTATTTGTTTCCTTACCTTTAGTAGCCTTTGCAGCATCTTGTGGCGAAAGTTTTAAGGTCACAGTTTCACCTGTATCTTCTATAAAGACAGGGACGGAGATTAACTGATTTGACATTGTTTCTAACGCGACGACTAATAAATAAATTAATGTGTAGCACGTGTAGCATGTCTGACGTCACACAACCATAATCAGCCATGATGCTCACAGTGCCTCACCTTTCAACTAGGGGCACCGTGAGCACTGTGCGCGTCATAAAACTATGACGTGCTATGATGTCATTATGTCCACGAAGGCACTGCGAGCGTGAATTGGACCGATCGTTAGTGTACTGATAGCGCTGTGAACGTGAATCGGACCGCGGCCTAAGCAACCGGTCCCTAATCGGAACACTGTCAGTAGGTTCTTTGACTCCACCTTCTCCACTCTGGGCCACCATATTGGGCCACCGAGGCATATGTTAGTCTCGGTATTGCTTTGTATATCCAGAGAGAGCAACTCCTGGTTTAATGCTTCAGGTTTTGTCCATCACTCTTTTGCATGCCCACATGGAAATGTAGAATTTATTTCGAGATGTTGTTTCCAGTTTAGTTTGGGATCGAGGTGAACACTCAAGTATTTCACCGTGGAAGTGTATGCAAGCTCTTTACCTCACAATTTGAATAACTCAACGGTTCAGGCTTGTACTTTCTGGTGAAGATCATAACTTCGGTCTTGGAAGATTGACCATCAGACCTTCAGTTTCACACCAGTTTTGGGTGATCTTGAGTGCTTTATTCATAAGCTCTTTAAGGGTTGCCAGAAAGTTTCCTATCATCATTATGTCACGTCGTCGGCGTAGCCACAAATGAAGAAGCTTACTCCCTGCAGTTTGACTAACAAGGAAAGAGACCCAAATGTTCCCCTCCGATTTTGACGAGCTTTAAATATGTTGTAAAGTAGCTCAAAATAAGAGACACGTATTTTTTTTATGTGCTTTCATGCACGTTTAGGGTTGAAACAACCCCTACAAGCTAAAACGGTTTTTTTGGTTTTGACTGAATATTGTCAAAACTAAGAGATATCAAAAAATGTTTCCAATAAAAGTTGCATGATCTTTTATGAGTTTTATAACCGCGTAGCTCGATTTTTAAAAAATTTTATATTTTTTAATTTACCCCTATCTTTTCTTATTATTTTTACGAATTTCAAAATTTTTGTTATGACAAAAGTTGTAGCATTTTTCACGCTGAATACAACCATATATGATTTTATTATGTTTCGAAATCGCATCTTTTAGAAATGAGCTGTCAATGTCGCACTATATCGTTGCGCTGCGATATGCATATATGTATATGTATGCATGACGCATCGTTTGTGCCGCGCTTGTGTAATCAATGAAACGAATAAAATTAGAAATAAAGATTAGCATGTTATAAAGTATTTGAAAAAAATGTTCTGATCAAAGAACAAAGTTTACTAAAGTTGTTGCCAAGACATCCCCTCTATTTTACACTTTTATAGTCGCATTTCGAGCGCATTTATAGCGCAGCGCGTTGTCATATCCCGTCAGTGCATATTACGCTTTAAAGTTGTGCGCTTGTTAGTGATTACAAAAAAACAATATATAAAACAGCATAAAAAAAAGAACAGCAAATTCATTATAAAGTATTATTTTTTTGTACACAAATAAGGAGAAATATTTAATTGTTATATTTTTCAGAATGGCTCAATTAAATCCATTTAATGTAATAATGTTAGTATACGTAACTTTTTCGGCCCTTAATCTATCATCAAGTCCGATAACATCTGAAGAACGAGAAATGGCACGTAAAATAGAATCTATGCTGAAAGAAATGCGCGATGAGAGATACGAAATGGAAGTAGAAGAATCTTTTCTTTAGATTATGAAAACGATAACGATATTCCAACAGCAGAGCAATTCGAACTAGGAGATGAAGAGGAAGAAGGTGAGGTATTTGACGCAAATCCTAAAGTTATATGTACTACAGATGAACGTATTTCGTATAAATATAAAAAAAATGCAGTCGAATTTTGGAAAAGCAGTGCAACAAGGCCAAGAACATTAGAAGGAGTAAAACGAAGATTTCGGAAAGTATATTCATTACGTCAATTACGATGATGGGAAATTCAAGTGAATCAAGGTGGCAGTAGATTTGAAAAATTAAAACAAATTTTGGAATATACATTAAATAATTTTCATACAGCTCTTGAAAACAGAATTATTGTTCACGACGCTGATTTAGCTCGATGGGCTGTTCGGGCACAGGAAAATTTAAATATACCAGGATTCAAAGCTTCATTGCGATGGATACAAAAATTTAAAATAATACATAATATTGTATTGTCTCGTAAAATAACAAAATTTATAAGAAAAACATCTATAATGTCTAACGTCGATTTTGAAGAAAAATGTAACACATTTATTGAAAACGTTAAATATCAAATAATAGAATATGAAGTTGAAAATATTTACAACAGTGATCAAAGCGGATACCAATTAGAACTTCATGCCGGTTGTACATTGGCATATAAGGAACAAAAGAGATTGAATCTGCAGTACAATCCGTATCGGCAACTACGCATAGCTATACTATACAGTCTACTGTTTCAGCCGATGGTAGATTATTATCGCCTCTTTTTATTGTATTGAAAGAAGTTAGTAGAACATTTGGTCCCAGAGTGCAAGAAACAATGTTTAAGGCATCTAATATTTTTGTTACGGCTTCGAAATCCGGAAAATTAACAGCGCATTATTTTAAAATTTGGTTACGAGACGTATTTTTTCCAAATGTAGGTCCAAAATCTGTTTTACTACTAGATTCGTGGACTGGTCATTGTCCAAATATTATTCAGGAATCTAAACCAGAATCTACAGAAGATATTATTTTGTTGACTATACCAGCTGTAACAACAGGAAAAATACAATCATTGGATGTATATGGTTTTCGTTTGTGGAAGAATTTTATTAGACACTTTTCTGATATTGTAATGCTTTTAGGTCTGGAAGTCAATCTGCATGCAGGAAACACCATCTTAAAATTACAGTCATTGACTCATAATCAATTTTTATCGCCAAAATTCAGAAATTTATTGAAATACGCATAGTATAAAAGCGGGTACGTAATAAATAAGCCCAAAGAATTCGAAACACCAGCGGAATTTTGTTTCCATAAACAGTCAAAACCAACATGCGATATTTGTGACGCACCTGCAATAATTACTTGCGCATGGTGCAAAAAGTCGCTTTGTATAAATCACTTTTTTCACGAACATTACCTTTGTGATACGTTTGTTCCATAAATTCATCTGTTTTTAATATATTGTTGCGCCCAGGCTTTTTCGTCGCTGATGCTGCGTGCAGTCAGCTGAGAGACCGATCGATAATATCGATCGGTCTCTCAGCGAACAATTTTGGGAAGGGATGTCTCTCAGGCACATATTATACTCAATTTACGAATCGTCGGCAAAAATTTGGAGATGTTTCGGATTTAGGTGCTGAGATAGAAAGACTTGCCAGATTGGCATATGCGGAATGTACAATTGAAGTCCGGGAAAAAATAGCATGTGCACAATTCATCAATGCTTTGAACGACGGATTTATAAAGAGAACCCTTCAATTAGAAGGAATAACATCGTTAAAATTAGCGATTGAAAGAGCAAAAGTTATAAAAGAAGTCAATGAAAATAGTTTTTCTGAGAAATTTAAAAAGAACACGGAAAAGTTCAATAAAAATAAAAATAAGGACAATAATTATTTGAAAGAAACAAATAAAGAAGAAAAAGTCAAAAATAAAAAGGAAATTAAGGTTTTTCAAAAGAATGGGTTTCAAAAAAATAAAATTATTCAAAATAATAAAGAATGTTGGCAATGCGGAAATTCGGGTCATTTCCGAGCAGAATGTCCAACATTGAAGCAAAACCCTGAAAAGGGAAACTAGATTTAGTCGAACTAGTAGGGGCAAGTTCGGCTATTGAACTGAAGACCCCGTATGAGAATAATAAGATTTGTTGTAATAAGTTTAAAAATATTAAAAGTAAAAGAAAATTGTTTTGTTTTAAAGGTTATATTAATAAACAAATGTGTTTTAAAAATTGATATGGGCTCGGATGTAACATTAATTAATAAAAGTTTAGTGAAAACATCTAAACAACAAACTTTGGTAAATTTGTCTCATTGTTTGAAATATCCTACAGGAGAAAAGTTCCTATTGAATCCAAGGTAATTGTATTATAATTGAATTAGGAAAATATTCAGTTGAACTTCCGGTTTTTGTAGTAGATATGGATGAGGATTGTTTATTAGGGACTGATTTTCTTTCGGAAGTAAATTTAGAAAACATTTTTGAACCAATTTTTGGGAATTCTTTGCTGAAAGAGGAGAAGGAATTTGTTTGTTCCCGAATAGAAAACTATGTTGATAAAGTTCCTCAAATGTTAACTGAACTTTTTGAAAGGAAATCAAGAAATTAAAATAAAGATCAAAAAGATCTTTTTGTTCGATTTTTGATGGATTTTGAGGATGTGTTCTCAGAGGAAATTGTAGCCGGAAATTGTGACATGGTGGAACATGTCATCAATGTAAATAATTTTAATCCTATCAAGCAGACTCCTTGACGAATACCTTTGCGTATGCGAGAGGAAGTTGATAAAATCATTGAGGATATGAAACGACAAGAAGTAATAGAGGAATCACATAGTTCTTGGGTTTCTCCAGCAGTAATGGTTAAAAAGAAAGATGGAACAATAAGATTTTGTGTTGATTATAGGAAGTTGAATGCAATTACTAAAAAAGATTCCTATCCTATTCCTCGTATTGACAATATGTTAGATCAATTGTCTGGTAATTCTTGGTTTTCTACTTTGGATTTGAAAAGTGGTTATTGGCAAGTGAAAATTCGTTCAGAGGATAAAGAAAAGACAGCATTTTCTATTGGAAGTGGGCTGTGGCAATTTACTGTTATGCCATTTGGGCTTTGTAACGCTCCTGCCACTTTCGAGCGACTTATGGAAAAGGTTTTACAACAATTAATAAGCAAGATTTGCTTGGTATACTTGAATGATGTTATAATTTTTAGTAAGAGTTTTGAAGTTATGTTGGAACATCTGAGGCAAGTCTTCTTACGGTTACGTTCTTCAAATTTAAAATTAAATCCAAAGAAATGTTCTTTCTTTAAAAGGGAAATAAAATATTTAGGACATGTTGTTTCCGAGAAAGGAATAACTACGGATGATGAAAAGATTTTAACTGTTAAGAATTGGCCGGTTCCTCATACTAAAAAGCAGATTCGTAGTTTTTTGGGATTTTGTTCTTATTATAGGAAATTCGTAAAAGGTTTTTCGCTAATAGCGAAGCCGTTATTTTCATTAACGAAAAATTCCACAAAATTTGTTTGGTCTGAGCAATGTGAGACGGCTTTTGAGGAATTAAAGAGATGTTTAGTGTCTTCTCCTATTCTGTCCTTTCCAAAAGATGAAGGACAATACATTCTTGATACCGATGCTTCCAATCATGGAATTGGTGCGGTATTATCTCAGATTCAAGATAAAGAAGAAAAAGTGATAGCATATTTTAGTCGAGTTTTAAATAAATCAGAAAGAAATTATTGTGTCACACGACGGGAATTGCTTGCTATAGTTGATTCACTCAAGTCCTTTCATCATTATTTATATATGGAAGTAAATTTGTGATCAGAACCGATCATATCTCTTTTCGGTGGTTAATGTTATTTAGGAATTTAGAAGGTCAGTTAGCACGTTGGCTAGAACGGATTCAACAGTATAATTTTGAAATTATTCATCGGAAAGGGAAATTACATAACAATGCCGATGGTTTATCCAGACGACCTTGTGAAGAGGTCAATTGTAATTATTGTAATAAATTAGATTTTAAGGAAGAGAAAGAAAGATTAATAGGAAGAATAATTTTAAAATCAGAAAATTCAATAGACTGGAAAGAGGAACAAATTAAGGATTTGACGTTGATCAAAATTCTTCAAGGAAAAGAGAAAAATCAACGTCCTCATTGGCAGGAAATTGTTTCGGAAGATTCTTCAGCTAAAGTTTACTGGACGCAATGGGATTCATTAGAGATAAGAAATGGTGTTTTGTATAGGAAATGGGAATCCTCTGATTTACAAACTTATGTTTTTCAGATAATAGTTTCACGAAATAAAGTGCAACAGATTTTGGAAGAGGCTCACGATTCTTCTTCTGGAGGACATTTTGGAGTCAACAAAACTTTGGATAGAGTTCGAAAGCGATTTTATTGGGCAACCTGTAAACAAGATGTTGAAAATTGGTGTAGATCCTGTGATATTTGTATTGCAAAAAAAGGTCCCTCTGATAAAGGAAGATCTGAAATGCAAATTTATAATTCTGGAGTTCCTTTTAAAAGGATACAAATGGACATTCTTGATCCATTTCCGACTTCTACTACAGGGAATAAATATCTGTTAGTTGTGTCAGATTATTTTACCAAATGGGTAGAGGCTTTTCCATTAAAGAATTTTAAAGCCAACACTATTGCAGAAGTTTTTGTTAATCAG
Source organism: Linepithema humile (assembly GCF_040581485.1). Classification (NCBI taxonomy): domain Eukaryota; kingdom Metazoa; phylum Arthropoda; class Insecta; order Hymenoptera; family Formicidae; genus Linepithema; species Linepithema humile. The sequence continues at coordinate 11,247,165 of NC_090133.1, forward strand.
GTAGTTTCTAGATTTGGAGTACCTTCTGAATTACATACGGATCAAGGAAGGAATTTTGATTCACGACTTTTACTTGAATTTTCACATTTGTTAGGGATAAAGAAAACTAGAACAACTCCGTTTCATCCCCAATCTAATGGATTAGTAGAGCGTCAACATCAAACAATTACGAATTATTTGGCCAACTTTGTTTCAGAAAATCAACGAGATTGGGATCATTGGATAGGAATGAGTCTATTAGCGTATAGGTTTTCTAGACATGAAACCACTAAGATTTCCCCTGCTGAATTGTGTTTTGGTCGGGATTTGAAACTACCTTTGGATCTTCTTCGTGGTAGTCCCCCTGAAAAAATAGAATATTCAGAAAGAAGTTATGTAACAAAGTTAAAGGAAAAATTGAATAAAATTCATGAGGAAGTCAGACAACAGTTGAAAATGAGATCTCAAAAAGTTAAGGCTCTTTATGATCGGAAAGCTCGTCGAATTCGGTTTGAGCCTGGACAAAAAGTTTGGTTGTTCAATCCTCGGAGAATTATTGGAGGAACTCCCAAATTGCAAAGCAATTGGGAAGAACCATATGAGGTCGTTAAAAAATTAAATGATGTAGTTTATTGTATTCGGAAATCGAGAAAACACAAGAATAAAATAATTTATTTAGATAGGTTAGCTTCTTATCACGAGAGACAAATTTAGGAATTACAGAAAGTTTTATTACATCCGAAGCCCTAACTAATATTTTTCTTTTGTAATCAATTTACTTGTTTGAGTTTTGTTTTTTTTTTAGTGTTCTGAAGATTTCATCTTTATGAACATGGAACTGTTTGGAAATGGAAAGTAGTTAGAGGAATAGAAATGGAAAGAAGTAAAGAACGATTGATTGAAGACTGTCTCGCCCACGAGTTTCCTGAAAAGAAAAGAGGAAGGGTTTGAAGAAGGAAGTGGAGAAAGGATATTTGAAGAAAAGAGTTTGAAGATTTGAAGAAAGAAAGTAGAGGTTTGAAGAAAAGAAGTGGAAAGGATATTTGAGGAAAAAAAGTGGAGAAAGGATATTTGAAGAAAGAAAGAAAAGGAAATTTTGGAAGAAGAAATTAGGACAAAGATAGAAAGAAAAATGGAAAAAATTACAGAATTTTAAAGCTTTCATAGGAGACTGTTTCGCTCACGGTTTTTGAGCCGTGGTTTTCCCGTGAGCCGAAGGGCAAATGCCGAAGCAGAGGGCTTGAGAAGTCCTTTTTAAGGCGATGGGTCCACGGTGAATACCCCTCTCTTGTCCAAATTAGAAAGCAGAAGAAGCCAGAAAAATTTGAGAAGAAAGTCGATTGGATACAAAAAGATGGAGCTCGGTAACCTGCAGCAGAAGTGGCTCAGGGTAGAGCAAGAAACCATGAAGGTATCCTGGAATCGACGCTGCAGGGTTCGACGACAAAATCTTTCATGATTCTGAAGGTGTTTGATTGGGAATTTCGACGCTCGGTAACTTGTAGCAACAGCTCAGGGTAGGGCAAGAAATCGTAATGTCACCCTGGAGTCAACATTTGAAAACATGAAGACTACCGTCAACCCATTAAGCCAAGACAATTGTCGGGACGACAATTTTGAAGAAGAGGGGCAGTGTTGCGCCCAGGCTTTTTCGTCGCTGATGCTGCGTGCAGTCAGCTGAGAGACCGATCGATATTATCGATAGGTCATTCAACGGTTTGAGAAGCTGTTTCTTAGCAACTTTTTAATGTTATAAATAATGTCTCCATGGTAATATTGTTTAGACGTCTCTATGACAGTTTGTAAATAAACTGTGAGACGTCAGATTTTCGAGAGCTGCAGAAAAGTGCGGACGCGTTTCTGCTAGCTCAGTGGTGTACGGTTTAAACGGGATTGTTCTGTGTTATTCTGTTCAGTGGTTGAGTGAAATAAAGTTTCTGTTGTGTTCGTAAAAGTGTTCTTTCTTTTGTGCGTGCCGTTTGTGACGGAAAGACCGTTCACGGGCGCAACAATATGTTAATATATGTATTATATTCAATATATGTAGTATGTTATTGTTGAAGGTAAAGTTGTAATTGTTTCGACATATATTATTATAAAGGAAATAAAAAATAAACAAACAAATGTTTCTAGTATTGGTTAATAGAAAAACCTGAAATTAATTGTTTTCTTTGCAGTAACATTGAAAAACAATAAATTGCATTTTAATTGTAAGACTTTTATTTATTTAGTTCTTTTTCGATATAATCCACTCTTAAAAAAGGCATGAGAAGTCGATAGTCGAATGTATAAAAATCTCGAAAGTATCGAAGTGTATTGTTGCAGTTTTATCGCGACGCTGATTGGTTATTTCAATGTCATGTGCAAAAAATATATTTTGACAGTTTATATTTAAATGGTTGTCAAGGCAATATTGATTAGCAATTTATAAATGTTTCTATGACAATTGTTTACATTTCCTCAAGCTGTCAAGTTGTACAGACGTATTCCTTGTTTAAAAACCTATTTTTTTAAAAAGAGTGAAAGAAAAGCGAAAAAGTGAAAAAAAGAGAAGGAAAGGATAAAAGGGAAAAGAAAAGAAATTAGAAAGAACAAAAAAGGTAAGTAATAATTTTAAAAATTCTCATACCTATAGGCAAAAATATTTTAAAATATTTTTTTTTACATTGGCTGGATAGCTTAATATTAAAACGGTTTGAAAGATATTTGCAATTGCTCGATAATATCTGTTAAAATTAATTTCTCTAAAATTTTTAAATAATGTACGTATAAATAATACCAAGAAAATAGCAAATAATTTCAGCATTAACGATTTTGTGCTTTGATTTATGTGTTACGTCCTGATAGAAGTAGAATTTTTTCGTTGGGCTCGGCGATCAACGTAAACGGGCCTGACCGTACAAGCCGAGCGTTTAGGACTTGCGACGGGTCAGCGACTGGAAGAGTCGTTTTTACTCCGTCGACAGGTCAACCGCTCGTGGTTCCCTTTTTGGGTCAAGGAATTGAATCCCTTTTACCCGGGACGGAACCTTTGTGCGCAATTTGAGAGGGAAGGTGTGAGGGGGTGACGAACGAGGAAGGTGTGGTTAAATGAAAAAGAACAAAAGTTTTAATTTACTAAAGACTTAACATTTTAATTTAATTGAATTTTTAATTTGGATACAAAAACTTAAATTTTAATCGCATGTGAGCTTATGATTTTATTGTGTATTCTTTACAAATGTGCGCGCGCGCGCGCGCGCGCGCGCGCGCGTGTGTGTGTGTGTGTGTGTGTGTGTGTGTGTGTGTTATTCCTCAGAGGAGAGGACTAAGTTTTGGAAGTCAAACCCTGTGAATTCAGGATGAGGAAGATGGGGAGGAAGCTCGACGTATTCTATGGTAGTAGCTTCGGAGTTGACGGATATGTTGTTAAACTTTGGATTGTTACGTGAGAATTCCTCCAGTTGAGCCTTTACTGGAAGAGGATAGAAACGGAACAGGCGAAGGGGGTCTGTACTCCAGGAGCTCTTCAAGGAACGGAGAGATAGACCTAGGAGAAGGAAGTAGAGGAAGATCGAACACGGGAAAGGGTTGAGGAGATGGTTGAGGAATCGATGGTAATACAGGAGGTTGGTCGGTTTGCGTGTGAGTGCTTGTACGAGAGTTATATGACGAGTGTCGCCTAATTCTAACGGGTCTTACGGTGACCCTCGCCGCGTATCTAATATACGAAGGGAAAAATATGGCTAGGCAGAGAGCGAATGCTGAGAGGTCTGAACGGTTCCAACGATTGCTGGGTCGCGGCGAATGTTCGGTTCTCACTGATAAATAGCAAAAAAATTTTAAACAAAATAGGGACAAAGCACATAACAGGAATAAAGAAAATACCAGTGAGAGGGAAAAAAACAAATGAACTAACTTACTCGTTGCAGGGTAGTTTCGGAGCGGGTTGAATAGGTTCGGTGATTCTGAGCGGGCGCCCCGTTGAGGGATGGTGTTGTATAGGCGTCGGATCCTTTTTTTTGTAAACGTGTAGGCACCCTGCTGCGGGATGGTGTCGTCAGAGCGATGGACCCTCTACTCGAGATGCACCACTTGGTCGCGACAAAGTATCAACTAATTTTACTTTTTTGATTCGCGCCCCCGAACTACTCGAAAAACTATTTCAAGAAACTGAGCTAAACGGAATAAACTGCGCAAAAACTGCTTGAAGAACTGTGTGTAATTGTGTGTGGAGCCACCAAAACACGGGTTTTTATACCTTTTCCTTGGGGTAGATCCCTTTGGAAAATCTTAGGTTTTTGAGGCGGGGATCGAATAGGAATTAGTCTTGCGAGAAGATTTTTAATGTGAGGAAGGATGGCGTCATTTTTAGCTAATAGGATTGGGTTTAGATGATTAGGTTACTTGAAATGGGATAGGAAGAAAGAGGCCCTAACGAATAAGGAATAGCGTCGTTTCGGGTCCATATATGATGGGGGTAGGTTTTTGAGGTGGCGTAACCCGGTTGGTGTTAATTAGTATAGGTGGGGTGCATCTCAGTGTCTTAAGATCTGGGTGGGCGTAGTCTTTAGACCATACGATGGAATGATGGGTGGTCTATAGAAGTGCTTGCCCCCGATTCCCGGCTTTCGGATTGGATGGTTAAGAATCGGTATATAAGTTCGCAAAGTCTTGGGTCACTGATCTAATAAATTTGACTGTTTACGACTGTCGCGTGCCCTTGGTGTCGCGTGGAGAGTGCGACTAATGCATCTCGGTTTCCCAGACCTACTGAACACGTGCGCCGTATCAGGTGTCGCCTTCTCGGCATGCGACTGCGGTCATTGCCCGATCGTTACTCGGTAAAACCCTATCTATTAGCTAGGGTTCCCGTAGGTGGAATCCAAGAATATGACTAGCTAGTGTCAGTTTTTCTTTTTATCTCTTACTCTAACCGTCTGGAGTCGGTTAAGGACTCCAGCTATCGCAAAGTTTTGACTTTTACGGTTTTTCTGGCGACGATAGGCACGCTGAGCGGCCAAGGTATTTTGAAATATCCATGCCCCTTGCTATTTTTCTCTGTGAGAAGATTCGAACTCCTGGTGTCTCGTGAGAAAAACAGCTCTGGCGTTATAATATTTCTTAAGAGTTTTTGTTGGTCCCGCGTTTACTAGGTCTGGTATTTAATGAAAAGAAAAGAATTGTGAAGTCTGATCAGGACGTAACATATGTATAATATTTTTTTTTACATTGTAAGATAACTTCCAGAATCGAACGCGGGAGAGCGCCACCTTCTGGCAGCTCAGAAAACGCTTGGCGCCTCGAGCGCAATCGATTATCGAACCGGAATAATCGACCGGATTTAGCGGGTCCTTGGCGGAAATCCACCCCTTAATGGAACGTGCTCGAAGAATCGAGAACCTGCGTGCGAACGGAATAGTTTCCGTGCGAGACCATGCGAGGCACTCGTAAAGTAGTCGTCGAAGAAGCCAGTCGAGTCGGGAAAACCACTGGCTAGTCGTTAAATAATAATTCGGAACGAGTCGAGTCGTGTTGGCAACCGAAATCAAAGTTGTAATTCGGAGCCGGCAATTATACGTATTTCCTTCCAAATAAAGTGATTTCTCAAGTACAAGTGTACAGACGTTTTATTTCGGCCGGTTTAATTCGGAGTCGCTCGCGCACGCGAGACCGGAAACACGCTGTCGGGAAGGACCGTCGACGTGGCGAAAAATCTCTTCGCCGCAAGAGTTAAATATTTCGAAAGAACACTTCCACCGGGAAAGATTTAAAAAGTTCCCTAGTGCTTTTGTCCAAATTCTTACACATTGGCTGGATAGCTTAATATTAAAACGGTTTCAGCATTAAAATAGTAAATAGAGTATCAAATTATAATTATTAGCTCAATATTAAGCTATCCAGGCAATGTAAAAAAAAATATTATACATAAGTCAACGCACAAAATTATTAATGCTGAAATTATCTGCTATATTTTTGTTATTATTTATACGTACATTATTTAAAAATTTTAGAGAAATTAGTTTTATCAGATATCATCGAGCAATTACGAATATCTCTCAAAGTCGATCTCTCAAATGGAGATTGTTATTTGTATGAAATTAAATCATCAATGTACCTTAATTTCATACAAATAAGAATCTTTATTTGAAAGATCGACTTTGAGAGATATTTGCAATTGCTCGATGATATTTGTTAAAATTCATTTCTTTAAAATTTCAAGTACTTAATTACATTATTTAAAAATTTTAAAGAAATGAATTTTAACAAATATCATCCAGCAATTGCAAATATCTCTCAAAGTTGATCTCTCAAATAGAGATTGTTGTTTGTATGAAACTAAATCATCAATGTATTTTAATTTCTTACAAATAAGAATCTTCATTTGAGAGATCGACTTTGAGAGATATTTGCAATTGCTCGATGATATTTGAATTTCATCAAATGTCAACACACTATTGTATTTTTCAGCAAGCACAACACTTTACTTTGTAATATTATTAACAGTTTAATGAAACTCAAAAGCAATATCTATTTTTAAGGTGTTAAGCAGCACATTAAAAACATTTCAAACTGTTCTAAAAAAATATTAATTTACCAACTATATATAATTGATGTTACCAACCTAACGCAATGTTACGTAATGATACGTTAAATATTATAAGTCATTTATTTCTTTTTATTATCTAAATTACTTAATTATCTAATAATTTTTATAATTTTGCGAATAACAAAGCAGATAAATGTTTACTATTTTTGTAAGAACATTATTTTTTTACATTAAACATAAAAAATTTTTTCTAATTTTCACAATATTATTAGATTAAATTATTTATAACTCTCTACCAATTTACTAAAAACTCTTGAACTATTATAATACGGGAGAATCTCAACTGCCTACATTCCCATTTTCCAACAGCTTCGTTTGCCCACAACATTTTGCCAACAGCTTCAATTGCCGACATTCCCGATTGTCTACAGAGCGATTGCCTACAAACATTATTGCGCACATTTAAAAATTAAAAATACAAACGTACGTTTGCACAAAAGCCATTATTGTACACATACAGATTGCACACATGACATTATTGCGCACATACACATTGCACACATAATATTATTGCGAACATTTAAAAATTAAAAATACAAACGTACGTTTGCACACAAGACATTATTGCACAATATTTCATAAAATATGGTTAAAAAAATTAAAATAGTGTGTCATCTCGATTTTCATGTTCACACGACTTTAGCGATCTTTAGAACTCGCTAAAAAAATCTGAAAAAAATTGAGGATTACTTTTTTAACATATATTTTTGAATTCCGGTGAAGCATCCAAGAAAAAAAGTCAGTTTATATATATATATATACAGGGTGTCCGATAATTGCTGAATCACCTCTCGGGTGTAGAGCGGTTTAAACCGAATAGAAAAGTCCTCTATCATTTTGCGATTTTCGCAATAACTAATGAGGAATTAATTAAAAAATGTCGGCCAATTCGCGTGAGTTTGAGTGCGCAGCGAGAAGAGACCCGTGGCGGTACAGTCCATTGTTATTTGGTTACTAGGCACGCGATGAAGCGTTGGAAGGAGCGCTCTACAATTGACAACGGCAACATACGAGCGGTGTTGAACGCTAGATCCTTGCGTCCTAGCGACCACGTAACAACGGGCTGTCTCTTCTCGCCGCGCGCTTAGACTCGCGCAAATTGGCCGATCTTCTTTAATTAATTTCTCATTAATTATTGTGGAAATCGCAAAACGATAGAGGACTTTTCTACTCGGTTTAACCCGCTCTACCTGCACCTGATAGGTGATTCAGCAATTATCGGACATCCTGTATATATATAATTAAATATTCATTATAATACAGCTTATACTTACACTATAAATATATATTAATTTCTTAAATTTTATTGAAGGATAAAAAAAGGACAAAAGAGAGAGAGAGAGAGAGAGAGAGAGTGAGGAACTAGAGTGGGTAAAAGGAGAGTGAAGTCAATGCTGGTTCTTCTCTTTGATTGGTTTCGCCATTTTACGATCAGTTTCCGGCAGCGAAGCCTTCTGAGTACTTGACACGCATGGGCATAACCTTACTTTTGTGAAATTTATATTCATGATTTATGTAAAGTCAAATAGTTATGTTTTTTTTAATTATAAGTAAGTTATTAAGCAAAATAGTAATATTAAGTAAATTATTAAGTAAGGTAAGTTATTGTTTTTATAATTATTCACAATTACTAAAATACCAATTTTAAACACTTAAAATGCTTAATTGTCTATTCAGAATATTTTTACAATGGTCACGTGTGTTGCAAAAGGCTGCAGGAATTCAAACGCAAATGGTTCAAAAATGTGTAATTTTCCAAAAGATCCACAGCGATTACGTACATGGCTGGCAAATTGTGGAATGGAAAATAAAAAGTTTAATTATTGTGCTGCATTATGCGAGGTGCGTTATGGTTTTTCTACTTTTATATAATTTAAAAAATTATTTACTAAAATCAATGACTGCAGATCAGTAATAGAATAATAAAAAAGCTAAGTTAAATACTTCCATTTTTCAGTTTCACTTTACAGCTGGCATGTGGGAGAAAAAGCGAGTTGATGGATCCAAAAAATTAAAATCGTCTGCGGTGCCAACAATATTTGGTGAACTTGTGACTCAGCAAGAGCATCAGAAAATCACTAATGGTAAGTAAAAAAGATAGTTCACAAAAATTGTAGTGAAAGAGTGTTATTAATATATAATACTACGTGCGATAACGTATCCGCAAATCGTATTTTGATAATGCACAGTTACATAGAAGTTTTAGATCTTCGATCACTGATCGTGTACTCCAAAAAGCTAATCGATTTATTAGCGGATAATATATTTAAAAAAATGAAATGAATATATATTTTTACGTGTAGGAAGAAAAATTAGTGGTCTTTATATAGTCGATTTAGTACAGTAGTATGTATAGAGTATGTGATCAAGTTTTTACATTTTTGTTTACGAAAACTTCTTACAACCTTTCCCTCTCCCTCTCTAATTAAGACTAAAATTTTTAACAGAGTTGTGTAAAATATTATTTGTTTTCAGTGCCAACAGTGTCTACTGAAATTGAAGAAGTTATATCGGTGTTTACCGTATCGGCAAATAAAGAAGTAAAAATATTACAAAGCAAATCCGAAATTGCAAGAAATCCAGTAACAAATATTTCCGATAAGACAACACCCAACACACAAACTCGTAACTTTGAAAATTATGATCCAGATACTACCAGTAACGAAATGTTATATGAAGAGGATCACGTTGTAACGGATGAAACCAAGGGAGAAACTGAAGATGAGTCAATTACTTCAGGCAATTCCGAAGTCATTGAACAACTGCAAAAAAAGTTGCAAAAATCAGAAAGATTGAGGTTTGCAATGAAGAAGAAGCACAAACGCCTACAAAGAAAATACAGGAAAAAAATAACAAAATTGCAACAAGAAGTAGGTATACAAAAACATTTTTCGAGTGCATTAAAGAATATATATATTCAATGATGACCAAATAAAAAAGTTGGGGTGTAGGTATAAAAGAATGCCAAAATGGTGTGATTCCACTTTAGTCAAAGCCTATCAATTGAAATTTTCATGCGGGTTATCTGGCTACAAAGAACTATTAAAGCACGGTTTTCCACTTCCTTCATTGCAAACACTCAATCGAAAACTTGAAAATTTAAAATTTCAGAGTGAAATTTTTCATGAAGTTTTCGAATTTTTACAAATTAAAGTCTCGCAATTGAAAAATGATAGAGATAAAGATTGTTTACTTGTGCTTGATGAAATAAATATATCAGCAGGTACCGTTTTCGACATATCCACTAATACATATGTATAGGACGCGTAACTTTACCCGAGCATAATAACAACAAAATTGCGACCAATGGCTTAGTTTTTATGCTAGCAAGCATAGGGCACAGGTGGAAACAAACTGTGGCTTATTATTATACAGCCAAAAATACAAACGGTTCCGTGTATAAAAATATAATTCTTGAAATTATTCAGAAAGCAGAGAAAATAGGATTGTTCGTTCAAGAGATTGTTTCTGACATGGGTTCAGCCAATCAAGCAATGTGGAGAGAATTTAACATCAATGTCTCACGTCATTCTGTAAATAAAAATAAATGTGTACACCCATATGATGAGACTCGACACTTATTTTTTTTTCACGATAGCTTACACGCGTTAAAAAACTTTAAAGAAGGAATGCTTAACCACAAGTACATCACGATTCCTAAATATTACGTAGAAAAATATAATTTACCGACGAATGCAGCACTTTCAGCACATTTTACTGAATTATCAGACCGTCAAAAAAACACTTCATTGCTTTTGGCACCGAAATTGCGACCAGAATATCTCGACAGATCATCACATTTTTTAAAAATGAGAGTTAAAAGTTCCTGTCATGTTATGAGCCACGCAGTTAGTACTTATAATTTTTGGCAGAGGCGTTGAAACCTGAATATCAGACAACTTCGTGGCTGGTGAGACAAATTTGTAAATGGTTTGACATTGTTAGTGCACGAAAAATTACATTTGCTCTTAGTCGACACAATTTGGATAAATATAATGAAATCATTAATTTTCTTAGAGAATTTATAGATTTGATTTCACAACTCAGTTTTGGTGTTAAAGGCGATTGGAAGTCATTTCAAAAAGGAATGATTTTAACTACCCAATCATTAATAGATGTGACCGAATACTTATTAAGGGAAAAAAATTTCACTTATGTACTAGGTGGCCGATTTACACAGGATTGTCTTGAAAATCTTTTTTCCGTTCTGCGTAGTAAACATTGTATCTTAAATGCTCTTCAGTTTAAAAATAACTTAAAGTTAACAACAATATCTCAATATATCAGAAACATATCTACTAGTAACTACAATCACGATGATCGTGAGTTTTTACCTGATTTTTTGACAACCATTAAACAATTTAAAAAAAATGTATCAGACAGAATCGATGATGAACCAGTTACCGAATATGTTATAAAGACAGAAGTTACTATGGATATAATAGAATTGAATATTTCACACCATGTAGCTGGATATATTATTACCAGCATTACGAAAACACAAAAAACTTGTAATTACTGTCTCTCATGTGTCGGAAACAAAAAAGCTTCTTTCACACATTATAACAGATTAACGGCACTACGATGTTACGATAAAGAAACTTTATTTTTTGTGAATCACTTGACTTTCGAATTTTTTAGAAAAATGGAAGAAATGTTTAGAGCGTACGGAAAAACAAATTTATTTAAAAGTAACATTGACTTGAAAAGATATTTACTTGAAAAATTCGTAGCTGTGCATTACACAATACCGGATTGCCATAATTTAAAACGAAAAATTGCAAGTCGATTTGTTATTTTTAAATTGAAAACGCAAAAAAAAATTACTTTAAAAATGAAAAAAAATTATGCCAGTAAAACAATGGCCATACATTATAATGTCAATTAATAGGTAGATTGTAACAATTTGATACTCCATAAAGTATTATTGACTGATAGTTAATATAATATTGTTAAGGTATTGTTCTATTACTTTAGTGTTTATGTATTTTATATATTTCGTACATTAATCTTCTGTTTGCCTTATTTAATACATTTATCTCTTGTACCTGTATTTCAAACATTTATATTTATGTTGTATCTCAAAGACTGAAAACTGTTCTTTATTTATATATTATGAGAGATTATTTTATTTTATTGAGAATGATAACTATTGTTTATTTATTTTGTGTTTGAGAATGATAACTGTTCTTTATTCATTTTATGTCTAACAATAAAATGTTTTATTGATATTAAGTGTAATGTTTTGTTTTTTGATAATTTACTATATTTTTTGCATTAACTTGCAATTTTTTGTTTTAATCTTTCAGAAGAAAAACTTGATCATGAATACAGTACCAGGACTACTATTTTCTTGGGAACATATTACCAAATATTGCAAAAAATAATTCTACGTACGTTAGCAGTACTGAAAACTAAAATTTATTTCACATTTAAAAATGCTGAAAAATTGTTATTTCTTATTTATATACATTAATCAATTACTTTTCAAAATTAAGCAATTAAATCACACTTGTATATTATATTGTAGACACTCAGGGAAGAAGGATATTTTATTATAAAATAAAATATTGCAATACACCGAATATCGAAAACTGTGAATATTACTTCACAGACTGTTTACTGTATCTATACTTACTATAGCACAAAAATTCATAAATGATAAGGTCTGGCCAAGTTCCAAAAAAGACACTCCAATATGTTTATATTTTAATAATTATCTAAATTTTTAATATATCACCAACATGAAAAGTAACTGATATATTATTCAAGGTGCAAATTCAAAATAAACATATATAAAATATACATAAAATGTATAAATAAAACTGATCAAAATTTGATTTAAAAAAATTTAATTAAAATAACAAAATCCTATCTGAAAAAGTGCATGACATCGATTCTCGCATATCTCGAAAGTATTGTTGCCTCTTTTCCGCGATGCCGATTGGCTCTCTTTTTATACTGATTTCACGTATCTGCGTAACTGTTATTGCACTTATTTTGACAGTTTAACAGTTTGACTCGGGAAGTACGGTTATTTTATCGTTTAGATAGTTTAACTTTTAAGTGTTTGTTGTACATCAAGAAATACAAAGAGATACAAAGCACATCATAAAAATTAAGTGTTTAATTAGTATGCAGTATGAAGATTTCTTTGATTGCAATAATATCAAGATATGAAAAAACCAGCTTTTGTAACATATAGAAATATTTATGGGTTATAAAGAAAAATAAGTACATTATTATATATCCGTGATTGATTAATACATATTAATTAATTGATTAATATATTACAATTAATTGATTGATTAATACGTATATTAATACATTTTGTATTCCATCAGGATAGAAGACGAGAAGAGAAAAAGGAAAGAGAGAGAGAGAGAGAGAGAGAGAGTGAGTATAAGTGAAAAAGAGAGGGAAAGAGAGAGAAAAGTAAGAGAGCGTGAAGAAAATGAAGAAGGAATATTAAGAAAGAACCAGACCCTTAAATATATGATCTGACTATGAATACCGGCCTAATTTATTTATGCAACTACAACGTTGGCTTGTGTAGCGTTATTTTATGAATGTTATTTGATGTATATTCTATTGGATGTTTTGAATAATATATTAGAGACATCTTTATTTTTTTTATCTTTTTTTTTTTTTTTTTTTTAATTCTTAAATAAAATTTTTTAATATTATGTAAATTGTCAATTCAAATTAAATATTAGATAATACTTTTTTAGTATGATGATAAACTGCATTTGCAAACAAAGTATTTTATTAATTTGTTAGAAAATATCTGAATTGTATGTCTGTTGAGCTTTTACAATAAACAAATTATTATGATAAAAAAATTAATAAACAATTCTACATATACGAAAAAAATTGGCAAAAGTTTGTAGTTTCGTATTATTATCAGAATGAAAACCACGTCGATCATGTTCTCTCTCGCGTAATATCTTACCACCAATTTACTATATAACTATATAACTATTTCTACAATAGAATCGTAATTAAGTTGTAAGTCATAAGAAATTGACCAATAATTTAAATTAATTGTAATATATTAATCAATCACGGATATATAATAATGTACTTATCTTTCTTTATATAACCCATTTCTATATGTCACAAAAGCTGGTTTTTTCATATCTTGATATTATTGCAATCAAAGAAATCTTCATACTGCATACTAATTAAGCACTTAATTTTTATGATGTGCTTTGTTTTTGTTATTTCTTGATGTACAACAACACATTAAAATAAATAAAAGAAAAATTTAATATTCTTACTTTTTCCAAACTTTAATTTATCTTACTCATGTTGATTCTCAAACTCTCCCACGAATTTTTATTAAGTTTTTAAAGACACCGTTAGATCTAATGTACAACGTTTATAAAATTTAAAAATTAAATTTAAAGAAGAAAAAGAAGAGAGAGAGAGAGAGAGAGAGAGAGAGAAATAGGAAGATTTTATGATAACCTACTTATATATAATTTATATATATATTATATATTATTATATATATTTACATTTATTTTAATTTGAGCAAAATATTGATTTTTATTTTATTTAAATAATAAATGTATTATAAAAAGAATAAGATATATATATATATATATATATATATATATATAATACGGGTAAAATATAACATACTAATTTATCCAAATAATAAGTGTATATATATTTAATTAAATTATTCATTAAATTTATTTTTAATATAAAATTGTTTAAAATATAGAGTTTTTCTGTCCAAAAATATTTTATTATACATATATAGAAATTGATCTAAACTCAAATTATATTTATTTTCAAAAATTTTTTAAATATGTTTATATATATTAGATATTAGAAAGATAATTAAATTTGAAGATATTAATTAAATGTTTTACTTAATTTATTAATAAGGTAATAACATACACCAATAATTATTTAAAACATTACAAATATATTAATAATTAAATATTAATAATTATTAATTAAATTAAGAAGAATTAAATTAAGAAGAATTAAATTAAAGAATTGAATTAAACACTTCATATTACATATTTTTCTTCACTTTATTGTGAAATTTTCTTTGCTTCAATGTTTGCTTGAGCCTGTAAGAAAATAATTTATTGTATATTATTACATTTTTATATATCGTTATCCTTATCATATATATAATTACATTACATATAATATATAGTATATACATATATAGGGTGAACAATTTCAAACGTAACGAGCCCAATATTTTGGACAATATGAAAGATAGGGGAAAATGTTTTAAGTGAAAATTGTATGGTCCGAAGGGACGCAAGTATTGATAAAATTACTTTTCAAAAAAAATCAATTTTTTAAGGTCATATGAAGGTCATCGCCATTTTTTAAACGGAACTACCTTAATTATTTTAGGAAAATGGATCCCTTATAATATTCTACAAAGTTAATAATCCTTATAACTAAAAAATATCTTTATAACATTGTAGTAATTTCTACAAGTTATAAGGATAACATGACCAAAAATTGTATCATTTACGAGATATTTGTTAATTAATTAAGTTTGATGTATTTTGACATAAAATATACAATATTTCGTAAAATAATTTACTTTTTGATAATCTTGCCCTAATACTTTTATGCACAGAATAATGAGACGAATCATTTGGTTGGTGTATAGAAAGCGCATGTTTCGCGTTATGAATGCGTTTTATATATTATAACAAAAAGTACATTGTAAGTTATACATTTTTTGTTAAAACCATACGTTTTCTCTATATCAATTGATTCGTCTTATTATTCTGTGCATAAAAGTATTAGGGTAAGATTATCGAAAAGTAAATATTTTACGAGATATTTTATATTTTATGTCAAATTTATATAATTGTTAATTAAATATCTCGTAAAAGATACAATTTTTGGTCATGTTACCCTTAAAACTTTGTATACAGAATGTTACAAGAAATCTTTACATAAAACAATTATGGTAGTAGTTCTATTTAAAACAATGGCGATGATTTTTATGTGACCTTAACAATGTAACCCAAGGTCAAATCAATAGTATCTTTAATGTTTAGACAAAAGTTGTATGGTTATGAGGAGGATATAATGAAATTTATTCAATTGTAGATGGCGCCATTTTCTAGATATCTTTGATCAGACCATTTTTTAAAACGGAACTACCCTAATTTTTCTATCTAAGTAGATTTCTTATAACATTCTGCATAAAAAATTATAACATAACCAAAAATTGCATTGTTTACGAAATATTTAATATCTAAATCTGACATATTTTGACATAAAATATAAGATACCTCGTAAAATATTTATTTTTCGATAATCTTACCCTAATACTTTTATGTACAGAATAATGAGACAAATCAACTGGTGCAAAGAAAATGCATGGTTGTTTTATAACAAAAAGAACATTGCAAATTGCATTTTTTTTAAAAGCAATTATGTGTTTTCTTTGCACCAATTGATTCGCCTCATTATTCTGTGCATAAAAGTATTAGGGTAAGATTATCGAAAAATAAATATTTTGCGAAGTATCTTAAATTTTATGTTAAATAAAATATGTCAGATTTAAATATTAAATATCTCGTAAATGATGCAATTTTTGGCCATATACCCTTATAATTTTTTATGCAGAATGCTACAAGAAATCTACTTACATAAAAAAATTAGGGTAGTTCCATTTAAAAAAATGGTTTTATTAAAGATATCTAGAAAATGGCGCCACCTACAATTGAATAGATTTTATTATATCACATCCCCCTCGTAATTATACAACTTTTGTCTGAACATTTTTCTTATAAACCCATTAATTTTGCAATAAATCACTACAAGCCACGTTAAATCATACATACTGTATATTATACAGTTATATATTCTTATAATGTTCTTAATAATATTATATTATTGCATTGTAATTGCAGTGTTCTGTTCCAGACAGCACAAAATATTCGGAGAATATTCTAACAAGATTCTTTCATAAGTTGTAAGAATATTTGGAAAGAATATTCTATGTAATACTAAGAATGTTTTGGATGTTATTTGAATATTATTTGTTAAGTTCTTAGAATATTCCAATCAAGAATATTCTGAAGACTTAACAAATAAATATTATCATTATCATTATCATTATCATTATTATTATTATTATTGTTATATATTATTATATTGACATTTTATTTACTTGTGATAAATTGTCGTTTTCATGTTTCCTTTTTGTTGGGACTTTTACTCCTTTTAATAAATTCGGAAGAGTCATGTGCCCATCTATCTTCTGTATATCATTTACTGAATTTATTGTAAAGTATGCCGGTTCTATTGTAAAATTTATGTAAAAATATATTATTATATAAAATTATTAGCACCTTAACATAGATTAATATACATATATATATATATATATATATACCCAGACAGCACAAAATATTCGGAGAATATTCTAACAAGATTCTTCTATAAGTTCTAAGAATATTTGGAAAGAATATTCTATGTAATACTAAGAATGTTTTGGATGTTATTGGAATATTATTTGTTCTCAATTCATTAAGTTCTCAAAATATTCAATCAAGAATATTCTGTTTCATATAAAAAAAAGTTTCATATAAAAGTTGTTTGGTTTGAAGGGAAGAAAAAGATGGGAATATTAGTTTGACCTTGAGTAGAGGCGCCTCGAAGATTTGAAGGTCATCACAATTTTTTTAAATGGAATTATCCTTATTTTTTTATGCAAAAATGGATTCTTTGTAATTCTGCATAAAAAGTTATAAGGGTTACATGGCCAAAAATTGCATCGTTTACGAGATATTTAATATCTAAGTGACATATTTTTATATAAAATATAAAATATTGTAAAATATTTATTTTTCGATACTCTTACCCTAATATTTTTATGCACAGAATAATGAGGCAAATCAATTGGTGCAAAAAATCCATGGTTTATAACAAACAGTATACATTGCAAGGTTGCACATTTTTGTTAAAAATAATCATGCGTTTTCTTTGCATCAGTTGATTCACCTCATTATTCTGTGCATAAAAGTATTAGAGTAAGATTATTGAAAAATAAATATTTTACGAGTTATTTTATATTTTATATAAAATAAGTCACTTTTTTAGATATTAAATATCTCGTAAACGATATAATTTTTGACCATGTGACCCTTATAACTTTTTATGCAGAATATTACAAGAAATCCATTTGTATAAAAAAATTAGTTCCATTTAAAAAAATAATGATGACCTTTAAATCTCCGAGGCGCCTTTGCTCAAGGTCAAACTAATATTTCTATCTTTTTCTTCCCTTCAAACCAAACAACTTTTACATGAAGCATTTATTTCTATCTCGAAAATTGTGGATGTTATTTAAGGTGTGCGAGTTGCGTGTATCACCCTGTATATATATACATATATATATATATATATATATATATATATATATATATATATATATAACTTTTAGAACTCGGGCATATATAGAAAAACTTAAGCAATAAAACAAAAACAAAATTTAATATAATGAAGATAATTTAATAAGAAAAAGAAAAGACAATAAGATAAAGAGATAAGATATTAAAAATTATTTAATAAAGTTTAAAGATTGAAATTTGGCTAATCAAAATAAAAGGAGTTATAATTTCTTTGTCCTGATTAGTCAAATTTTAATCTTCAGCCTTCAATCTTTATCTTCAATGCATAGTAATATATAATCTTATTTAAAAAAAATTAATAACTTTCATATGACTTCTACGTCCATTTACAGGAAAAAACTAATAACATAAGAATGCTCCTCCGCTAGAAATCATTCAACTCTATTTGAATCATTTTTCGCTACGCATAATAATAATGACGTAAACTGAGTAGTATTTGGTGTAAACCACCCTGTATATTATATATTATACATAGAAACACATTAATTTATATAAATAATCAATGGCAAATAATAGTTGCACGCGGATGGATTTGCGAATGTTAAGAAATTTAATTTATGTGTACTAAGCACAATACTCTTAATGGAAATGTATCTCAAAAATAAGATCAATTAATTTTAATACTTGGTAAAACACCAAGAAATATTGTGCTTAGTGAACATAAATTAAATTAAATTTCTTAACATTCGCAAATCCATCCGTGCGTGGTTCTTATTTGGCATTGATTATTTATATTTGTATTTAATACAGAGAACCTTAAATCTTTATACATTAATTTATATAACATTATATACCTGTATTGCTCATCATTCCTGTTACTTTAATTTTGTCTCCATTTTTAATATCTAACTCATAGAATTTGTCCTCGTCGAAATTTACTACGTGTACTTCAATTTTATATATCCCATCAGTTATCGCTCCACAACCAATAAGCTTATTTAGCTTATTGTTATGAATGCTTTTTATATTAGTTCTTACAAATCCTTCAGTTACTGTAAAAATTATATATAATATATAAATAATATTTTATAATAAAAAAACAGGTATAACAGTATGTGTGATTTAACGTAGACTATAGTGATTTATTGTGAAATTAATGGGTTTAGAAGAAAAATGTTCAGATAAAAATTGTATGGTTACAAGGGGGACGTGTGATATAATGAAATTCATTCAATTGTGTGTATACATACATAATTATACATGTGTATACATACACACATAGTGTATACATACATAATTATGAGACATATGATTCATGGACCTTGTGGTGATTGGTGTTTGGTAAATAAAAAATGCTCAAAAAATTATCCTAAACCATATATTGAGGAGACTAGAATGGATAACGATGCTTATCCTTATTATCGTCGACGAGATAATGGCAGGAGTTTTGAACGACCTGGAGGATATATAGTTGATAATCGTTATGTAGTTCCATATTGTCCTATTTTATCAATTATTTTTAATAGTCACATAAATGTAGAAGTAGTTTCAAGTATTAAATCGGTTAAATATTTATATAAATATATTTATAAGGGACATGATGTTGCTGCTATAACAATTGAGCCAATAACAGAAAATATAATTATTGATCATGATGAGATACACAATTTTATAGAAACTCGATATGTTGGATCTGTAGAAGCCAGTTGGCGTATTCTTGAAAAAAAATTACAAGATAAAAGTCATACAATAGTACGTTTACCAGTCCATCTTCCTAATAAACAAAATATTATAATTGAAAATGAAGATATTGAAGGAGCAATGACTAATGTTTTAAATCAAGTTACAATGTTAATTGATTATTTTTCTTTAAATTCTCGCGACGAAAAAGCAAGACAATATTTATATATAGAAATTCCACGTTACTATACCTTTAAAAAAGAAAAAATTAATGGAAGAAATATATCGCGTTGGGTCAAACGCAAAAGTCATTATAATTGTATAGGACGAATGTATTCTGTTAGTCCAACACAAACAGAATTATTTCATTTACGTCTATTATTACTTACCGTAAAAGGAGCTACGAGTTTTGATGATATAAGAACTGTAAATGGAGAAGTATGTCAATCATTTTCAACAGCATGTTTAGCTTTAGGTTTGATTGAAGATGATGATGAATGGAAACGAGCTATGACTGAAGCTGTTGAATGGATGATGCCCCGACAACTTCGAAAATTATTTGTACGTATATTATTACATTGTCAACCATTGCATCCTGAAGAACTTTGGGAAAATTTCAAAGTAGCAATGTCTGAAGATTATGTTCAACATTTTGGTATAATAGAAGGACAAAAAAAAGCTTATACACAAATTGGCGTTATGCTTTCTGGTGAAGGTAAAAGTTTTGCTGATTTTCCACAAATGGAACAATTAATAGAAAATTATGAACTAGAAGATTATGTAACACTGGAAGAAGCTATGGAAGTTGGTACCAAACAATATCAACAATTAAATAACAAGCAGAAAGAAATAGTAGATCTTGTATTAAATAGATTAGATAATAATAACGATAATAATTGTTTTTATATCGATGGTCCAGGTGGTTCAGGTAAAACTTTCACATATACAACTATTTATTATTTAGCTAAAATTCATAATAAACGAGTATGTACAATGGCATTTACAGGCATTGCAGCAACATTATTGCCGTTAGGAAAAACGGTTCATAAAACATTTGGATTGCCAATACCATTATTCGCTGATTCATCATCTAGCATTAAAATCCAATCAAAGGAAGCTCAATATTTAAAAAAAACAGATGTTTTTATTTGGGATGAAGCGCCAATGGCACCACGATATGCTTTAGAGATTATGGATCGAACATTACGTGACATCATGAATAATAATTTACCTTTTGGTGGAAAAATTATTGTGTTAGGTGGTGATTTTAGACAACTTCTCCCTATTAAAATACATGGTACTCGAAGTGAAATCGTGAATCTTTCGATCAAGTTTAGTTCTACTTGGAAACATTTTACAAGTTTCTCTTTAATAGAAAATATGCGAGTTCTTCCAGAAGAAACTGAATTTGCACAATTTTTATTAAATATGGGAGATGGTATATTAAATGATTCTAATGATAATATACAACTTCCAGATTATTGTGTTACAAACATTAATGCCGATATTGTAGAAGATATATATGGTGATTTAATACGCAATAAAGAATTTAATAAAATGACGAAATGTGCAATACTTTCTGCAAGAAATGTCGATGTTGATGAAATTAATAAAAGAGTTGTTGAATTATTAGATACGTTTGAAGAACGAATTTATACAAGTATAGATAGTACTGAAAATTGTGATAATGGCGATTTTAGTGAAATTTTATTACCAGAATATTTAAATACTTTATCTCCGTCATGTCTTCCTCCTTATGAATTGCGTTTAAAACCGAATTGTATCATTATGTTGATTAGAAATCTTAGTATTAATGAAGGTCTTTGCAATGGCACTAGATTAATGATTATAGAACTTGCTGATCATTTATTGAAATGTAAAATTTTAACAGGCGATAAAGTAGGAGATATTGTTTTTTTGAATCGTATAACGCTATATTGCGAAAATATATATCCTTTTACTTTTAAAAGAAGACAGTTTCCAATAAAATTAGCTTTTGCTATGACAATTAACAAATCACAGGGACAGACATTTGACAAAGTAGGAATAGATCTTCGCAAAGATGTTTTTAATCATGGGCAACTTTATGTTGCCTTTTCACGAGTACGTTCTTGGCAAGCATTGAAAGTTAATCTTGGTAATCAACGCGAAAATAAACAAGTTAAAAATTATGTATATAAAGAAATATATGTTTGATCTCTCTTTTCCTGTAAATTTTTAAAAAAAGATTATACAGAATATCCCATTTTAATTGTCGCAGGCAAAATATCTCGAAAAATATGCAAGATACGAAAAAATGTTTTAAACAACAGTTATAGGGTTTGAAGGGAGACAGATAATGCTGATATTCATTGGATCTTTCAGTGATCTTGAAAACTTCTATTAAGTTAACTCTAAAATTTTAAATGAAACACTCTATTTTTGATTCCAGAATCTAATAACTGGTGTCAAGAGCTTTCCGAAACACTATAATAAAACATTTTTTTATGGAGTATTTTTCAAGTTATCATTATCCCTTATTTAACATATTTTGATATAAAATATAAAATATCTCGTAAAATATTTATTTTTCGATAATCTTACCCTAATACTTTTATGCACAGAATAATAAAACGAATTAATTGATGTAAAGCAAATGCTTGGTTGTCTTTAACACAAAATGTGTAATTTATAATGTACTTTTTGTTAAAAGTAACCATGTATTATCTTCATGATAACTTGAAAAATACTCAATGAAAAAATATTTTATTATAGTAATTTGGAAAGTTCTTGACACCAGCTATTAGATTAAAAATTGAGTATTTGACCAATCAGAAAGAAGCAAACAAATATTGCTTCTTATTGATTGACTAAATTCTCAATCTTTAATCTCAATCTTCAATGCGTCGTCTGTAGCGGATTTTAGTTGACTGCGATGATGTGTCTTGTTTTTGTTACCCGAGCAACATAACAACAATTGCATCATCCTTAAGAGAGTCCTCGAACCACGTCATTGTTCTTTGCATATTATTCGTGTTATTAATACATATTAATTAATTGATTAATATATTACAATTAATTTAAATTATTGGTCAATTTCTTATAACTTGCAACTTAATTACGATTCTATTGTAGACCAGGTATTATAATGAAAAGCTCAATGGCGCGCGCGAAGCGCGCGCTTATAATGTTCTAGTATTTATTAAAAAATACAAAAAAACTTGGCGCTGCCACACCAAACAACATGTTAACTTACATAATGTCAATTAATTACATGATCTCAATTAATCATTCTAATTATTACTCATTTTTATTGTTTCATAATACTTTGAGGTGTAAAGAGGGTTGGAGGGGCGGAGTGGCCCCTCGACGGGGGTGAAGGGGGATGTTGCGAAGAATTGCGCTGGGGGGAGGGGAGGCGATTAAAGGGGAGGGGCGAAGCCCGTTAGCAGCGCCAAGTTTTTTTGTATTTTTTAATGAATATTTTGTTATTTTAATTAAATTTTTTTAAATCAAATTTTGATCAGTTTTATTTATACATTTTATGTATATTTTATATATGTTTATTTTAAATTTGCACCTTGAATAATATATCAGTTACTTTTCATGTTGGTGATATATTAAAAATTTAAATAATTATTAAAATATAAACATATTGGAGTGTCTTTTTTGGAACTTGGCCAGACCTTATCATTTATGAATTTTTGTGCTATATCACCTACTTTTTTATAAATGTACAAAATTAATTATGTGACAGAATTGAAATTATTTTTCAATTATTTTTGCACATTTTGAATGTAACATTTATATTAAGTCAGTTATATATTAACTAAATTATTTTACATTCTAACACAAGTATTTTGTTTCATATCACACTTACATTCTATGAAACAGATGTTTGATTTCAAATATTCAAACTAAACTATTTTTAGTTGTAACATGTCTTCGATTTAACTGCCCCATTGATATGAAGTTATGGATAGCTGATATGAAATATCTTTGCTTCATATCACGGTTATGTTAAAATTTTTATAAAATATGCAAAAAAGACTATGATATAATATCAAAGACATGTTAAACATAAAATAATTTAGTTAGAACATTCGAAATGACACTTATTATGTTTCACCTAGCGTAATTGTGATATCAAACGTAATACTTATGTTATTAGTTATTTTTTAATATTACCAATAAAATCTGTTTCACAGGACATAAGTGTGATATGAAACACAATACTTGTGTTATATTGTGAAATATTTTAGTTAATATGTAATTAAATTAATATAATTGTACAAAATTAATTATGTAACAGAATTGAAATTATTTTTTAATTATTGTTGTACATTTCGGATGTAACACTTATATAAACTATGATATAAACTATGATATCAAATCAGCGACATATGAACATAAAATAATTAAGTTAGAACATTCAAAAGGACACTTATTGTGTTTCACATAACGTAACTGTGATATCAAACGCAAGACTTATGTAATTAGTTATTTTCTAATATTACAAATAAAACATCTGTTTCACATGACTTAAATGCTATATAAAACACAAGACGTGTTATAATGTAAAATAGTTTAGTTAATATGTAATTAAGTTAATATAAAAATGTACAGAAATGTACAAAATTAATTATATGACAAAATTTAAATTATTTTGGATTCACATTGGATTCTAATTAATAAGAAGATATCACTGCGTAGCTTATAGCGTTTATTTATTTAATTTTTAATGTTTTAACTATTAAGACAATGTATTTATTTTGTAATTTTCGATAGTGTCACTGAAGAAGGCCTAACATAGGCAGAAACGTTTGATTTTGAATGTAATTCATATCTATAATATAATTTGATTTTATGCACGAACACCTTGCAACGACTCTTTTCGCCTCTCATTTCTAACTATTGTTAATTTTGGAGCCTATCACTAATTCTAAATTGTTATATATACGCAGGCGTTAACATGCGTTTTATTCCGTTTTTCGAAAACATTAGAATACAATTTGGTAATACAACTTGCTTAATTGTGAAGAAATTTATAAAAATGTCGAAACTTTTTTTATCTCTACGTTTACGTATTAGATTCTTAAATCATTGTATTAATCTTAAATTAACTCCGTCACACTTAGAACATGCCTATAACAATAGAATCTTCTTATATCGAGATTTTAACAACAAAATTTTAAATTGTCACATGTTAAAACACATTAACAAAATCATAAAATTGGAATTACGTGACGCCCGCGATCATGCCCGTGTTACCCTTAACAAATTATATAACATTTCGAATCTTATCTCTCGTACCTTACCCTGTTATACCGCATCGGCCTTTTTTTCACACCAAGAGAGAATATATCTGGAATTGGAGTAGGGAATGTATTAGAATTGACAATAAAGTCAGTTGGTTAAATTTAAAAAAGAATAGAAGAATGATATCGTCAATTCAACCGATTAGGTATCATATAAACGCTCCTTCAAAGGATATACACAGCAAGGAGAACACAGATAGGATCACCAAACTTTCATCGGAGGTCGATCCCAACAACACACAATATAATGATGTTTTCACAGTCGATATCTCCGCAGACTCTTTTACGAATGAATTTAATTTGGAAACCCTCCACCACAAATGGCTAGTAAATCTTTCTGACGTCGAAATACCACATCAGGTTAAATCTCTATTACAATTGGGTGACAAGTTCGGAATGCCGATTACTAATAAAGACAAAACCAAAATTTCTATGAATCTCATAAAAAACTTGGAAAAAAATGTGGAGAAATGCAACAACAACATAGCATATGAGATCAGAAATAAATCGATACAAGTAATCAACAAATTTTGTAAGAATGATCTTCACCTGAACCATGAAGACAGGATTCTCCACACTTGGCTCATTAATACGGAAAAGTTTGTAAAGGATAACCCGGATCTAATCATAACTCGAGCTGACAAAGGGAATTCCACTGTTGTCTTGAACTTACACACATACATTGAAAACATGGAACTTCTATTAACTGACTCTACTACATATTGTGTTATTAAAAAAGATCCAACTAAAACACTAACTAACAATCTAAAAGAACTAATACTGAGATGGAAGAGCAAGAGACATATTAACGAATACACCTACAGAAGACTTCTGACTACTGATGGTCTTTTACCTAGAGCATATGGATTACCAAAGATCCACAAACCAGATCATCCTTTGAGAATCATAATTTCCTCCATTAATAGCCCCCTTCATACCTTATCCTCCTTTCTTCATAATATCCTTTACAACAGTCTTCCCAAATCTGACAGCCACATCTCTAATAGTTTTCAACTTGTTAATAAAATAAAAGGGTTAAAACTTGAGGGAGATTATCAATTAATTTCCCTCGATGTAACATCAATGTTCACAAACATTCCGGTTGATCTGGCAATTGAGAGTATAGTGAATAGATGGGATCTGATTTCGAGACATTCCCCGGTTCCTTTAAATGTATTTTTAACTGGCATACGGTTAGTCTTAAATTCTACCTTTTTTAGGTTCAATAATAAATTTTATAAACAAACTTTTGGAGCACCAATGGGTTCACCATTGTCCCCAATAATAGCCGACTTAGTTATGCAAGATATTGAGAAGCAGGCAATGGATAAATTAACTTTTAAATTTCCATTTTTTTATAGATATGTAGATAACATTGTCTTGGCTGCCCTTCCACACACTCTCAATAATATCCTTGAAACATTTAATTCAATTCATGATAGAATAAAATTCACGTTAGAAATAGGCTTCAATAATCAAATTAATTTTTTGGATGTCACATTAATTCTAGACAAAAGCAACATAATCTGCGACTGGTTTCAGAAACCCACTTCTTCAGGTAGATATTTAAATTATTACTCCCATCATCCTTTCTCACATAAAAAAGGTGTAATTTTTAACTTAGTTGACAGGATCTTTTTACTCTCACATCCTAAATTCCACCAGAAGAATCTATCCACTGCTATTAACATACTTACATATGTTGAATTGTTACCCGTTACCAGTGATTTTTAAAAATATTAATAATTGACTGAAATCCCTAATCCACAACCACCATAGAATTAATTATACTCTTGAGCACAACAATAACAATGACGACAAAGTAAAAACTTTCTTTACGATATTTTTTATAGATTCTATTGCTGATGACTTTACCTCGATTATTAGAGACAGGGAATTTAAGTTGGCCTTCTCAATTCCTAAAAACCTAAAAAAATTCATTAAAACGGGGAAAGATAATTTAGATTTGTTGTTCCATTGTGATGTGGTCTATAAGATCTCTTGTTTGGATTGTGAGGCTTCTTATGTAGGTCAGACAAAAAGACAGTTGATCACAAGAATTAAGGAACATAGGTTGGATATTAACAAAAAAAGTGGCTCTCCCTCTGTCATTTCCCGTCATAGATTAGACTCCACACATGACTTTGATTGGAAGAATGTTCGCATATTAGATGAAGAACCGTCATATTCAAAAAGGCTCACTTCAGAAATGCTCTACATTAAAAGACAGAAGGAAGGGTTAAACAGACAGAGCGACACTGAATCTTTACCTAGTTCATATTTACAAGTATTAAATTTATTCCCATTTATTTGATTTCTGTTCCTTACTCTCCTACTCTCTTTGTTTATTGTTCCCCTTTCCTTTCTTTTTTCCCTTCTCCTTCCCCCCCCCCCCATCTCTCTCTGTTTTTGATAATATCTGAACTCCCTCCTTACTCCATCACCTCAGGTTTCCACACAATTTTGTGCGGATAATTCGTTGGTCACATTACCTTTTCAACCATTTGACCAAGTTGACACATTTACTGCTATGATTTTGACACTTCGGTTTTTAAGTTTTAACGAAATATTTATTATGAGTGTTGAAGGCGAATCATGGGACAAAATCTATCTCTGGCTCTTCCATTAGAAGTATGTATCAGTTTTTATGTTATCATTGTACAATTTATAAAAGAATATCATATGTTAATTTACACGGGCAATAATTTTTACAGTTCCAATTGTATATATCCTCACATTGGATTCTAATTAATAAGAAGATATCACTGCGTAGCTTATAGCGTTTATTTATTTAATTTTTAATGTTTCAACTATTAAGACAATGTATTTATTTTGTAATTTTCGATAATGTCACTGAAGAAGGCCTAACATAGGCAGAAACGTTTGATTTTGAATGTAATTCATATCCATAATATAATTTGATTTTATGCACGAACACCTTGCAACGGCTCTTTTCGCCTCTCATTTCTAACTATTGTTAAATTATTTTTCAATTATTTATCTACATTTCAAATGTAACATTTATATTAACTTAATAACATATTAACTAAATTATTTTACATTATAAGTTTTGCGACTGGATCGATGTCGACGTCGATGTGTTCTTTGTTCATTAATACTAATAAAATTCTATTACGTAGCAGTTTATTTGTTAATAAAATATTAACAAAATTAAAGGATATAATTTTCTTTTTCATACTTTGCAGAAGTTCTTTTTAATATCTTTGAGTTATTTTATATCTTAATCTAACATATTTAATATTTGATATAAAATTTAAATTAAAATATCTCTGAAAATATTAAGTTATCGATAATCTTACCGTAATACTTTTATGATTAGAATAATGAGAAGTGGTATAAAGAAAACGCATAATTGTTAAAAAAAATACATTGTAAATTACATACTTTTTCTTCAAAATAATAATGGGTTTTTTTACACGTATTGATTCGTTTTATTATTCTGCGCATAAAAATATTACGGTAAGATTATCGATAACTAAATATTTTAAGAAATTTTAGATTTTATATGAAAATATGTCATATCTCTCTCTCTCTCTTTTTCATGTTTGTGAAATTCCCGTAGCGCAACTCCCGAAAATCGAATTCGTCGACCCTTGGCACCTGGTGCAAAAAATTCCCGTAGCGCAACTCGCAAAAGTTGAATTCGTCGACCCTTGACACCTGGTGCGAGGAATTCCC
Source organism: Linepithema humile (assembly GCF_040581485.1). NCBI lineage: Eukaryota > Metazoa > Arthropoda > Insecta > Hymenoptera > Formicidae > Linepithema > Linepithema humile. The sequence continues at coordinate 11,275,763 of NC_090133.1, forward strand.
GTAGCGCAACTCGGGGAAGTCGAAATCGTCGACTCTTGGCACCTGGTGCGAGAAATTCCTGTAAATTTTAATGATAATGATAATACCCTGGGCCCCGTAAATTCTTCATCCGCCCCTGCGGACAGAGGAGAAGAATAAGGAGACGACGTTTCTTAATTTTTGCATTACCAACATCACTTTTTGACCGCTTGTATCTCCGGAACGGCTGGACCAATTTAAATTTTTTTTTGCTCAAATTAGTCGTGGCGATGCCGCCTTTAAGGATATACTATGTGTTTTTGTAAAATTTTTTATATTTTAGTTGCTACAATTCCCCGAAAAATCGACTTTGTGCGCGCAGGATAAGAGACTTAGTAGTGTCATTTTCTGAATTTTGCCAGAGACTCTTTTCCTGACTTAGTAGTGTCGTTTTTTGAACTTGGCCGGAGACACTACCGCGTCTCCTGATATTAATCGATTATTTCAATATCAATTGTATATTTTCGTTTAATTTTGCTAGAATTGTATCTATTATGCGAAAAATTATAAATATAATTTATTAATTTTTAATACATTTAATTATATTGAATAATTGTAATTGTTCATTATTATCCTAATATTCTTTTTGTTATAATTTTCAATTTTTTTTTTAATTATTGCACTAAAAAAATTTTAAATAAAAATTTTATAATTAAATAAATTATAATTTATAATTATTTAAAACATTGATAATGAAAATAAGTTAACATATGTCAAGCCACGTTCATACAATTTCAATAAAGCCGATTTGAAATATTTATTTTTGTTTCAATTTGTCCGTTTTGCGATATATGTATCTTAGAAATTTATGTTTTCTAATAATAGGTTCAGTAAAAGATTTTTTTCGCTCTTACCTACTATATATAGATATATATAAATAGTGTTGCACCCGCAGAACGGAATATCACACGCGTCAACGAAACTCGCGGAAAATAAGTAAAACAACACAACACTTTAAGAGAGAACACTTTAATTATAAACACTCAACAAATAGTAACCGAGAATACAATTTAAATATCAGAGCTGTCATAAACGTCCGCCCGAGCAGACAGCTACTGAAGATCTGACATATGACAGCTTGTTTACAAACTGTCATAGAGACCCTTTAAACTGCTAATCGATATCGTCTTGACAACAAATATAAGAAAAACTCTTGTCCACTCTTAAAAAAGGCATGAAAGATCGATACTCGAATGTATCGAAATCTCGAAAGTATCGAAGTTTATTGTTGCATTTTTATCTTGACGCTGATTGGTTATCTCAATGTTGTATTATATTTTGACAGTTCATATTTAAATGGTTGTCAAGGCAATATTGATTAGCAATTTATTGATTAGCAATTTATAAATGTTTCTATGATACTTGTTTACATTTTCAAAAGCTGTCAAATTGTACAGACGTATTCTCTGTTATTTTTTTAAAAAGAGTGAAAAAAGAGTGAAAAAAAGTGAAAAAAGGAGAAGGAAAGGATAAAAGGAAAAAGTAAAAAAAAGGTAAGTAATAATTTTAAAAATTCTCATACCTATAGCGCGCACCACTTCCAGTACATGCTTTCCTCTCCGTATTTATTATTTGTCATTTCAAATTAATAGCCATACAGTTTATTCTTTACTTAAATTTAAAAAAACTGCACCGCTGTGATCTATCCAATCATTATTTGCGTTTTTAAATATATTCTCCTTTTCTCTCAAGAAATTTTGTTACATGCTAAATTTTGGTAACTGCACATTGCATAATAATTGTATAATCTTAAATTGCACAAATTTATCAACTTTTTAAACACTATTTTTGATGCATGATTAGCTTTATGATATAATTTTAACGTAATAAATTCTTGAACATAAAATAAATTCTAAATTATTGTGGAATAGCAATTAAAATATACAAAATATACAGGCCAATAAAATTAATATTAAAAATTATAAGATGCGATAAAATATTTAAATGGAAAGTAGATAAAAAATTATTTTTTTATGTGAACAAAATAATTACACCGAATAAGATTTGCATGTGATTTATAAACGTTTATAGATTTCAAATTTTAAGTAGCAATTCCAAATTATAATTAACTGTTTTAAATTAAAAAAAGACTTTTAATTAAATTTTCAAACTAAAATATATTTGCAACGCTGTTTTTATGATAAAATCAATATTTTATTCACTATAATTAGTAATAATATTAATAGCCATACAGTTTATTGATATATATTTATTCTTTACTTAAATTTAAAAAAACTGCACTGCTGTGATCTATCCAATCAATTGCTCGATGATATCTGTTAAAATTAATTTCTCTAAACATTTTAAAAAAAGTATGTATAAATAATAACAAGAAGATAACAAATAATTTCAGCATTAACGTTTTTGTGCTTTGATTAATGTATAATATTTTTTTTTACATTGGCTGGATAGCTTAATATTAAAACGGTTTCAGCATTAAAATAGTAAATAGAGTATCAAATTATAATTATTAGCTCGATATTAAGTTATCCAGGCAATGTAAAAAAAAATATTATGCATAAGTCAAAGCACAAAATCATTAATGCTGAAATTATCTGCTATCTTTTTGTTATTATTTATAAGTACATTATTTAAAAATTTTAGAGAAATTAATTTTAACAGATATCATCGAGCAATTGCAAATATCTTTCAAAGTCGATCTCTCAAATAAAGATTTTTATTTGTATGAAATTAAAATACATTCAGCTTATACTTACACTATAAATATATATTAATTTCTTAAATTTTATTGAAGGATAAAAAAACGACAAGAGAGAAAGAGAGAGAGAGAGAGAGAGAGAGAGAGAGAGAGAGAGAAAGAGAGTGAGGAACAAAATAAAAGTGGAACAACAAAAAAAAAGAAATATTAAGAAGAAATAAGCAGAAAAAGGAAACAACGTTTAGAAAAAGTATGTATATAAATAAATAAATAAAGGTAAAAAATTTTAAAAATAATGTAAAAAAAATATTATACATAAGTCAAATCAATGAAATTAAAGTACATTGATGATTTAATTTTATACAAATAACAATCTCCATTTGAGAGATCGACTTTAAGAGATATTTGCAATTGCTCGATGATATTTGTTAAAATTCATTTCTTTAAAATTTCAAGTACTTAATTACATTATTTAAAAATTTTAGAAAAATTAATTTTAACAGATATCATCGAGCAATTGCAAATATCTTTCAAAGTCGATCTCTCAAATAAAAATTTTTATTTGTATGAAATTAAAATACATTGATGATTTAATTTTATACAAATAACAATCTCCATTTGAGAGATCGACTTTGAGAGATATTTGCAATTGCTCGATGATATTTCTTAAAATTCATTTCTTTAAAATTTCAAGTACTTAATTACATTATTTAAAAATTTTAAAGAAATATATATATATATATATATAAATTGACTTTTTTTTTTGGATGTTTCACCGGAATATATATATAATTAAATATTCATTATAATACAGCTTATACTTACAATATAAATAGATATTAATTTCTTAAATTTTATTGAAGGATAAAAAAACGACAAGAGAGAGAGAGAGAGAGAGAGAGAGAGAGAGAGAGAGAGAGAGGAACAAAAAAAAAGTAGAACAACAAAAAAAAAAGAAATATTAAGAAGAAATAAGCAGAAAAAGGAAAAACCGTTTAGAAAAAGTATGTATATAAATAAATAAATGTAAAAAATTTAAAAAATAATGTAAAAAAAAATATTATACATGAGTCAAATCAATGAAATTAAAGTACATTGATGATTTAATTTTATACAAATAACAATCTCCATTTGAGAGATCGACTTTGAGAGATATCTGCAATTGCTTGATGATATTTGTTAAAATTCATTTCTTTAAAATTGCAAGTATTTAATTACATTATTTACAAATTTTAAAGAAATGAATTTTAACAAATATTATCTAGCAATTGCAAATATCTCTCAAAGTCGATCTTTCAAATGGAGATTGTTGTTTGTATGAAATTAAATCATCAATGTATTTTAATTTCATACAAATAAAAATCTTTATTTGAGAGATCGATTTTGAAAGATATTTGCAATTGCTCGATGATATCTGTTAAAATTAATTTCTCTAAACATTTTAAATAATGTACGTATAAATAATAACAAGAAGATAGCAAATAATTTCAGCATTAACGATTTTGTGCTTTGATTTATGTATAATATTTTTTTTTACATTGACTGGATTGCTTAATATTAAAACGGTTTCAGCATTAAAATAGTAAATAGAGTATCAAATTATAATTATTAGCTCGATATTAAGTTATCCAGGCAATGTAAAGAAAAATATTATACATAAGTCAATGCACAAAATCATTAATGCTGAAATTATCTGCTATCTTTTTGTTATTATTTATAAGTACATTATTTAAAAATTTTAGAGAAATTAATTTTAACAGATATCATCGAGCAATTGCAAATATCTTTCAAAGTCGATCTCTCAAATAAAGATTTTTATTTGTATAAAATTAAAATACATTGATGATTTAATTTCATACAAACAACAATTTCCATTTGAAAGATCGACTTTGAGAGATATTTGCAATTGCTAGATGATATTTGTTAAAATTCATTTCTTTAAAATTTGAAGTACTTAATTACATTATTTAAAAATTTTAAAGGAATGAATTTTATATGATATTTCTTAAAATTCATTTCTTTAAAATTTCAAGTACTTAATTGCATTATTTAAAAATTAATAAATAAAGAAATTAATAAATATATCCAGCGAACTCCAGAGCAATAGTTAATACATTTAGCGCCATATATGTCCATTTATACATATAAAAAAAAGTAAAACTTTAGTTTGCTTCGAGGAACTAAATAACCGATGGTTACAATGTCATCAAAATCGACGTATAATATTTGCAATTGCTCGATGATATTTGTTAAAATTCATTTCTTTAAAATTTCAAGTACTTAATTACATTATTTAAAAATTATTTTTTTTGTTTATAGAAAAAATGGAACAAATAGAAGATGACTTACAAGTAGAAAATTTAAATATGGAGGATTTATTATCTCCAAATGAACATTTTGATAAAATTAAAATGTTTGATTCAACAGTGTAAGTATATATTATAAACTTACACTTTGACATTTTTAAACTTTTTTTTCAAGCACTTAATAAATGAGAACTAATTTCAATAAATTTTTTTTATAGAATCGTGTGTTTGGCTATTTTTGAGTATCTATAGAAAAATAACACGAGCCAATCTAAGTGACATAAAAAAAAAGTTTAAATTAAGTTTTTTAAACTAAAAATTTAAAAAATCTGATGTCATGACGTTGGAGTACTAGGGAACAGTTTTTCTATATGAGCGTGCACCATTTCCAGTACATGCTTTCCTCTCCGTGCACGCTGTTTGTCTCTCTCAAATTGTGGTGTATTTTGTTATTGTGAGTCTCTTGCCTATCAAGGTGCTTTTTGTCATTGTAAAAGCATTTGTTGGAATTGGTATGCACTCATATAGAAAAACTGTTCCTGAGTACTCCAACGTCATAACATCTGATTTTTTGCTTTTTAGTTTTTACTAATGCTTTAAATTTAAAAGAACAAGGTTCAAGCTTTTATTTTATTTTTCCACTTAGAAAAATCTATTAGCTTTCGTTATTTTTTTATAGGTATTCAAAAACCCTTTTTTTGCATTTTCGACACTTTTTTCAAAAACTAGGGTCAATTCATTATTTTTTGCTTCGGATTCGGATTCTATCGAAAAAAATTTATTGAAATTAGATTTCATTGCTTAAGAAGATGTTGGAATTGTTTATTTTACCTCCTTTTCTAATTTTTATGGTTTCTTTTATTGTTTCTACAAATCTTTTTGTGTGATTAAAGTACACACGCTAATATATTAATGTCTGGTAAAATTAAAAAAAAAAAAGAAATAATTATGGAAATTTTATCGACATGCGTTTATATTAATTTTTTTCTATTTTTGGTTTTAATTTAACCAATATATCAATACATTAGCTTGTGTATTTTAATTATACTAAAAGATTTGTAATTTTATAGAAGTAATAAAAAAAGTCATGAAAATTAAAAATACGATATGTTTTTCTTTTTATTTTTCGTGAAATTCTTTTTTTGGCTACTTGCGGAATGAAAAATTCTTTTAAATCAAGTTTTTTATATTATTAGCATACGTATTTTAATTATAGAAAAGAATTTTTTATTGCAATCAAAAAAAAGAATTTGACGAAAAACAAAAGTTAATAAAAGAGAACTTCAGCGTCTTCTTAGGTACTAAAATCCACATCGAACAGTGTTATTTTAAAAAATGTAAAATTTTTTTTTTTAAATATTTAAATTTTTTTTACAAATTTGCTACTTATTTTTAATATTTAATTTAATTCAATGATGTATATATATATATATTACATTTGTTACATTTGTTTATCTTATTTTTATGTTCATTTTACTGTTCTTCTTGACAGTGAGATTATTGGATATGTTGACGGGATAGAATCTCCTCGATTAGTAGGTACAAACCAGCAATATAAATTTTATAAATTTTATTTAAATAATAATAAAGGAAGACGTGTTCAGGTAGTGGCGTGGAACGACGACATTAAGAATGTTGAACATTTTATTATGTCGAATCACGTAAGCATTGATAAAAAAATAATAATCTTTAAATAATTAATAATAATAATAATAATAATAATAATAATAATAATAATGATGATAATAATAATAATAATAATAATAATAATAATAATAATTTTTTAATGTAGATAATACATATCGATGGAGCGTTTGCGAGACAACCTAGAAATAGCCAATTTAATAATGGCAATGTGGCATATGAGTTATTAATAAAAAAAAATACAATTATATCAAATTTAGGTTATTATGAAATGAAAACTACAAATAATAAATATAAGGAAACAAAATTATGTGATGTATTAGATAGTCCAGGATACATTAGTAAGTTATGTTTCCATTTCTATATAAATTTCTCTAAAAGTATTATTCAAAAATTTAAAATATTTTATTGTACTTTATTTTATTTTTTATTTAATATTTTAAATATTTTATAAATTTTTTTTCTTTTAAAATATTTATTTCATTTTTATACTATTATAATACATTAGTAAGTTATGTTTCCATTTCTATATAAATTTCTCTAAAAGTATTATTCAAAAATTTAAAATATTTTATTGTACTTTATTTTATTTTTTATTTAATATTTTAAATATTTTATAAATTTTTTTTCTTTTAAAATATTTATTTTATTTTTATACTATTATAATACTAATAAAACTAAACTTTTATATTTCTTTACCATATTATACATGTATATAAATACTTCAGTTTTAGATGGATATATTAAGACAAATTTTTCTGAAATTTTTAACACAAAATTAAACAAAATTATTGGATGTGGATCAATTACTGATGGCTTATATAAACTGGAAATACATATTTTAGATTTTTCTGATAATAATTATTTAGATTTAAATTTAAAAAAAGGTGACAAAGTTGAAATTAAAGGAATTATGCAACTCAATGGTAAAAATATTTATATTTCTCACTAATTTTAAAACTTTAATTTAAAAAATATTGTAATTTTATTAATTTTAATTAAAGATAATATAATATTTATAATATTTTTTTTATTCATCTCGTAATAAATATTAAATAATATTAAATATAAATAAATATAAAAGCAAAAAAGCAAAAAATTGGAAGAATAAAGAATAAATTATTTTATTTTTAATAAATAAAAATTTTAAATAAATAAAAATTTTTATAAAATCACACACTTAAAGTACGTACACATTAATTTATATATATAACTTTGATAATTTTATAGCTGATCCGCCATATTTACTTGTAAATGACATCAATGATTTAAAACAAAAAGATGGTCGAATGTCAATACTCCATTTATTGAAAGGGATAAATACACCTCAGAAAAGAAAATTAGAAGGTATACAATTACAATAAATTTATTTGATTTAAAATTATAAATTTTTTTTTTAATAAAAATTTTAATTTAGAATTTAGAAATTTTAATTTAGAATTTTTATTATATAATATTAGTTTTACAAAATACATAATATTTCGTTACAGAAAAATTAGAAGAAACAGAATCAAAGAGTAAGAAGATAAATTGTACATAAAAATGTTACCATTATTATTAATTGTTATTATTTTATTTAATGTTATCATTTAATTATTGTTATAAATGTAAAATATGTTTGTATAAATTGAAATATAAATTCTTTGTTTTAATAAAAATTATTAAAATTATTATTATTTTTAAATGTTTAATACATAACCAAATTATTAAAATTATTAAAATTATTATTATTTTTAAATATGTTTAATACATAACCAAATGTATTCAAGGAAACAAATTAAATTTACCTGTCTGATACTCATGGTGCATAATATGTATAAAAATATAAATGAGCATTCCATATAATCATCGCCTGGAAGATTTCTATGGGATAAACCTTGTATTCAGCTGATTGGAACAAACGGTAATCTCGCAACAGTTCGTCCATCAAATATGTTATTGAACATACTTAACAGTGCCGTAAACGCAAATCTAATAGCAAACATGGATTTCATTTTTACAAGAGATAATTTTCGATTATTATTCTTTAATCTTTCCTCTTCGCGTTCTATCTTCTTCTTCTGCTGCTTGTCCAAAGAGTCTTCATGAGCCTCTTTTCTTTTTTCCACTGGCAAACAAAATCACTTTATACAGATATTTTTTTGTATATACAATTCCTCATATAATACCTCATAAATATCTTGAATACCTCATAGATATTTTGTAGACTTATATTTTTTACTCTGCTTTTCAATTTTAGCCTTTAATTTTTGATATTTTTCAGTTCTATACACCATTAACCATGTCAAACCTAAACAATATATATAAAATAAATATATTAGAACAAATAAATTAAATAAATTATTTTGTTTTTTTTTCAACTTATAAATACATTTATGAAAATATTGCTTTTTATGTTTTTTACCTTTACCCGATAACGCTGTACATATACTGATAAATACAATAAGGATGGTGTCTGCCCACATATTTGGGAATAAATTTTTTATTCGAAGTTCATATAATTCAACAATTAACACCAAAAATTATTGTTAATTCATTGAACTTCTTTTCCGTTAAAAGTGACTACGTATGCACTGTACAATATATAAGTCACGTTGTATCAGAATTAAATTATGCACTTCACGATGCTATTAAATACATTCGTGTTAATTCAGAATATCGGATATAGCGTGAAATCAGTCTTCTTTTTAACAAACTTGCACATTGCTATCACATGCAGACATTTGGATTTTCAGATCGAATAACCTCTTTTCGATCCGATGACTATAACCGACGAAGCTATTATAAAACAGTACAGTGATAAATTACAATACTTGTGTACTTCCAGTACAGTTGATAATGTCATCGCTCTATAGTTACCTTCGGGCCCTTTTATGAATATTATTAATATTTATTCAGAGCTGTGTTTACTTTCTACTTAAAAAAATCTTTTCCACTCATGCACAAGCCTTAACATATATTTTTTTTTTAAGTACAAAGTAATTATCTGCAATTCTCTCATTTTTTTTTCTTATTTTTTCACATACTTTTATTTTATTACTTTTTTTATTTCACGCTTTCTCGCTTTTTTAGATTTCTTTATTTTACGAGATTTTCATATTCTTTTATAAAATTATATTAATAATAATAAACTATAGTAATATATTAATAATAAACTATAAATAATAAACTATAGTACAAGTTTTTTAAATTTTATAAACCGATTCTGTATAGAAAATATTTGATTTACAAATAGAATTTAGTTATGTTTAGTTGTGATTTAAATTTCAGAAATATAAGTATAGATATCTAGCAAATCTCATTATATAATTACAAAGACAATATAAAATAAGTAATTATAATGTTTAAGGAGTTAATGAGAGAGAGATAAAGAAATAAATAATATGAATGCACTAATATGTATATATATATTATTATATGATATGTTGGATATTATTTATAAACTTTATTTTACAGCACAATATATCAAATTATTATTGTATATAAAATAAAATAATTTAATAAAAATACATGTAGAAATTTAATAAAATGTTAAAAAATATAAGTATGAAAATTTGTCATTAAATCTATTGGGAACCAGCTTAACATGCCAAGATCATATGGAGGTCATTTGTTTTTTTAAATAGAACACCCTATTTTTTATTTCCAAAATCTAATAGCTGGTGTCAAGAGCTTTTTAAAACACTATAATGAAGTTATTTTTTATTAAGTACTTTTTGAGTTATGAGGATTGAAAGTTACAGCATTTGGACATAAAATACAAAATATCTTGTAAAACATTCAATTTTTGGGAATCTTACCTTAATACTTTTATGCACAAAATAATGAGACAAATCAATTGGTATAAAGAAAACACATAGTTGCTTTCAAGAAAAAATATGTAATTTGTAACATGCAACTGCATACTTTTTTTTAAAACCAGCGTGTTTTCTTTATACCAATTCATTTGTCTCATTATTTTGTGCATAAAAGTATTAAGGTAACATTCCTAAAAACTGAATGTTTTATAAGATATTTTATATTTTATGTTAAAATACTGTAACTTTCAAGCCTCATAACTCGAAAAGTACTTAATAAAAAATAATTTCATTATAGTGTTTTGAAAAGCCCTTGACACCAGCTATTAAATTTTGGAATCAAAAATAGAGTATTCCATTTAAAAAAACAAAGTTGACCTCTATATGACCTTGGCATGTACACCCTAGGTTAAACCAATGTCATCATCTTATGTCCCCCTTGAAGTTATAAAACTTTTGTACAAAACAATCTTTGATACAAGCCTTAGTTTACGAAAAAAATCAATGCGTCACTTAAAATGACTCACCCTGTATATATATATATATATATATACATTCCTTTTTAAAAAAAAGCAAGATTCCTCGAACTAGAATATATCGAAGTGTTGAAATGTCTGTTTTTCGCGATACTGATTGGTTATCTTATTTGTGAGCTGCGATTTGCTTCACTCTTAACTGTCATATAAATTTTGACAGTTTGTTTCTGAGTAGATATTACATAAATAAATAATAATTATCTAATATTAAAGAAAAAAATTGAGCAGTAAGAGAAGGAAAAAGTAAAGAAAAGAGAGAAAGAGAGAGAGAGAGAGAGAGAGAGAGAGAGAGAAAGAGAAAGAGAGAAATAAGAAGAATAAGAAGAAGGTAGAAAAGGGAGAAAAAAGGTATGTATAATATACGTTTATCGGTTGAAGCTCTTACAATTAGTTTTTTACTTTTGTTGCTGACTTAGAATGCGTTTAAAAATTACGAGAATCTTGAAAAGCGAAAATTTTCACGAATCAAGAAGCGCGAGCAGATAGCAAAACCTCATTCTTTATTTGAATTCCGCCGGACTTTTTGAAAGATATTCGCAATTGCTTGATGATATCTGTTAAAATTAATTTCTCTAAAATTTTTAAATAATGTACGTATAAATAATAACAAAAATATTGTTTGTATAAAATTAAAGTACATTGATGGTTTAATTTCATACAAACAACAATCTCCATTTGAGAGATCGACTTTGAGAGATATTTGCAATTGCTGGATGATATTTGTTAAAACTCATATTTTTATAATTTTTAAATAATGTATGTAATTAAGTACTTGAAATTTTAAAGAAATGAATTTTAACAAATATTATCCAGCAATTGCAAATATCTCTCAAAGTCGATCTCTCAAATGGAGATTGTAATTTGTATAAAATTAAATCATCAATGTACTTTAATTTCATACAAATAACAATCTTCATTTGAGAGATCGACTTTGAAAGATATTTGCAATTGCTCGATGATATCTGTTAAAATTAATTTCTCTAAAATTTTTAAATAATGTACGTATAAATAATAACAAAAAGATAGCAGATAATTTCAGCATTAATGATTTTGTGCTTTGACTTGCGTATAATATTTTTCTTTATATTGGCTGGATAACTTAATATTAAAACGGTTTCAGCATTAAAATATTATAGTAAATAGAGTATCAAATTATAATTATTAGCTGAATCTTTAGCTATCCAGGCAATGTAAAAAAAAATATTATACATAAGTCAAAGCACAAAATCATTAATGCTAAAATTATTTGCTATTATCTTTTTGTTATTATTTATACGTACATTATTTAAAAATTTTAGAGAAATTAATTTTAACAGATATCATCGAGCAATTGCGAATATCTTTCAAAGTCGATCTCTCAAATGGAGATTGTTATTTGTATAAAATTAAAGTACATTGATAATTTAATTTTATACAAATAACAATCTCCATTTGAGAGATCGACTTAGAGAGATATTTGCAATTGCTCCATGATATTTGTTAAAATTTATTTCTTTAAAATTTCAAGTACTTAATTACATTATTTAAAAATTTTAAAGAAATACATATATATATATATATATATATATATATATATATATATATATATAAACTGATTTTTTTTTTTATGCTTCACCGAAATATATATTAGGTCCTTGAATAAGTTCTCGCTGTTTCTTAAAAGATGGCGTAGCGGCACTCTGTGCATGGAATTTCGTACGGAAACGCATCAGCTAAGTAGTACTATATGTAACCTCAAATTCTAGTAGATACAGTTTACCACAGTGTCAACCACGTGTTTAATTACCTATTGCGAAAATGTCTACTTTTGTGCCAAATAAAGTGTTTTTGCGGGGAATTTTATTGCACTGCTTTATTCAAAAGAAATCTGCAGCTGAAGCACACAGAATTCTTGTTGAAACATATGGTGACAATGCTCTGTCGAATACGACATGCAGAGACTGGTTTAGGCGCTTTAAAAATAATGACTTTGACCTTGAAGATAAAGAACGTTCTGGAGCACCGACAAAGTTTGAAGACGAAGAAACCTAATGAAACTATCACGGGAGCTCGCTATCGACTTCAGATGATGCGTTTGAGTCGAGCTCTAAAAGAAAAGCGGCCACTATACGGGCAGAGACACGACAAAGTCATTTTGTTACATGACAATGCTCGGCCACATGTGGCAAAACCAGTCAAAACTTACCTGGAAACGCTTCAATGGGAAGTTCTACCTCACCCGCCGTATTCACCGGACATAGCCCCCTCGGATTACCACTTGTTTCGGTCGATGGCGCATGGTTTGAGCGAGCAGCGCTTCCATTCTTTCGAAGAAACCGAAAAATGGGTCGATTCATGGATTGCGTCAAAAGATGAATCGTTTTTTCGACGGGGGATTCAATTACTGCCAGAAAGATGGGAGAAAGTGGTCTCTAATGATGGACAATACTTTGAGTAAAGTTATTGTAAGCCTTATATTTTAAATTAATGTTTTTTTTTAACAAAAAAAACAGCGAGAACTTATTCAAGGTCCTAATATATAATTAAATATTCATTATAATACAGCTTATACTTACACTATAAATATATATTAATTTCTTAAATTTTATTGAAGGATAAAAAAACGACAAGAGAGAGAGAGAGAGAGAGAGAGAGTGAGGAATAAACTAAAAGTGGAACAACAGAAAAAAAGAAATATAAAGAAGAAATAAGCAGAAAAAGGAAAAGAAAAAGTATGTATATATATATATCTTTTTGTTATTATTTATAAGTACATTATTTAAAAATTTTGTTATTATTTATAAGTACATTATTTAAAAATTTTATTTGTTAAAATTCATTTCTTCAAAATTTTTAAATAATGTAATTAAGTACTTGAAATTTTAAAGAAAATTTTAACAAATATCATCGAGCAATTGCAAATATCTTTCAAAGTCGATCTCTCAAATAAAGATTTTTATTTGTATGAAATTAGAATACATTGATGATTTAATTTCATACAAACAACAATCTCCATTTGAGAGATTGACTTTGAGAGATATTTGCAATTGCTCGATGATATTTGTTAAAATTTTCTTTAAAATTTCAAGTATTTAATTACATTATTTAAAAATTTTGAAGAAATGAATTTTAACAAATATCATCCAGCAATTGCAAATATCTCTCAAAGTCATATAGTACTTATATTAGTCTTATATTACTTTTTTTGAGTAGTGTATAATAATTTTTTATATTTTTAAAATAAATATAAATATATTAATATTTATTATTTCTTTTGTTTCAGGTACTTTGAGTGAAGTTCTAGAAAAAATTAATAAATATAAACAATAGAGAGACAGAAAAAGAAAAAGGGAAAACAAGAAAAAAGGAGAAGAGAAGAATATCTATTCATATTATAATATTACTAATTAGTTGAATATAATTATTATTATTATATTAAAATGTTTAATTATATTGTGTTGTAATATATAATTACGTTGTATATAAATAGTAATTTTAAACACTTAGTTAATATTTTATTACAGTTATATTTATATTATTAATTATTGTGTTGTAATTTATTTTATGTGTAATCTATTATATGTGTAATTGATAATAAATATAATGTTAATCTTAATGAATGATAATTGATGATAAAGATTATGATGATAATTATGATGATGATGATGATGATGATGATGATGATGATGATGATGATGATGATGATGATGATAATGATGATGATGATGATGATAATAATGATGATAATAATGATGATGATAACAATGATGATAACTATGATGATAATAATGTTGATATTTATCATTTTCCTACATATTTGCATGCATTAAAAAAATTCTTTATATATAATTTTTATTGTATACTAACAATTAAAAGAATAAAACAAACTAAATTTTGATAACATATTTGTTTAAATTTAATAAATAGAATTTTATAATTAATGTAATTATATAAATATATATAATATAATATAAATAATATAAGTATATTATAAAATTAATATAGTGTATACTTATATTTTTGTCAAATGCCGAAACGTAAGAAAGAGCGTACTTTAAACGAAGAACTTGAATTTCAACGACAATGTCGTGAAAGAATTGCAGAAAATCAACATCGTCGTTATTCAGTTGCTAAAGAAATGAAAAATAAATTAAAAACAGTTGATTATAGAAAATATGCTATAAATGTTACTGGTACAATACATGATAATCATATAACAGAACTGAACAAAGAACATTCTTTAGATATTACACTAATAAACAAACAAATTAGTTGCACTGATAACATACATACTAATCGCATAATAGAAATAAATGAAGAAATAATTGAAGGAGATCCTGGAAATACTATATCATTAAATCAGCAAAAAAAAAGTTATGCAGAATATCTATCTCATTATCGATCACAGAAAAAACAACAACCTTGTTTAAATATTAATAATACAATATTAATTGACGACATAAATGAATACTATATTGGTTCTATGGATGTGTCTTGTGTTCATTGCAATGCAAAATATTTTGCAGCCGAAAAAATATCTAATAAAGGCAATTCATTTCACGATTGTTGCAATCATGGCGCAGTATATTTGCAACCATTGCCTGAATTTCCTCAATTTATTCATAATTTATTTGATGGTAGTCATGTAAAATCTAATGATTTTTTTAAACATATTCGCAGTTATAACAGTTCATTTTCATTTGCATCATTTAATGCCAATTTAATTAATTTTCAAAATAGACGACCTGGTCCGTACTGTTTTAAAATACAAGGACAGATTTATTATCAAATTAATACAGCGTTATATGCTGCGCAAAATGAAAGTCCTTCTTACGGTCAACTTTTTATTGTGGATTTAAATGAAGCGATCGATCATCGTCTTAATCAAAATTCGTGTTTAGATTTTGAAATTGTTCAAAACCTTGAACATATAATGCGGAGATCTAATGTATTTGCTCAATCTTATCAAATGATGGGTGAAGAATTAGAAAATCAACGACGTTTGGAAATGGAATCTGGTGATTTGTTACCAGGATTACAATTATCATTTACTTTAAGATCAGGTATGGATCGACGTCGATATAATGCTCAAAGAACTAATGAAGTTGCAGCTGTTTTTCGTACTACTGCTGATGGAGAAATTCCAGAATCATATGTTACAATACGTAATAAAAATACTAAAATTTTGCAAAAAGTAAGTATTATGGATCCAAATGTTGAACCATGGATATATCCATTATTTTATCCATATGGCACTCAAGGTTGGCATCGTGATTTAACAAAATTAAATAGCAATAAACGAATAACAAGAGGACAATATATTAAATATCGTATGGCTATTCGTGATGAATTTAATGTTTTTATATTAGGTCGTCGCTTATTTCAACAATGGCTTGTGGATAGTTATGTAAAAATGGAAAAGGATAGAATTGATTATTGCAAAACTCATCAAAAAGAACTACGTTCTGAAACATATCAAGGTTTAAGAGATTATATACAAACTATGGCAAATCATTTAAATGGACGTATTGGCAAAATGGTAATACTTCCTTCCACATTTATTGGATCACCACGTAATATGATGCAAAATTATCAAGATGCAATGGCAATTGTTAGTAAATTTGGAAAACCAGATCTTTTCATTACAATGACTTGTAATCCAAAATGGCGTGAAATTGAAGAAAATCTTTTGCCTGGTCAGCAAGCTTCTGATAGACCTGACACATTTGTGCTCGCGTTTTTAACATTAAAAAAAATTATTTAATTGACTTGATTGTTAAGCAAAAATTTTTTGGTGAAGTAGCAGCGTTTGTGTATGTTATTGAATTTCAAAAACGTGGTTTGCCTCATGTTCATATGTTGATTACTTTAAAATATAATTTTAAAATAACAACTCCACAGATTGTTGACAAATATATTTCTGCTGAAATTCCTGATCCATCTGACAATCGTATTTTACATGATATAGTTATGAAGCATATGATTCATGGACCTTGTGGTGATTGGTGTCTGGTAGATGGTAAATGTTCGAAACATTATCCGAAATCTTATTTTGAAGAGACTAAAATGGATGAAGATGCTTATCCCTATTATTGTCGACGAAATAATGGTAAAAATTTTAAACGTCCTGGTGGTTATATAGTTGATAATCGTTATGTTGTTCCATATTGTCCTACTTTATCGATTATATTTAATTGTCATATTAATGTTGAAGTAGTTTCAAGTATCAAATCGGTTAAATATCTATATAAATATATTTATAAAGGGCACGATGTTGCTGCTATAACCATTGAACCAATAACAGAAAATGTAATTATTGATCATGATGAGATACACAATTATATCGAAACTCGTTATGTTGGACCTGTAGAAGCCTGTTGGCGTATCCTTGGTAAGAAGTTACAAGATAAAAGCCATACTATAATGCGTTTACCAGTCCATCTTCCTAACGAACAAAATATTATAATTGAAAATGAATCTAATGAAGACACAATAACTTCTGCATTAAGCCAGGTTACTATGTTAATCGATTATTTTTCATTAAATTTGCGTGATGAAGAAGCAAGACAATATTTATATATTGAAATTCCACGCTATTATACATTTAAAAAAGAGAAAATTAATGATAGAAATGTGTCACACTGGGTTAAACGCAAAAGTCACTATAATTGCATAGGACGAATGTATTCTGTTAGTCCATCTCAAACAGAATTATTTCATTTACGATTATTATTACTTACAATAAAGGGGGCTACAAGTTTTAATAATTTAAGAACTGTAAATGGAGAATTATGTCAATCATTTACGGCAGCATGTTTGGCTTTAGGTTTAATCGAAGATGATGATGAGTGGAATCGAGCTATGAATGAAGCTGTTGGATGGATGATGCCACGACAACTTCGTAAATTATTTGTACGAATATTATTACATTGTCAGCCATTACATCCTGAAGAATTATGGGATAACTTTAAAACAGCTTTGTCGGAGGATTATGTTCGACATTTTGGTATGTTACAAGGACAGAAGAAAGCATATATACAAATCAATAATATGCTTTGTACTGAAGGCAAAAGTCTTGCTGATTTTCCACAAATGGAGCAATTATTAGAAACTGAGTTGTTAAACGAAGAGAATGATTATGTGATATTTGAACAAGCTATGGAAATAGGTACCAAACAATATAAACAATTAAATGATAAACAAAAAGAAATAGTTGATCTTGTGTTAAATAAATTAGATAACAATATTTATAATAATAATTATTGTTTTTATATTGATGGTCCAGGTGGATCAGGTAAAACATTTATATATACAACTATTTATCATTTAGCAAAAATTAGAAACAAACACGTGTGTGCAATGGCTTTTACGGGTATTGCAGCGACATTATTACCTGCTGGAAAAACAGTTCATAAGACATTTGGATTGCCGGTTCCATTATTTGCTGATTCAACATCTGCTATTAAAATCCAATCAAAGGAAGCTCAATATTTGAAAAATACAGATATTTTTATCTGGGATGAAGCACCAATGTCACCACGATATGCTTTAGAAATTATGGATCGAACATTGCGTGATATTATGAACAATAATTTACCTTTCGGTGGAAAAATTGTTTTATTAGGTGGTGATTTTAGACAACTTCTGCCTATAAAAGTACATGGTACTCGAAATGAAATTGTAAATCTTTCTATTAAATTTAGTGCTATTTGGAAACATTTTGTAAATTATTCTTTAACACAAAATATGAGAGTTCTTCCAGAAGAAATTGAATTTGCAAAATTTCTTTTAGATATGGGAGATGGCATATTGAATGATTCTAATGATAACATACAAATTCCTGAATGTTGTATAGCACCTATTAATGCTGATATTGTAGAAGATATATATGGCGATTTAATACGGAAAAAGGAATTTACCAAAATGGCTAAATGTGCTATACTTTCTGCAAGAAATACTGACGTAGATGAAATTAATAAAAAAGTTGTTGAATTATTAGATATAACTAATGAACGAATTTATACAAGTGTTGATAGTACTATGAATTGTGATGATAATGGCGATATTGGTGAAGCTTTGTTACCAGAATATTTAAACAGTTTATCTCCATCATGTCTTCCTCCTTATGAATTACGTTTAAAGCCAAATTGCATTATTATGTTGATTAGAAATCTTAGTATCAATGAAGGTCTTTGTAATGGTACTAGATTAATGATTATAGAACTTACAGATCATTTATTGAAATGTAAAATCTTAACGGGTGATAAGGCAGGAGATATCGTTTTTTTAAATCGTATAACATTATATTGCGAAAATATATATCCTTTTACCTTTTCAAGAAGACAGTTTCCAGTAAAATTAGCATTTGCTATGACAATTAATAAATCACAAGGGCAAACGTTTGATAGAGTAGGAATAGATCTTCGCAAAGATGTTTTTAATCATGGGCAATTATATGTTGCTTTCTCAAGAGTTCGTTCTTGGCAAGCATTAAAAGTTTTTCTTGGTAATCAACGAGATAATAGACACGTTAAAAATTATGTATATAAAGAAATATATATGTGAAATAAAAATATATATTAAATTGAAAGCTGTATTTAAAGATGTATGTTATAGTTAATTATGTAATTAACAAATATCATCCAGCAATTGCAAATATTATACGTCGATTTTGATGACATTGGAACCATCGGTTATTTAGTTTCTCGAAGCAAACTAAAGTTTTACTTTTTTTTATATGTATAAATGGATATATATGGCGCTAAATGTATTAATTATTGCTCTGGAGTTCGCTGGATATATTTATTAATTTCTTTATTTATTAATTTTTAAATAATGTAATTAAGTACTTGAAATTTTAAAGCAATTGCAAATATCTCTCAAAGTCGATCTTTCAAATAATACATTGATGATTTAACTTCATACAAACAATAATCTCCATTTGAAAGATCGACTTTGAGAGATATTTGCAATTGCTAGATAATATTTGTTAAAATTCATTTTTTTTTAATTTTTAAATAATGTAAAAAAGTATTCATAAAAGTACTCATAAAAAAACACTCGGATTAATAAGAAGCATAAAGAACAGCGTGCACGGAGAGGAAAGCATGTACTGGAAGTGGTGCGCGCTATAAGTATGAGAATTTTTAAAATTATTACTTATCTTTTTTTTACTTTTCTCTTTTACCCTTTCCTTCTCCTTTTTTCACTTTTTCACTCTTTTTTCACTCTTTTTAAAAAAATGCGTTTTTTGAACAGGGAATACGTCTGTACAATTTGACAGCTTGAAAAAATGTAAACAAGAGTGGATATGCGAAGATATGTTTGATAGATTGAGAGTGAAGGTTATTTTGACGGTTTTTTAAAATAAAAAAAATTTATTAAAATATTTATATTTTTTAATTATTAAATTACTATAATAAGTGCGCGCGCGCAGCGCGCGCCTGTATTGTTCTAGTTTATTTACAAATTCCATATGGCTTCAACTTATAGTGACCGATCGATATTATTGATCGGTCCGTCAGCTGTAACACACAGGATCAGCGGCGAAAAGAACAGGCGCAACACTGCCCCCCTTCTTCAAGATTGTCGTCCCGACAATTTTTCTTGAAATTATACCAGGAAAGTTAATTGTTGTTTTCAAATTTTTAGTGTCGACTCCAGGGTATTTCAACGACTTCCTGCTCTACCTTGTGCTGCTGCATCATGTTACCGAACGCCGTTATCTTGATCCCAATCGAACACCTTTGAATTTGAAAACCGTCGACTCCAGGGTACCCTCTTGGTTTCTTGCCTTACCTTGTGCTGTTGCAACAAGTTACCGAGCACCAATCCTAGGTCCCAATCGATTAACTTCCTCTCGCCATTTTCAATTCCTATGCCGCCGCTCTTCACAATTCTTCGGACAAGAGAGGGGTATTTGTTGTGGACTCATCGCCCTAAAAAGGACTTCTCAAGTCCTTGCCTCAGCATTTGCTCTTCGGCCCACGGAAAAACCACGGTCAAAAACCATGGGCGAGACAGTCCTTGTTGAAAACTTTAAAATTCTTTTCTTTTTTCCATTTTTCTTTCTAACTTTGTCTTTATTCTTTCTTCCAAAATTTCCTTTCCTTCCTTTCTTCAAATATCCTTTCTCCACTTTCTTTCCTCAAATATCCTTTCCACTTCTTTTCTTTAACTCTCTACTTCCTTTCTTCAAACCTTCAAACTCTTTTCTTCAAATATCCTTTCTCCACTTCCTTTCTTCAAACCCTTCCTCTTTTCTTTTCAGGAAACTCTAAACAGAAAGAAAATAAGCAGAATCAAAGTTTAACTCAAAGTTTGTCTCGGAATATACGGAGCTAATCCATCTGAATGAATAATCTTTTTCTTGTGTTTTTTTGATTTTTGAATACAAAAGACAACATCACTTAATTTTTTCATAATTCTATACGGACCCTCCCAATAACTTTGCAATTTGGGTGTTCTACCTTTAACCCTACGAGGATTATAAAACCAAACCTCATGTCCTTCCTCAAAACAGATTTGACGAGCCTTCTGATCGTACCTAGCCTTAGAACGCAATGATTGAGTTTTTATTCGTTGTCGAGCTTCAATGTGAATATTATTTAAGTTTTCTCTAAGTTTTTGTAAATAAACATCAACCGTTATGCCATTATTTTGATTTGGAGGACTTCCTCTTAATAAATCTAAAAGCAATCTTAAATCCTGAGCGAAATATAATTCTGCTGGGGAAACTCCAGTAGTTTCATGTTTTGAAGATCGATACGCCAATAAATACAAATAGATCCACTTATCCCAATTCTTTTGGTTTTCTGAAATATATTTAGCTAAATAATTTAAAATTGTTTGATGATGGCGTTCTACTTGTCCGTCTAACTGAGGATGCAGAGGAGTTGTCCTAGTCTTTTTTATGTTAAGTAAATTTGTCATTTCTAGAAAAATTCTAGATTCGAAATTTCTTCCTTGATCCGTGTGTATCTCTAGAGGAAACCATGACGAGAAACTACTTGATTCACAAATGCTTCGGCAACAGTTTTGGCTCTAATGTTCTTTAATGGAATAAACTCTATCCATTTTGTAAAACAATCAATAATTACCAAAAGATAACGATTTCCTTCTAAAGAACAAGGAAGGGGACCAAGTATATCCATTTGTACCCTTTCAAATGGAGTTCCTACATTATAAATCTGCATGGGTGATTTTCCCTTTTCAGATGGTCCTTTTTTTGCAACACAAATTTTGCAGGAACGAATCCAATTTTCTACATCATTCTTACATGTGGCCCAATAAAATCGTTTTTGTATTCTTTCTAATGTTTTATTAATTCCAAAATGTCCACTTATCGCAGAATCATGAGCCAATTCTAATATTTGTTTAATGTCCTTTCTAGAAACAATAATTTGAAAAACTACAGATTTCAAATTCGGAGTTTCCCATTTTTTGAATAACACTCCGTCTTTTAATATTAATGCATCCTAATATGATAAATAAATTTTTGCAGAAGGATCAAACATAGCTAATTCTTGTTGGAGAGGTCGTTCTCCTAATTTCTTTCTTTGAATGAAAATAGAAATAATGGGATCTTTTTCTTGTTTCTTTTGCCAATCTTCTAAATTTTCCTCTTGAAAAATTATCCAAGCAATAGAATTTTCCTTCATTTCTATTTTAGAACAATACGTACAACCTGATTCTGAACAAGGTCGTCTTGATAAGCCATCAGCATTTTGATGTAGCCGTCCTTTTCGATGAATTATCTCAAATTCATATTGTTGTAATCGTTCCATCCAACGAGCCAGCTGTCCTTCTAATTCTTTGAAAGACATTAACCATCGTAATGAAACATGATCTGTTCGAATTATAAATTTTCTACCATAAAGGTAATGATGAAAAGATTTTATTGAAGCTACAATGGCCAATAATTCTCGGCGTGTAACACAATAATTTCTCTCTGGTTTGCTTAAAACTCGGCTAAAATAAGCAATAACTTTCTTATTACCATTTTGAATTTGAGATAGAACTGCTCCTATCCCATGATTCGAAGCGTCAGTATCCAAGATAAACTCTCCTAACTCGTTTGGAAAGGATAAAATCGGTGTTGAAACTATTTTCTGTTTTAGTTTCTCAAAGGCTTCCTGACATGTTTCAGTCCATTCAAATTTGATTTGATTCTCAGTAAGTGAAAATAACGGTTTGGCTATTAACGAGAATCCTTCCACAAATTTTCTATAATAAGAGCAAAATCCAAGGAAACTTCGTACCTGTTTCTTGGTCCTAGGAACCGGCCAAGTTTCTACAGCAGAAATCTTTTCAGGATCCGTAGAAATTCCATTTTCAGAAACAACATGGCCTAAATATTTCACCTGTCTTTTTAAAAGAAAACATTTTTTTGGATTTATTTTTAAATTTACTGAACGAAATCGAAGAAAAACTGATCTAAGATTAGCCATCATTTCTTCAAAAGTTTTGCTAAATACAATAATGTCATTTAAATAAACTAAACAAATCTTAGATAAGAATTCTTGAAGAATTTTTTCCATTAATCGTTCAAAAGTCGCTGGGGCATTGCAAAGACCGAATGATGATTGTGAATTGCCAAAGGCCATTTCCTATGGAAAACGCCATTTTTTCCTTATCCACAGAACGAACCTTAATTTGCTAATATCCACTCTTCAAATCTAAAGAAGAAAACCACAAATTCCCAGACAACTGATCTAAAATATCCTCAATTCGAGGTAATGGAAAAGAATCTTTAATTGTGATATCATTTAATTTTCTATAATCTACACAAAATCTAAGGGATCCATCCTTTTTCTTCACAATCACTACCGGAGAAATCCAAGGACTTTTAGACTCTTCAATAACACCTTGCGATTTCATGTCAAGAATAATTTGTTCAACATCCTTTCTCAAATGAATAGGAATTCGTCGAGGGATCTGTTTAATGGGTTTAGAATCCTTTAATTCAATTTCATGTTCCACAACATTACAATTTCCTGCAATGATTTCTTCAGAAAATATATCCTAGAATTCGTTCAAGAATTCGGCAAAAACATTTTTTTGGTTTGAATCCAATTCCTTTGAATCTTTTTCAAAAAGTTTTTTTAATTTCTTTGGAACCTTGTTTGAAAAATTAATCCGCGAACAAGAGAATTCCACTTTAGAGAAAATATCTCTAAAATAAGGTTCGAAAATCTTTTCCAGATTTATTTTTTTAAGAAAATCTTCTCCTAAAATGCAATCATCTGAAATTTCAGCCACTTTTATAGGAATTTTCAAAGAAAATTTTCCTAATTTGATTTCTACTTCTGAGCGAGATTGAATTAATACTCTTTCTCCTGTTGGATAAATTATTTTTTCATTTCCAAAAATCTTTTTAATATTTGATTCTTCTATCATTTTTTTATTTACAATAGAAACTTCTGAACCTGTATCAATCTTGAATTTACACCTTTTATCATTTACAAGTCCTTCATAACAAAAACTTTCTTTTGCTATTCGTCCCAATTTAAATTCCGGGGTCTTTTTCTTTTTTGCCGAATCGACCCCGATTAATTCGACAAAATCTAGTTTGTTTGTTTCTCTTTGATTAAAATTGGACATTCTGCTCGAAAATGTCCCGATTTTCCGCACTGCCAACATTCTTTTTTTTTTAGAAAATTATTATTAAAATTTTTATTTTTTGAAAAATTTATTTCTTTATTTACTTTTTAATTTATTTTTTTTTCTTTTTCCTTTATTTCACTCTCTTTTCCTTCAATTTTATAATTTCTATTTCTATTTTCCCCAAATTTTTCTCCATATTTTCTATTTTTTTCCGAAAAACAACTTTCATTAATTTTTTTTATCGTTTTAGCTTTTTCTATTGCTAATTTTAAAGAGGTTATCCCTTCTAATTGTAATGTTCGTTTTATAAATTGATCATTTAACGCATTAATAAATTGCGCACATGCTATCTTTTCTCGGACTTCCGCCGAACATTCTGAATAGGCTAACCTTGACAACCTTTCTATATCAGCGCCTAAATTCGATATTTCCTTACCAAATTTTTGTCGTCTATTTGTAAATTGTGTGTAATACGTTCCAGAGAGATGACCCTCACCAAATCGTAACTCTAATTTCGATTTTAGCTCTATAAAACTTAAATTTTCGATTTCTGAAACACAATCTAACACCGTTCTTGCTTTTCCCCTAAGACAGGATGCTAACGCAATAGTTTTTGCATTTTCTGTCCATTTATTCGGACTCGCGATTAAATTAAATTGAGAAAAGAATTCCCTTAAAGATCCCGTCCCGTCATACATATCTGGTTTCAATTTATAACCCAAGTTTACTGACACCGAATTTATGAGCGCGCACGAAATATTTCCCGTCGCAGAACTCTCACCCAGATCGCCATTCCCAGTAATAATATTGGAACGACTTAGCTGATTAATCTGCTGCTCCAATCTGCCCAGTGCCTCGTTCCGCTGTCTCAGTTCTGTTTGAACTCGCTCCTGCTCCTGTCTTCGCTCCTCCCGAAGCTGTCCGAGCTCCTGCAGAATTACGCGCAGCGTCTCCGACTCAGCCGACGTTGATGGAGTCTGGGAACGTGTTTTTCTCGGCGAGTGGACCGTTGACATGATGAAATCACTGTTCCGCACTGCACTGCACCATTGAATAATTGCTCCCATCCCGGACGAGCCCCCAAATGTTGCGCCCGCAGAACGGAATATCACACGCGTCAACGAAACTCGCGGAAAATAAGTAAAACAACACAACACTTTAAGAGAGAACACTTTAATTATAAACACTCAACAAATAGTAACCGAGAATACAATTTAAATATCAGAGCTGTCATAAACGTCCACCCGAGCAGACAGCTACTGAAGATCTGACATATGACAGCTTGTTTACAAACTGTCATAGAGACCCTTTAAACTGCTAATCGATATCGTCTTGATAACAAATATAAGAAAAACTCTTGTTATTTACAAATGCCATATGGCTTCAACTTATAGTGACCGATCGATATTATCGATCGGTCTGTCAGCTGTAACACACAGCATCAGCGGCGAAAAGCACAGGTGCAACAATATATAGAAACATAAATAGATTATATATATATATTTATGTTTTAATTATTATTTATAGCCGACTATGTATTACGTATTAAATTTTTTATTCATTCAGTCATTCATATTTAAAGATATTAAATTTGAAAATGTCAAGCGAATTGAAGAATAAATTGTTCATTTACGTAGTTCAAATTTACGCGTCTCAGTAACGTTGTCAATCTTAAAATGGCAACTTCCGGCTTATTGGCTTCACTCTCCTTTTACCCACTCTATGAGGAACAAAATAAAAGTGGAAAAACAAAAAAATAAATATAAAGAAGAAATAAGCAGAAAAAAGAAAAGACGTTTAGAAAAAGTATGTATAGTGTTGCGTCCGTACTTTTCGCCGCTGATGCTGTGTGTTACAGCTGACGGACCGATCGATAATATCGATCGGTCACTATAAAGTTGAAGCTATATGGCATTTGTAAATAACAAGAATCTTTCTTGTTTTTGTTGTCAAGACAATATCGATTAGCGGTTTAAAGGGTCTCTATGACAGTTTGTAAACAAGCTGTCACATGTCAGATTTTCGGTAGCTGTCTGCTCGGGCGGACGTCTATGACAGCTTTGATATTTGAATTGTATTTTCGGTTATTATTTGTTGAGTGTTGAGTGTTTATAATTAAAGTGTTCTCTTTCATAAAGTGTTGTGTTGTATTACTTATTTTTCACGAGTTCCGTTGACGCGTGTGATATCTCGTTCTGCGGGCGCAACATTTAGGGGCTCAACCGGGATATATCAAGCATGACAGAACGGGAAGCAAATGAAAATGGATTGGTGTCACGGAAAAGACCGCGGCTGCGAGGAATGACGCCACTGAGTTCTGCCGAAGGGACATCATCGTCCGAGACTACGGCGCTCCAAATTGCTATGCGGGAAATACAGAAGCTTCACGCAGAACGACTACAACAGCAGGAGGAATTTCAAGTGCAGCTTCATCAGCGGGACGAGATGCTACGAGGAATGGAGGAGTGACTTCAACGGATTGATGAAATCCAGCTAAGTCATTTAAATTTAAGAGATAGCGATAGAATATCGAACAGGGTAGCGAGAGTAAACGAATTAGATACGCGGGAATCAATTTCAAAAGATTTAGGGTTTAAATTAAAACCAGATATGTTTGATGGAACGGGATCATTAAGAAAATTCTTCGTTCAGTTCGATTTAATAGCAAAAGCGAATTTTTGGTCGGAAAATACTAAAACTGTCACGTTAGCTTCCTGTTTAAGGGGAAAAGCTAGGTCGTATTAGATTGCGTTATAGAGATAGAAAATTTGCAATATAGAGATTTAAAATCGAAATTGGAGTTACAATTTGGAGATGGACATCTTTCGGGAACTTATTATACACAGTTTACTAATCGGCGGCAGAAATTTGGAGAAAATCTTTCAAATTTTGGCGCAGATATCGAACGATTGTCAAGACTAGCATATTCAGAGTGTTCTGAAGAAGTTCGTGAAAAAATAGCTTGCGCACAGTTTATTAGTGCAATCAATGATGGATTTATTAAACGAACATTACAACTAGAAGGGATAACCTCTTTAAAGTTAGCTATAGAAAGAGCCAAAACAATAAAAGAAATTAATGAAAGAATAAAGACGAAAGAAAATAATTTTAAAATGAAAAGAATGGTTTTGAATTTGAACGGGGAAAAAGAATGTTGGCAGTGTGGGAAGACGGGACATTTTCGAGCGGAATGTCCGACTTTAGTTAAAGAAGAAGATTAAACATTCAAAAATTTGTTAATGTAAATAAATATTTATTTTAAAAGAACAATTTATCTGTTTTAAGTTTTTATGTATTTTAAGGTAAGAAACTTCTTTGGAAGAATAAATCTGGAGAGATGGATTTCTTTCTCGTTTTCAAGAAATTTTTCCGGACATTCTTCAAACATTTTCAACAAGGACTGCCTCGCCTACGGTTTTTGACCGTGGTTTTCCCGTGGACCAAAGAGCAAATGCTGAGGCAGGGACTTGAGAAGTTCTTCTTAGGGCGATAGGTCCACGGCAGATACCCCTCTCTTGTCCGAAGAATTGTGAAGAGCAGCGGCATAAGAATTTAAAATGGCAAAAGGTAGTCGATTGGGACCTAGGATTGGTGCTCGGTGACTTGTTGCAACAGCACAAGGTAGAGCAAGAAACCAAGAGAGTACCCTGGAGTCGACGGTTTTCGAGTTCAAAGGTGTTCGATTGGGATCAAGATAACGGCGCTCAGTAACTTGATGCAGCAGCACAAGGTAGAGCAGGAAGTCGTTAAAATGCCCTGGAGTCGACACTAGAAGTTCGAGGACAACAATTAACCTTCCTGGATTGATTTCAAGAATAATTGTCGGGACGACAATCTTGAAGAACGGGGGCAGTGTTGCG
Organism: Linepithema humile; assembly: GCF_040581485.1. Lineage (NCBI taxonomy): Eukaryota > Metazoa > Arthropoda > Insecta > Hymenoptera > Formicidae > Linepithema > Linepithema humile. Next base: position 11,304,167 of record NC_090133.1, read on the forward strand.
TCCGTACTTTTCGCCGCTGATGCTGTGTGTTACAGCTGACGGACCGATCGATAATATCAATCGGTCACTATAAAGTTGAAGCCATATGGCATTTGTAAATAACAAGAATCTTTCTTGTTTTTGTTGTCAAGACAATATCGATTAGCGGTTTAAAGGGTCTCTATGACAGTTTGTAAACAAACTGTCATATGTCAGATCTTCGGTAGCTGTCTGCTCGGGCGGACGTCTATGACAGCTTTGATATTTAAATTGTATTTTCGGTTATTCTTTGTTGAGTGTTGAGTGTTTATAATTAAAGTGTTCTCTTTCATAAAGTGTTGTGTTGTATTACTTATTTTCCGCGAATTCCGTTGACGCGTGTGATATTTCGTTCTGCGGGCGCAACAATATAAATAAATAAATAAATTATAATTTTTTTTTTTTTTTTTTTTTTGTTTCGGGAGATGAGAAAAATCTTCAAAAGACATCCTGGAGCCCGTACCCCAGGATAGTGCTGAATTCGACCGGGACTCGCATCGGAGCTACAGCAAAACCTGACTGGATGGGCATTCCCCCACCCTAACCTGGATCCGTCGACCATCCGATTGTCAGCTTTCCCTTTTCGAGGATCCTGATTGCCGCAGTAATCGGGCATTGGGCGAAAACCACCCCCATACCTCCACGGACATGCCGAATTACACCACACGTGACATTAAGCACATCACAGGTACCTTCTTTTGCTAAAATGTTTTTAATTTCTTGTGAAGAAATAGAGTCATCTAGACCCGATAGTCTAAGCTGGACTCTCTTCAAAGGCCTACGTATACTAACTCCTTTTACATTAAAGAACAACTCTCTTAATTTGTTACCAAGTTTATCAGCTTTTGTTTCAGATTCTATTCCGGGAATTTCAATGAGCACACCCCCGTTTGCTGCGCGTTTAATTCGGGTATCGGTGATCCCCAAATCTGAGAGAGATATCTTCTCTCTCGCCATGCTCAGGATGTCAGCATAAGAGTACTCGCATTCGTCCAATAGAATCGATATCGCAGACGTATTGGGAATCTTCTTCAGGTTAGAGAGCAGTTCCCTATTTGTGTTGACATTCTTAACGTTCTTACCTTTGGTTATACTCACAGGTGTTAAAGATGGATTATTATTAATAATAAATTTTTTATGTGGAGTAGATTCCCCCCCCCCCATATTTCCCCCATTTGTTTTCCTCCTTTTTGTTCTCTTACACACAGTAGCCCAATCAAGTCTATTGTCATCCTTATCAATAGGAGAATGAGAAAGCCCTTCATTATTACCACAATCTAATTGAGAGTCTACAGAAGCAAGATCCCTTTCAACTGTATGTATAAAACTAATGTTCTTCTTTTTTGTTTCAGGTTTGCCCAACAACACAGACGAATCATCATTATGATCCGAATATTCAGGTATTCTGTCTTTAGTTTTCTTATTCTTCTTCTTTTTGTTCATATTATTTGCCTCCACACTTTTAGAAACCACAGAGTTATCAGCGCTGAATCTAATTAAGTTTTCCCTTCGAGAATCATCGTAAGGGTCACTCACCTTTCTTTTGTGCTTACCTCTTTCAGTATCCTGCTGTTCCTTAAGGATAATACCTTGGTCATTCAAAGTTTCCCTCGTCCGTTTTGTTTCCTTGATTAATTGATTCATTCCCTCCCCTAGTTTATCCAGAGAATGAACAATGGCCCTATCCAGATCGATTCTATCCATCAAGCCAGGCACATTACTTTCACTAGTCACTGAACCTTTGTCTGTATTCCCAGTCACTTTTTTAGTGTACCAATTTTTCTTTTTTCTTTCACAGTTCTGTCCTCCGAGTCACTGGCAGAAGGTGCTGAAGTTGCTCTGTCAACGTACTCCTTTTCACTTATATCATTCTCATACGCATTTTTAATAAATTCTTTCTTCTCGTATTTGCGCAATTTTTCTTCCAGAGCATTCATCCTACATCTATTTTCATTGGATTCCTTCTCTAGTTTATAATATTTCGCCTTCCAAAACTCAGGATCCTCATTAGAGGTCGTTTTGATTGACAAGAGAGAACTAGCCCTTCTGATTACCTCCAAGAAAACTTTCATTTGCCCACTGAATGAGCCTTTGATGTTCGTGGACTTCCTTCTTATATTTTCTATTTGATCGGCCATATCTCTGATCTTTAAGTTTATTTGGGATGCATGCTCAATTTCCAGACCGGCCAGTTCGTCCTCCACTCGCTTTTTGTTGTTAATAGAGAATCTGACACCATACTTTTCCTCCTCAATCTCCTCATCAGGAGGGGAATTTCTTTTCTTCCTCTTTTTTTCTTTAATAAGTCCCGGTCTACTACGCACATTACATCTTTCAGATGAGCAAGACGGTCCCGGTCCCTCCGAGTCCGAAAATTCCGTTCGACAATAGGAAGATGCACCAATCATCTCCATCCGAGATCGAGATGGGAGAGTCCCGGCCATCTGTTCGCGATGGTGCTCTACAAATCGTAACCTCTGAATCTAGTTTTTCTATTGAGGCGATAACAGCTTTGACCTCGGAACTCGCCGTAGATCCCGAGGCTAGCCCTTTGCATGCTGACGACCCGTGGGTGACAGGGACGATATCACCCACGTGCCGGTTCCCGGTATCCGATTCCGGGACGTTATCCTTTCTTATCAAACTCATATCCATGAAAATTTGCTTGGTTTGTTTACAAGAGTGACCTTCTCTTGTGAGACACACTGTATAATTAATTAATTAATCAATTAATTAGTGCTAATAGATCCGTGGGTGCCCCAATCCATTGATCTAAATGGAATCCACAAGATCTAAGTTCAGGTTATAATCAAAATAATCATAATAGACTATGTCCAACCACAGATGAAACACTGTTGTTATTGAGTTCATTAATTGTTCAAACTAACTTATTCGTGTACAACATTATTTCTATATATATATACACTGTATGCGCGTTGTACAAATATAAGAGTCATTTCATTAATAATTTCTCTGTTTCAGATTAGCCAGATAACCACAAGCAGTAATAAGGTAAGTTATATAATAGTCAATTAAAATATATGTATTATTGCATCAGAACTATCAAAATCAAATATCAATATATCAGATTCACAAATTTAGCAGTTATTATTAGTTTCATTTTATAATTGTTCCAATTCATTTAACTGTTAATGTCTATGTAATACTATTTCTCCATAATGCACTTATACACGTTATACAAATCAAAGGCCATTTTATAAAATAAAACAGATTCTATATTTCAGATCAGCCCATCCTCACAAGAAAGCGGTAATTACAATCCCACCATAAACAATCTTCTCATTGAAAATTGTAATACTAATAGAAAGCACCTCTTGGTACTATTCCTATGTAAAATGCACTATGTACATATTATGCAAAGTATACAAGTCAATTCAGTAATTTCAATAATTCAGTAATTGTTTCTACTTTTCAGATTAACCAGAAACCACAAAAGCATTAATCCAGTAGTTTATATCATTAGTCAAGATCTATGTATTGTTGTATCCATAAGCTAGCACAAAATATATCAAGTCAATATGGGTAAAGCACCATTGTTATTAATTCATTATTCAATTGCTCCATCATTGTTCAATTGTTCCAATTTACTAACTTTGTCATGTTCATATCAGAAAACCATTAAAGAACACTTAATAATCAGCCAGTGAACCTCCACGCACAATATCAAATATCAAAATACACATACCGGTATAGACGACTCACTTATTATTTATTCAGTATTCTTACAATCCCAAATAACCAATATCCAGATCAGAATAGTCATTCGAATATAATAAGCCCTTATTGTAATTTTATTCTATCAGTAACTAATAGTAACCTTAATAATAATTAAGTACTCATTTACTTGCTTAAATAAACAAAATATTCACTACTTAATCACTTACTTATTTAATAACTTATTGTAAATTTAACTACTACTTTATTTTAGATCTATTTTAAATTTTATCAGTATCAGTATTCCGATTCACTTAGTTACTATTCTATCGTTTACATATAACTCAAAGATTCTAAGATTAAGGTTTAAGTCCTGTCAATATATTATTACTATCATTAGGTTCTAATACTTAGTTATTTCGGATTTTAAGTTTAGGTTTCCCTTCACAGCAATCACATAACACAAACACTTACTTTACATGTTCTATATACCATCCAGGATTTATATATCCATTTACGTAAACCTGAAAACCTCCGTACGTTGCATAGGAAGAACTCCCTATGATTACATAGCCAAATTTCAGTTTTCCCATTTAATCCTGGCTGCAAGGAGTAACATAAACAATATCCCTTCACCTATGATTAAAGGGTGCCTTCTATAAACGTTGCATAGAGATTACTCTCTATGATCCGCAACATCCATAACTTTTGAAGAATTCTGCAAACATATATATAATAAGTCACAGTCAACAAAGTCAGTATATCCGTTAAACAAATCACACTAAATCACGATAATTAATTAACATAATCATCCTTAGACTGTCATTCAGTTCTAACATATTAACAATTCATAGCCCTATATATATCTATAACTGCAATAAGCATATTATGATCCTCATAATTGAAATATCCAATCCGTCAGATAATTAATTAATTCATCCGTATTACCACCGTTTGTATTATTATAACCACACTCTAACACTTATTCAGTTAAATCAGAATCACCAACAATAATAAATGTCATATCTACGGCATTGTCACGAGACCCAAGACTCGCATCTCATATGCCTCTATAGGCACCATAGAAATAATCTAGATTGGTCACTATGGTGACCATACCGAAGGTCACTAGGCTGCTCTAGGCTTACTTTTATATGGAGATATATATAAAATTATTGTATATATTGTTAAAGAATGATAGTCTCAATATAGAGAAAGGCACACATAACCTACAAATTCATCTAGTATATATATAATTTAAACTCTCATAATTTTGACTAAGACATAAAAATATATTTATATATACACATATTTAAAGCTTGTTCAAGCATCCTTAGCACAAATTTTAGACAGCAATTGCTGTTATAAATCAATAATACAGTAAGAAATAAATCAGGATATCACTATCACAGTGCACCACATATATAAGGAGCTGCATATGCTGCATTAGATCGAAGCATAACACAGCTGTTAACACGTGAGTTAAATGTTAACAACCTCTTTATTTAAACGATTAAATGATATAATCTCCTTATACCACTCAGTCACTGCAGAGGGTGGGAGGGAGGGTCATGTAGCTGTGCAATGTACAACCGTGCATTACCCATATAACCCCTGTTTATACAGTATTAAGATATGCATATAAGGTTCTCCATGGAAATCCTCGTATACACTTCAACTCTGAGTTATGCATTACTACCCCATCGTACATATTTATTAGATCAAAGAGTACATCGCCCGTCCGACCTTATAGCATATGCGCATGCGCTGGGGCTATTGCACACAGCACATTTTGCAATAAAAATCGTAAATCATACATGTAGAACATCAAACAAAGTTGAGAATCAATGCAATTCCTTAATGCAGAGATCACAGACTGCATAGAGTACCATATAAAGCGCGCATGAATGTGTTTAAAGATCACTATGTATTATAACCTTCCTTTTCCACGCGAGTGATAATACATAAGGTTTATAATAAAAGATACTAAACCATATAATAAAAAACTTCACCAAACCGCAGCTGGGAGCACGCTGAGTCCAATTCTTGTTATTTTTCACTAAAGATCTCTGTATTTTCCACTCTTTCAAGACAATACAGGAGAGCTGCCTACAGACACGTCCGCTCCACTCGACGGCCACGTCAGCACCAAATAAATCCCAGCAAACACCAAGTTACAGTTATATAATTGTTAGTTGTAATTTCCCACTCAACAATATAACTGTTATATAATACACGTGTTATATAACAATTATATTATTGAGTGGGAAATTACAACTAATAATTATATAACTGTAACTTGGTGTTTGCTGGGATTATAATTAGTGCAACTATATAGGATGATATATGTATCTTATATATACAAAACAATGTTAAACATCTAAAACAAGATATCTGAATAACTCTTATTTTTAATAATAAAAAGAAGTTTTAGATAAAAATTGTAAAATTTTGATAAAGTCATTACATAATACCTGTATTTTTTTTTAAGTAGAGTTTAATAAAAGATTCTTTGTAATATTTTTGTGTATAAAAGTGTATAAAAGTGTAAGATTAATTAAAAAATTAATATTTAACGAGATATTTCAGTTCATATAAAATTATGTAAAATTAAAATATAAAATATTTCATAAAGTATTCGATTTTTGGCAATCCTAAATAACTTTATACCAAATATTGCAAGGAATCAATTTATGTAAAATAATTAGGGTAGTTTCATTTAAGAAAATTACCTTCTTACTGATGATTTTCAAATCTCTGAAGCGCCTCTACTTAAGAGGATGCTGGAGTTACCGGCCGGATTATATTTTTTCGAACAAGAATATCTTTTTATTGGTTGCATAGAATTGTAAATCCTTTTGCAGGATTAAAAAGTACAGAAAGACGGAATTCGGCCTGCTCGACTTCATTCGGAAAAAAAAAATTAATAACAAAATTTGTTTCTATTTATTAATTTCTATTCTGCTCTTAGGATAACATATAGTATAGGGCTATCTATTTTCGTTTTTTATAAAAGTTTAACAGTTTTAAGACGCTGAATAAGAGCAGCCCGAATTGTGGACTGCAGAATGGAATGTTCTGGAACCATTAAAATTGAGCTGAAAAGTCTAATGTAAAAAATATTCTTGTCCGACTATTTTTACATACGTGTGCGTCCAATATCGGTATAACAGACGAAAAAACAGCAATAAATTAGTTCCCGGATAATATCAGAGAGGCGCTATATAGTTCTCAGTGCTATCTGTCATATACATCAGAATCTTTTAGGTTAGTGTGCGTGTGTAGTTATGTGTGTGTATTATGTGCTAAGAAACCTGACTGAAGATAGGTTGAAGGCACTCTAAAGGATTAAAAAAATATATGTATTATATATTAATTTTGCAACATTTTTGCAACAATTTTGCAACATTTCCATTATTTAATTACATACACTTATATCCTAATTTCTGTAAAATACTTTAATTCATGCGCTTTATGTGTATATATTATGTATATTATGTGCTCCATATATGTATATTTACATCAAAATATCTATGTAAAAAGTTAATTATTAAGATGTAAATTAGCTATGTTGACCCAAAGCCAGGTGTTAGATGCTCAAAAAATAATAATTAACTAAGTTATATGTTCAAACGTTTCGGCACATTTATTTCGGCCATCTTCAGTGATAATATAAAGTAAACAATCGTTATAGCGGAAACATGAAATAATAAGTTAATAATAATAAAAAGTTAATATCATTTTGTATATTGTATATATTTTTATAATAAATGAATACGTCTTATAACTTATATTATGTATAAATAAGTTATATGACGTATGACATATGTCATATAACTTATTTATAAAACATGAAATAAAAAGGTATTTTTAGTTTTTTGTATGTATCATTTGTAAAAAAATCTTGATAAAAGAGACAACATTAATTTTGTGATTTGTAATAATCTGTTTCAATATATACTTCTTTTAAATACTTACAATTAGCCTTATTTTATGCGTTTACTTTGGTATCTAAAATACACATCAAAATATAAAACTTATTTCTATTACAGTAGAAAAAAAATATGTTATTATATATGTTATTATATATAATGTTCAATTTTAACAGTTTTTATTGGACTGTACTTTAAGCAATATTATATTTTGCCATTTCTGTTATAAGACAATGTTTATTTTTTATTGTAATAGAAATACATTTTCAATTCTGATATGTATTTTAAATACTAAGTTAAGCACATAAAATAAGGCTAATTTTAAGTATTATTTAAAAAAAACATATATTGAAACAGATTATTGCAAATCGCAAAATTAATGTTGTTTCTTTTATCAAGATTTTTTTACAAATGTTAGACACAAGAAATTAAAAATATCATTATATTCCATGCTTTAGAAATAAAAAATATGGCAAATATCATATACGTTTTTTATAATAACAGTATACAAAATGGTGTTAATTTTTTACATAGATATTTTGATATAAATATAAATATGGAGCACAATATACATAATATATACTTATATATATATGTATATACATAAAACACATGACGTAATAAAAGTATCTTACAATAAAGAATAAGACAAGTCAGAAGCGATCTAACGTGTGCTGGCGATGTAGAAATAGAAAAGCCAGAGGCGATCTAACGTGTGCTGGCGATGTAGAATTAGAAAAGTCAGAGGCGGCCTACCGTGAGCTGACAATTTTTAATAAATACAATCAGAGACGATCTAACGTCAACTGACAGTTTAGAAAAAACAGAGCCAAAGACAAATTTATTCGTGAGCTGATAAATTGTAAGAAATATTGTCAGAGGCGATCTAACGTCAGCTGACAGTTTAGAAAAAACAGAGTGTTAATTCTTCGCTCATGTGCGACTGGAATTACCACACGTGTTCACGGTACATTGCTTCGTGTAACGGTGTGGACGAGAAATAATGATGATTTCTTCTCTACTTTAGAATATTTTATTTTGTTCTTCAAGGACACGTGGCCGCCTTACAATATGCGTCATTTTTAGAGAGCGAGTCAGTAATAATAATAACGGAAGTGGGCGCATCCTAAAGCAGCAGGAAAAAGAAACGCAGCACAAAATGGTAACGAAGAGTAACTAGAGAAGGCGCTCGACGGGCAGTCTGTCGCGAGAGCGCGAATACAAATTAATAATCCAAATCAATAATTTATTTTAGGGATGTGAGTACCGTACACGCCGCCCGCCTTGAAGAGTTCGTCTTCAAAACTAAATGAATCTTGTTAACAGACATAGTCCTTAATAATAATGCACTTGACTTAACAACTAATTGAATCATATAGATGCGTGGATTACACAAATACAACTTAGAGTGAAATTAAGAAATTGAGTCCGACGGATCGATTGGTAAAATCGCTAGCTTGGTTAGTGGTCTCGTAAAGACCCCCTTGACAGTTTTTACGGTTGCAGTTCGTGCAACACCGTCTGCTCCAACGTGAATTTCTTGAATACGACTTAGTAGCCAATGCAGGGGAGACAAATCCTGCTGTTTTATAAGCACCAGGTGATTTATCCTTAATTGAGTTCCCTTGTCAGATTTCCATTTTGAGCGAACTTGTAAGGAATGGAGGTACTCAACGCTCCATCGACGCCAAAAGTGTTGTCTTAATTGCTCTACGCGTTGCCACCGCATCAAGCGATTTTCGTTTACGTCGCCTAGATCGTGACAAGGGATACTATTCATAGCAGTGCCAATTAAAAAGTGACCCAGACTTAAATAAGCTAGATCATTTGGATCGGCGCTCAGGGCTGTGAAAGGGCGTGAGTTCAATACAGCCTCTATTTCACCGAGAGCGGTTTGCATTTCTTCGAATGTTAAATGAGCCTTACCAACGACGTGATTTAAATGGTGTTTCGCGGACTTGACTGCTGCCTCCCACAGGCCACCAAAATGAGGCGCGTTGGGCGGTATGAAGCTCCACGACGTCTGCTGATCGCGGAGGAACTGCCTTACGTTGTTTTGCATATTTTCCTTATACAGAAAATCAAACAATTGCTTGAGCTGATTTTGAGCTCCAACGAACGTAGTTCCGTTGTCCGAGTATAAGTGAGAGGGTTTGCCTCTACGAGAAATAAAACGCTTGAGTGCTGCTATGAAGGCGTCAGATGTTAAGTCGCTCACCAACTCCAGATGCACAGCCCTGACCGCGAAACAAATGAAAACGGAAACATACGCTTTGTGGTTGCGCGCGTTTCTTCGCTTGCCTTCTCTCAGAATCATTGGCCCGGCGTAATCCATACCGCAGTGCGCGAATGGCCTAGAGTTATGCGACCCGCGGGTAATGAACCCATTGTGGCTTCCGAGAAGATCGGCTTGGCTCTGAAACATCTCACGCATTCTAAAACTATTTTTCGCGCAGTCGAACACAATGACAAGGGCCAAAATTGCTGTCTTACGAAAGCCATAGTGCCCTGAGTTCCGGCGTGCATGTTTTGCACATGTGCCTTCAATATGATTCTTTTCGTTAGGTTGTGATTACTTGGCAAAAGTATTTGATGACACGCGTCGAATGATAGATTCGAATTTTTTAGCCTACCTCCCACTCGGATCAGTCCGTTTTTGTCTAGAAACGGCGATAGCGAAAGAATTTTGCTGGACGCATGAACTGTTTCCCCGTTGATTAATGACTTGTACTTTTCTGGAAACGAACGCTGTTGAACAATCTTGCATATCTGCAATAATACTGCCGAAGTTTCTTCGTGTGATATAAACAATGTTGAGGGTTTCGGCCTCGTCCTTGTGATTCTAAGACAGTAAGCGACGATATGACAAACCTTGTCCAGACTCGAATGCTTGTCGAGCACCTCCTCGATTACACCACATTCCAGGACGGCGACGTTGGCGTGAGTCCTTAGCAGTTCGGGCATTTGTTTGCTAAGGGAATTAATTTTGTTGATTGGCCATTGATCGTTATTTTGTCTCAAAAATTCCGGTCCGTGCCACCATGAAGAGGCGTTAATCAGTTCATGTGAGTTTAAACCGCGTGATAACATGTCGGCTGGGTTGAAAGGAGATGGTATGTGACGCCAACTCCTTGGCTCCGTCAGTCTTTGGATTTCGCCCACTCTGTTCGCCACAAAGACTGACCATTTGCGGGACGGGAATGATATCCATGTTAGTGCTATCGTTGAATCTGACCATATGTAAGTAGATTTGAATAGCTCCTGCATCTATTGATGTTTGAACCCTTTTGACCAAGCGAGACAATAGAAGCGCTGCCGATAGCTCTAAACGTGGCAAAGAAATTGCCTTCAAAGGCGCCACTCTTGACTTAGAGCAAAGAAGCTCAGACCGACACTCACCAGAATTGAGTTTTGTCCGGATGTATATGCAGGCCCCATAGGCGTGTTGGCTGGCGTCGCAGAAGCCATGTAATTGTACGCGTTGCCAGTTTGCTTCGAACTTGACGCGCCGTGTTATCGTTAGCTGATTCAACTCGAGTAATTGCGATTGGATGGTTGACCAGCGGGTATGGATGGCTTGCGGAACCGATTCGTCCCAATGGGCACCAGACTTTCAGAGATCTTGCAGTATTAGTTTGGCGACGACTATAACTGGACCGAGTAAACCTAGGGGATCGAATAGCTTGGAGACTTCCGATAGTATAGTTTGTTTGGATACCACGTTGTGTTCCGCCTCAGGCCAATATGAAAAGTGAAACGTGTCAGTGGACTGGTTCCATTGTATGCCCAAAATGGACGAGTTATTTTCATCATGGATGGGTATTGGCTCGTGCCCTTGATGATCTACTGATTCCAACAACTGTGAAGAGTTTGAAGCCCACTTGCTTAGTTCGAACAATCCTTGTTTCAGCAGTTGGATTACTTCGTCTCGAACAATTTTCGCGTCCTGGATGGTATCGGCGCCTGTAAGCAGGTCGTCGACATAAAAGTCTCGCTTGACATGTGCAAATCCAATGGGGTACGTTGATGAGTGCTGCTCAGCTAAGTGCCTCAAGCACCTGGTAGCGAGATATGAGGCGGATGTTGTTCCGTAGGTTAGTGTAGTTAGTTCCTATGTTTGAACGTCCATCGAAGGATCATTCCGCCAAAGTATTCTCTGTAAGTACGTTTGCGAGGGATGTACCAAGATCTGCCTGTACATTTTCACTATGTCTGCTACAATGACATACGCAAATGTGCGAAAACGTACAACGATGGACATTAAGTCTTGTTGAACAAGTGGCCCTGTTCTGAATACTTCGTTCAATGATACGCCGGAAGTAGTCTTGCATAAAGCATCAAATACTACTCTGATTTTAGGTGATTGTTCCTTGAATACTCCGTGATGCGGTAGGTAAAACGATGGTGTCTTGTCATTTAAAGCCTCATTGACTTGCTTCATATGTCCTAGTGCAGAATATTCAGAAATGAAATCAATGTACTGGGTTTTCAGCACTGGATTTCGAGCCAAACGTCTTTCGAGGGCTTGCAGTCGTTTCAGTGCTATTTCCTTGGATTCGCCTAATTTCAATAATGAAGACTCCTTGATTGGAAGCTTGACGACGTATCTGCCTTGATCATTTTGATACACGTTTTCCAAAAAATGTTTCTCACACAGGGCTTCCTCGGCCGTGTGTTCGTGAATGTCGTGAATGTTCTCAACCCTCCAAAAATGTGTCAGCTGCTCAAGTAATTGAGTGTTGGTCACCACTGCATGAAACGACTGTACGCAATGTGCCTCTTTTAAAGGATCACACAATCGACCGGCCAGAATCCATCCGAAATGGGTCTTCTGTAGTGTTGGGTGCTCCGGAGACCGTCTAATCTGTCCCACACATAGCAGGTCCCAAAATATTTCGGCCCCGACAAGCAGATTTATTTGTGCGGCGACATTGAATTGTGGATCCGCTAATTTGATGTTTCTGGGCAAGCGGTATGCGTCTCGCTTCATTGTGAGCGCAGGCAATTTGCCTGTTATCTGGTCAGAGACAATACATTCGATCCTGACGGTGTATGCATTTAATCTTGACTGGAGTCTAACTTGAACCGCTTGTGTAGACCTCGTGGCTGTATTGTTTATACCCGTAATTGATAGGTCTAGCGATCGCGGTTGCAATCCAAGAAGGCTTACGCAATCTCTGGTGATGAAATTAGCTTGTGAACCGCAATCCAATAATATTTGACATAACATTGGCTGACCGTCACTCCTGAAAGCCTTAATTACTGCTGTTGAGAGCATAATGGATTCCTTGTTGTAACTGTTGAAGGTGTGCGCTACCAGGGCTGTTGAGGTTGCCGTGTCTTGATCCTTGTCGTTTGTGCATTTGCTGGGTACCCCTGTGGTTTCGTCGGTTTGATGTAGCAACGTGTTGTGTTTGATGCTGCAGATTTTTCACCCCCTTGATGTGCATTTACCGGCCGAGTGGGAGGAAGAGCGTAGGCAATTGCTGCATAATTTGCGAGTACGAACTTCTGACAATCTACGAGGAATCGACAATGCTAAAAAATTCTTACAATAATAAATAGCGTGATCGCCATTGCAAAATTCGCATTTTGATTTTATTGTCGCAACGCACGTGGTTTGATGTTTCCCGTTGGATTGAAAACGCTTGCTATTGACCTTCGGCGCGGCGACTGCATTAGTTGTTGCTTCGAGCATTTGACAACGATGCGTAATAAAATTATTGAACTGCGTGAATGTTGGAGGATCGGTACCTACTAATGAAGATTGCCATTCCCGTGACGTAATAGCATCTAACTTTGAGCTTAAAATGTGTACAAGTAAATCATCCCAGTGCGCCGTGGGCTGCTTGAGAGCTTGAAAAGCTTATACGTGTCTGATCGCTCCGTCAGCAATTTGTCTCAGCTCAGTTGAATTTTCCTTTGTCATAGATGGTAACTGTAAGATCGCCTTGATGTGTGTATGAATAATAACACGTTTGTTGTCGTAGCGTTCGTTCAGTAATCTCCACGCGACCTCATAATTTAGATCCGATATTTCTAACGAACTAATTACGTTGATCGCGTCGCCTGACAAGGAAGACTTTAAATATTGCAACTTTTGTACGTTGGTTATGGACGTATTCAAATGTATGACGGAGTTGAATGAATCGAAAAATGGAAATCATTCGTGATATTTACCTGAAAATGTAGGCAAATTTAGTTTGGGTAGCCGTACGTTCAATTGAGCCTCCGAGTGATCAGACACGTGCGATGTAGAAGGTGAACTAGTTGTTATACGAGACGATATTACTGGATTGATCAACTCGCGAATTCTAGCGGACAACGAGTAGTATGCTTCTTCAAAGGCGGCACGATCGTTGCTCTCATTCTCGTCGAGTAGCTCTAGTTGTGACTAAATATCGTTATATTGAGACCAATAATCATTTAACTTGGCCTTGCGTTTCTCAAGCTGAGCTAAGACTGATGGCGTGACAGAAGTGATTGATTCTACATAAGTTCTTATTCGCGTGCACGAGGATTTGACGGTTTTGCGCATTTTTTTTAGAACGGTCGGATTTTGATTAGCATCCATTCTAAATTAACCTTAGAGTGGTGACGCAACGATTTATCTATATGTGATGGCACTGCTATGAAATAGTTACCCTTACCGATTTCGTGGTAAAAAAAAAGGCGCGTATGATGTTACGTCTCTGCAGCACCGTCCTTGGAGGGAGTTGATGACGTCCTTGGTCGACGGGTTTCTGAGACATTGTTCGGAATCCCTTGGAAACCTTTGTATGGTAGGTTATGTGCCGGGAGCCCGCTGCGATGTCCCGCTGGCGATCCAGAAATGTTTACCTGCTGCGGCCTGTTGTTGCTGGCTGAGGATTCTTGCCCGCTTGGTCGCGAGGTCTCAGCCGTCCTTGTCGAACAATGCGGATATGAGGTTATCCGGCTCGAAGGACCAATGTTAATTCTTCGCTCATGTACGACTGGAATTACCACACGTGTTCACGGTAGATTGCTTCGTGTAACGGTGTGGACGAGAAATAATGATGATTTCTTCTCTACTTTAGAATATTTTATTTTGTTCTTCAAGGACACGTGGCCGCCTTACAATATGCGTAATTTTTAGAGAGCGAGTCAGTAATAATAATAACGGAAGTGGGCGCATCCTAAAGCGGCAGGAAAAAGAAACGCAACACAAAATGGTAACGAAGAGTAACTAGAGAGGGCGCTCGACGGGCAGTCTGTCGCGAGAGCGTAAATACAAATTAATAATCCAAATCAATAACTTATTTTAGGAACGTGAGTACCGTACACAGAGCCAAAGACGATTTATTCGTGAGCTGGCAAATTGTAAGAAATATTGTCAGAAGCGATCTATCGTAAGCTGACAATTTTTAATAAATACAGTCAGAGGCGATCTAACGTCAGCTGACAGTTTAGAAAAAACAGAGCCAAAGACGATTTATTCGTGAGCTGGCAAATTGTAAGAAATATTGTCAGAGGCGATCTATCGTGAGCTTGCAGATTTTAAGAAATACGTATTTCTAAGTTTGTTATTTACTACAAGTGTGGTCTTTTAATGTTTTTTAATCTTTTAATGTTTCGCATAATTTATAAAGTCATTTCACCTTTTTTCTCGCAATTGAAATTCTATCGTATGGCTGTGTAATGTACATACGAGACGAAATAGACTTATACAAGGTGTCTAATAGATATAAATTTGATATGATAAAATATTTTATTTAAAAAATGTATATATAATACTATATATCTAATTGGAAAAAAATATTATATGCTTTCTCTATTTTTATTTTTATGTAATTAATACAAAATAAATAAATAAGTTAATTAATTATTCAATACATACATATACATATTAAATATAGTTATCTTTATTTTATATTTTATATAATGACCGAATTGATATATACTCTCATTATTTCAGCCATTATCATATAAAATACAAAATAGAGATAACTATTTATTCAATATATGTGTATATGTATATATTAATAAATTGATTAACTAGCTATTTTGTATTTACTACATAAGGATAAAAATAAGAAAAATATATGACATTTTTCTTCAGTGATATATATAGTATTATATGTATATTTTTAATTTATTATTTTGTCATATTTAATTCATATTTATTTGACACCTTGTATACGCCTATGTCTTCTCGGACATTATATTGCAGCCTTACAACGAAATTTCAGTCGAGGAAACAAGCGCAAGCATCGCCTGTTTACAAACTATCCGATCACACGTACACAAACCATACGTCAGTGTAGTGAGTTACCACTACAAACAAATGCGTACACACGGACCTGTGCGGCATAGGTCTGTAGGCTACGCCGATAATGTCATTTCATTTTTAGTACCATCGAAATGATGGCGCTCTTGCGTCGGAGTTCGGCTTCCACTCCAGCATCCTCTTAAAGTTAAACTAATATTCCTTTTTTTTCTCTCTTTAAACCAAACAATTTTTATTTGAAGCATTTCTTTCTGTTTTCAAAGTGGTGGATGTTATTCAGATAATCAATCTTAGGTGAGATATCCTGTATGTGTATGTGTGTATGTGTGTTATAATTATGTTATAAATTGTGTTATAATTATGTTATAAAATGAACAAAAAAATATCAAAACATAAAAAGCAAAGAAAATAAAATTCATTATTATTAATTTATTTTATTAATTTTACTGAAATTGATAAAATGCAGCAAATAGAAGAAGATTTAAAAAAGGACAATTTAAATATTGAGGATTTATTAACGCTAAACGATGTTTTGGACAACATAAAAATATACGATTCAACAGTGTAAGAATATATTATACATTTATACTATTCGACATTAAAAAATTTTTTTTTTACTTTTGTTATTTTTTTACAGGCGCTCACAAATGGTTAAAAATACGTTTTTAATCACTACAGTTAATTTATTACATTTTTGTGATTTTGTGTAAAACCCACCGAAATAAATTTTCTCTTTTATTATTAAAATATTGAAATCAATTTTTATTTTTTATAAGTTTATTTATTTTTAATATTTAATTTAATTTAATAATTTAATTAAATATATGTGTGTGTGTCTTACATTTTTTTACATTTATTTTATTATTTTTCATAGTGAAATAATAGGATATGTGGATGGCATAGAATCTCCTCGACTGGTTGGTAACAACCAGCAATATAAATTTTACAAATTCTATTTAAATAATAATAAGGGCAGACGTGTCTAAGTCGTAGGTTGGAACGACGATATTAAAGATGTCGAGCATCATGTTATGTCGAATCATGTAAGCATTCGAAAAAATAATCTTTAAATAATTAAATAATTAATTTAAATAATAATAGTAATAACAACAGTATTAATAATAGTAATAGTAGTAATAGTAGTAGTAATAATGTTAATAAAAATAACGTTTTAATAATATTTTATATATAATATATACAGGGTGTCCCAGACCTATACTTACTTACGTTATTTTTACTTTAACTCTTTATAATGCCAAAATTATGACACCCTCGATATTTTGCCAAAGAAACTTTTATCTCAGAATAACATCAGGAATCTACCCTGAAAAGGTTTGACGGTAGGTCTGAAACATCTGTATAATGAATAAATAATAATTTTTATGTATATTAGATAATATATATAGATAGTGTTTAGATAAGAAAACCAAAAAATAATATAAAATTTTCTCCGTGCATATATAACTTACTAATTTGTCAAAAAGTATTTAATATATTGCTCAATTTTACTTTTTTGATTTATTGTTTGAATTTTTTTTGGTTCGAAATATTTCACATTTGAAACTATCGTATTATTTTTTATCAATAGCTTATACTACACATTTTTATTATTGAATTGATTATTCTTTGGTTTTCTTGCCTGGGCACCATCTATATGCATTATCTATTATACATATATATATATATATATAAAACATGTATAATATATATAATAATATAATTAATAATTTTTATGTATAATAGATAATACATATAGATGGTGCTGAGGCAAGAAAGCCAAAGAATAATCAATTTAATAATGGAAATTTGCAGTATGAGCTATTGATAAAAAGCAATAATATTGTTTCAAATTTGGGATATTTCGAACCGATAAAAACCTCAAACATTAAACCAAAACAAATAACATTAAACGCTATATTAAATACCTCTGGACAAATTAATAAGTTATATATTCACGGAGAAAATTTTATATTAAAAATTATTTTGTACAGCAGTAATTGCGGACCATAATGGTTTTATAATTTCTTCATGATCCATAGTTACTACTGTACATAGTAATTTTTTATATGAAATTTTTGCCACGTAGTGCCAGTAAGTTATAAGCAAAGTTTTAAGTTGTGTATAGTCTTTTAAAAGTCCGAAAAATTTAAAACGTTTTATTTTATGTTAAATGTTCATGAACATGTACAAAATGATGCATGATTCTCTTTACGAAAAACAAACATTTTTTCTTTAATTGCTAAATTTTTTCAAAAATTATGGATTTTCATGAAAAACGTGTCAGACAATTTTAATGCAGAATTTTATGTTCTTTCAGAATATGCAATGAAAAGTACTACATTTCATTTAAAAAAAACAAAGTTGACCTTTATATGACCTGCAATTTTACCTTCATCAAAAACTCAAGCCCACCATCTTGTGTCCCCCTCCAAACCCTACAATTTTTGTCTGAAACATTTTTCTCTAAACTCAACAGTGTTTGAAATATTCGCCTGGCTAGATTAAAATAAAACACCCTGTATATATATATATATATATATATATATATATATATATATATATATATATATATATATACAGCGTGTGTCAAAAGTTCCGGGACGGCTGGATAATTTGAAAAATACGCATCACAAAGGAAAATGACCTCGACAAAAGTTGTAGGATTTTTCTCGGGCAATCCGATGGTGACCTTAGATTTGGCCTTGACCGTGACCTTCAAAGTCATTCTAAAGTCAAATCGAATTTTTTAAATAGAAATCCCTATTTTTTATTCCAAAATCTAATAGCTGGTGTCAAGAGTTTTTCAAAACACTATAATGAAGTTATTTTTATTAAGTACTTTTCGTGTTATGAGGCTTGAAAGTTACAGCATTTTAACATAAAATATAAAATATCTTGTAAAACATTCAATTTTCGGAAATCTTACCTTAATACTTTTATGCACAAAATAATGAGACGAATCAATTGGTATAAAGAAAACACATTGGTTTTAAAACAAAGTATGCAGTTGCATGTTGCAAATTACATATTTTTTCTTAAAAGCAACTATGTGTTTTCTTTATACCAATTGATTTGTCTCATTATTTTATGCATAAAAGTATAAGGGTAAGATTCCCAAAAATTGAATATTTTACAAGATATTTGTATTTTATGTCAAAATACTGTAATTTACAAGCTTCATAACTCGAAAAGTACTTAATGAAAAATAACTTTATTATAGTGTTTTAAAAAGCTCTTGACACCAGCTATTAGATTTTGGAATCAAAAATAGGAATTTCTATTTAAAAAAATAACTCTGACCTTCAAATGACCTTGAAAATTGACTTCAAGGTCAAAGTCACTAGCATAAATAGGTGATCCCCATTGTCCTGAACAACTTTTGTCTGAACCATTTTTCTGTATTTGGCTTACTTACGGAGTTATTTGCGTGGATGGATTAAAATGGCCCACCCTGTATATGCATATATCGCAGCGCGACGCATATAATGCGACATTGACAGCTCATTTCTGAAAGATGCGATTTCGAAACATAATAAAATCATTAATGGTTGTATTCAGCGTAAAAAATGCTACAACTTTTGTCATAAAAATTTTGAAATTTGTAAAAATAATAAGAAGGATTGGGGGTAAATTAAAAAATATAAAATTTTTTAAAAATTGAGCTACGCGGTTATAAAGCTCATAAAAGACCATGCAACTTTTATTAGAAACATTTTATGATATCTCTTACAGTTTTGATGATATTTAGTCAAAACCAAAAAAACCGTTTTAGCTTGTAGGAGTTGTTTCAACTTTAAACGTGCGAGAAAGCACATAAAAAAAATACGTGTCTCTTATTTTGAGCTACTTTATAACATATTTAAAGCTCATCAAAATCGGAGGGGGACACTTGGCAGTGTTGCTAGACGGGACGCTTTTTCTCGCGCATGCGCAGCGCTGCAGCTATGAATCCAGCGGTGTATACGGTTTATAGTGTTGGGTGCTGGCGCGAAAAGTTAGACGTTTGACAGGCTACAGGAGAAGGTTAGGTGAGTATATGTAAAAAATAATAATATTTATATCATATATATATTTATATGTATTTTTTGTTACGCGAAATATGGATAGTTCAAAAGGAGCCATTAAAAAGACGCATATTAAAAATTTTCAAAATTCTTGGTTAGCTGACGATTTATTTAAAGGATGGCTGGCTCCTCATCCTACGGAAAATAAGGCAATTTGTAACTTGTGCAATATTACCATTAGATGCTGTAAATCAGATTTAATACGGCATTCACAAAGGGCTAAACATATTAAAAATTGTGACAGTAATTCTGAAATAAGTCAAAGCCAAAGCCAACATTCCAAAAATTCTCATATTGAAAACGTTAAACAAGCCGAAATTAAATTAACAACTTTTTATTCTGAACATAATGTTGCTCTTTATACCGCAGATCACTTAGTTCCTTTGTTAAAAGACATTTGTATAGATTCTTCAATCGTGCAAAATCTTTCACTGGCTCGATCAAAGTGCACCAATATTATTAAAGAAGTTCTTGCAAAGCGGGAAATTGAGAAAATTGTTAACATTTTACAGAATCAAAAATTTTTAATTTTAATAGATGAAAGCACGGATATTGGAGATACTAAAATTTTATGCGTTCTTGTTCAATTTTTTTTTCCATTAAAAAAAAAGTTAAAACACAACTATTAGAATTATTAGAATTAAATGCTGCAGATTGCTCTGCAAATAGTATTTTTGAATTATTTAAAAAACTTTTACAAAAATATGAAATACCTATTACAAATATAGTTGGAAAGCCAACTATACATTTAATTTTATATACATTATATTTACATTATTATATATAGGCGTGTTTGCCTAAAGGATTGTGTTCGACTGGTGAGAAGTGAGATAGAGTCAATTGTGTAGAAATGTGTTTATTTCTTTGTCAGAGAAAAGTATGTATGTACAAGTGTGTGTGTAACTTGAGTGCGCCAGCGGCGCATTCGCGGCAGAGTGTAAGGCCGCGAGTTTCGAATGAAAGGTGACGGGCGCGGTAAGATATTACCGGCCGCGTCTGCGTGGTTGGAATCGGGTCCTTAACAGGACGATTCATGCGAGGGTGCGTGTTGCATCCCGGCGGCGAGATTTGCGTTGCGGTGGAGTATGTCTCCGTTGTGCCATGCGCTGCGACCGTCCGGCTCTCGATGGCGCAAGTGAGTCTGCGAGCCGAGGCGGGAGAGGCCTTCGCATTCGGATGTCCCCTGGAACGTGAGTGTCACGTGGGGGCCGAGTCAACCGGGCACAGAACTCTAAGGGAATTATTTTCCGCTGTAGAGTCTGTGGTGGCGACGGCGATGCTGGTGCGTCAGCTGACCGTAGATGTACATCCTACGTGAGGTGTGCGGTCAGAGCTGAGACTGAGTCTTTCGCTTCCGTGCCTTCCCAGGCACTGTGAAAAGTCGAGAAGACTTGCTGGTTGCGCTCTTCGAAGCAGAGCTGTGACTCCGTTCAAGGGCCCTTAGTGAGAGCTCGCCTTGAAGCGAGTGAGTGAGTAAAGATCTGCGGAGCAGCTCTTTTATATCTCGTCGATCGAAGCTTGATCGCGAGAAAGCTCTTCACCGCCTGCGCAACCTGGCGGTGGGTCCGCAAGCTTATAACTGGTAGAAGGCCTGCGGCGCGTAGCGGCGCCGCGGCGTATTATGCCGCTTCAGTACAGCTGTGTGGCGGTGAGCCGCCACATTATATATACATTAAATTTTATTAATTATTTTATTATTATAAAAATAAACATAATATTTACATGCGTTTAATTTATTATTATTTTATTACTTTTTATCACTTTTTAACTATAAACAAAATTTTCTAATAATTTTTTAATAGAAGGGTCTACAAGTACCCTTTTTTTTCCTCAATTAGTACACCGTTGAGGTCGATTCTTAAGTGCGTTCGTGAAAAAAAGCGTCCCGTCTAGCAACACTGTTAGACGGTTAAGTTTTTTACCTCATTACCTTCTACATTGCACGCATGGTTTGCAAATTTGAGAAAGCTAATATTTTTAAGACTACATCTTTGAATTCAATTTTAAAGGTTTCTTATCAATCTTTGATATACTCTTCTTCTGCCCATGGTTTTGTTTTGCACATGCAAACTGTATAATTTTCATATAAAATAAATATTTATATGAACCGACAGCTTTTCGATAAAATTTCGAAACTTTTTTTTTGTTTTAAATCTAGTACCTGCCCAGTAAACATTCGATATCCCATGTATATATATGAAATATTCATAATGTGAAAAAAATGTACTGTATATACTATGTACACACATATGATATACGCTGATGTAGATACATTTGTGGATATACATAAGATATCTTATAGATATACATACAATGTATATTCGAACGAGATCGCTGCCTGTATATACATAGAATATACTTCGTGTACATTCCATGTATATATATCAAACGTATATACATCAAGAGACACGGTAGTGTCTCGCGCCAAGTTCACGCGCAGCGCGCAACGCAAGCGCAAGACCGACCGTGTCTCTTTACGCGAGCCCGAAAGTTGAGACGAGCCGAGATTATTGGATCTCAATAACGGCTGGGCTGATTGAGTTGATAATAGGCTCAATCGATAGCGCATACCCAAATTACATAAAAAAAGTATGCTTGTTTTTACTGTAGGTGCTGTAGAAAAAAAGTTATAATAATCTAAAGTCGAAATGTTGACATATTTGTCATATATTTTCTAGGTTTTCTAGGATGTCCAGCTAAAATGTCCAGTTTCCGATTTCTGACATTAGGAGCGCTGATGGCACTTAGAAGCCGCGCGTCGCGCGCTTACGATTTGACATTTTTTACATATAATAACCTTTCAGATCAGAAAGTGTTATATAAAAAAAGTAATAATAATGAATTTGGTCTAACAAATATAACAATTTACTTTGGTGCACACTCAAGACTGTTTATTAATCCAGAGCAGTGTAGTGCGAGTGACCAAATTTGTTAGAAATTCGTATTAAGTGATAAAGTATTTCTGGACAAAAATGATAAATATTGTTAAAACTAATTTAGTATACATAGAACAGAAATATTAAACTTTGATATTTAATTTTATTTATTTTAGACATTAGACAAATCATACACTAAAGTATATTTATAGTATATATATTTTATTTATTTTATACAATCATACCATTTATTACTATGCCTTATGTGACAATTGTTACATGTTTTATTTTATTACAAAATATCACATGTTGAAAATAAATGTGCGTCCACCGCCGCCGCGCTTTTTGTAATAGTTCTTATTATTATGTTGACCCCTACCACCTCTGTTCCATCTTGGTCCTATAAAAAGTTTGTTATTAATATTTTATTTATTTTATTATTTGTTATTTATTTAATATTATATTTATGTATTACTCACTTGTGAATCTATTTACCATTTTGCTCTTTTCTTCTTCCTTTTTTTTTCATCTTCGTTTTCCTTCTTTCCTTTTTCTTTGCTACTGTAAATTTTGAAAAAATGATTTAATTAGTTATATATACATATATACATATATATACATACATATATATATATATATATACATATATACATATATATACATACATATATATATATATATATATATATATATATATATATATATATATATATATATATATATATAGTCTTGCGCAACGCGCAATTATTCGACAATCCTTCTTAATTAATATCTCAATTATTATTTTGAAAATTACAGAATAGCAAACGTAAAAATATAATAAATAATCATTTGCTATTCTGTAATTTTAAAAATAATAATTGAGATATTAATTAATGATTGTCGAATAATTGCGTGTTGCGCAAAACTAGATCATTGTGTATTAATCCTGATATTTTTCGTTATTTAACTCAACAGCAAAAAGTAAAAAATCTGTAGTTAAATAAAATGCGTTCAAACATTTGTATTTTTTGATTCTATTATAAATAAATTGCCCGAAAAACAAAGAAAACTTAATATCAATTTATAATTACGCTACTATAAAAATAAATTGTATTTTTTATTAAACATTGTAACATTTTTATTAGTGTGCAATATAAAATTATCCTAAAATATAAATTATATATGTTCGAACAGCAGTATAGCTAGAGAGGCTATCAATTATTTGTGTGAAAAGATATTGGTGTAAATTTTAAATTATTAAAATTGTGACTCTAATTAAAAACAGACAAAAAATACAAATGTTTGAACGCATTTTATTTAACTACAGATTTTTTAATTTTTGCTGTTGAGTTAATAAAAAAATAGGACATATTAAAAATTTCGGGGGGGATTTTGACCCCCAACTGGGTGCGCCACTGTTTATTATCATGTCTAGTCGTGTGCGATACGCGATTATTTGTAAATAATAATATATGTAATGTATTTACCTATTTTTTTTAAAGATTCCAACTCTTCTTCAAGCTTTTTGATTTTTTCAGCTGCATCTTGCAGCTGAATGTCTTGTTCCATGTCCATGTCTTTTAAAAGGTCGTCTTCTAATAATTCTTTATCAGGATTTATCCCCAGTTTTGACATTCTGAAAAATAAAGATGTACATAATGTTGTATTATACATAATATTTGTTATGTAAGCGCTATAAAATGTCATGCATGACAGATGGTTTGACCGACAAACGAATATATATTCTCATAAATACGTTTCCGATACCGGCTTGTAAACCTCTTAATATAAATATGTTTTCATAGCGGCGTCTTTGATATGCCGCGTTTTTTGTTTACCGCGCTAGGACCGCCGTGACGCTATCCGCCATTGCCTTGAGCCGCCGCGTTTGTTTTTGTGGTGGCCACCACTTTTCATATGCGACATCGACGAATCACGGCATCTTAGACTGATAACCACCAATTGGATAAAATTAGAGGAGGTCCTAAGATCTCTTGGTGGCGGCGCGCATCGTTCCGTTTCTCAATATTCGCGTAGTAGCTCTCGAAGTGAACAGTCGGTCATATACGAGTACGAAAATTATACGAATACGAGTCTTATACGAGTACGTTACAAGTCCGGTGGAAACGGTCGATTTAACGGGTTGGTCTAACCGAGGACTCAGGGTGAGTTTAGGCTCATCCCTAGGCGTTGTCCTTACAACATTATTCGATACAATCGGGGACTCAGGGTAACTTCAGGTTAACCCCTAGGCGTTGTCCTCGCAATAATACAGTTAAGGAGAAGTGATTGCAAATGTACAATAAGTGATACAAATAAACTCATTGTGAATAAGCAATTTTGTTCATTGTTTGTGCCTTATATAAAATAAAAACAGTGCGGACATTAAATTGTCCAAGCTGAACGGAACAATATTGTAAAATAATATTATTATTTTACTTACTTTTTTCTTATTCCTCCCTTATTAATCTTAGAGCTGGTGGCTTGTGCGCTTTCCATGTTGATTAACAATGTTGTATTTTACTATGACAACAAATCGATAATAAACAAAATTGTTTTCGCGGACATTATTTATTCTGCTCCCTGACAATATTTGTCACGTCAGATTTGACATTTATTGGAGTAATTGGAGTATATATATTATATTATATATATATAATAATTAATATTTTAGAAAGAGAAAATAGAAGATAGAAAAGGGAAAAAGAGAGAGAAGGTCAAATAAAGAAGGTAAATAAAATATATGTATGTATATATATATATATATATATATATATATATATTTAATAAATTAAGAATTTTAAAATTAATTTTATATTTTAAGGGGATGCTGGAGTGGCAGCCGAACTCCGACGCAAAAGCGCCATCATTTCGATGGTATTAAAAATGAAACGACATTATCGGCGTAGCCTACACCGCGTAGGTCCGTGTGTACGCATTTGTTTGTAGTGGTAACTCACTACACTGACGTGTGGTCTGTGTACGTGTGTCATCGGAAGTTTGTAAACAAACGATGCTTGCGCTTGTTTCCTCGACTGAAATTTCGTCGCAAGGCTGCAATATAATGTCCGAGAAAACAAAGGCGTATACAAGGTGTCAAATAAATACAAACTAAATATGACAAAATAATAAATAAAAAATATACATATAATACTATATATATCACTGAAGAAAAATGTCATATACTTTTCATATTTTTATCCTTATGTTGAAAATACAAAATAACTAATTAATCAATTAATTTATATATATATATACACACACACATATATATTGAATAAATAGTTACCTTTATTTTGTATTTTATGTGATAATGACTGAAATAATGAGAGTATATATCATTTCAGTTACATAAAATACAAAATAAAGATAACTATATTCAATATATATACGTATGTATTGAATAATTAATTAACTTATCTATTTATTTTGTATTAATTACATAAGAATAAAAATAGGGAAAGCATATAACATATTTTTCCAATTAGGTATATAGTATTATACATACATTTTTCAAATCAAATTTTTTATCATATCTAATTTATATCTATTAGACACCTTCTATATTTCGTCTATTTCGTCTCGTATGTACATCATATAGCCATACAATAGAATTTCAATTGCGAGAAAAAAGGTTAAATGATCTTATAAATTATCCGATAAAACATAAACAAACCACACGTGTAGTAAATTACTAACTAAGAGAAATACGTATTTCTTAAAATCTGTCAGTTTACGAATAAATCGTCTTTAGCTCTCTTTTTTCTAAACGGTCAGCTGACGTTAGACCGCTTTTGAATATATTTATTAAAAATTGTTAGCTGACGTTAGATCGCCTCTGACAATATTTATTAAAATCTGCCAGTTCACGAATAAATCGTTTTTAGCCCTCTTTTTTCTAAACGGTCAGCTGACATTAGACCGCTTTTGAATATATTTATTAAAAATTGTTAGCTGACGTTAGATCGCCTCTGACAATATTTATTAAAATCTGCCAGTTTACGAATAAATCGTCTTTAGCTCTCTTTTTTCTAAACGATCAGCTGACGTTAGATCGCCTCTGACAATATTTATTAAAATCTGCCAGTTCACGAATAAATCGTCTTTAGCTCTCTTTTTTCTAAACGGTCAGCTGACGTTAGATCGCCTTTGAATATATTTATTAAAAATTGTTAGCTGACGTTAGATCATCTCTGGCTTTTGTAATTCTAAATTGCCAGTTCACGAGAAAACCGCCTCTGGCTTGAAGAGAAGAATAAGAATTCTCTAATGCCAGTCCACGAGAAAACCGCCTCTGGCTTGTCTTATTTTATATTGCCAGTCCACGAGAAAACCGCCTCTGGCTTGAAGAGAAGAATAAGAATTCTCTAATGCCAGTCCACGAGAAAACCGCCTCTGGCTTGTCTTATTTTATATTGCCAGTCCACGAGAAAACCGCCTCTGGCTTGGAGAGAAGAATAAGAATTTTCTAATGCCAGTCCACGAGAAAACCGCCTCTGGCTTGTCTTATTCTCCATTGCCAGTCCACGAGAAAACCGTCTCTGGCTTGTCTTATTCTCTATTGCCAGTCCACGAGAAAACCGCCTCTGGCTTGTCTTATTCTCTATTGCCAGTCTACGAGAAATCCGCCTCTGGCTTGAGGAGAAGAATAAGAATTCTCTAATGCCAGTCCACGAGAAAACCGCCTCTGGCTTGAAGAGAAGAATAAGAATTCTCTAATGCCAGTCCACGAGAAAACCGCCTCTGGCTTGTCTTATTCTCTATTGCCAGTCCACGAGAAATCCGCCTCTCTCTTGAAGAGAAGAATAAGAATTCTCTAATGCCAGTCCACGAGAAAACCGCCTCTGGCTTGAAGAGAAGAATAAGAATTCTCTAATGCCAGTCCACGAGAAAACCGCCTCTGGCTTGTCTTATTCTTTATTGTAAGATACTTTTATTACGTCATATGCTCTATGTATATATATATAATGTATATTATATGCTCCATATTATTTATATTCATATCAAAATATCTTTCTAAAAAATTGACATCATTTTGTATACTCTTTTTACAATAAATGTATATGATATATGCCATATTTTTTATTTCTAAAGCATGAAATATAAAGATATTTTTAATTTTTTGTGTTTATCATTTGTAAAAAAATCTTGATAAAAGAAACAACATTAATTTTGCGACTTGCAATAATCTGTTTCATTATATGCTTCTTTTAAATACTTACAATTAGTCTTATTTTATGTGATTAACTTGGTATTTAAAATACGTATCAAAATCAAAAATGTATTTCTATTACAGTAGAAAAGAAACATTCTTGTCTTACAACAGAAAGAAATGGCAAAATATAATATTGTCTAAAGTACAGTCCAATAAAAACTGTTAAAATTGAACATCTTATAAAACCACCGTGATTCATGAAAAATCAGAACTATTATTTCAAAAATATAGACATATTTCGACTGTGTGTTTTAAACTGCACTACACATTCAAAATTCACAGAATAAATTTATTTCTGCAAAGTTGTGTATAATGTCAGTGGAAAAGTGATTTATTTGTTATTACATATACATGATATTTTACCATTCCTCTCTGATGTAAGACTACAATGTTTTCTTTCTACTGAATTAGAAATTAATTTTATATTTTGATGTGTATTCTAGATACCAAGGTAAAATAAGGCTAATTGTAAGTATTTAAAAGAAGTATATATTGAAACAGATTATTGCAAGTCACAAAATTAATGCTTTTTTTAATCAAGATTTTTTACAAATGATAAATACAAGAAGCTAAAAATACCTTTATATTTCATGCTTTATAAATAAGTTATATGACATATACATTTATTATAAAAATATATACAATATATAAAATGATATTAACTTTTTACATAGATACTTTGATGTGAATATACATAATATGGAGCACATAATATACATAATATATACACATAAAGCACTTGAATAAAAGTATTTCACAGAAATTAGAATATTAATGTATGTAACTAAATAATGTAAATGTTTGCAAAAATGTTGCAAAATTTATGTATAATACATACACTTTTTTATCCTTCAGAGTGCCTTCAACTCATTTTTTTCAGCCGGGTTTCGTAGCACATAACACAAACACACACGCACACACACAACTAACACACACATAACTAACCTAAAAGACTCTGTATATGACAGATAGCACTGAGAACTGTATAGCGCCTCTATCCCAAAATCCCGGAACTAATCTATTGCCCTTTTTTACCTCATTATCGTCTATATTGCACGCATGCTTTGCATAAATTCTAATTCAGGAAACATTTTTAGACTACTTCTCTGAACTCAATTCTAACAGTTCCCTATTAATCTTTGATATATTCTCTTTCGGCCGGAATGTTAATTTTGCACCTGCAAGCTGTATAATTTTTATATTAAACAAATATTTGTATGCACCGACAGCTTGTCGGTAAAATTTCCAAATTTTTTTCTGTTTTTTGTTTTAAATGTTATACCAGCCGATTCTTTGAGAGACCTACCGATGAAAAGGTTTTTGTATCGTGTGCCGACTGCCAACTTCACGTATGGCGACCAAGAGGTGAACGGTTGAATCCAAACCATGTTGTGCCTATCCACAGAAGTGAAAGGATTTCATGCGCAATGTGGGGCTGGATTTCCGGCACTACAATTGGTGAGCTGGTGGAAATTCCCACACGTATGAACTCTGTGGAGTATATTCGCATACTGGAAGATGTTCTGCTTCCATCAGTACGCGCAATCTACTCCGCAGAGGACATGCCAGTAATCCGATTGGTGCAGGATAATTTCGCAGTCCATACATCGCATGAAACACAAACATGGTTTCGGAATCATCCGGAGATCTAATTGGTTAACTGACCTGCTCGTTCACCAGATCTAAATTTGATCGAAAATATTTGGGCACAAATGGTTCAACGATGGGAACCAAGAAGGGAAAGGACGGCAGCAGCGCTAGTTAATCATGCGAGAGAAATCTGGGAAGAACTTCGGTTCCGACCAGACTTTCTCGCTAACTTAATTGATTCGATACCCCCCATCGAATCAATCAAGTTATTGACCGGTCCGGATATTGGACGAATTATTAAGATGTTTCCGCGCTAGTCATACGATCGGCCCTTTTTAGGGCCAATAAAACTTTCACACCGCGAATAGAAACGCCTATAGGCGTCTTACTCGCCGAATACGTGTCCACTCACGTGTTACTTACGCATTCGGACAAGTGAGATGTCTACAAGTGTTTCTATATATTTTATATACATATGTATGTATGTATGTGTGTGTGTTTGTGTACGTGTGTGACATAGAAACGCCTGTGTGTGTGTGTGTGTGTGTAAGCGCGCGCGCGCGCGCGCTACTTCATTGGCGACCGATATTAAAAATTGTTTACGATATTAGAAATAGTTAATTTGCGAAACTCTGCACAAAAATGACTTTCAGAATGAAGCGCTCACGTAGAACAATCGGGACGTATTGCAAAAGTCGTAATTTTCAGCTAATTAATGTAGTTTAGAATGAAAAAAGATCATGATATATTCGCGAAATTAGCACGCCAGTTGATATATCTGAACAATTGATGTATCTAAAAATTATTATCATCAGCGTATTCTATTCATTATACTACGTATAAAAGCATAAAAATAAAATCATCAAGAAATGACTACCAGATATTTCGTATTTAAAGCTAAAAATATTAGGATAAGATGCAAAATACCTCGTAAAGAATTCACTTCTAACTTAATTATTTTTCTACGCAGAACGATGAAAGGAATTAACTTAAAAAAAGCCATAGTTTGGCTTTCAAAAAGTGGAAGTGATCATATCTCGGAAAGAGACCTCCACTTGAAACAAACTGTGCTGATTGGATGTCTAGAATATCTCCCGCGCAATCAAGCAATTTTTCTATGATATATATATTTTCGAATAAATCTTATATTTGAACATTTATTGGAGATAGTATGTCCTAGCGACTTATCCTGTTCCATTATTACTAATTTTGCTTATAATAAAAAAGTTATTAATTACGCAATCATAAATGAACCAATAATTAATCAGGACGAGCGTGTATTTTTGTTACGGAAGCAAACAATTCTTATATTTGTATAATTAAACATTTCAATACAAATTTCTATTCTTCATTAAATTAAGCCTCTTTATATGATATAATAATTAATAGAATGAATTCCGGCGGTTGGTGCACGCGGCTCAGCTACGTTTCTTAAAGGAAAGAAAGAAAAGTACGATACATAGATGTTAAAGCGAACGAGACATCGATAGGGACACCGAGCTGCTCTAACTGTCTCGCTCGCACTTCCTTCATTAGACGGTCGCATGAGGAAGACAGCTATAGGGACACCACTAACTTGACATCACGTCTTGTAATGCTTTCTCTCTCAATCGTCCGATTTGCGCTAAGGATGCAAGATGAAAATATCCCCCACTACTTTTCCCCTTGCTCCTCGCTTCAAGCGACACGTCAAATACGCGTTTGTGTGAATGCGTGTGACGCCTTCGGTTGTTTCACACACGTATACCGTTGCCGGCGAGGGACACCATACGTGCCGGTACGTGTACATACATGTGGTAATTATTTCACATGCATAGGATATGCACTTTATATACTTTTCACATTCTCTGTATATACATAGAATATACAATATACATATATGTATATACATAGGACATACATAGAATGTCCTAATGTTTATTGGGTGCTGATCTATTAGCATATGTATTTTAATCACATAAAAAAATTTCTATTACAAGCAATAAAAAAATTTTTGCTTTTTGCGATATTAATTTTGCATCGGTAAAACAGACGATTCCAGTATCCTTTTAATACGATTAACAACACGAAAAGGACTCGAATAAGGTGGTTAAAGTGCTCTTCTAACTGCATCTTCATGAACCCAACATGTGAACAGATAAATAAATCCTACTGATAAAAAGGTACTTTATTATGATGATGTGTTGTAGGTAGCGATTTAAGATTTCTCATATGTATCCTGTGCTTTTCAAGAAAAATTCCAGGATTTGCTTTGGATCTTTTTTTGTGAAAAATTCTCCAAGAATACAAAAAGTAAAGCATTTTTGCTGGTGAAACATTTAAATTTTTTTTAGTACAGGTACGCAATCCCAATAATACTGTGGGTAAAATCTCAATTATTGTTGGAATGACACATGATGGCACTTTTAAGAGTCCAATGCCAACGTTCCAGTATTCCATTTAAGGCTGGATGATAGGCTGAAGTCCTTATTCGCTCGCAACCAATAAAGTTGGTAAGAGCTTTGAACATTGCAACTTCAAATTGCGGACCTTGATCTGTAGTGATCATATGCGGAACGCCATATCTTGCTAACCAGTGAGTATAAAAGGCTGTGCTGACTGTTTCTGCAGAAATTTCAATTAAAGGTATTGCTTCCGGCCATCTTAAAAATCTATCAATCATAGTTAAATAGTATCTAAAATTTTGACAAGGAGGAAGAGGACCAATAAGATCTAGATAAATGTTTGCAAACGTTGGAACATCCGGAACAGTTATTTTCTGTGGAAGATTCTTTGTGTGCTTCTGGATCTTATTGTTAGTTTTTTGACAACAAAGGCATGTTTTGGACCATTCTTTAATATCCTTCTTTAAATTGGGCCAAACAAATTTTTGCTGAATTAACTTACAAGTTGATCGACCACTTGGATAAGCTAATCCATGAACAACATCAAAAATTCTTCTACGTAACTGTTGAGGTACGTAAGGTTGAATATTAACGGTAGAACAATTACAAAAATAGAAGAAGTTAAACCAGTAAGAATAAGTTTCTGTAATTTTAGTGAAGAATTATTTAAGAGAAGAGTTTTTAATTCTTTATTCTTTTTTTGTATTTTAGCTATCTCTTCAAAAGAAACAATTACTGGCATGGAAATAGATTCGATTCTTGAAAGAGTATCTGGCACTGCATTTTGTTCTCCTAAAATGTGGACAATGTTAGTAGAGAATTGAGCTATAAAATCAAGATGCCTAATCTGTCTGGGCGATGCTTTGTCAAGCTTTTGACGAAAATAATAAATTAAAGGTTTATAATCTGTTCTAATAAGAATCTGTCGTCCTTCAATGATATATCTGAAATGTTTAATAGATAAATAAATTGCAAGAAGCTTTTGATCATAAGTACTATAATTCTGTTGAGTTTTATCCAATTTTCTAGAGAAAAAAGCGATTGGTTGAGTGAGTGATGCCGCGGAAGAACTTCCCAGCCCAAATTAAAAATGGTTGCTGAGTGGTCCGAGCAACGTGTGGCCTAGCGTTATCGTCTAATATAATAACTTTCCGACTTCTTTGACCAGTAAATGGTCTTTTTTCTTCGATTTTTTTGACCAAATCATTTAATTGATGACAATAACGTTCGGCATTAACAGTTTCATCCGGTTTAAGAAGCTCATAATAGAACCACATTATTCATATCCTACTAGATGTACAAAAGAATCTTTTTGGCCAGTGTAGCCAGATTTGGCCCGGTTTTTCGCGCATGCGCGTTGTGGCGATGGCGGGAACAGAAAATACAGGGATGTATACACACATGCGCAACGTAAAGGGCGCCAAAGTTTTGGCGGGTAGACATCAGTATGAGCCCCGTCTGCAGCCTGACATCAGTGACCAGTGTAGGTTAGCATCGTCAAAATTAATTGGGACGTGTATTGCAATAAACAGGTAAGTTATAATATTATTTTTGTGCAATAATTTGTGCAATATGGATGTAAATAGTGGAAAAGGAGCCATTAAAAAACGGGAAAAAATTTTTATTTTTGCTTGGTTAAAGGAGGATATTTTTAAAGGATGGTTGGCTCCCCATTCAGAGAAAAACAAGGCTTTTTGTATTGTATGTAACAAGACCATCAGATGTTGCAAAACAAACTTAGTGCAACATTCACAGACGGTTTCACATATTGAAAAAGTCAATCGTCAAAGTCAAAGCCTCAAATCAAATGTAGTAACACCCGTAGAAATTTGCCATAAAGATAAAGTAAAACGCGCGGAGATAAAATTAGCAGCATTTTTTGCGGAGCATAATGTCGCTTTTAATACAGTTGACCATTTAATTCCTTTATTAAAAGATGTTTGTATTGAGCCTGAAATTGTGCAAGATCTTTCACTGGGTCGAACTAAGTGCATTAATATCGTAAAAGAAGTCCTTGCCAAACGCGAAGTTGAAAAAATTGTTCAAATTTTGCAAACGCGTAAATTTTCTATTTTGATCGACGAAAGTACAGATATTTCTGATACGAAACTAATGTGTGTACTTGTTCAATATTTTTCGCCCTTAAATAAAAAAGTAAAAACGCAGCTATTAGAATTATTATCATTAGATGGCACAGATTGTACTGCGAATAACATTTTCAAAACTTTTAAAACGTTTTTAGAAAATAAAGAAATTCCATTAAAAAATATTGTTGGTATGGCAAGCGACAATGCATCAGTAATGACAGGATGCAATAACTCCTTTTTCTCGCGTTTAAAATCTGAAATACCTAATGTAGTTTTATTAAATTGTATATGTCACACATCCGCGATTATTGCTAGTAAAGCCTGTGCAAAATTACCGCAATGTTGCGAAAATTTAATTAGAGGAGTTGCTACTTATGTTTCGGGCAGTGCAAAGAGATGCGCAATATTAAACGAATTTCAAGATTTTTTTAATGTTGAAAGAAGTAAAATACTTAAATTATCCAACACGCGATGGCTTATATTACATAAATGTGTTACAAGACTTCTGGATAACTGGGAGGTTTTAAGAAATTATTTTATGCTAGCTGTAGTCGAAGATAATTTACAATCGGCAGAAATTATTTTAACGCAATTAAATGATGATTCGATTAAGGCCTATTTGTTATTTTTAAAATACTCATTGAATTTTTTCAATCATTTTAATGCGCTGTTTCAGTCACGTAAAATATTAATTCATAAATTATTTATTAACAGTCAGCAATTAATTCGTCAAATAGGTCAAAATTTTATGATCCCTGAGGCTTTGAAAGACATTACTACTTTTAATGACGATGAACATAATATCCTACAATTGACAAATATATATGTGGGACCAGAATGTGAAGGCTTTTTAGCATCGCGATCTTTTGAATTCGCGCAACAAATTAGATTAAATTGCTTAAATTTCTATAAAATAGCGCTTAACGAAATGTTAAAACGTTTACCGTACAAAGATGTCTTATTTGAACAGTTAAATTTTTTAGAAGCCAAAGTTGCACTTTATAATGAAGGTAGATTAATAATTAAAGATTTATCTTATATTGCCACGCGTGTAGAAAATATTGATGTAACTAAATTAGCATTTGAATGGAGAGTTTTGCCCACAGTTTTTAGTGATTCGGAAAAAATAAATTTAGCTTCATTAGAAATTGATAAAATGTGGGCAAAAATATTAGATTTTCAAGATTTCAACGGGGAAAAGATGTTTCCAAATTTAGAGTTGTTAATTGAAACCGTTTTATCTTTTCCTCACTCTAATGCCGAAGCCGAACGGATATTTTCCATGGTAACGGATATTAAAAATAAAAAAAGAAATAAATTAGCAAGTAGCACTCTTTCCGCGATGTGTGTAGTAAGATCTAGTTTTCAGACCGAAAATATTAATTGTACCAATTTAGAAATAGACTCGAGACATTTAGAATTACACACGTCAAAAAATTTATATTAAAAGGAATGCAATTCATCTGATGGCACTTGATTACTTAATGCTTGATTTTTTTGTTTCAAATTATTATTAATTTTATTTTATTTTATTTTATTATGATTATTTATTATAATTTTGTAACATAATTAACCATTATTTTTTCAGTTTGTTTATTATATATATATATATAATGTTTGTATATAATATTATTTAATATATTTTTCTTTATTTATGTTTAATTATATTTATATTTTATTTATTATTTATTTCTATAATAAAATATTTTTATTTCATTATTATGTTCTGTGATAATTATCTAGGTTACATATTGTTTGAAATGGAAATTATTAAAAAAAATATTTTATTTTAATTTTATTATAAAATGCATTAAGCAAAGTTTTTTTTTTTAATTTTAGAGTATTAATAATATTTTTAGTTTATAGATGTTTATAAATGCATTAATATATTTTTTCATATTTTTATATTATTAGATATTGTTTGTAAATTATATTTTGTTTCATGAATACTGGTAAGGTTTTGAGCACTTTTCCTTACCCTTGCAACAAATGTTGGTATTCTTTACAAATTGTGCTAAATAAAATATTTATTTTTATTTATTTAAAAATGTGTTGAAATTATTATTTTAATATCCTCTACCCTTTTTCAGTTTCTATCTTTTATATATATCTTAGCTTATCTTTTAAAATATATTACATAATTGTTTTACATTTTATAATTGCATTTTTAACATATACAGATATGTAAATATAAATATACGTAAGCATACTTAATTTTTTAATTGATTTTTCTGAATATAATTTGTTAGAATGAACGGGTACCATATAGCATACTTTTTTACTACACTCAAGCACTTCACTGAGCTCGTCGCGTCGCGCATGCGCGAAAAACCGGGCCAAATCTGGCTACACTGTTTTTGGCATAAATATTCGGTTTTGCCATTGATGTAGACGGCTGGCCGAGGTCTATCTATGAATGTCTGCGTTGAAGATTGTCGTACAGGATCTATTTTTCGTCGCCAATAACAATTTTTCATAAAAAATCCTTATGCTGCCTGGAAAGCAATGATATGCATGTGTTCAAACAACGGAAAATGCTGTTTTTTGAGAATTTATGCGGAACCCACTTTCCGAGCTTCTGAATTTTTCCCATTTCATGCAGTCGTCTTGAAACTGTTGCTTGATCAACTCCTAGTTATTCTACAAGTTCTTCTTGTGTGACGGGTTTTCATTCAACAACGCTTCCAAATTATTTGCCTTTAATTTTCGTGGCGTTCCAAAGCATGGTCAGTCACTCACGTCAAAATTACCGTCTTCAAAACGATAAAACCAGTATTTGCACGTATTGTGGGATACAGTACCTTCACCAAGAACAGAACAAATTGATTCACATGCGTTAGCAGCATTTTTTTCCTTGCTGGAACTCATACCAAATGCAGTGTCGAATATAAAGCTTTTCGTCGCTCATCGTGTTCAATGTTATTTTGTAAGATTATCTGCACCATTAAATCATAAAATATGATGTTTTTGTTGAAATAATGTAATCCAATATTAAGTCATTTCTATGTTCTTGAGATAGCGCCTCTACCTCTATTGTAATTTCTATCTGCGTGATTTCCTCTCTTGTAATTATAATTTATTCCTAGCTTCGCGCTCTAACGGTTTTTGATATATACGCAGTTAAATAAATAAAGTGGATACATTTTATTTTAATGTGCATTTTTCTAAGCCCAAAACTCATAAATCTCAACAGTTTTAGATAGTTTGATACCAACTTTACAAATATTTAAAAAGGCAAGAAATTATTTGAATTTAAAATAATTATACCAGAACGCTGAAAAAAAAGACTAAAACTTTTGCATACCCCTAATATTTTTTATCAAGGATTTATTTATCTGTTTACACGTTTGAGTACCAGTGTTGCTAGATGGGCCGCTTTTTTTCGTGCATGCGCGGCGCAGTAGCTATGAATTCAGCGGTGTATATGGGTACATACTGTTCGAGCGCGACAAAAGCTGTGTTCCAATATTCACTACCAATCTAAAACTTATAGTTTATGTTATAGCACTATAGCATTTTATTACTGTTAGTGAATATCGGAATATAGTCAAGTTTGGCGAGCTACAGTGAATAATTTTTAAAAAAAGCTTAAACAGAGAGCCTAAGAGTACCTTTTTTTTCCTAAATTAGTACTTCATTGAAGCCGATTTCCAACCGCATACGCGAAAAAAAGTGGTCCATCTAACAACACTGTTGGGTTCGTGAAGATGCAGTTAGAAGAGTACTTCTTAGATGCATAATTTAAAGGAATAGATACTGCATGT
The DNA here is from genome assembly GCF_040581485.1 of Linepithema humile. Taxonomy (NCBI): domain Eukaryota; kingdom Metazoa; phylum Arthropoda; class Insecta; order Hymenoptera; family Formicidae; genus Linepithema; species Linepithema humile. The sequence goes on from NC_090133.1 coordinate 11,342,002, forward strand.
ATTTTATTCTACTTAAATTATGATATTTATGAATCACATAAAGATACAAAAGGAGCTAAAAATGATAAAAATTTATCACATGTATGTAATTGATTTAATTAATACAATGTTTCTAAAAATATTTTATTGTTTTTTGCTATTTTATTGTTTTATTGTTTTATTGCTTTTATTGTTTAAAATATGATAAAATATTTCACACAAATTTTCTCACATTGCTAATAAGCCAGAATTCATTTTTAATTTTAATTTAATAATTTACGTAATAGTTTTTAAAACCGAAAGATAAGCTGCAGATGCCTTTAAGATCTGAAATAAAGCATATTATATTTTTTACTCTCTCCAATAGCTTTATATATAAATAAATTAAATACACTATAAATAAAATAATTAAATAAAATAGTTATATAGTCTATAGTTATCTTATAGAAAATCTTCGCAAAGATCATTGAATATACCATGCCAAATGTTTCCAAGGAAAAGACATAAAACTTTCCAGCTGTTAAATATAATGGTTTTTGCGATCGAGTCATGCATATCATTAAAAGACGTACAGATTCAATTGGCAATTCATACCATTTTGTTGAATAACATATCCAATCTAATGCTGTGCTCTGAAATAAAACATTGATTTTTTAAATATTCTTTACTTTTTTACTTACCCTTAAGAAATTTAATTTTTTAACAAATTTTTTAAATTAAACACTAAAAATAAATTATAGATTTTTAACAAAAATGAAACAAAACTTGAAGAAACTATTGACATAAAATCGGATTTAAATAAGATGTTATTTTTTAAATGTAATTACATAAATCTTTAATAATTTTAATTTATATTAAAAAGTAAAATTTATAATCTTTAAACCATTTTAATTGTTTAAAGTTATAAAATATATTATGTAATTCTTGATTGTAATACGTTACACATTTTAAAAATAAAATTTATAATTATTAGATTTTTTTACATTTCTTGCTTACAAATTATTTATAATATTTTTATATATAATTATATATATATATATACATATACATATATATATTGTATATTTTCTTCAAGTTTTCTAGATTTAAATTAAAATTTTCTTTATTTATGATGTACAATAATAATATACAATAGAAAATATTAAAAATAGTATTCTCACTTCACTAATTAAACATTCTCCTATAAAACAATAGCAAAATGCCAATAACACCACCGCTCCGGAATATATTAGAAAATAAATAATCTCGTTCATTTCTTTTCCATTTTTGGCGGTCTAAAATATCATATTTGCTGAATGTTATAAGATTTTGTTAAAAAAAGACATTGAAAACTTGTACAAGATATTACAGACTTGCAAAAACTGGATCTTTAATCACATTTTTTTAATAAATAATAACAAAACAATACATATAAAAAATATATTACTATATCGTTCTTTTAATAGAAAAATAACAACTTAAAATGAGCAATTTTTCAGTAAGGCATTTGAAAAATTCTAAATTGGAATAAAAAAAAAATGTTTTCATTAGGATAGTTAATGTGCATCCTTCTCGCGGTGCACACCCTTCGTGAGGGAGCTTGTGTGCTTGCGATGATCCATTGAGCTATGCCGGCGGGGAGCTACGGCTCTATGGGTACAACTCAGCCAGATAGGTCAGTGGGGAGGAACCACGCGAAAAGTGCACCAGGGCGTGAGTCGTGAAGACTTTGGGATGGGGACTGGGTACATCGCCCACCTGTCAAGGTAGGGGCCTGAAAAAGCTATAAGTGATGAGGGTGGGAGGGAGGCAGTGCACTGATACTAATGGCGCGCTGCTCCGCCCATCAGGTAAAGATGCGGGCGCACCCCTTGCCTCTTGGTACCTGGTAGGGGAGCGCCTACCAGGCGCCCACCTGTATCGGACCTGTCGGCCCCAGTGCGCTGCGATGGCTGTATGCAGTGATGCGATGTTGTAAACAGCGGCCATGGCTTTCGAGCCCCACACAAGAAAGATCTGCATATATGTGTTGCGCAGAATGTTTTGCGCAGCATATGTACGCGGTCCTTGTTTGTATGGGACTCGGGAGCCGTGGACCGTTGTTCGCAATATCGTATCACTGGCTATACGCTTCGCGAAGCCACCGCAGCAATTATAGTGGAGGCCCTGATAGCGAGTCGAGACTGAAACCGAGGGAGGATGGTTCGCGGGGTTGGGGGACTGAAGTAGCCTGTTATAGGCGGCTCGAACTTGTTAGTCGAGAGACATCTTCGAATACCTGAGTTACCCGTTGAAAATTTTCTCCCGGGCACTCTCACATCTTCTCTAGATGTTCGGACCAGGGTGGTGACCCATTTTGGGCCGGCGGATGGGTAGATCCCTTCTTTTGCTCTCGATCGCAGAGGTGGGGGGGGGGGAGGCGCGGGGTCCACTTATCCAGGTAGGAATGGGACGTATGTCCTAAGATTGGGGGGACCTTTGGGTTCCCATCTTTGGGTCGAGTTCCTTTACAGGGACATGATTGTCGGGGGTCGTCCTATATTGCCACATGGCGGTTCCGGGATGGTCTCCGGCCCGGCTATTTAGCCTGGCTTGGCTATTACGGAGAAAGGGTGTTAACGGATAGATGTCGCGTCTGTACTAAAACATGGGCGCGGTAAATTCCATACCCCAGGGCACCGGGTCCTGAGCTGTTTTTGGAAGATTTTTTCTCCTGCCAAAAGAAAAAAGATAGTTAATATGCATAACTTCACTTTCTTTCCACGTTAAACTTTCAATTATAATATATTCTTTAAAACTATGTCATAAGTTTTCAAAATTCGAATTGCAACTCTAGTATAGTGAGTTTTGTCCTTTTCCATTTCATTCTATTCAAGCGAACATTTCGCTTCGTTGATAAAAAAGTGACACATCTCAAAATGAGCAACTTTTCAGTAGAGTATTTTAAAAAAATAAGATTTTAATATCCGATTTCCCTCCGATTTTGAAATTTTGCAGACATGTAGTACTTACTAAATGTAGTCGAATGCCACAAATGTAAATCGAAGGAAACCGAGAAGTTAGTTTTCGAGAAATTTGAAGAATCCCGTACTAATTCTATATAAAATTAGGTTTCGGTTAAATGTAATGTAAGACTAACTCATCGTCAGAGCTAGATAATAAACAATTTTCATGTTTGACTAGCCTATAATCACCGACATCCTACCATATAAATTTTGATAACTTCGAAACGGCTGATGCAAAGTGGATAAAATTATAAAGGTCTCAAGACTATAAGTATATGTAATAAAAAGTAGGGGGTTTAGTTAAAAAAATTCGAGATAACTTTACTCTGACTATGGCGACGCCACCTAAGGTCAAACTGATAAAGCCAATAAATAAACCTTTTGAAACCCTACAACTTTATTTGAAACATTCTTTTCATAAAACTTATAGTTTACTAAATATTTTCTCGGAATTTTTTATACACCCTGAATGATCATATATGGTTCCATATATATAGTAATTATATACGATTATACAGGGTATCTGAGACCATCCGTACACCCCTTTTATAACGAAGGGAAGTGATTTTCATCAAAAACTCGAAAAATTCTAATAAGTAAATCGAATATGCTCTACAGTATGGTGATATTCTCAACTTTCGGTTTCAATAAAAAGAACTTGCTCTGTGATTGATTCAAATGAAATTTGACATGCCATGTTATCCATATCAAAACGCTTTAGAGCATGCATTGATGCTGAAGATCACCATTTTGAACATTTGTATTAGCAGTATGTATGTACAGCAGTATGTAAATAAGTCAATCATCGAAGTGTTTGATCAGTTTCTTGAAGTAAATTATTTTCCATCACAGTTGACCTTTAACCGTAGGTAATGTATGCGTCTTAAAACTCTATTAGAAGATAAGTAAAAAAACATATCATTCCATTTAAGAAAACGAAGTTGTCTTTCGCATCTTCTCTACACCTACAAAAAAATTATTGATCAGATTATGTTCCCCTTGAAACCAAGCAAGATTGATCAGATACAGTGATGCGATTTTGTCCATCGCGGCTTTAGGCTCCACTGCTTGTTATTTGACATTTACCTCTATCAAAACTATTTGACTGTATTT